>NC_138187.1:62623788-63223788 GCF_964194105.1 Spermophilus citellus | reverse complement strand
GGCTGGAAAAATCAGCACTCCTAAGCTAGACACCCCCTTACTAGTTTTTCACAAAATATGTGAACAAGGCCTCTGGCCTTGAGCTGGGGCTTCACAGAGATGGCTACATTTCTAAGATAAAAAAGTTATCAACTGGGCTCCATGGTAACAGCTGGCATGAAAAAAAAAAAAAGAAAAAATTCTCCCCCTCCCAGGTGTCCTTGAAAAGTTAACTTGCCCAAAACAGAGGAAAAAAAAACAGAAACAAAAACTGCTTTTTGTGAACTTCTGCAGACTGTGAATTTCTGAGGCCCTTCCCTTACATGTTGAGTACAAAATTCTAAAACTACCTAAACTTGGGGTTCAGGGGATTAATTGATTACAACAGAAGCAATGCCCTCTGAATCCGGTTGCAACCAAATAGAACTGTTTCCCTGTCTTCAGTGCTATCTTAGGTGCCTTGCCTTGTCCGTCCCTACAACAGTATAATTCTATATACTTAAACATTATTTATGTTTTCATAAAATGGTCAACAGATGTGATTAATTATGTAATGGTGCAGATGTTTCCCAGAGTGCTCTATCATGACGCAGGTTCATTTAAAGATCAAATAGGGGGGCATACAACCCGGTTCCGCCGGGAACCTGTATCCCTCACTTTAGCCATCTTATTAGGAATGGGAATTGCTGCAGGGGTGGGCACAGGGACCACTGCCCTGGTCCGTGGGACACAACAAATGACCCAATTAGAAACAGCAATGGACCAAAACTTAAAGATATTAGAAACCTCCATCACAGCTTTGCAGGAATCTTTAACC
The DNA here is from genome assembly GCF_964194105.1 of Spermophilus citellus. Taxonomy (NCBI): domain Eukaryota; kingdom Metazoa; phylum Chordata; class Mammalia; order Rodentia; family Sciuridae; genus Spermophilus; species Spermophilus citellus. Next base: position 63,222,992 of record NC_138187.1, on the reverse strand, counting down.
TCTCTCTCTGAAGTTGTTTTACAGAACAGGTGAGGGTTGGACCTCCTCTTCATGAGAGAGGAGGGCCTTTGTGCTACATTAAGGGAAAAATGTTGTTTTTATGCTGACCATACTGGAGTTATAAAAAAATTCTATGAGTAAATTAAAAAGATGCCTTAAAGAGCGTCAACGAGAGAGAGAGGCCCAAAAATGGTGGTATGAGTCTTGGTTCACACAGTCCCCCTGGTTAACTACACTTTTATCAGCCCTGGCTGGTCCTTTAATAATTCTTATATTGTTGCTAACTCTAGGACCCTGTTTGCTCAACCGTGTAGTTTCCTTTCTCCAAGCCCAAATTGGACAAATCAAACTTATGGTAATCAGACAACAATATACCCCACTAGCAGACCTAAAATGTGACACCCCCCAATGATCACTTTTATGATTAAAAGTAGCCAGAAGAAGAAGTGGGGAATGAAAGGTTAATAAAATAGGTACTTGTCACTCTGTTTTTCTATATGCTTAACAAAACACTGTTGAAGTCTTGTTCCCAGGATGTTCTGACCCCAACTGTGAACTGTTTGCTAATCTTGTTCCCAGAATGTGCTGTCCCCAACTGCCAAACTGCAGGATGCACTCCCTCACCTGGTTGCAGGCAAACTGCCCACTTGCCCTGACCCGTCAATGAACTTCCCTCCCTGCCCTCTCCAAGGAAAGTATATAAGCTCTGCTTAAGCTGTTCTCAGGGCTCTCTCTCTTTGCTCTAGTGAGCTCTGAACCCCAGCATGCTGGTCCCCAAATAAACCCTTTTGCTGTTGCATGAGGCAGTCTCTTGGTGGTCTCTTCCTCCGACGTTTCGCCGGTCCCTTACACCAGGATTACAGGCATGCACCATTATGCCTGGTATCTATCATTACTTATTTGACAGTTGACAAAATTGAAACCCAGAGATATTAAGTCCCCCAACTAGGATACTGGGGCATCAAGAATGGGGAGAAAGTCAAGTGGCACAAGGAATAACTTACCTGGATATCCCAGCTGGGTGTCTTCTCTGCATGCTGTGAGGAGAGGGTACAAAATTACTGGTTTCAGAAATCTGTTGAGCCAATGTTGAATTCAATTCCTGTTTAAATATAAAACCTCCAATCAGCCTAGTGCACTCAGAGAAGCTACCAGATTACTTTTTCAAAGGAATGACTATAGACTACTCTGATTCCTATTAGAAAAGAACAGAAGAAAGTGGAAGAAGACCACAAAGAGTAGAAGGGGAAAAAAAGAAAAATAGGTTAGAAGCAATGTAACTGATGTGGTCCAAACAAGGGGTTGCTGATGATTAAAATTATCAAAAATTCTCACCATGGTTTTAAGGGCACAGTATATAAAAAAAAATAAATGTTATCTATTTAGTTATTTGGCAGTGGACAAAACGGAGACTCAGAGATATTAAGTCCCTCAGTCACTTAGTGACAAATCAGAATTAGAACACAAATCCACTTCTTTCCTGAGAGCTCCTTGAACCTCCACTAATCATTTAAGGGCGACCAATTACTTCACAGCCTCAAGTATAAATGCCTGACTTGTTCCTGGCTAATCCCTCCACCTACAGTTCTTAAAGTACAGAGAAGGTGCTGAAAGGAACAGAAAGACAGCAAAAATAAACAAAACAAAGAAAAAAATACTTGCTTAAACAGAGGAGGAAAATTCACTGAGTCCTTCAATTTTTTTTTTCCTTTGGAGACTTTTCTTAGCAATAACAATGCCCCAAGCTGTCTGGGCTTGTCTTTTGGGTCTGCTGTCTACCAGCCAATCTGGTAGCCAATGACAGTGCTCAATGTCTTCAGGTTTTAGTTTATCTCATCTTCAAAATGGGAAGCAGCCATGCATGATAGCCCATGTGACTACAGAGAATGAAGCCAGAAAATAGCAAGTTCAAATGCAGCCTGAACAACATAGTGAGATCCTCAACAATTTAGCAAGATCTTGTCTCAACATACAAAAAAAAGTAAGTAAGCTTCCAGTAGATTCACCTACAATACTCATCAGGCTTTTATTAACTAAATGGAAGTAATTTCTTCTTTGGTAATTAAACATACAAACATATAGTTATATACAGAGTCCCCCAGTCAGTTAGGTATAAATCAGAATTAGAACACAAATTCTATTAATTTTAAAAGTCACTTGCCTATTTAAACCTTTTTCCATATTCTCAGCATCAACATACAAGTAGGCCACAAGGTGGCAGGAAATGGGAGTGTACTAGAGAAGCATTGATTTAGAGAGTTGAGACTGGAACCTGTTTCCCACCTTGGTGTATAAATTGAATCTTGCCTCAGTTCTCATTATATTACCAAGAAGTGTGTCCATTAACAGGTCTTTAAGGTCCTGGGCCCAGGATCTTGAGCACATTAGACAAACATTGTACCACTGAGCTACACCATCAGCCCCTGGTAAAAGAATACTTCTGCCAAGCAAAATAGAAAGGCACAGGTAGAATACACGTTTTTGGTGTGTATTTAAAACTGAAGATTGTTGTTAATTACATTAAATTATTTCAGTTCTTTCTAACTGAAGTAGATAACACTCTCCTTTTCGATATTATTATTTATAATTGGCACACTAAGTAGTTAGTCATACCTATAAGGACTAAACATTTACTCAAAGTTCAAATTTATTGTTCAACAAATATTTTCTGAAGGGCAAGATGTTCTGCATCATTTCTTAACATTGGCAGCATCTTTGGGTAAAACAAGAGTGACTTTCAAGGAAAACCATGGTGAATTCCATTTGATTGTAGTTAAAGGGGCTAAAAGCATGCAATGGAGGAAGGATAGCATCTTCAACAAATGGTGTTGGGAAAACTGGAAATCCATATGCAACAAAATGAAACTGAATCCTCTCCTCTCATCATGCACAAAAGTTAACTCAAAATGGATCAAGGACCTTGATATCAAATCAGAGACTCTGCGTCTGATAGAAGAAAAAGTTGGCTCCGATCTACATATTGTAGGGTCGGGCTCCAAATTCCTTAATAGGACACCCATAGCACAAGAGTTAATAACAAGAATCAACAAATGGGACTTACTTAAACTAAAAAGTTTTTTCACAGCAAGAGAAACAATAAGAGAGGTAAATAGGGAGCCTACATCATGGGAACAAAGTTTTACTCCTCACACTTCAGATAGAGCCCTAATATCCAGAACTCAAAAAATTAGACAACAAGATAACAAATAACCCAATCAACAAATGGGCCAAGGACCTAAACAGACACTTCTCAGAGGAGGACGTACAATCAATCAACAAGTACATGAAAAAATGCTCACCATCTCTAGCAGTCAGAGAAATGCAAATCAAAGCCACCCTAAGATACCATCTCACTCCAGTAAGATTGGCAGCCATTATGAAGTCAAACAACAACAAGTGCTGGCGAGGATGTGGGGAAAAGGGTACTCTTGTACATTGCTGGTGGGACTGCAAATTGGTTCGGCCACTTTGGAAAGCAGTATGGAGATTCCTGGGAAAGATGGGAATGGAACCACCATTTGACCCAGCTATTGCCCTTCTTGGACTATTCCCTGAAGACCTTAAAAGAGCGTACTACAGGGATACTGCCACATCAATGTTCATAGCAGCACAATTCACAATAGCTAGACTGTAGAACCAACCCAGATGCCCTTCAATGGATGAATGGATTAAAAAAATGTGCCATCTATACACCATGGAGTATTACACAACACTAAAAAATGACAAAATCATGGAATTCATAGGGAAATGGATGGCACTAGAGCAGATTATGCTTAGTGAAGCTAGCCAATCCCTAAAAAACAAATACCAAATATCTTCTTTGATATAATGAGAGCAACTAAGAATAGAGCAGGGAGGAAGAACAGGAAGAAAAGATTAACATTAAACAGAGACATGAAGTGGGAGGGAAAAGGAGAGAAAAGGGGAATTGCATGGAAATGGAGGGAGACCCTCATTGTTATACAAAATTACATATAAGAGGTTGTGAGGGGAATGGGAAAATAAACAAGGAGAGAAATGAATTACAGTAGATGGGGTAGAGAGAGAAGATGGGAGGGGAGAAGAAGGGGGATGGTAGAGGATAGGAAAGGTAGCAGAATACAACAGTTACTAGTATGGAATTATGTAAAAATGTGGATGTGTAACTGATATGATTCTGCAATCTGTGTTTGGGGTAAAATTGGGAGTTCCTAACTCACTTGAAGCTTATATGAAATATGATATGTCAAGAGCTTTGTAATGTTTTGAACAACCAATAAAAAATAAATAAATAGAGCATTTCCGGTCACGCCATCGTAGCTGCCTTCTTCGTCAAGTTCCTATTTCTTTCTTCTTTTGTCTTTTCATTTTTCTTATCCCCCCTTCCTTGAATTCTACCTGCCTACTCTCATTCTTCTTAGTGACTTCTTCCCTTCCCTTCTAATACCTTTCCTCCCTAGCATCAAATAAATTTATAGGAAAATAACAGTAACCCAGCAGTCAACCAGAACAAGAAGCAACATGAGCAGCTTCAAGAAGCAAGGAAGAAAAGGAGTACAAACAATGCAGGACAGCCTGAATATTCAGGAGGACCTAGAGTCATCAGAAAAATGGTCATATAAAGACCTCAAGGAACACCTTAGACAGATGGAATGGAACCTCAAAGAGGATACGAGACAGCAAATTCAAGCAGCGAAAGAACACATTGAGAATGAGTTACATAAACAGCTAAAAGAAGAAGTTAAGCATCTTTATAAGGAGATAGAGATTATAAAAAATAATCAAACAGTAATTCTAGAAATGAAGGAAACGATAAACCAAATTAAAAACTCAATCGAGAGTATCACTAACAGAGTGGAGCAAGTAGAAGCCAGAACGTCAGATAATGAAGACAAAATATATCAACTTGAAAAGAGTCTAGCCAACTCAGATAGGCTGGTTAAAAATCACGAGAAAAACATCCAAGAGATTTTGGATAACTTAAAAAAACCAAACTTACGAGTCATCGGGATAGAGGAAGGCACAGAGATTCATGCCAAGGGAATGAATAACCTGCTGAATGAGATAATTACAGAAAACTTTCCAGAAATAAAAAAGGAAACAGATATACAAATTGTAGATGCATACAGGACACCGAGCACACAAAATCACAGTAGACCAACGCCAAGACACATTGTTATGAAGCTATCCAATATACAGAACAAGGAGAAAATATTAAAAGCTACAAGAGAAAAGAGACAGATTACATTTAGGGGTAAACCAATAAGGTTGACAACGGATTTTTCATCACAGACGCTGAAAGCGAGAAGATCCTGGAACAACGTATTTCAAACACTGAAAGACAATGGATGCCAACCAAGAATTCTGTATCCAGCAAAATTAAGCTTCAGATACGACAACGAAATAAAAATCTTTCATGATAAACAAAAGCTAAAAGAATTTGCAGCCAGAAAACCTGCATTGCAAAGCATTTTGAGCAAAACACTACACGAGGAAGAGATGAAAAACAATAACCAAAACCATCAGTGGGAAGTGCCTCAGTAAAGACAGAGGGCGAGGGGAAAGATAATCACGGAGAAACAAACTAAATATTTAAAAAAAAAAAAAAAGGATAAACATTCAAACATGGATGGAAGTTCAAACCATATATCAATAGTAACTCTGAATGTTAACGGCCTAAACTCTCCAATAAAGCGACATAGGCTGGTATCATGGATTAAAAAAACAAATCCAACAATATGCTGCCTCCAGGAGACACATCTGATTGGAAGAGACATACACAGGCTGAAGGTGAAAGGATGGGAAAAAATATACCACGCACACAGTTCTCGTAAGCAAGCAGGAGTGGCCATCCTCATATCGAATAAAATCGACTTCAAGACTAAGTTAATCAAAAGGGACAAAGAAGGTCATTATATACTGTTAAAAGGAACCATTCACCAACAAGACATAACAATTATCAATATTTATGCACCAAACAATGGTGCTGCGACATTCATAAAACAAACTCTCCTCAAGTTCAAGAATCAAATAGACCACAACACAATAATTATGGGTGACTTCAACACACCTCTTTCACCGTTGGACAGATCCTCCAAACAAAAATTGAATAAAGAAACTATAGAACTCAATATCACAATCAACAACCTAGACTTAACTGACATATATAGAATATATCAACCATCATCAAATGGATATACTTTTTTCTCAGCAGCACATGGATCCTTCTCAAAAATAGACCATATATTATGCCATAGGGCAACCCTCAGTAAATATAAAGGGGTGGAGATAATACCATGCATTTTATCTGATCATAATGGAATGAAACTGGAAATCAATGATAAAAGAAGAAAGGAAAAATCCTACATCACATGGAAAATGAACAATATGTTACTGAATGATCAATGGGTTACAGAAGACATAAAGGAGGAAATTAAAAAATTCTTAGAGATAAATGAAAATACAGACACAACATATCGGAATCTATGGGACACAATGAAAGCAATTTTAAGAGGAAAATTCATCGCCTGGTGGTCATTCCTCAAAAAAAGAAAAAACCAACAAATAAATGAGCTCACACTCCACCTCAAAGCCCTAGAAAAGGAAGAGCAAAACAACAGCAAATGTAGCAGAAGGCTAGAAATAATTAAAATCAGAGCGGAAATCAATGAAATTGAAACAAAAGAAACTATTGAAAAAATTAACAAAACTAAAAGTTGTTTCTTTGAAAAAATAAATAAGATCGACAGACCTTTAGCCATGCTAACGAAGAGAAGAAGAGAGAGAACTCAAATTACTAACATACGGGATGAAAAAGGCAATATTACAACAGATCCTACAGAAATACAGAAGACAATTAGAAATTATTTTGAAAACCTATATTCCAACAAAATAGAAGATAGTGAAGACATCGATAAATTTCTTAAGTCATATGATTTGCCCAGACTGAGTCAGGAGGATACACACAATTTGAACAGACCAATATCAATGGATGAAATTGAAGAAGCCATCAAAAGACTACCAACCAAGAAAAGCCCAGGACCGGATGGATATACAGCGGAGTTTTACAAAACCTTTAAAGAAGAATTAAAACCAATACTTTTCAAGTTATTTCAGGAAATAGAAAAAGAGGGAGCTCTTCCAAACTCATTCTATGAGGCCAACATCACCCTGATTCCGAAACCAGACAAAGACACCTCAAAGAAAGAAAACTACAGACCAATATCTCTAATGAACCTAGATGCAAAAATCCTCAATAAAATTCTGGCGAATCGAATACAAAAACACATCAAAAAAATTGTGCACCATGACCAAGTAGGATTCATCCCTGGGATGCAAGGATGGTTCAACATACGGAAATCAATAAATGTTATTCACCACATCAATAGACGTAAAGATAAGAACCATATGATCATCTCGATAGACGCAGAAAAAGCATTTGACAAAGTACAGCATCCCTTTATGTTCAAAACATTAGAAAAACTAGGGATAACAGGAACTTACCTCGACATTGTAAAAGCTATCTATGCTAAGCCTCAGGCTAGCATCATTCTGAATGGACAAAAGTTAAAGGCATTCCCTCGAAAAACTGGAACAAGACAGGGATGCCCCCTATCACCACTTCTAATCAATATAGTTCTCGAAACACTGGCCAGAGCAATTAGACGAAAGAAATTAAAGGCATAAAAATAGGAAAAGAAGAACTTAAATTATCACTATTTGCAGATGACATGATTCTATACCTAGAAGACCCAAAAGGGTCTACAAAAAAACTAGTAGAACTAATAAATGAATTCAGCAAAGTGGCAGGATGTAAAATCAACACACATAAATCAAAGGCATTTCTGTATATCAGCGACAAAACTTCTGAAACGGAAATGAGGAAAAACACTCCATTCACAATATCCTCAAAAAAAATAAAATACTTGGGAATCAACCTAACAAAAGAGGTGAAAGACTTATACAATGAAAACTACAGAACCCTAAAGAGAGAAATAGAAGAAGATCTTAGAAGATGGAAAAATATACCCTGTTCATGGATAGGCAGAACTAACATCATCAAAATGGCGATATTACCAAAAGTTCTCTATAGGTTTAATGCAATGCCAATCAAAATCCCAACGGCATATCTTGTAGAAATTGACAAAGCAATCATGAAATTCATATGGAAAAATAAAAGACCCAGAATAGCAAAAGCAATTCTAAACAGGAAGTGTGAATCAGGCGGTATAGCGATACCAGATTTCAAACTATATTACAAAGCAATAGTGACAAAAACAGCATGGTACTGGTACCAAAACAGGCGGGTGGACCAATGGTTTAGAATAGAGGACACAGAGACTGATCCACAAAGTTACAACTATCTTATATTTGATAAAGGGGCTAAAAGCATGCAATGGAGGAAGGATAGCATCTTCAACAAATGGTGTTGGGAAAACTGGAAATCCATATGCAACAAAATGAAACTGAACCCCTTTCTCTCGCCATGCACAAAAGTTAACTCAAAATGGATCAAGGAACTTGATATCAAACCAGAGACTCTGCATCTGATAGAAGACAAAGTTGGATCCGATCTACAAATTGTGGGGTCGGGCTCCAAATTCCTTAATAGGACACCCATAGCACAAAAGTTAACAACAAGAATCAACAAATGGGACTTAATTAAACTTAAAAGTTTTTTCTCAGCAAGAGAAACAATAAGAGAGGTAAACAGGGAGCCTACATCCTGGGAACAAATCTTTACTCCTCACACTTCAGATAGAGCCCTAATATCCAGAGTATACAAAGAACTCAAAAAATTAGACAATAAGACAACAAATAACCCAATCAACAAATGGGCCAAGGACCTGAACAGACACTTCTCAGAGGAGGATATACAATCAATCAATAAGCACATGAAAAAATGCTCACCATCTCTAGCAGTCAGAGAAATGCAAATCAAAACCACCCTAAGATACCATTTCACTCCAGTAAGATTGGCAGCCACTATGAAGTCAAACAACAATAAGTGCTGGAGAGGTTGTGGAGAAAAGGGTACACTTGTACATTGCTGGTGGGACTGCAAATTGGTGCGGCCAATTTGGAAAGCAGTTTGGAGATTCCTGGGAAAGATGGGAATGGAACCACCATTTGACCCTGCTATTGCCCTTCTTGGACTATTCCCTGAAGACCTTAAAAGAGCATGCTACAGGGATACTGCCACCTCGATGTTCATAGCAGCACAATTCACAATTGCTAGACTGTGGAACCAACCCAGATGCCCCTCAGTAGACGAATGGATAAAAAAAATGTGGCATCTATACACAATGGAGTACTATGCAGCAATAAAAAATGACAAAATCATAGAATTTGCAGGGAAATGGATGGCACTAGAGCAGATTATGCTTAGTGAAGCTAGCCAATCCCTAAAAAACAAATACCAAATGTCGTCTTTGATATAATGAGAGCAACTATGAACAGAGCAGGGAGGAAGAGTAGGAAGAAAAGATTAACATTAAACAGAGACATGAGATGGGAGGGAAAGGGTGAGAAAAGGGAAATTGCATGGAAATGAAGGGAGACCCTCATTGCTATACAAAATTACATACAAGAGGTTGTGAGGGGAATGGGAAAATAAACAAGGAGAGAAATGAATTACAGTAGATGGGGTAGAGAGAGAAGCTGGGAGGGGAGGGGAGGGGGGATAGTAGGGGATAGGAAAGGTAGCAGAATACAACAATTACCAATAGGACATTATGTAAAAATGTGGAGGTGTAACCGATGTGACTCTGCAAGCTGCATTTGGGGTAAAATTGGGGGTTCATAACCCACTTCAGTCCAATGTATGAAGTGGGTTATGTCAAGAGCTTTGTAATGTTGTGAACAACCAATAAAAAAAAAAAAAAAGTTAAAAAAAAATAGAAAAAAAAAAATAAAAAAAAAATAAAACCAAACATCCTCTTACTATAAAAAAAAAAAAAAAATAAATAAATAAATAAATAAATAAATGAAATAAGCCCCATTAAACTATGTGGTTCTTAAAAGTATTTGGATCCATTTTATTTTAATTTGGACTAGTAGTTCACTTTTTAAATTTGTGATGTCATGTGATGTGTCTCAAGTAAAATCCTTGTGTATACATTTACTTTTTTGGTAATTATATAGTCAGGAAAGAGAACAATAAGGATTCTTTGGTCATCACAGGAACATTGTGAGAAAACATCTCAGAATGCCGACTTTTCTACCTGTGGTGAGCAAAATGCATCTTCATAACCTCCAAAATTAAAACATAAGCAAGCAAGCATATGTATCTCTTGTAATTGTTATATTACTTCTGCAATTTTTCTCAATAATACAGCTCTAACAGATTTCTAAAGGAACCTGTTGAGTGATAAAAATTAGATTATTTAGCTTTGGTTAGAATCAGGGCAATGTAGAAGCCTGTGAAGTTAGATTTTGCCTGAAAAAGATATCCTTTGTGTTTACAGGTGGGCATTCTTCACTAAAATATAGGCTCTGTGTAGCTCCAGTACCAGGTCTGTGTGAAGCAGGAAGTACAGGTTAGTGGCTGGAAGGCAGGACCAAAAAGTCCTGTTTGAGTGACAAAAAGAAACCAAGCGAAAAATGCAGGAGGTAGGATTCTTCCACTACATTGTCCTGGCCATGTGGCTGGAAAACTCTTCTGGGTTCTCCATAGCCCCAAATCTTTCCTGAGGTCCTGTGTGCTCCACGTGTTCTATTACCAGTAAGTCTGATTGAAACCCCAATGTGCCCAGGGAAGAGTCTGTGGCTTGTAAAGCTAGCATGGTGAGGTTGCCTCAGCTTCTGTTGCCACCACACCTGCTGGGGCCAGGCCATGGTCGCATTGGTAACACGAGGGTGCTGAATTTAACTGAAGGTAACAAAGGCCTCCTTTTGCTGACTGCTTCTTTGCCTGTCCCACAGCTGCAACTTGATCTGCTGTGAAAGTCCCTGGCACCAGGCTGACCTGACTTTCAACCATTTCTTCCGCCTGTGTCCTTCCTGCTGGGGTGGGGCTTGTGCCTACTGACTTGTTTCCATGTTCCCCTGGGGTCATGGGCCCCCCTTTTCCATAGCCAATGGGCCAGTCAGTGTGAGGTTGAGAGTGGGGGAGCCAGTAGATGTGGCTGCCACCACTGCTGCAGCTTGGGCTCAGCCCATGCCAGCACCAGGTGCCCCATACCCTGGGAGAAAGCATATGCATGGCTGTGCCCTGAAATGTGCTCCTCAGCAGCTGTGGCACCATTGTTTGGGCATCCTGCCAGTTGGGCATCCCACCAGGAGCCAAGTAGCTTCCCAGAATGTGTCCTAACCAGTAAATTGTCCTCCATTGCCCTAGAGCAATCATCCAGGTTAGTGAGCAGCACTGTCAGTCAAAGGACCGCCTCCCTGCAGTGCATGCTTTCCTGTGAGTATCTCAAGAATTCTTCAACTCCAAAAATGGGCCCCTCTGCAGATGCTAGAGCTGGCCGGCCCCAGAGTAGACCAAATTTGTCAAATTAGGTTTTTTTAAAAAAAAATATTTATTTTTCAGTGTTTTAGGTGGACACAATATTTTTATTTTATTTTTTATGTGGTGCTGAGAATCGAACCCAGGGCCGCTCGCATGCTAGGCAAGCACGCTACCACTTGAGCCTCATCCTCAGCCCTCAAGTTAGGTTTTTTAAAGGGCAGAATATTGCTGGTGGTAGTTACAGACTTCATAGGGAACAGCATCTAAAGCTTTGCATTTGTCCCAAAACATCAGCTGACTCACAGTTCATCTGATTTGAATATCTGGTAAGGATGCACAGCAGATTTATTTGCCCAATTCAAATTGTCTACATAATTCTAGAAAGTAAAAATCATATTAAAAATTTTAAAAAATACTTTACTTTTTTATAAGCAGAGAACTTCTGGAATTTTAATATTCCCTTAGTGAAAACAATTTTATCCTAGCTCCCTTCAATCCTCTAAATATCAATTCCCAGTACATAAATCCAAAAATTCTTATCTAAAACATTTCAAAACACAAAAATCCACATTAAAAACATACTTATGAGAAAGGACACACTTTAACCATATACATTTTATCAACTACCTTAAAACATTCTCAGTAGGGCCTCCATTTATCGCTATCTATCCTAGCTGTCGGCCTAATGCTGGGTTCACAAAATCTGACTATTCCAATAACTTAAGAAAACAACAAAGAAAGCACGAAAACACACAGAAGTACCTTTTCAATAATCCAGGGACAGCTCTGCAACCTTAAGGGTCTGTGGAAAGAGAGAGAGAGAGCCACTGGAATTCTTTATTCTTATATATGGGACACACAAGGGGAGTTTCCATGGAACATTCTATCCCCAAAAGGGCAAAGGGGTAGGATTACAAGGGAACAGGTGAGTGTAGCTCAACCCCAGCAGGTTTCACCTATACCTGGAGCCATACCTTGTTATTTCAGCTGTGGTAACCCCAAGTTACTGCAGAACACAATAATTGTTCAGTGCCCTGGGGCATCAGGACTTAAAGGTGTGTTCATCCAGGGCAGCTCTCGGCAGTAATAGCTTAGATTTTTCCATAACCAAAGATAAAATATGCCCAATGAATTCCAAAAAGAAAGGGAAAATGTTAAAAGCAGCCAGGGGTGAGAAGTTGGGTATGGAATATAATTTTCAAAGGAACAACAGTTAGAATGACAGCAATGCAGAATGCCAAAAGAGAATCAAATACTATCTTCAAGTGCTATAAGATAAAACAACCCACAGAATTCTGATAGCCAGGGAAAACACCTTTTAAGAAATAGGGCAAAATAAAAACATTTTCAGATGAATAAAAGCATACTTTGTCACAGAAGACACTCTCCAAATGACATATTTTTGGCAGAAACCAAATGATCCCAGTCAGAAGATATGAGGGGCAAGAAGTAATGAAAACCAAAGGCAGGTCAGTCACCATGTGGCACACCTGTGATCCTAGAGGCCCAGCAGGCTGAGGCAGGAGGATCACAAGTTCAAAGCCAACCTCAGCAACTTAGTGAGTCCCTAAGCAACTTAGCAAGACCTTGTCTCAAAATAAAAAGTAAAAGTGGGCTGGAGATATGGCTAAGTGGTTAAGCACCCCTAAGTTCAATCCCTGGTAACAAACAAAAAAGAAAAAGAAAACCAAAACAGTAGTGAATAGGCAGGAAATGTAAACAAATATTGATTGCATTAAATAGTCTTTGTAATATGTAGTGGGACTTAAAATAGGTATGAGATGGAAATACCAGACAAAAATACTGCATAAGTCAAGAGTAGGTAAAGAAAGAACCCTAGATGTTGTATGAGGTTTTAGTAAATTTAGACTTTGACAAATATATATTTTTTAATCTCTAAAGGCAAGCCCTTAAAAGAACAGAAAGAGACCATAAGTCATCCATACTGGAAGAGAAAGCCCTTTAGCTATTCAAAAAGAAAAGAGAAACAGTAGAGACAACAAATCAAAAGCACAATACAAGATGGCAGATTTATGTCCCAAATAAAAATTATATTATACATGAATAGAGTAAATCCTTTAGTTACAGAGTAAAATTGTTGGATTGGAATAAAAAGATAATCCAATTGTGTATATATGAGATATATCTAAGCAGATACTCACCTTACAGTTTTAAAATAATTTCAAAGACAAAATACTCAGTGCCAGGGTCTGGGGTTGTGGCTCAGTGGTAGAACACTTGATCCTCAGCACCACATAAAAGTAAATAAATAAAATAAAGATGTTGTGTCCATCTACAACTAAAAAGATATTTAAAAAAATAGTCAGTGCCAGGCTTTGAGGTTTGTCCTAAGGAAACAATTTATAAAAGAAGGTTAGCCAGTAGCCAGGGAAAGGAAGATAAGCCTCGAGAGTGGAATCCCAGAGAATAGAACAGAAATAATAATATGTGCCATAGCCAAGAGGAGAGACAGGAGTGAGCTCTTGGGAAACTAAATGAAATTAATATGACAGAATGGGGTTAGCAGGTGATAAAAGAAAAAGTAATAAAGTTAACAGGAGACAGGTTGTCAATGATTGTTCCAGGAAAACCCAGACATAGTGTATGAAAACTAGCCTCTAGTCACCATAAGATTGAAGAGAGGCAGACACATCCAGGATTACACAGGGTGCAATTTGTTGGGGACTTAGTGGCAGAAGCATAGTCCTGAAGGACAACAAGACCAATGGATCTCTGTGATTTGAGTGGTCAGAGGGAACAGGGCTTAGAAAGTAGCCTGAACAAAGATGATTTCATCCAAACCAGAATGAACTTGGGTTTATCTTTGTTAGAGATTCCAGGCTCATTCCTATCCCTGACAGCTCCAGAGTTGTGTCATGAACCTCCATATACTACTCTGATGGATTTGTTTATTTATAATGTTCTGGGAAACTATGCAAGGAAAACCAACCATGATTATTCAGAGGCAGTCCTTGTGGGCTGGACTCAAGATGGTTGCAGTCATGTCAGGCTAATGTCAACAATGACCTTTTAAGCAAGCTGTTGTAAGGAGTTGGAATTTGACCTTAGAAATTATTAGAATTCATTTGAAGATGAAATAATGTGAATTGTGAATTGCCTTTCAGAATGATGCCTTTAGCCGCAGGACAGGAGGGATAAGAGGCTGTTATAATGATCTGAGAGATAAAACATAGTCTTTAATGTTTATGATTAGGCTGGCCTAAGATTAATACTAGCAAACCTATAACATTTCCTGAGGGCCAGGTATTAATTTAAAGCTTTCAATATGTGTTTTCACATAATTTTCACAATTATGTAGTCACTATTCACCAAAGTAACAAAAGTATTATTATACTCCCTCTTTATTTTATTTATTTTTTAGTACTGGGGATTGAAGTCAGGGGTACTTTATCACTCAGTTACATTCCAGATCTTTTTTTTTATTTTTTATTTTGAGTCTCCCTAAGGTGCTGATGCTGACCTCAAAATTGAGATCCTCCTACCTCAGCTTCCTGAGTCACTGGGATTATGCCTGTATGTTCTCTATTTTGAAGATGAGAAAACCTAAGACACAAAGACCTTAAGTACAGTTGTATGCTGGTAGAAAGCAGACCCAGAAGGCAAGCCCAGCCAGCTTGGGACATTGCTAAGAAATCACTCCAACAAACAAATGAAAGGACACTATGAACTTTCCTACTTTAGTTAAGCAAGTCTTCCTTCTTGTATTTTGTTTAGTTTGTTTATTTTTGCTGTATGGGTGTTTCTGTTCCTTTCAGCACCCTTTTTTTACTGTAAGAACTGTAGGCAGAGAGACTAGCTTGGGTTCCCGGGAGCAATTCTGGTGTTCACACTTGAGGCTGTGAAGTCAAGGGTCACTTTCAAATGATTATTGGAGATTCAAGGAGCTCATATAGATAAAAAATCTTTATAAATTACAGATCTTTCAGTAATTATTTTTCTTCTCTTGTCTGAACGTTTGAAGTTTGCAAAATTGGATGTTTAGCATGGCAGTGAATCCTTTCTTAGAATTCCAAATTTTTTTCTAAGACTTAAAAAAGTACAACTTGGTAATTATCTAGAAAACTGAGACATCTCCATTTTCAAAATTACTATCTCCTTATCCCAACTTTCTAATAGGTAATAAGTGTTTTCTGTCCATGTATCTGTAGGACTGCTTAGTTGCTAGAGTTTAGAAAAGTCATGTCATTGTCTTTTCTTGTAATACCTACATGTAATGGCTGCACTTACTGATACTATAATGTGAACTGAGGCAAGATTTAATTTGTACAGCAATGTGGAGAGCAGGTTCCTGTCCCAGCTCTCTAAATCAAAGCTTCTCAAGTCAGTCCCCCATTTCCTGCCACTTAGATTAACCTTGGTAGAGAGCAGACCCAGAAGATAAGCACAGCCAGGCTATGCTCTTGACGCATAATCTTTCCCACCACGGTGCCAAGGGGAAGCTGAGAATGTAAAGGAGGGCTGGCTTCTTCAGCTGTGTTAGATCATGTAGTCAACAGTATTTGCAGATTTACTAGATAAAGGAGTGCAGGAAGGGGCAGGAAGCAAAGAGGAGGAAGGATCCCAGTTTGGGGGATGGGGCACCAGGTCTGTACTGGTGTCATTCACTGAAATAGGAAACAGAAGAGGGAGGAGCATATCTGTAGAAAGGTGATGTAAAGGCCTGTAATCCCAGCTATTGGAGGTTGAGGCAAGAGGAACACAAATCTGAGACCATCCTGGGCAACAAGTGATACCTTATCTCAAAATAAAGCTTTAAGAAAGGGCTGGGAAGGTAGGCAGACCGGGAGAACAGGCCCAGAGGCCCGCTGGCGAGCCACCACCCATGCCTGCAAGGTAGGCAGAACTGTGACCGGGAGAACAGGCCCAGCCTCCTGCCAGTGAGGTAGACAGACCACTCCAACTGGAGGAGGGGCCCTGCCACCCATGTGGTCACCTGACTGAGCTACTGACAAACATAAGGTTTCCCCAACACCCCCACCTCATCAAACACCTTATGAGAAAAACTGATGGAACTCATCTTGGAAAATTCCACCAACCCTTAAAACCCACCAACCGGTTGACTGGCATGGCTACCAGTGCGGTTCTGTAGCGGATCAGGCACCTGGTTTACATCTCAGAGAATAAGAGTAGAGAGGCCACAGGTGGAAGCTCAAGTCCTCTCACACTGACTACCACCACATCCTGACCCCAGAGACTCAAGCTAGGAATAGACAATGCCACCAACTGGAAGAAATGAAAACAGAGTTCTGAGAGACACTTTTTTTCTTTTTTTCTTTCTTTTTCTCTCTTCTCTCTCTCTTTTCAGCCAATCAACCAGTATCCTCTACCCTTCCCCCTCGGGTCTTTGCAACCTCAACATATGTGAAACCAAAAATTGTACACGAAAAAGGTCTTTAACAACTGAATCACCAGAATAATATACTATAGAGGAATTGCATATGCCCCACCTCCCTTCCCCCTTTTTATTCCTTTTCTTTTTTCTCGTATTTTCTTTTTCCCGCTCTCTTTTTTTCTCCCTTTCCTTGTTATCTGTTTTCCTCCCTCTTACTCCCTCTATCCCACTTGCAACCCCCTAAATTTTACTATTCATAAGTAGGGTAATCTTATAAATACAGATAGGAATTTGAATCTATACATTCTTCCATAAATTACCCATCTATTGGTTAGAGCTCTCCAAAGTTACTAAGTTAGATTAACCCCATTCCCTTACTCCTTTCCTCATAAACATAACATCCTACACCTGAAATCCAGTTTTGTTCAAGCTACCAGAAATAGTATGCCTTTCATAAAACTAATGACTATATTTGTAAATGATAATTGAAAACAACATTTGTAGACATAGAGTCTAGCTATAAATGTAGTAATAAGGAAAACGTGTGCTTAGATGATATACTATTGATATTGAGAACTGTTAACATTGTCTTTCTCCACAAAAGGGAGACTTTGCAACTATACAAGAGCAATATAAATATATAGGGGGAAAATTCAATAACACAACAGTTTCACCAAGCAGAAAGAAACACGAGCAGTATGAAAAGACAAGGAAAGAAAGGACCACAAGCAATGCAGGTCAACTCAACTTTAGAAGAGGTAATATCTGCAGCAGATGGAATGTCAGATAAAGAATTCAGAATATACATGCTTCAGATGATCTGGAGTCTCAAGGAAGACATTAGACAGCAAAATCAGACAATGAAAGATCACTTCGACAATGAATTACATAAACAAATCCATGAAGCAAAAGATCAACTACACAGGGAGATAGAGGTTATAAAATACAAGCAAACAGAAATCCTAGAAATGCAGGAAGCAATAAACCAAATTAAAAACTCAAATGAGAATACTACAAGCAGAGTAGAACACTTAGAAGATAGAACATCAGACAATGAAGACAAAGTATTTCAACTTGTAAAGAAGATAGACAGCTCAGTGAGACTGTTAAGAAACCATGAGCAGAACATCCAAGAAATATGGGATAACATAAAGAGACCAAACTTAAGAGTCATTGGGATACAGGAAGGTATAGAGGTCCAAACCAAAAGAATGAGCAATCTGTTCAATGAAATAATACGAGAAAAGAAAGGGCTGGGCTTCAGCTCGGTGGTAGAGCATTTGCCTAACATGTGAGAGGCCCTGGGTTCAATCCCCATTACTCAAAAAGGAAAAAAAAAGTGACACGTTGAGTTTTGAATGTGTTTAGTTTGAGGTACCTGGGAGGTTTCCAAGGAGGAGATTTTTCCATAAAGTATTTGGCTGTAGGGATCTGAGCCTCAGGAGGATATTTGGGAGTCGATTTGGGGGATTGTCTGCATAGAATAGAGGTTAAATCCAAGGAATAAAATGTGATGGCTTGGATTGAAGGCTCTGAAAAGTGTTCTTCCTAGAAGAAATTCCATGTGTATTTGTCATATTTGTGGCCCATATCATTTCATAGTTTGGGGGTTGTGGACACTTACTAATTAGTTATCAGTTTTGCTAACCAAATTATTGTAAGTGATGCCAGTCTTTTAAAAGTCTGATTCAACCTGAGCTTTGAGATCTGGTGACTGTGAAGGAATAAAATGACCTCTCAGTTTGAAACCTTGTGTTCCAGATTGACTCCTGTAGAGCACTGCTGCTGGCCAGCCTCTGAAACATGTCCTTCTTCCTAGAGAACACATGGAGGCCCTGTCTTAGCCCATTTCCTGGTTTATCACAAACTACTTGAGAGGGGATGATTTATTGAGTTAGAAGTTTATTTTGCTGATGGTCCTGGAAGTTGAGAAGTCCAAGAGCATGGTGCCAACATCTGGTGAGAGCCTTCCTGCCAAATCAAAGCATGGTAGAGGAGTCAGCTCTTAGGAAGCTACCAGTGCCATCTTAGATGCTGCACTCACACCAACTGCCACTGGCCACACCTCCACCACAACATATGAATTTGGGGATTAAGTTTCATCCAAACCATAGCAGGGCCCTTTGCAGATCAGACACTCGCACAGCCACACTCAGAAGACAGTAGGCCACAACCACAGCAGCGGGTGCTAGTTCATTATTCCAAAAGTCTCTTGTGAATGCAACCTTATAGGGATTTTTTTAAAACTCCAGCTTTCTAAGAGCTGCTATTTCCTAATCAAGATACTAAAAATGTTTGCAAGAGTTCAGGGCCATACTGGTACTAATAACCCAAATGATGGACTAATGTTCTCAGAGCCTTTATTTCAACAATTCCCCTGCATACCTTCCCAGGGAGATTTAGCACATCCTGACCTTTTTCCTAAAATCTCTCCCACACAACTCAAGATGCCTAAGACCTCTGAGTACCTTGTAGTTTTCCCCAAAGCTGAGACAAAGCTGAGTCATCAGGCAGAGTCCTAGCCTTTGGTTCTTTGCCTTCACTATACAGAGGACAGCACTTATTCCTGTGCTTGTTCCTGACCCTAAGTTGCTACCAAATGTAGAAATAAAAGAACTATGCTTCCAGAGATCATTGGGAGTTAATGAAGTTCAATGCCCCCTCTACTCAAATGTAGACAATTTGGGCCAAGATGCTACTACTAATGTAGAATTTCCCCTGCAAGCTATGGCCTCATTCATATATTCACTGCCTGTGTAGCTCTTGGCTCATGTACTGTCTAGGAAGCCATTGGATTATCAGCTCAGCCCATGTGTGCCCTGCCCCAGCAGTTGCATTTACAGCTGGTAACTTTTACTTCTTTCTAGTAAAACATCAGAGGATTCAACATCCTAGGAAATAGTTGTAATCATAATTAAACGTGAAGACAGTAGTACAAACCAAATGTGCAGTTAGTCACGTCTAGGCCAGGACCTCGTTAGAAGATCACATGCAGTTGTTGAGGTCTAATTGCAGACACACTGTGGGGTACAGAAAGAGTCCAGGCTAGCTTCTAGAATTACTCAGTTAATAAGAGACCTTGGGCAATGTCATGCAAGGGACTCAAACCCAGGAAGCAAGGTTTGGGGCTCTGCAAGTGGAAGAAGATACAAGATGCAGTTAGGATAGTAGACATGCTTTATTCAGAGGTGGCAACAGCCTCCAGCCAGCTCCATTTTGCCCCCATTTAGTCCCTTTGTTAAATACAGTCCAAACAAAGAAGGCATACCACCAACAGTTTACACCAGTGGGAGCATGCTCACAAACAAATGTTTACAACCTCCAGTACATACACTGAATCACTGTCTTTCTGGCCTTGACTAACCATAACATAGCTGGTTGCCAGCCCCAAAACAACATAGCCCACCGGAAATCTGGGCAAGGGCAGCTAACTATAAGCCACTTAGGGCCTGCCCCAGCAGGCAAACATATAACTCTAGGGGCCTGGATTTGCCTCCCAGCGTTGGTGTGAGATCAAAGGCCACAAGATTTCTGAAGCTTGTTTTAGTTCTGACACCCTGTGAATTAGTGACTTTCTAAGTTGGGAAATGGTATGTCATGTCTCCTGCTCCTCTTCTCCACAGGGCCAGTTCTCCATCTCTCCCTTCTCGTGGCATCCCAAAACAGCAAAATAAAAAGTCTAAAATGCTTTTGCTTGCGAAGAAAAACTGGAGCACAGGACATGATGCTCTTTGCAGCATTCTTAGAATGTAGGATGTTATAGCTTTAAATATGCCACACTTTCTCTAGCCTGCAGCTTCCTTTTCTCTGAGGGCTTCTCCATGTTCCTAGGTTACCCCTTCCCTTCCCCACTGCCCTCTCTCCTAGCATTCTCCTATTTCTAGGAAGTTCAATTAGCAACCAGCCCAACCCCATCCCTGCCTCTCCACACCACTTTTTAAACTCTCAGGGCTTCACTTTGGAAAAAATGATTCTATAATTTGATGCTTCTTTGTGGGCTATTCAGGATACCCTATGATTCTGGCAAAGGTGGTAGTGGTGCCCCAGTGAGGGCTCCCAGGATCATACTCATTAGTTCATTGTGGAGCTCATCTGCAGGACCAAGGTAGCTACATCCCAGGCCACTTCCTGCCACTTCCTGCCTCGTCATACCCTGCAAAGGGCTGCGTGTTTCTCATCATCACCTGCACCCTTTTGTTAAGGCCTAGATCCCAAAAGGGGCTCAGCCTTCCCTCTTCACAGCAATTCCTTTTTGGGTTCCTTAGTGCCCTTACTTGTCCATCAAAGAAGTTCCATGATGTTGAACTTCAAAAAGGGCAGAGTCTGCACTCTCCTCCTAGGACGTTCTTCTGTTTCTATAAAACTTGCCCTAGTAGTTTTGTCTACTAGTAGTTCCCATCTCCACCTGGCAAAGGGTAGCTTCATTTCCCTCTCCCTCTCCCTCTCCCTCTCCCTCTCCCTCTCCCTCTCCCTCTCCCTCTCCCTCTCCCTCTCCCTCTCCCTCTCCCTCTCCCTCTCCCTCTCCCTCTCCCTCTCCCTCTCCCTCTCCCTCTCCCTCTCCCTCTCCCTCTCCCTCTCCCTCTCCCTCTCCCTCTCCCTCTCCCTCTCCCTCCTCTTTCTTTATCCTCCTTCTCTCCTTTCCTCCATCCTAGCCTGCTGTGGTTTGAATGTTATTCCCATCCAGAATTCCTGTTGTAATTTACCATTGTTAATAGTCAGAAGAGAGGGGATATTTCAGGAGGTAATTAGGGCCTGAGGGCTGTACCCTCCTGGCTGAAATTAATACTGTTCTAAAAGATAGAGTTTTGGCTTCTCCTGCCCTCGCTCTTCTTGCTCTTTGTCGCGCTCTGCGACAAGGGTACGTGGGAGACCAGCCTATCATCTCCGAGGCACCAACTGTTGGAACCGCCCTCCAACAGGAGTAGTGAAGTGCAACCGACCTCTGACAGGGGTAGTGAGGTGCATTAGACCAGCTAGTGTCTCCGGGGCTGAGTGAGAGGGTGAAGTGTCTAGACCCGCCCGGCATCCAACCTGGCCCACACAATCACACCGAGTCAGGAGGTGAGTCAACCCTGAAGGTGCAATAATCTCAACTTTATTGTGTCAGGGACAAGGTTATATAGTGATAGGAGGACTAAGAAGAGATAGTAGCAAGAACCAATAAGGAGCAGTTATGTCACTATCACTAAGGGACCTAGGCAGATTTCAGATTAAACCATTAGGCGGGACTAAGGTCAAAAGCCCGCGAACACCGATCCAGCCAGGTCATGTATACAGAAATGCTCTGGAAGAACCCATGAGGCCACCTCAGCCAACACCCAATAATGGCCGCGGTCCCAAGGGAGGTAAAAGGTCCCAACAGCTCTTCTGCTTTTTGTCATGTTCAGATGAAGTATTCCTCTCCTCAGGAGAGTGTAACATTAAAAGTACCATCTTGGAATCAGAATTGTCCAACCTGCTAGTGCCCTTGATCTTGGACTTCTAAGCCTCCAGAACTGTGAACCAGTATTTTTTTTTTCTTTTTTTCTTTTTGGTACTAGTGACTAAACCCAAGGGTACTATATTTCCACTAGTTTTTTAATTTTTAATTTTGAGGCAGGGCCTCACTGAGGCTGGCCTCAAATTTGCAATGCTACAACCTCAGCCTCAAGAGTCTAATGGGCATGTGCCACCATGCCCATGTGAGCCAATACATTTCTATAACTATAAATTATCTAGTCTCAGTTATTGTGTTATAGCAACACAAAAGGACTAAGACAGAAATTGGTACTAGAGAGTGGGGTGTTGCTCTACCAAATGCCTAAAAGTGGGGAGATAGCTTTACAATTGGGAAATGGGTAGAGTCTGGAACAGTTCTAAAGTGAATGCTGGAAAAAACCTGTACTACTACAAATTGAGCATTAAAAGCAATTCTGCTGAGGGTTTCCAGGAGAGGAACAAACAAGGAAAGTTTAAAACTTCTTAGAGATTTCCTAAGTGGTAGTCATTAGAATGTGGTAGAAATATGGAGAGTAAGTCATTCTGATGAAGCCTCAGATAGAAATTAGGAACAAGCTATTGGAAACTGAAGGAAAGACCATCCTTGAAATGCAGTGGCAAAGAACTTTAATGAATCTTGCCCATGCTCTAGGGCTTTACGGAAAGTAGAATTTAAAACAAATGAACTCTGATCTCTGGAAGAAGAAATCTCTAAGCAAAATTCTGGGGTGCTGAATGGCTTCTTTAACTCCATATATTAAAATGCAAAAAGAGAGCATTATTTAAAGACAGAATTTATAACCAAAAGGTAAGCAGAACATAAGGATTTGGAAAGTCCTCAGCCTAGTCAATTAGAGATGAGAAAGTGTGTTTAGGAGGAAAAACCAAAGGTATAGCCAAATTATCACTTGGTAAAAAGATTCAGATGGCTAGAAGGAAGTCTGAGACAGAGAATAATAACCCTGAAAACATTTTGAAGATTATGACAATGGTCCTTTTATCATAGGCCCAATGTACCAGGGCCTCAAGGGCAGAATGGTCTAAGAGAGGGGCTTAGGGTACAGTGGGACATCAGATCTCACTGCTCGGTCCCACCCCAAGTCTAGGCTCCTGGCATCCTGGAGCAGCACCCCTGGCTGCCCCAGATAAGTAGATTTGTACCAGCTTTATTTATTTAGAGACAGGGTCTCACTGAGTTGTTCAGTGCCTTGCTTTTGTGGAGGCTGACTTTGAACTCACTGTCAGCCTCCTGAGCTGCTGGGATTACAGGCATGCATCACCTCACCAGGTTTATTTTTTTTATTTTTAGATAACATCTCAGTAAATTAAATAACATCTCAGACTGGCCTTGAGTTTGTGATCTTCCAGCCTCAGTCTCCTGAGTCACTGGGATTACCAGCATATGTCACCACACTGGGCTCACCTAAGCATTTTGAATGGCAAGTCATAAAATTCTCTTTAGGATGTTTTTCATTTTTTTGTAGTTTATTTGTGTTCTGGTCAAGAAGTGCTCATTCAAAGACATTGACAAATTGCATTGTTACCTTCAGGATAACACAGTCAAAAAGCAAAGATTCTGGATAATAGTTGAGAGTAGTTATTGTGATGGTTTTCATTACTATAAATAGTTTTCATCTCTGGTTTACAAATGATATGCAAAAGTGAAAAGAATTTAGATAAAACAAAGATCATTCTGTGAAAGACATAAAATAAAATTAATTAAGTATAACTAAAATGCATTTTCCTTGATACAAAGAGTCTATGTATCTATAATTTAGAATCAGTAGAAAGGTCAAGATCTCCAGATTCTTATCCCAATGGTATAACTTAACCAGCTCTGTGACCTAGAGCAAGTTACTGAATCTCTGTAGCATATTGCATTATTGTGAGATTTTTCTCAGTCTCAGGTGTTAGTTTTTAATAGAAATATTGTGGTATATTTTGTGTTTTGGCATATAACTATAGATGTTTTTTAAGAGAGAGAAAGAATTTTTTAATATTTATTTTTTAGTTTTTTGTGGATGCAACACCTTTATTTTATTTTTATGTGGTGCTGAGGATCGAACCCAGTGCCCCGAACATGCCAGGTGAGTGCACTACCGCTTGAGCCACATCCCCAGCCCCCATAGATGATTTTTACTTGTCCTACTTAGATTAATTTCCTAAATGTTCTTTTAATGAATATGTGCTCCTTTCAAATGAAAAAAAAAAGAAAATTTTTTAAAATACTAATTTTTTCTAATTCTGGTAATAAATTAAACTTCCCTGTCTATGATAAGGCTCTACTAAAGTTTTAATGCCAGAGTTCTCTTTGATTAGTAGGTAAATGGTTTATTCATTCATCTATGCAACCACTTAGGCTAGAACCAGAGGTCTAAGGGACACAAAAATACATTTAAAATTGTATGTTTCTGATTCCATGAGCTTGTAATATACCATAGAAAGATAAGAAGATAGGCTTTTACAACAGAATCAGATAAGGACTGAAATAAATGTGCTGCAAGAACCTGTCAGGGGAAAGGCACCCAAATTAGGTTAGTAAGGATAGTGAAGAAAAATATCGCTAAAAGTGAGGCCAAGTCAAGCAGAGACAGAGGCAGACAGTTAGGCAGGAAGAGAGATTCAAGACAGTTTGTAGGAAAATGGCAGCTAGCCTGTGGGAAACCTGGGCAGTGGGGAAAGTCAGATGCTCTACGAATTTGGTAAGGATGGGAAAAGCAGGCTTCTCAGAGAAAAGGGCCCAAGGAATGCACAAATACAAGGTCACACCATGAAGAACTTCTAACAGCATTTGCCGCAGTCTGGCTGGGCACAATTCAGGAGCCACTTGTCAAAAGAAACGAACTTTATTTTTAGAACCACACATGCCAAACAAAACAGCTCCTCAGGAAAAACCTTCAGAACCCAACTGCCACCACCAGCTTCCCACAAGCCTCTCAACCTCCCCCATTCCTCCTGCTCTTGAGGCTGATTGGCTGGGTCGCGTGGGAAGAGCCAAAAAAAGTCCCCCAATGAGCAGCTCCATGGTCTGAAAGGGCAGGGAAATAGCCCAATGAGCATCACCACAGAGGAGCCAATCAGTTGGCAGCTAGAAGTTTGCTGGGGCCGCTGTGAGCCAATCATCAACTGGCAGCTGGAAGTTTGCTGGCAGCTGGAAGTTTGTTGGCAGCTGGAAGTTTGCTGGGGCCCCTTCGGCTGTGGCATTTAAGTTTATTTAAGAATAATGGGTACAATAGTTGGAACATGACCCCAGATATCATGTGTTGGAAACTTGGTACCCAAATTGATGTTAATGATATCATTAACACATGGGCAGGACCACAAAGAGGTGATTGTATCATGAGGGCTTTGATCTCAGGAGCGAATTAATTTGTTCATAGATTAATGGATGTGTGGATTAATGGATTCGTGGATTAGTAGATTGCATCAAACGTGGCTCTGTTTAAAAGTGAGGTCTTTTTGTCCAGCTTGCTGTTGCATCATGTGATGGCTGCAATGCCTTAGTATTGTGCAGGGAGTACTCATCAGCCAGAATGCTCTCACCAGTTGTGGGCCCTCAACCATGGCTTCCCAGCATTCGGAACCATATGAAATAACTTCTTTTTCTTTATACATTTCCAAGTTTTTGGTATTAAGTTATGGCAACATAAAATGCACTAGGACAATGAGGATTCTCCAAAGAATTTATAAATGAGTCAGATTTCAAATTTACATTTCAGGAGGCTAACTCAATGGATTGAAAGGGACAAGAAGGAATTCTGGGGAAACTTGTGTGGAAGTTATTATGATAGTCCATAAAGGGGAAGATGCAGTCTGTTCTAGGATGGTAACAACATAGACGGAGATTCTTTTTTTTTTTTTTTTTTTTGAGAGAATTTTTTTGATATTTATTTTTTAGTTCTCGGCGGACACAACATCTTTGTTGGTATGTGGTGCTGAGGATCGAACCCGGGTCGCACGCATGCCAGGCGAGCGCGCTACCGCTTGAGCCACATCCCCAGCCCCTAGACGGAGATTCTTGATAACTTGGACAGCCATCCTTTTCAGGAGGAATCAGTAGGAATTGAAGTGAGTGAAAAAGCATGAAATAAAAACTGAGCCTCAGATTTGGAGCTTGGGAAATCAAATGTTCCTGAAAGGAAAGAGGAAGTACATTTGAGATAACATTCAAATTTTATGTTGGCAACTCCTGAAGAGCTACTTATATCAAAGGAAAAGAAAGCAACCTTTTTGTTTCAGGATTTCCAGTTCTCCCAGTACCATTTGTTCAAGAGGCTATCTTTTCTCCAATGTATGCTTTTGGTGCCTTTTCCTAGTAGGGATAACTGTAGTTATGTGGATTTGTCTCTGTGTCTTCTATTCTGTACCTTTGGTCTATGTGTCTGTTTTGGTGACAATACTATGCCATTTTTGTTACTATAGCTCTGCAGTATAGTATAAGGTCTTGGTATTGTGATGCCTCCCACTTCACTCTTCTTGGTAAGATTTGTTTGGGCTATTCTGGGTTTATTGTTTTTCAAAATGAATTTCATAATTGCTTTTTCCAGTTCAGTGAAAAATGTCATTGGGATTTTAATAGGAATTGCATTATATAGCACTTTGGGTAGTATGTTCATTTTGACAACATATTCTGCCTCTCCAAGAGCATGGGAGATCTTTCCATCTTCTAAAGTCTTCTTCAATTTCTTTCTTTAATATTCTGTAGTTTTCATTGTAGAAGTCTTTCACCTCTTTTGTTAGATTGATTCCCAAGTGTTTTTCTTTTGTTTGTTTGTTTATTTGGTTGGTTGGTTTTGTTTTTTTAGACTATGGTGAATGGGGTAGTTTTAATGTATAGAAATGCATTTGATTTATGCGTATTGATTTTATGTCCTGCTATTTTGCTGAATTAATTTATGAGTTTTAGAAGTTTTCTGGTGGAATTTTTTGCATTTTCTAAATATAGAATCATGTTGTTGGCAAATAATGATAGCTTGAGTTCTTCCTTTCCTATTTTTATCCCTTTAATTTCTTCAGTCTGTCTAATTAATTGCTCTGTCTAGAGTTTAAGGACTATGTTGAATAGAAATGGTGAACGAGGGCATCCCTCTCTTGTTCTAGTTTTTAGAGGGAATACTTTCAATTTTCCTCCATTTAGAATAACATTGGCCTTGGGCTTAGAATAATTAGCTTTTACAATGTTAAGGTATGTTCCTACTATCCCTAGTTTTTCTAGTGTTTTGAATATGAAGGGGTGCTGTATTTTGTCAAGTGCTTTTTCTGCATCTACTGAGGTGATCAAATATTCTTGTCTTTAAGTCTATTGATGTGATGAATTATGTTTATTGTTGAACTAACCTGCATCCCTGGGATAAACCCCAGTTGATTATGATGCATTTTTAGTACATTTTTTATGCAATTTACCAGAATTTTATTGAGAATTTTTGTATCTATGTTCATCAGGGATATTGGTCTGAAGTTTTCTTTCCTTGATATGCTTT
Source organism: Spermophilus citellus (assembly GCF_964194105.1). NCBI lineage: Eukaryota > Metazoa > Chordata > Mammalia > Rodentia > Sciuridae > Spermophilus > Spermophilus citellus. Next base: position 63,195,250 of record NC_138187.1, on the reverse strand, counting down.
TGTCTGGTTTTTGTATCAGGGTGATACAAACCTCATAGAATGAGTTGGAAAGTTTCCCTCATTTTCTATTTCATGGAATAATTTGAAGAGAATTGATATTAATTCTTTTAAGGTCTTATAGAACATGGCTAAGAATTCATCTTGTGCTGGGCTTTCTTGGCTGGTAGGCTTTTGACGGTGTCTTCTATTTCACGGCTTGAAATTGATTTATTTAAATTGTATATGTCCTCCTGATTCAGTTTGGGTGGATCATATGTCTCTAGAAATGTGTCCATGTCTTTGAGATTTTCTATTTTTTTAATATTTATTTTTTTTAGTTGTAGGTGGGCACAATACCTTTATTTTATTTTATTTTTATGTGGGGCTGAGGATCAAACCCAGTGCCTCACAAATACTAGGCAAGCACTCTACCTTTGAGCCACAACTGCAGCCCCAAGATTTTCTATTTTATTTGAGTATAAATTTTCAAAATAGTTTCTCATATTTCTGTATTTGAATAGTGTCCATGTATTCCAGTAGTGTCCACCATGATATTTTCTTTTTTTATTATGAATTTTAGTAATTTGAGTTTTCTCTCTCTTTTTGTTAGTGTAGCTAAAGGTTTATCAATTTTATTTATTCTCTCAAAGAACCAACTTTTTATCTTGTCAATTTTTTGAATTCTTTCTTTTATTTCAAATTCATTGATTTCAGCTCCGATTTTAATTATTTCCTGTCTTCTATGGCTTTTGATGTTAATTTGTTCCTCTTTTTCTAGGGCTTTGAGATGTAATGTTAGGTCATTTATTTGTTGACTTTTTATTCTTTTAATGAATGAGTCAATGTAATGAAATCTTCATCATGTCAGTTTAGGACCTGACTTCCTTAACCAGACTCCTAAAGCCTAAGAAGTAAAATTAAGAATCAATAAACGAGATGGATTCAAACTAAAAAATTTCTTCTCAGCAAAGGAAACAATCAATAACGTTAAGAGAAAGCCTACAGAATGGGAGAAAATCTTTACCACCTGTACCTCAGATAGAGCACTAATCTCCAGGATATATAAAGAAGCCAAAAAACTTAACACCCCCAAAAAAAACCCCAATAAATAAATAGGCTAGAATCAGCGGCCACCATCTTGGAGAGCTGAAGTATCCACCGCCACTCTCCGACAGACTGCAACAATAAAACAGGTCTGTGTCACTCAGCCCATCCCCCATACATCGGGGAATTCGCATAAAACCTCTCCTAGGCTTTCCGGGGGAGGGAGTATCAGAGTGAGCCTGCATAAAGACTAGGGGAAAACTAGAGACACCTGACCTTCAACTCCCCCTCCCATCAGCAGCCAAAACGAAACCTGTCTAGCCAGCGCTGGGGGAGGGGCAAGCAGAAAAAAACAAAACGATAGAGTGCCAGGGATCCCAATAGCCAATTGTGCGACCCCGGAGATCCGGGCTGACTGATTCGCCCGGCCTTCCCCGTGGCTACAGAAGGCGGGGGGCCACAGAGAAGCGATTAATTAGCAAGCAGGGAGAAAAGTGGCTGCGAATCTGTGGAATCCTGCAGGATGAGCCCGCACTGACCCCCGGGCTGAGTACGGGATTTCAGAGGGGGAAGGAAGCGGTACAGTCTATGCCCCACAACGGAAACAAAACAATAGAGTGCCGGGGTTCCCAATAGACATCCTCCACACCCAACAAACGGCAGGCCCAGAGTACAGTTTGAACTACCGAGAGCCATCACTCAGGGGAAATCTGGTCTAGCAGGAGAAACCAAGACTAGCAGGAGAAACCAGGGGACTAGAGGCCAGGCCCTCGCGACTGGGCAGCTGGAAACCGCAGGCCCGCCGGTGACAGTTCACCCACTGCCCGTGTAACTGGGCGGTAGGAGAACGCCCACCCGCTGGCTACCTACCGCAGGACGGGGTGCCTAGAGATCGCCCGCCCACCGGCAACAGCCGGCCCGCTGCCCGCGCGACTGGGCGGCTGGAGTCCACCCCCCCCCCCGCCGGCGACCGATCACACGCCCGCTGCCTGAGATACTGGGCGGCTGGAGACTGCCCGCCTTCCTCGACAGGGAGCTGAAACCAAACAGAGACAGTCCAGTCATACAGCCCCATTAGGACACCCCAGCAAGGAGCCTGGGGCCCGTCATAGCAGAGTAGTGACGTCACTGGAGCTCGGCCGTTGGAATTCCTTCCCAGCAGAATCCACGTTAGCAGGCATAGTTTAACAACACAAAGAAGAAACAACAGAGTAATACAGAACCAAAACAAATCTATAGAAGAGAGCAGAAACACGGCAATCAAATAGAGCTGGAAAGTAACGTGGACAACATGAGAAAACAAGGGAAAAAAGAAGTACAAACAATGCAGGACAACTTAATCCTACAGGAGGACATAGAAACATCAGAAGCAGGGATAGAGAAAGAACTCAAGGCATACCTAACTCGAATGGAAAGGAATATTAGAGAAGACATGAGACAGCAAGTCCAAGCAATAAAAGTATATTTTGAAAATGAATTAAACAAACAAATTCCAATGGCAAAGAACGAGATCTACCAGGAGATAGAGATCTTAAAAAAAAAATCAAACAATAATCCTAGAATTGCAGGAAAATATAAACCAAATTAAAAACTCAAATGAGAATATTACAAATAGACTTGACCAAGTAGAAGTCTGAACATCAGATAATGAAGACAAGGTTTATCAACTTGAAAGGAATATAGTCAACACAGAAAAGATGCTTAAATCCAATGAGCAATCTATTCAAGAGATATGGGATGTCATAAAAAAACCAAATTTGAGGGTCATCGGGATAGAAGAAGGCACAGAGACTCAAACCAAAGGAATGGACAGCATATTAAATGAAATAATTCTAGAAAACTTCCCAGAGATGAAAGATGAAATGGATTGCCAAATCCTGGAAGCCTACAGGACCCCAAACATTCAAAACCATAATAGACCAACTCCAAGACATATAATTATGAAGATAGCCAACGTACAGAACAAGGAGAGAATATTAAAAGCTACAAGAGAAAGGAGGCAGATTACATTCAGGGGTAAACCAATTAGGTTAATGACTGATTTCTCATCACAGACTTTGAAAGCAAGAAGATCCTGGAACAATGTATTTCAAACGCTAAAAAATAATGGATTCCAACAAAGAATACTGTATCCAGCAAAATTAAGCTTAAGATTTGACAATGAAATTAAAATCTTTCACGATAAACAAAAGCTAAAAGAATTCGCAGCAAGAAAACCAGCACTGCAAAGCATTTTGAGCAAAATACTACAAGAAGAGGAATTGAAAAATAGTGCCCAAAACTAACAGCAGGAGGTATCTCAGTAAAGGGGGAGGAAAATAACCAAAAAGTAAAACCAGCCAAACTAAAATAAATAAATAAAGAACCATGACTGGAAGTACAAATCATATCTCAATTGTAACCTTAATGTTAATGGCCTAAACTCACCAATCAAGAGACATAGGCTAGTAACCTGGATCAAAAAAACAAATCCAACAATATGCTGCCTTCAAGAGACTCATATGATAGGAAAAGACATACACAAGCTGAAGGTAAAAGGTTGGGAAAAATCATACCACTCACATGGCCCTCGGAAGCAAGCAGGAGTGGCCATACTCATATCGAATAAAATCAACTTTAAACCTAAGTTAATCAAGAAGGATAAAGAAGGACACTATATACTGTTAAAAGGAACCATCCACCAACAAGACATAACAATTATCAATTTGTATGCACCAAACAATGGAGCTGCAACGTTCATAAAACAAACTCTCCTCAAGTTCAAGAGTCAAATAGACCACAACACAATAATTATGGGTGACTTCAACACACCGCTCTCACCATTAGACAGATCCTCTAGACAAAAACTGAATAAAGAAACTATAGAACTCAACAGCACAATCAATAACCTAGACTTAACCGACATATATAGAATATATCAACCATCATCAAGTGGATACACATTCTTCTCAGCAGCACATATATCCTACTCAAAGATAGACCATATATTATGCCATAAGGCAACTCTTAGTAAGTGTAAAGGCGTGGAGATAATACCATGCACCATATCTGATCACAATGGAATGAAATTGGAAATCAATGATAAAAGAAGGAAGGAAAAATCCTACATCACATGGAAAATGAACAATATGTTACTGAATGATCAATGGGTTACAGAAGACATAAAGGAGGAGATGAAAAAATTCTTAGAGACAAATGATAATACAGACACAACATACCGGAATCTATGGGACACAATGAAAGCAGTTTTAAGAGGGAAATTCATTTCTTGGAGTTCTTTCCTCAAAAAAAGAAAAAACCAACAAATAAATGAACTCACACTACACCTCAAAAACCTAGAAAAGGAAGAGAAAAACAACAGCAAATGTAGTAGAAGACAAGAAATAATTAAAATTAGAACAGAAATCAACGAAATCGAAACAAAAGAAACAATTGAAAAAATTGACAAAACTAAAAGTTGGTTCTTTGAAAAAATAAATAAGATCGACAGACCCTTAGCCATGCTAATGAAGAGAAGAAGAGAGAGAACTCATATTACTAGTCTATGGGATGAAAAAGGCAATATCACAACAGACACTTCAGAAATACAGAAGATAATCAGAAATTATTTTGAATCCTTATACTCCAATAAAATAGAAGATAGTGAAGACATCGATAAATTTCTTAAGGCATATGATCTGCCCAGATTAAGACAGGAAGACACACACAATTTAAACAAACCAATAACAAAGGAAGAAATAGAAGAAGCCATTAAAAGACTACCAACCAAGAAAAGCCCTGGACCGGATGGGTATACAGCGGAATTCTACAAAACCTTCAAAGAAGAATTAATACCAATACTTTTCAAGCTATTTCAAGAAATAGAAAAAGAAGGAGCTCTTCCAAATTCATTCTATGAGGCCAACATCACTCTCATCCCAAAACCAGACAAAGACACTTCAAAGAAAGAAAACTACAGACCAATATCTCTAATGAACTTGGATGCAAAAATTCTCAATAAAATTCTGGCGAATCGGATACAAAAACATATCAAAAAACTTGTGCACCATGATCAAGTAGGATTCATCCCTGGGATGCAAGGCTGGTTCAATATACGGAAATCAATAAATGCTATTCAGCACATCAATAGACTTAAAGACAAGAACCATATGATCATCTCGATAGATGCAGAAAAAGCATTTGACAAAGTACAGCATCCCTTTATGTTCAAAACACTAGAAAAACTAGGGATAACAGGAACTTACCTCAACATTGTAAAAGCTATATATGCTAAACCTCAGGCTAGCATCATTCTAAACAGAGAAAAACTGAAGGCATTCCCTCTAAAATCTGGAACAAGACAGGGATGCCCTCTATCACCACTTCTATTCAATTTAGTTCTGGAAGTACTAGCCAGAGCAATTAGACAGACAAAAGAAATTAAAGGCATAAAAATAGGAAAAGAAGAAATTAAATTATCGCTATTTGTGGATGACATGATAATATACTTAACAGACCCAAAAGGGTCTACAAAGAAGCTGCTAGAGTTAATAAATGAATTCAGCAAAGTGGCAGGTTATAAAATCAACACGCATAAATCAAAGGCATTCCTGTATATCAGCAACAAAACCTCTGAAATGGAAATAAGAAAAACCACTCCATTCACAATATCCTCAAAGAAAATAAGATACTTGGGAATCAACCTAACAAAAGAGGTGAAAGATTTATACAATGAAAAATACAGAACCCTAAAGAGAGAGATAGAAGAAGATCTCAGAAGATGGAAAAATGTACCCTGTTCATGGATAGGCAGAACTAACATCATCAAAATGGCGATATTACCCAAAGTTCTCTACAGGTTTAATGTGATGCCAATCAAAATCCCAATGGCATTTCTTGTTGAAATAGATAAAGCAATCATGAAATTCATATGGAAAAACAAAAGACCCAGAATAGCAAAAGCAATTCTAAAAAGGAAGTGTGAATCTGGAGGTATAGCGATACCAGATTTCAAACTATATTACAGAGCAATAGTAACAAAAACAGCATGGTACTGGTACCAAAACAGGCAGGTGGACCAATGGTACAGAATAGAGGACACAGAGCCTAATCCACAAAGTTACAACTATCTTATATTTGATAAAGGGGCTAAAAACATGCAATGGAGGAAGGATAGCATCTTCAACAAATGGTGCTGGGAAGACTGGAAATCCATATGCAACAAAATGAAACTGAATTCCCTCCTCTCGCCATGCACAAAAGTTAACTCAAAATGGATCAAGGAGCTAGATATCAAATCAGAGACGCTGCATCTGATAGACGAAAAAGTTGGCTCCGATCTACATATTGTGGGGTCGGGCTCTAAATTCCTTAATAGGACGCCCATAGCCCAAGAGTTAATAACAAGAATAAACAAATGGGACTTACTTAAACTAAAAAGTTTTTTCTCAGCAAGGGAAACAATAAAAGAGGTAAATAAAGAGCCTACATCCTAAAAAAAAAAAAAAAAAAAAAAAAAAAAGAGCCTACATCCTGGGAACAAATTTTTACCCCTCACACCTCAGATAGAGCCCTAATATCCAGAATGTACAAAGAACTCAAAAAATTAAACAATAAGATAACAAATAACCCAATCAACAAATGGGCCAAGGACCTGAACAGACACTTCTCAGAGGAGGACATACAATCTATCAACAAGTACATGAAAAAATGCTCACCATCTCTAGCAGTCAGAGAAATGCAAATCAAAACCACCCTAAGATACCATCTCACTCCAGTAAGATTGGCAGCCATTATGAAGTCAAACAACAATAAGTGTTGGCGGGGATGTGGGGAAAAGGGTACACTTGTACACTGCTGGTGGGACTGCAAAATGGTGAGGCCAATTTGGAAAGCAGTATGGAGATTCCTGCGAAAGCTGGGAATGGATCCACCATTTGACCCAGCTATCGCCCTTCTCGGACTATTCCCTGAGGACCTTAAAAGAGCGCACTATGGGGATACGGCCACATCAATGATTATAGCGGCACAATTCACAATAGCTAGACTGTGGAACCAACCTATATGCCCTTCAATAGATGAATGGATAAAAAAAAAATGTGGCATCTATATACAATGGAGTATTATGCAGCACTAAGAAATGACAAAATCATAGAATTTTCAGGGAAATGGATGGCATAAGAGCAGATTATGCTAAGTGAAGCTAGCCAAGACCTAAAAAACAAATGCCAAATGTCTTCTTTGATATAAAGAGAGCAACTAAGAACAGAACAGGAAGGAAGAGCATGAGGAAAAGACTAACAGTAAAAAAGACGAATGGGGGGAGAGAAAGGGAAAGAGAAGGAAAAGCATATGGAAATGGTAGGAGACCTTCAATTATACACAAAATTATAAGAGGTTATGAGGGGCAAGGGGGAGGGGGGAAAAAGGAGAGAGAATTGAACAACAGCAGAGGAGGTAGAGAGGGAAGATGGGAGGGGAGGGGAGGGGAGGGGGGGATAGTAGGGGATAGGAAAGGTAGCAGAATACAACAGTCACTAATATGCCATTATGTAATAATGTGAGTATGTAACAGATGTGATTCTGCAATCTGTATTTGGGGTAAAAATGGGAGTTCAAAACCCAATTGAGTCTAATGTATGAAAGATGATATATCATGAGCTCTGTAATGTTTTGAACAATCAATTAAAAAAAAATAAATAGGCTAAGAAACTGAAGAGACACTTCACAGAAGAAGAAATACAATCAATCAACAAACATGAAAAAATGTTCATCATCTTTAGCAATTAGTTAAATACAAATCAAAACTACTCTTAATATTTCATTTCACTACAGTCATAATGGCAATTATCAAAAATACAAGCAATAATAAGTGTTGGCGAGGATGTGGGGGTTAAAGGTATACTCATACATTGCTGGTGGCACAGTTGTAGGGACAATGGAGGCAAGGCATCAAAGATAGCAGGAAACAGTTTTATTTGGCTGCAGCCAGGTTCAGAGGGTACAGCCTTTGCTGTAATCAATCAATCCCCTGAACCCCGAGTTCAGGGAGTTTCAGAGTTTTATACCCAGTGTGTAAGGGGAGGGGCTCAGAAGTTCACAGCCTGCAGAAGTTCACATAAAAGCAGCTTTTTCTTTCACTGTTTTGGGCAAGTTAACTCTTCAAGGATAATACCTGAGAAGGGGAGAGCATCTTCTCCCCTTTCTTTCCTCCCCCTGCCAGCTGTTACCATGGAGCCCATTTATAACTTATCTTAAAAATGTAGACATCTCTGTGAAGTCCAGCTCAAGGCCAGAGGCCGTGTTTGCACATTTCTACAAAGTACTATACTGGATAAGGTTGTGAAAAACTAGTAAGGGGGTGTCCAGCAACTGGAATGCTGGTATCTTCTTGGCCAGTGGCCAAGTAAACAGGGTGACATGAAAATAGGAAGTTTATCTACATTGGACTCTTTTGCTGACAGTCCTAAAATCAGCCATGTTGAAGAGGGCTTTTCTATGCAGAAAGGGGGTGCCACTTCAGCACTACAAATTGGTGCAACTGAAGCCAGATTTAAAGATAGGTAGTTAGTGTAGATAGGTAAATCAGGTCTAATATGGAGTAAAATAAAAAATGAAGGCCATGTTGAGAATGGAGCCCAGGAAAGCAGAGCAGCACTTGAGGAAATTGAAATGTTAATGTTCCCTAGGCCCCCAGCCCATTTTAAAGAAATGTTAATGAAGCAGCTCCCAGCAAACAGGGAGGTGCTAATCAAAAGCCACCCCAGGCCCTTCCTGCCCAGATTACTCCTCCAGCCCCTGTGCTCCTCACTTTTTGAGTCTTCCCACCTACATTCTACCACCGCAAGATAACAGAACAAAGGACAGGAACAAACCATTAGCTATAAAAGAGGGAAGGCCTCCCCCTAACATGGATTCCACCTCTTGTGACCCCTTCTTCCTCCGGGGAGAAGTTTTTTCTGCTATCCTTAATAAAGCTTCTACTTTCCACTCTAAACTTGCTTCGGCGTGCTTTTCTGGTGTTATACTTCAGCACTGGGGAAGCAAGAACTTGTCACCGGTAAACAGCAGTAGGTAACACAACCACCATGGAAAGCAGTATGGAGACTCCTCAGAGAACTTGAAATGGAACAACCATTTGACCCATCTATCCCACTCCTTGGCTTATACCCAAAGGACTTAAAATCAGCATACTATAGTGACCCAGCCACATTAATGTTTATAGCAGTTCAATTTATAATAGCTAAACTATGGAATCAACCTAGATGCCCTTCAACAGATGAATGGTACATATACAGAACAGAATATTACTGACCCTTAAAGAAGAATGCAGGTAAATTGATGGAGCTGGAAGATGTTGGTAAAGATGGCATCTGGAGTGCTTCTCTTCTGGGAGCTCAGGAGTGTTGGTAAAGATGGCACCCGGAGCACTTCTCTTCTGGGAGCTCAGGTCCATGACGCACTGAATGGCGCGAACCATCACCTCCAATCCCTGTGAATGGCCCAAACTTTGAATGGCGCACCTCCAATCCCTGAAGTGGCACGAACTCCCAGCCCACTCGCCTTGCTCCTCCTCATCCTGTGTTAAGCCCATAAATATCAACACCCTGTTCGTGTTCGCTCCCTTACTCTCTGGCTCTCCATCTCTCTCTTGCTCTCCCTCTCTCTCTTGTTCTCCCCCTCTCTTCTCCCCCCTCCCCTCCTGTCCCTTCTCTCCCCTCTCCCCTCTTCCCTCTTCTCTCTCCCCTCTCCCCCCTTCTCTTCTGCAACTGGCCATTACAGTCCTGCTAATAAAATCTCGGACAGGTAATACATAAATGTAGGGAAATTCTAGAAAACTTCCTCCCATGCCCAATTAATATCACTGAGGGACCTCTAGAACAACCTGATTATACCTGGTTCACTGATGGCAGCTCCTTTATGCATGAGGGGATCAGAAAAGCTGGATATGCCATAGTGTCCCTATCATGAGTAATAGAAGCCAAACCCCTGCCTGAAAATACCACCAACAAACAGGCTGAGCTGGTAGCTGCAAAGCAAGCCTGCGAATTGGCAGCAGGGAAAAATCTTACACTTTATACTGATTCCAAATATGTTTTCCACATTCTCTTATCTCATGCAGCAATTTGGAAGAAGAGACGTCTCCTGAACTCAAAGGGCACCTCTATAACCAATTCCACATGCATCACCCAGCTACTACAAGCCTCCCAGCTTCCTAAAAAACTTGGAATTGTCCACTCCTCCCCCATCACACAGGGGAATTCAAAAGCAGATCAGGCAGCCAGGTCAGTTGCTCTTTCAGACCCCACCAGATCTCTCATTGCCACAGGCTCTCCATCATTACCCAATAATGGAGACCCACCTAAACATGCCCTCTTTACTTACCTCCACTCCATTTTCCACACCAGTCCGCAGACTATCAAAGCCTTTTCTCCACTCTTTCTTTACTCTGACTCCCCAGGATAAAGAAGTGATACAGCAAATCACAGCCTCATGCCAGATATGCAAAAGAGTGAATCCCAATACATCTTTAAAACCCAGAACCTTCCTTTCTCATCAGGCTAGGGGCCGTATTCCTGGGGCAGAGTGGCAAATCGACTTTACCAACATGCCCAGAGTAAAAAGCTTCAAATACATACTAGTTTTAATAGACACATTCTCAGGTTGGGTAGAGGCCTTCCCCACCTCAAATAAGTGGGCTACCATGGTTGCTAACATCCTCCTAACCGAAGTAATCCCTCGGTTTGGGATGCCCACTTCAATCCAATCTGACAACGGGCCTGAGTTTATCTCTCAAGTAACCCAGAATGTGGCAAAGACATTGTCCATCCCATGGTACCTTCATTGTCCCTATCGCCCCCAAGACTCAGGTAAGATTGAGTGAGCCAACTGCACAATGAAAGACATCATAATGAAACTATCTTTAGAGACTCATTTAGATTGAATTAAACTCCTCCCTCTTGCCCTACTATGCATGAGGGCTTTACCAAAAAAGCCATCCCTTGCCTCCCCCTTTGAGATAATGTATGGTCATCCCTTTCTTCCCCCAGGAATCTCACCAGAGCCTTGGCTTCTCCCCAACCAATATGCTCTTGCCCTCCTCTTCCTTATACGCTCTGAGCTATGGAAGCAACAAGATTTGTTGCTTTCCGGATCCAGAGAACTCAGCTGCCTACTTTCTGCTCAGACCAGGAGAATGGGTCTACTTTTCTTCCCCAGGGGAAAGATCCCCCCTAGCCCCCAAATGGGAAGGGCCATTACAGGTAGTCCTGTCTACACCCAATGCTACAAACCTCCAACAGGAAGGAAAGAAACTAACCCCCTGGATTCACATTTCTAGGTTAAAACTAGTGGCAAGCCTTCCAGAGGACAATCTCACCACAGCTCCCAACCTTGCAGGACCCCCAAAATTGCCCAGATTTACCTGTGAGATATCCCCCAGATAACCCTCTCAAGCTCCATTTTTCATAGTCACGCACCACCCTTCATCCTATTCCCGAGAAAAACATACGTAAGAATGGGCCTTCTTATAAGATCTAGGAACCCATAGCAACACAGTACCTCCACACCCTTTTTTAAATCAGCAATTGGCACAACAATCCTATTGGGACCTCTTCACAAACCCCATCAGCCCCTGGATTCTTCTGATACTGGAACCTCTAGTTGGTCTTTTTATTCTGTGCCTTCCTTCCTTGCATTTTAAAATTCCTTCAAGGACAAATTAACAAAATCTCTAACCAAACTTTCAATCAGCTCCTCCTCAGGGATTACCAGCTACTTGCCAATGAGCCAGATGACATGCACATCCAGTCATCCCAAGAAACATTCATCAAGTGCTGAAAGATGAAGATATCAAATGACAACTCCATCGAAGGGCCATGCCAAAAAAAATAAGCCTTTGATTTTCAGCTTTATATGTTCAAATCTGCCTTCTCCTGGGCATAGGCTTTTTTCTACCAGCCCTACAGACTGAACGACATGCCAGAAATTAATGCTGTTTCTATTCATAGTTGCAGGGCACATTCATTGACTTCTCCCGGAGGAAATCCATACCTTCAGTGCATGGATATGGGGCCTCCTGGCCCTTCTTCTCCAACCAACTGACCTCCCTCCCTCTAAACATCACCCCTACTCAGCAGGAAGTAGCCAGATGGAGTACAACACCCCCAAACCAAAACAAAAAAGGGAGAAATGTTGGTAAAGATGGCATGCAGAGTACTTCTCTTCTGGGAGCTCAGGAGTGTTGGTAAAGATGGCGCCCAGAGCACTTCTCTTCTGGGAGCCCAGGTCCATGATGCACTGAATGGCGTGCGAACCATCACTTCCAATCCCTGTGAATGGCGTGAACTTTGAATGGCGCACCTCCAATCCCTGAAGTGGTGCGAACTCTCAGCCAATGAAGAAGTAGCAGCCCACTTGCCTTGCTCCTCCTCATCCTGCATTAAGCCCATAAATATCAACACTCTGTTCGTGCTCACTCTCTTACTCTCTTGCTCTCCCTCTCTCTTTTACTCTACCTCTCTCTCTCCCCCCCTTCTTCTTCTTCTTCTTCTTCTCTCTCTCTCTCTCTCTCTCTCTCTCTCTCTCTCTCATTCTCTCGACCCCCTTCTCTTCTGCGACTGGCCGCTATGGTAAAATCTCAGACAGGTAAATGGTTATTTTAGCTTGTTGAGTTTACGGAGCTTTTCCACCATTCTTTACAGAAAATATCATGCTAGGCAAAATAAGCCAAACCACAAAATCCAAAGGTTGAATGTTTTCTCTAATAAGCAGATGTTAATCCTTCCTTAATGGGAGGCTCAGGATAGGGAAGAATGAAGGAACTTTGGATTGGGCAAAAGGGGAGTGAAGGGAGGGGAGGGATGTGGAGATGGGAAGGATGGTGGAATGAGACAGACATTATCATCCTATATACATGATTGATTACAGTACTTGTGTAACTCTGTACCATGTTCAGCCAGAGGAATGAGAAGTTGTGCTCCACTTCTGTACAATGTGTCAAAATGCATTCTACTGTCATGTATAATTAATTAGAACAAATTAAAAAGTAAAATATAAAAAATTTAAAAAGAAAGAAACCTTGATTTTTATTCCTTTCAGTTAACACAATCATGAGGAATCTATTCTATAAGTAAACTACAGGAAGACTCTTTCAGCTGCTCAAAAAATCCTTTCTGTTTATCTTTAGAATTTTTTGTTGTACTCTTGAAGTGGCACCCCCTTTCTCAACTGAAAAATCTTCAATGTACCTCTCCAGAAATCTTCACCAGGGCTGATTTTAGGACTGTCAGCAAAAGAGTCTCTGCAAAAGAGTCCAATGGAGATAAACTTACTATTTTCATGTCACCCTATTTACTTGGCCATTGGCCGAGAAGATACCAGCACTCCAGGTGCTGGACACCCCCTTAATAGTTTTCACAAACATATCCAGGATAGTACTTTGTAGAAATGTGCAAACAAGGCCTCTGGCCTTGAGCTGATCTTCACCGAGATGTCTACATTTTTAAGATAAGTTACAAATGGGCTCCATGGTAACAGCTGGTAGGAGAGGAAAGAAAGGGGGAGAAGAAGCCCTCCTTTTCTCAGGTGTTGTCCTTGAAGAGTTAACTTGCCCAAAACAGTGAAAGAAAAAGCTGCTTTTGTGTGAACTTCTGCAGACTGTGAACTTCTGAGTCCCTCCCTTTACATGCTGGGTATAAAACTCTGAAACTCCCTGAACTTGGGGTTCAGGGGATTGATTGATTACAGCAAAGGCTGTACCCTCTGAACCTGGCTGCAGCCAAATAAAACTGTTTCCTGCTATCTTTGGTGCCTTGCCTCATTTGTCCCTACAACACTCTTACTAAAACAGTGAGGTGTTGATTCATAAGCCCCAGAACTCCTCTAAGAGTTCATTAGCACAACTTCTAGAGATGCAGGAAGAAGGGCCATGGACTCAACAGGAGTTTAGTAATAAACTTGCTGGGACCTGAGGTTGAGTGGAGATTAGAGAAAAAAGAGATAAAAATGTTGCTAGAAACACAGTGATGATCCTCACCTACTCAATTGTTATCTTCCACAGAAAAGTGCCTACTGGAGCAGCCTTTAGCCTAGAAAGCTGCCTCTGTCAGTCTCAGAGACTATCAGTGAAATCTCTACCATGCAATATGATTCTATGTCCTCCTTCCTACAGAGAGATAAACCTTGTGCAATTTACCTGAATTGCCTTTTCTCAGTCCTAATTCCAATGTGGTGGCCAGTATTTTCCTTCCTTGATTGACTTAAACATATAGTGTTGGACACTGAACACAATATTGGTTATTCTGACTTCCAAGGGGCTTCCCAATTCAATTTGATATTTACTTGGTAAATTCTGGGAAATTTTGCACACATGAATGGATATGTTCTACTTAAATTTTGTCTTTCAAAGAGTTATGTCCCAAATTCTTCACAGTTTTCCCCAACTTCTCCAGTCTACAGTTTGTAGTACACACACACACACACACACACACACACACACACACACTTTGTTATTAAATGATGTACTTTTGGCCCTGTGACCTCATCTTGAGTCTGTTTTGAAACATCTTAACTGGATTATAGGTCCCTGGTGGTGTTATGCCAGATTCGTTGGATCCCAATAGACCTCCAGGAGCCAAATCCAATGCAAGCACACAAGAGTCTTTATTGCAAGCTCGAGCCTGGACTCACAACTGTTCCCATCACAGTGGTCCCAAGGAATGAGTCCTGGCCCTCAATTCAGTGAGGATTTATAGGTTTTGGGGGATACTCTATGTGTCACAACATCACACAGCAAATCATTCCATACTGCAGGAAAATCAAACAAAAACTTTTAACATTGATTAGCACATTCAATGGCAGGAACAAGTTGGGTAGGGGTGATTGGTTAGTACAAGAGGGGTATTCCTTTGAACTGATTGGTTTAGGCCATGAGGGGTGTACGTGCTAAACTACATGGTTTCCCAACATGTTATCAACCACCATAAACTACTTGGGGGTCATCTGGCATTCCAGGTATTTTCCCTGTCTCATGCTGGGGTTCAGGGGATTGATTGAGTACAGCAAAGGCTGTACCCTCTGAATCTGGCTGCAGCCAAATAAAACTGTTTCCTGCTATCTTTGGATACTCACATAACATCCCCAGATATTTTTGATTTAGTAAGTTTGGAACCAGGTCCTAGCATCCTTGTGAAAATCTGCCCTGAAGATTTTAAAGTGAAGCCTGGGGTGACATCATTGGCACTAATGGGTAGTGATTAATATGATGAAACCCATTGCTTTAACACATAATCTATACCCATGGGTCAAGAAGATCTTCATTCTCTGATCATCATTCCAGTTGGTGGGCAAGACATGGGGTAGGGAAGTAATCAGGCCCATTGTCTCACATCTACTGGGGTCATTAGACAAAGAGGTGATGTGCTAGTTCCTAGAGCCACAGTGAAAAATTACCACAAGCTGGGTGGCTGAAATAATAGAAACTTGTCCTTTCACAGTGTCTGCAGGGCCATTTTCTCTGAAGGCTCTAGGAGGGAAGCCTCCCTTGCCTCTTCCTAGCCACTGGTAGTTGCTGGCAGTTCTTAGTGTGCCCTTGCTCACACGTGCATCACTCCAGGTTCTGCCTCCTTTGTCCCCAGGCCTTCTACCCTGTACCCCACACCCTTGTATCTTCAAATTTTATAAGGATGCAAGTCATTGTATTAGGGTCTACCTAATCCAATATAACCTCATTTTAACTTGATTTCATCTGCAAAGACCCTACTCGCAAATAAGGTGATATTTACAGGTACCACAAGTTAAGATTTCAATATATCCTTTTTGGGGAAACACAGTTTGACACACAACAGGCAATGTCAAGGTGTCTACTGAGCACCATCAGCACAAAGTCTTAAGACCTTGTTACTTTTCCTAGTTACCCATGGAAAATGTTTAAGACTTGAAAAACAATGTAAAACTATGAGCTCCAAAGTACCAATAGAAAATTACAAATACGAATTTTAAAATGTCGAATTGAATGTCAATAAACTATAATAAATCTATTTCATAAATTCTATTTTTTAAAACTGAGTACTTTAATTTTTAAAAGTGGTTATAAAATAACATGTGGACTCCATTTTCCTCATCTCTAACAATTCCCCAATATGAATGAAGTTTTGCCAAAATGTCAAACATTCAAAATCTTTTCTAATTTCCCAAGGCAAAAAAAAAAAATTACCAAGTAGATTCTTGGGACATGTTAATATATTGCATGTGGTGTGGATGAGGTTTTCATGAATAAGGCATTCCAAGAACCTGCGGAGGTGGCACTGGCCCTGAAGTTTCCTCATACAATCTGGATAGATGTTGTCAAAACTTGCAAGTCTGATGAACCAATGTCTTGGACAACACCTGCTTGGAACTTTCTTAGGCAATTCCTGTGAAATTAAGAACTAAAAAAAATCATGTGGACTGAGCACCCTAGGAACAGTGGAAAAACATATTCAGGGTGCTGGAAGAAATACCAGGGGAAAAAAATTGCACTTAAGCCTTGGTGGAAGACCTCATCATATTCTATTAAATAGCAACTGATATACCAGCAGCACTGAGGCAGAGTCTTAAATTCATATTTTCTAATTTTGAAACACATTATCATCTACCCCTTTCCATCAGACACTCACTTCATCAGGAGACTTGTGGACAGTAGAGTCCATTTAAAACTATCAGTCTGAGCTGGGGACTGCTGCTGATCAGTGACTCCTAGCTGACCTCTTCTTCCTTAGAGAAAGTTTCCTCTGCTCTACTAATATTCTTGCCTTTGATTGTACTCTGACACACTCTAGTGATTGACTCAATATGCTTCCCATGTTACGAGTTCCCCAAAAACCCCAGATTTGTTTGCTAGGAGGGCTTAGGGTATTCAGTATATAATTGGACACATAGCTTTCATCTACTACAGTGAAAGGATACAAAGTAAGTCAGCAAAGTGAAAAGGAGCATGGCATGAGAGCTAGAGGAAACAAGGTTCAAGTTCTTAAGGGTCTTCTCCCAGTGGAGCCCCACAACATCCTCTCAATTCCTCCAGCAATGAGTATGACAACAGTGTGAAATGGTATCAGGGAAGCTCATTACAGACTTAGTGACCTAGATTTATATTTGGGCTGGCCACATAGGTACCTATAAACTATGCTGTTTGCATTTGTTCAAGCATAGAAAGCCTCT
Organism: Spermophilus citellus; assembly: GCF_964194105.1. Lineage (NCBI taxonomy): Eukaryota > Metazoa > Chordata > Mammalia > Rodentia > Sciuridae > Spermophilus > Spermophilus citellus. Next base: position 63,178,051 of record NC_138187.1, on the reverse strand, counting down.
TATAAGGAATGGTGGAAGCCCTCCTGAAATCAAAACTCCCAGATGCCAACTTCTATAATTTGGATCTTGAGTGTCCCCAAGAGCCCATGTTAAAGGCTTGGTCCCCAGCCCATGGCACTATTGAGAAGTGGTAGAACCTTTAGGAGATGAAAGGAAGTTGGAATTTAAGTCATAGAAGTCCCTTAAAGGGGATATTGGGACCTCAGGCTCCTTCCTCATTCTCTCCCTTTCTGCTTTCTAGCTGACATCTCTCACCATGCGATGAACTGCACAGCTGCTCATGTGAGGTGTGCTTCTCCACAGTCATGTCTGAAAATGTTTCAAGTACACTGAGTACTTCTTCTGGATCCAGAACTAAAGGTGGTAGTCAGGAGATTGGATTTTGGCTCTCCAAAATCATTCATACCTGGATATTGGACCAAAACTTGGCATTCTCTTCCTATTTCTGCTTCAATGTATTCTCTGAAACCAGCAACCCTAGTCTCCATTGAGAGTTAGAACACCTATAATGGAGGCTCAGCACTGCCATCCAGCATGAAGCAGGCTGGACAGTTTTGTTGGCAGGGAAGCTATTGCTATGATGGATCAAGGCCTAGGTCCATCTCCATCACAGTACAGATATGTTTACTAAGAGCACCTGCCACTGTTTGCAGGCTCTCTCAGCAGCATCATGGTAGGTAGGAAGAATAAGCACATTATAAAAGGTGTGCAAAAATGAGCCAAAAAGGAGTTTTTTCATATTCTAAAAAAGAGTGGCATGACGTGAAAGCACCAGCTATGTCCCTGATAAGACATATAGGGAAATCACTAATCACAAGTAATCAAGGAGCCAAAATGGCATCTGAAGACCATGTTTCTGAGGTTAGTCTTGCTTCAAAAAGATGACATGGCATTTAGGACACTCAGGATAATTACTGAGATTTCTCCAGGCAAAAATTCTTAACCAATTTCTTGGAATGGCTCTTACCTGTAACAAAATTGTTCCATAGTAAAAAAAAAAAAAAAAATGGCAGTGATCATGACTGATTCTATGTTGACTTCAAGACTCTTAATACTATGTTGACATCAAAACGATGCATAGTTATTAATTTCATCTGTTCCCTGTGTTTTGACATTGTTATTAACAAATTAACACAAACAGGTGGGAAAAGAACATTCTCAGAAGGCCAGAAGTCTGAAACAGACCCTATTTGGTAAAAGCGGATGGTGTTCCTTCTTGAGACACTAGAGGGCGAATCCGTGTTGTTGCCTTTTCCAGCTTCAAGAGCTTTAGGCTTTCTTGGGCTTTGGGTTCCCTCCTTGCACCAATCAGACATCTTCGGTCATCAAGTCTCCTTTTTCTAACTCTGATCACTTGTTGTCCTCTTATAAGGACCCTTCCTTGTGATTACATTGGGCTCACCCAATAATCCAGTTTAATTTCTCCAACTCAAGATCTTTAATTATATAAAAACTTCTTTTGCCATGTGATCTCACAGATCCCAAGAGCAAGAACATGGACAACTTTGGGGGTAGATGGGGCAATTAATCTGCCTATCATAGTATGGTTTTGGGGGTTTCTTGGGTTTTTTTGGTTTTGGTACTGAGGATTGAACCCAGGGGTGCTTAACACTGAGCCACATTCCCAGCCCTTTTAAAATATTTTATTAGAAATAGGGTCTCACTGAGTTGCTAAGTTCCTCACTGAGTTGGTGAGGCTGCCTTTGAACGCATGATCCTCCTACCTCAGCCTCCTGAGCTACTGGGATTACAGGCATGTGCCACCCAACCCAGCTTGTAGTATTTTTAATTGGGAAAAAAGGAGAACAACACCTACAGGTCTACCAAATCTGGAAGATAATAAAAGTCATGACCAGAGAGGTACAGAAAAATGAAAGATGTGGTAAATAAGTTGATTTCTGGAAGCACTGGAAAAGTCATAAAAGAAGCTGGCCACCCTATTTATCCTTCTTATGATGTGTTTGCTTTAAGAATGCTAGAGAGGGCTGGGGATGTGGCTCAAGCGGTAGCGCACTCGCCTGGCATGCGTGCGGCCCGGGTTCGATCCTCAGCACCACATACCAAAGATGTTGTGTCCGCCGAGAACTAAAAAATAAATGTTAAAAATTCTCTCTCTCTCTCTCTCTCTCCTCTCTCACTCTCTCTTAAAAAAAAAAAAAAAGAATGCTAGAGAGGCATAAGTTTGAAATGGGAAAATAGGTCTTTATGGTGAAGACAGTGGTTCTGAAAAATGGAGGCTAAAGTTGAATGAATTGATAGATATGAACCCCTATTCAAAAATTTGAAGCTAAGAAGTTGTAAATAGTGACAAAAAATCTTAGTAAAAAAGTAAACTTTCTATAGTAATCCAGGCAGCAGTGGAGAAGTAGCCTTAGATGGGGGAACCCAGAGGCTGACCACGTGACAAAGCCTTGCAAGAAAGGCTTCACATGCAAGGAAATTATTCAGGAGGGAAATAACCACTGGTAGAAAATGGGGAAAGTGGCAAAACAGGGAAGTGCCCAAAGGAGTATGTTATCCAGTCTGATACTTTGTGGATGACTGAAACCTCAATCCTACTGGGGAAAGCCTGGCAGCCAGTGTAGAAGACAAACCTCAGACTTACTCTTCCTGTGCTACCAGGTTGCTGGGGACTTACACACCTATTCCCCATCAGTCATTGGTAGAGACTACCTCCAAGTGAACATCATTCTTGGCATTTCTTGTCTTCCCAGCAAGAAGCAAAGAACTCAGAGGCAAGACTCTTAGGCTGCAAAATGCAGATGTGGTAGTTCAAAATGATGAGTAGTTCAAATGAGATAAAGGCAACCAGGGAGTTTGAATGTGGAACTAACCTGCTATAAGAAAAAAGATCGCAAGATTAATCAATGGAATGGTTTCAAAGGGAGCTAGTTCTCCTTATGCATAATGGTTACTCTACCATAGTTAAAATGGTCAGTAAGAGGATGGAGCAACAAGGGAACAAGTTTAATACTTCTACAGTTACATTTTAGAACAGGACAGGATGATTAGCAGATAACAAGTTGCATGGTTTCTGTGTTTCAAAACTTTAAATGGAAGACTGCATTTGGAATTATTTTGTAAAATGACAAACATTTACATGATGTAGAATACAATGAAAAATTGTCAAGTGATACAAAGAAAAGTTAGTAAGCATAAATTTTCACTTTGTGAACTTCTTTGTCCTCACATTCCCTCTGTTTGTTGTAGTAATAAAAAGTATTGTCCCTTCTCTGAAGTTTCTTCACATAGCCTGTCTCTGGCCATCGATCTACCTGCACAATCAAAAACCAGAATATAAATATTGAAATGCCCATTTTATTTTATCTCATATTTTACTATCAAATAGTCAAAAGTACACTTACATCAAAAAAATTGAAGTATAAATTTTAAAATGCTTGTATTCTTAGGGGTATTACCCACAAAAAAAAAAAACAGACCTTAAGCTATAAATTTATACTGTAAGAACAACTAATTCAGTGCTTCTCTCTGAAACCCAATTTCTTGGATTAGATGTCTACATGGTGATCCAGATAGGAAAATATTTCAAATAATATAAACTTAATTCTTCCTATGTTTATAAATGATTTCAAATGTAATTACTTATAAAAATAACCCCAAGGAGAAAATCAGGGATAAGCCTATGTCCCATTCTGAAAGCACCATCTGCTGATTACGAATGTCATATAGGGACAAAAGGAAGCAACTAGACTAAAAATATCTAAAGGTACATATGTATTTCCTTCTGCTCAAATTTCAAGTTCACCTCGAAGTCCAGTTTTTAATAGACATTTGAGGTCATTAAACATAGTCTTCAACAATCTTTTCTTCTCCCACTATTCTTTATTATATTCTATATTGGTTTGCTTACTTTCTTATATGACTTGACCTGACTTGAACATTTTTCTCCTCTTCCTTTCCAATTGCAATGTTATGGCTTCTTGATCAGGTTATTGTATTTTTGTTGTTAAATTTGTTCCTTCAGGATTTTGTGAGATGTACTTTATCACTCTCAAAAACACATCGTTCAGGTTTTAGGAAAAATCAAATCTTGTTTTTCACCACCATCAATACAGGCAGCCATTCCTTCTAATATTCTACAAATCATAGCTTTAAATTGGAAGAAAAGATGCACATACTATCTAAGTTTTAGGTCTTTCATTTTCTAATATTGCATTTTCTTTTTCTTGTTTACTTATGAATTAGCAAAACAGCAGCGTGTCTGATAAATCTTAACAGGCCCTCTCATATTTACACTGTAGGAAAACAGCAAGCCTTTTCACCACTGTATGCCAAGTCTGCCTTTCTGCCTCCCATTACCCCCAACAGGCAAAGGAGTTATTCTCAAGTTGCCCTTACTGACTCCCATTACTTACCAGGACTACAAATACCATCCTGCACAGTGAATAAATAGTGTCTCTGCAGAACATTTGAGGCCACCTTATATGGAATGATATTTTTAAAAAGCTATATTGGGCCTGTGCTCATTGGCCTCTATAGATAGTTTTTTTTTTTTTTTTTTTTTTTGTAAACCTCTTGACATTTTTTATTTTTTTTTTCTTTTGGACTTTGAACTTGATGACTCCCATTTGATTTGGAACCTCTTTCCTATAATAGAATGGAATGATAGGATTCTCATGTTCAATTTCCTTCTGCTTAGCCAGGGAGGTCTGCAAGCACTAATAGTACTTGTCAATGGGGCAGGTTTCAGATAAGGAAAAAAAAAAAAAACTTTTCTCAAACCCACAGATCTCAGCATGTTGATAGGGACATCTCACTCAAGGCACACCTTCAGTTTCCACCTTATCACTTCTTTATTAGCACCACAAATGCCACTGGGGGAATGAAGACTTTTATGAGGATTTTCCTCATTTTGTCCTCTAAATTTCTGTGCTTCTTCTTAAGGTACATATACTTTGACTTGCATATAGTTTTTCTTTCTTTCTTTCTTTTTTTTTTTTTTGTATGGGAGACTAAACTCAGGAGTACTCAACTACTGAACCACATCCCCAGCCCTATTTTCCTATTTTGTATTTTATTTAAAACAGGGTCTCACTGCTTAGCACCTCACTGTTGTGAGACTGGCTGTGAACTCAAGATCCTCCTGCCTCAGCTTCTTAAGCAGCTGGGATTACTGGCATACACCACTGTACCTGGCATTATATACATTTGTGTGTGTGAGTGTATGTGTGTGTGTGTGTGTGTGTGTGTGTGTGAGTGATTGTTACCTATTTTCTATTCCAAGATAATAAGAAAGCTATCAATCATTAATGACAGCATTAATAGTTAATTAACAGTTCTATTCATTCAACAAATTATTATGAGCACCACACTGCTAGGCACTCCAAACATACAATTCATTTAATTTCTATGGCAGTTTTTTAAAGCAGGTACTACCATAAAACATAGATGAGGAAATAGAGGCTCAGTGAAGTTGAGAACCTTGTACAGGCCAATCAGCTTGAAGAGGTGAGGCCAACCTATAACTGATTCCAAAAGGCTTGTACTCTTCCATGAGTTCACTGGATTTCTTGCAGTCAGTCACTCTCTATTTTTATCTTTTAAAGCCTTTGGCACAAAAATTTGCATGCAGCAGGTATCCAATAAATATATATTAAATGAAAACACAAAGCCTCTATAATTACCAAGTAATAAAAGTAAACATGACAACTTTTGCACACAGATACACACATACAAAAATAACAAAAACACACCCCTCTTGGTTGCTTTTTGGAACTTTCTCATTAAGGCTGTATTCTGTGTTCTCTTAAATAACATTATTAGGTATGGGGATTTAGGGCAGGCGTTATTATAACACAAAGTATGTTGTGTTTCACACTGCCTCTATGATCCTGGGTCTTGAGTATCTTTAGGACCATCCCAATCCTTTTTGTCCCCTGGTGTTGGGGATCAAACCCAGAGCCTCGAACATGCTAGGCAAGCACAGTACCACTGTGCTACATCAGACCAAGCATCTCAATTTAAGGCAAGGAATGAAGCTTATTTTTAAATAGCATTAACCTATTGAGTTCCAAGTTTTCATTTCTGCAAATATTTCAGCAAGTTGACATGGGTGCATTAAAATAGGTTAGAAATAATATTCTAAAGCTTTTATGCATATTAGTATTATTACATATTCTTATTAATTATATTAATTATCTTATATTAGCATTATTATTATTACATATTCTTATTATAATAAGATACTATATTTAACTTTGTATAGTTGTTCTACATCTGTGATGATGGGACAAAATGTGTTAAAATGACAATGATTTTAGTTTTTCCTATTTAAAAGCCACAGATGATGCAGTAATGAAAACTAAGGAGGCCAGAGTAAAATGTTTGTATATATGAAGAGATGGATATATGAAAATCACAGTAACTCTTCATTAGATCAGTATTTTTAACTTCATTTCTCACCAATTCTGTCAAATTAATGTCTATTAAATTCAAGTCGATTAAAGAGCATATTACATTTTAGCTCTGTATTTCCTCTACATCTTTTCCTATCTACTTTTATAGAAAGTATTAAATAGAAAAAAGTAGAATGCAGAAGAAAGATTATAGAGATCTGAAAAATTCACAACCAGTTTCTCAAAAATAGTGAGTTAAAAAAAATAGAACAATAAAAAAATTTCTAAAACTTAGGTAAAATAACTCTTATAACTCAAAATTTAAATATTAACTATTATGATTGAGTATTATAAAAATTTAAATATATTATTAAATGTCCTAAATTTTAAATTTTATGAATACTATGCCCAATTCTATGAGAATCTTAAAAATTCTCCTAGTAGCCAGTAGAATAAATGAGTTAAAAGAAATTACATTATAACTGCTACAAAGATCTCAGTCTAGTCTTTGAACAACAAAACAATGTCTCTGCTCTCTCAGAAAAGCTTGGAATGTGCAGCCAAAGTCAAGATTTGTTCTCTAACAGTGTTTTTATTTTTCCAAGTATAATCCCCATAAAAACATAACTCCTTTCTGAATCATGGTTAAAATAAATAAACAGAAGGGAGATAATAGTATACAACAAACTGAATAATTGATAATAGAATTACCATTTTTTTCTGCCAGGAAATATTATTTTAGCTGAGCCTGGCTGTTCAATAAAAGCTAAAAATTTTGAACTGCCCCCAGACAAGGGACTACCTCTTTGCCCAGTCAGCCTGGCAAATCACTTTTCTGGGCCTTGATCTCCTCCTCAATAAAATGAGAGTTGCAGTAGAATTCCCTTCAGATTTTTGTTTGTTTGTTTTGTTTTTAAAATTCTTTTCATCCTCTAACAGACTCATTTCAAGTTCAGGTTTGTAGAGGCATAAATCTTACCATAGATACTTGTTTCACTTGTTTATATTCAATTTCATCCCGATATCCTGCTTGTTGAAATCTGTACAGATTTTCTATCTCTTCTGACCATTTTTTGGCACGACTTATTGATTTTGGTTTCACATCAGAACTAGCCATGGCTACACAGGCTTTATTACCAATTATTTCTGAAAGATGTTAAAACAACATAATAGATAACTTAATAATAACAATTTTCAAATGTAACACTTAAAAATTAATATATATTGAGAACCCCAGTTTAAACGTGTAAATTTTTTAACACTCAAATTTAAGATTCTAAAGGATTCATGCTGTAATTTGGAAAACCAACAAAGAAACCTCTCCCTACACAGAGAACTGTTTGTTTCTTCATCATATAAAATTGTACTTGGAGTTTGGAATAATATCCTAAGAGCTGCATACCAGTCCTGGGGGCAATAGTTTGCACATTTCTTAAAATGTTCTTATTTGTACCTGCTCAGCAGATTGTCAAAATATCCCACCACCATTCCATTTAATTATATTAGTAACTGTATCTCTCTTTCACTCCCCCCCCCTTTTTTCCCTTAAAAAGGGAATGTAAAATCAGTCTTCTCACTCATGGCTGGGAAACAATGGTTTCTTCATTTTTCACTTCTTAATTGCTAGGATATATCCCAATCACTGCAATCCATTTTCTCAGGTCACTGTGGCACCCGATTCTGTATACACCAACGTGAGAAGAAAACTAACACAAATTTGCAAATTGTATGGCTATTATTGATTTGTAAACAGTGTAGGAAATCACTAATGGTCTTGGAAATTCTAATATCCAACTCTAGTTTATGTAATTGTCCATTCCCCAAACCTCTTTAGCCAGTTTTTGTTTGTTGGATTGATTTTTTTTTTTTTCAGTGCTGGAGCTCAAGCCCAAGGCCTTTTGCATACGAGGTTATTGCTGTACCATTGATTAATCTTGCACTTGTTTTTCTCAGCTACTTCTTACTCTGTTACCAAAACATATCGTTTAACTGAAAAGAATGCCCAGAATTTTCATCTGGATTCCTTAAATCCATTCTTCTAGTAAAATATATTTCCATTGACTGAAATACATTAAAATCAGACTTCATAAAGTAGATCTTATGAATCAATTAGCATTTTCTTAGTTTTTTCAATCACAATGACAAATGCTTATCAGGGTAAAAAAAGGCTAAGTGACACATTAAAGTACAAAAAAGGGAGGCAAAATAATCATTATATCTGTTAGAAATATCTACCTTTGACATTGAGTGATCATCCCAAACATAATAAATTAATTAGGATAGACTCGAGAAGTTATAGAAAGAAGTTTTATCATAAATGCTTCCACAAGAGTAACAAATGTATCATTACCTGGATTTAACAGGGGAAAATATAGGAAAAGGAAAAAGTGGCAGACTTGCTGAATTTCAGGTGAATATTTCCTCAACATAAAGATGTAGCCTAAAATTTCCTTCTATGATTAATAAAAGATAATGAAAATTAGCAGGAGGCCAAACTAAAGAGTCACTTGCATTAACTCTGCGTATCAATTACACTACTGATGTACTCTTTTCTATGAAAAATAAGGAAATTGGTTTCCTCTAGATTTTGGTTACTTTTTTAACATTCTGGAGTATGGCATTTTGAAACGATAACTCCCACATTTGTTTGGACTTAGTTCCAGACTTAAGGTAATTTAAATGAAGTCATTTGAATCACATAGTTCTTCTGATGAAAGCAGCAACTACATAAGTGGATCTATCATTAGTATCATTGTTTGCATTTTTTTCAATGTGCATACCAACATGACCAAAGAAAATTAGGGTTTTGTTAGTGAGTTTTTAAAAACTTCTGATCCTCAATTATGGATTTAGATTTAGGCTCATGTTGCATGTTAAAGCAAGTCATTATTAGGGCATTGTATTAATTTATGTAAAATTTGGAATGCCTGACAAAACAATAAATAAGCCATGTTTCAGTAAAAATTCTTGTCTTTCCATTCATTTTAATAGGGAGTTTATTAAATCACTGTTGCACAATACACTAGCTAAGTAAGTTGGACATGTGTTAAAATATACATGTAATGTATATTTATATTACATGCAATTTCATGCAGAATATTATATATGTAACAAAATGATGTTTAAAAAGATTACATGTTTTTATATGAATTTAGTGGCTGTATTACTTATATTACTTTTATAAATAAAGTGCTACAATCTTAATTTATGTTCTCCCCAAGGCATTTTTCAATTTAGGCTTGGTTTTCCGATACATAATAAAACACTTTTTATTTGTTCATGTTCATTCAAAAATTGTTTTACTGAATGTCATCTCCATAACTTTTTGTCACTTTCAGGTCAGTCATGTCAACTACACATATAAAGATGCTACATTTAATAGAAGAATAGAAAACATGCTAATTCAGTTGTACTGCTGGAAATCACCAGTTGTTTCAGTAAAAATATATATCTTGTAAATATTATTGGGCATCTCGAAATTTCATTTCCCCAAAATATCTAAAGGGAAAATGAATGTAATTTTCAACATAACAGGAACCCTAGTGACTACTGTAACCGTGCTATACTGAGGCGGTGCAAATTCGACTTTTTTTTTTTTTTGTCTCTCTTATTTCCACTTTATTAAAAACATAATGAAACTGAAATTAGGAAATATCAACCTAATTCCTTGATTATTGCAGTGATTCTGGGGAAGTCAGTGGCACTACTTCTGCTAGTAGCAATCAGCATTTTTCCACTAAGTGGTTTCTTTAATGATAGTGACAGCAAAAAAAAAAAAAAAAAAAAAGGATAAAAAATACTTTTTGCCTCTACAATACTGTTTCATTTCCACAAACAGATAATGGCAATGCATGAGTTTCTAATTGGTGGATATTCAATTTTTATTAAATACTACCAGGATTTATGTGGTACTTGGTGGTGTGTGTGTGAGGGGGGGGGGCAATCTCAAGTCCCTGCCGACATCTAAAGTTGTACTTAACAGTACATGCTTCTGATGTAGTCAGTCACTTCAAACTCCCTTCTCTGCAAAGCCCCTTTTCTTCTCCTTTATATTCTTAAGTGTTGTTTTCTTTTTTGTTTTTTTAACTGCTAGTGATATTAAACCCTTATGAGTATCAGCCTTCTTAATCTTTCATTTCTTTTTTCATTTCATCATTTGTTCCTAACGGGTAGCAGCTGGATCTGGCCGAGGAGACATTTTGCGCGTAACTCTGGCCACGAATGAATATTCCTGGGCCTTAGTTTCCTAAGGTGAAAGGTAAACATTAGAAGGTCTCTCAAGTTCGCGCACTCCCTCTCCCAGTGTCTTTTCCAGTTCAGTTGAAAAACAAAGCAGTTGGTCCCCTCAACGGGCGTTTGCGGTCTGAGGGCCAGGTGTTCGAACACACTCGCAGCACAAAGCCAAAACCACCCTTTTCGCGCCCCCCACCCCACCCCACCCTCGCAAGCTAGCAGGATGTCCCCACTCCCTCAAACTTTCTTTCTACCAGAAATCACCGACTATGTCTATGAGGTATAATCTACCCAGGAAAAACGGACTGAGAAAGTACTTTGAACACTGGGTCCAAAGGCTCAGCCCTCACAGTCGCCGTCCTGGAAGCCAAAGAGGGCGCTGGAAGGCCCAGAAATTTATAGGACAATCACCCTGGAGTTTAGCAGGGACCAAAGATCTATACTAAAAACGACAGGTGAGACAAGTAAGTACCGAGAACAACCTGCGAATCTCTAAGATACCGAGCATCCGCAGGGCGGAAGGGGTGGAGCCCGGGCTTCCGGGGCGGGGGCCCAGCCGGGCTCAGGGGCTGGTCCGGGCCCCGGTCCTTGGCGGCTCAGCCACCCACCCCTGGGCCAGCTCTCGTGGTTACCCTCGCTCAGCCAAGCAAGAGAAGTCGGAGAGGCCAGGGGACAGGCGGTCGCAAACGTGTTCGAGCTCTCGGAATCCGTGGGCTGGGCCAGCTACAGGCCAACTGTCCTTGCTTCAGCGACCCTCGCGTCTCCTAGCAACGCGAAAGCGCTGCTCCAGCAGTCGCTCTTAGGCCCCGTCCCGCCCTAGACTCCGCCCAGTTCCCTCAGGCACCGCCCCCTCTTTTTTATTTTTTGGTACAGTAGAGTCCCATTTTCCAAACCAATGTCAATCCAGGATAGGAGCTTACTCCTGAGTCTTACTCCTAACTAGAGGTGGAATGTGAAAGGTATTATTGATGTTTCTTAAATTCCAGACAGAATTCCTAAGAAAGTGAATCAGAGCATGGAGACCACTATGAACTAGTCCATGGAGTAGAATATAATGCCTGACAATTAGTAAACATGCAACCAATTATATCTATAGCTTTAATTCTTTTCTAACATTATCTTAATTATTATATTCAAAGTACCATCTACACTAAAAGTTAGTGAAAGAAAGAAAATGCAAGATATACACGTTGAACATAGAATAAATATTCACTCATAAATTGAAGTATAAAAAAGAGGCAGTAGTGTACTAGAGTCAGCTCATTAGGGATCACAACAACTAAGAGTTAAAATTTTAGGAATTTTGTTAGCTAGTTATTGAACATAGCCATGTTATTACAAATTAAGTTACATAAACTTCAAATTAAAGGAACATTTTAAACATAATTACTAAAAACTCAGTGTCTACACTTTGAGAAATACTATTCTAATCTTGCCTCCCACTCCTTGTTTAACTCAAGGCCAGGTTTTCCACTGCTGCTCAAGTTCAAAATTTAAAAGGCTTAGCTTGGGGTACAGTTCCTTTATAGTCTGATTCCTACTTAGCTTGTTCAGTCTTCACTTCCCTTTTATGTCTCCATTATTTTGCCCCTTTTGAGCCCAATACTTAGGTTAAACAGAACTAATTTCAGGGCTCAGATTGAGTAAAAGATTGTTCTAGGGACTTCAGCTAGTCTTAGGTCTGAAAGCTAAACTCAAATTTACTTTCTCTACTAAGTTTTCTGATAGTCTCTTTTTCCTTGCAAAATTAAGGTCCCCGGTTTGTCCCAACACTATACTTTGGGAACACTTCCATTAAAATTCCTACCAAACTCTTGTATTTGTATTTATTTGTTCCCATGGGTTTCTCCTTCTGTGAGACTGTATTACAGGTCTTTATAGGCTATGACTGATTCCTTCATGTGCCTCCTATTTAAGGCATGTGCCGGGTCCTTAATAGATGCCAAATGAAAAATAATTCCTGAAATTTATTGAGAAATTACCATTTCTCCAGTGATTGGACTTTTTTTGTTGTTGTTTGTTTGTTACTTCCATCTTAGTCTTACAGGTGAGAAAACCAAGTTTCAGAGAGGTTGGTTAACTTAGCCAAGATCACACTAATAGGAAGGACTCAGACTGTAACCAGGGCCTCCACCATCTAGTGACTAGACTCTGAGCCTCCTATGTGTTTATTTTGGAATGTTAACTTGAATGAATCCAAACATTTCTCTGCCTACTTCTAACCCCATTTTTCTTTCTTTTTATTAAAAAAAGTAATAAACTTTGTATTTTACATTGCTTTTTCTTATGAGTTAAATTGTGTTCTTTTCAAATTCAAATGTTGACATCTGGACCCTCAGCACCTAAGAATATGTCAACTTTTGGAATAGAGTCACAGGAGTTATAATTATGCAAGATGATATCTTACTAGAGAAGTGTGAACTCCTCCCTAATTCAACATGATTTCTGTCCTTTATAAAAGGGAGAAGTATGGACACAAGCATGCACATGGGGAGAAGCACAGGTGAAGAAATGTCAAAGACTGGGGTCATGGTTTTACATAAAAGGAACACTTTTTTCAAGTCAAGGAACACTAATGATTGACAGCTAACCACTAGAAGCTATGGGAGGGGTATGGAACAGTTTCTTCCTCACAGTCCTCTGAAGGAACCAGCTTGGTCTTGCACTTGTAGCCTGCAGAACTGAGATGATAAATTTCTGTTGTTTAAACCACCCAGTATGTGCTACTTGTTATGAAACCACCCTAGCAAACGAATACACTTTTTATATCTTATTGTATACTCCCTAGAATAACATAATATTATATTCTAAAAGAATAGAATAAGACACAATAAATTATAATGAAAGTTATTTACATTGACAACGATTTTTAAGTATATTAAATTAAGTAAAATATATTCTAATGTGACTTCCCAACAATGATCTATCTATCTAAATGTATAACTATTTTTTAATAATGGGGATTGAGTTCAGGGCCTCACACAAGCTAAGCACATGTTCTACCATTAAGCAACACCCTCAGCCCTTCAATAATGAATTTTTAGGTTTTCAACATAAGCTTATTGGCAGTTTTCAGTCTTGTTGGGATAGAAGGAATCAAAGATGTAGAAATTGAAAGAGTTGTGAGATTGCTGAAAGATGGAGATTTCCAACTAGGGAATGAGGATACAGAAAACTGTAGGTGACACTGTTGTGCATCTCACAGCTTTGCTTTATTTTTTTTAAGCAAACATCCACTGGAGAAATTACTCTCAGGATTCAGCATCCAAACTTGGACTTCTTCCGAAAAAATTATTTATAATTTAGGAATGCCTCAAACTAGGAAATTATTGTGTTTTCTTCTTTCCTTTGGCCTCTTAAAGAGCCAAATCCAGGCCCTGCCTTTCATATGAGTACTTGTATATGTGTATCCGTGGGCTGTGCTTAGCCATCTTCATTATTTGTCCCATCTTTCCCTCTCCTTGACTTTATTTCCCTATATTATTTTGTATTGTATCCAATTGTGAAAAAGGGGAGATAAATAAATGAGCAGATGAATAATAGTATAAGCATTTTCCTGTCTTGACTCTCTAGAAGCTCCACATTCTTCAAGATTCTGTAGATATCAGACTCTCTACAGAATTTGTTGTTACATATCGACTACTTCACCAAAGCAATAGCTCTCTTTTATTCTAGGAAAAAAAAACATCTTATACCAAAAATGGTTTGGTAGTAGTAGAGTGGTAGACTATTTTACTTAAATTAGTGATTATGGTGTTTATACCTCTCCACTTTTTTTTTTTAGAGGGAGTGAGAGAGGAGGGAGAGAGAATTTTTAATATTTATTTTTTAGTTCTCGGCGGACACAACATCTTTGTTTGTATGTGGTGCTGAGGATCGAACCCGGGCCGCACGCATGCCAGACGAGCGCGCTACCGCTTGAGCCACATCCCCAGCCCTCCACTGCTCTTTCTTTCCTTCCCCTTCCCTCTCCTTTTCATTGAGATTTCATGATAATCTGTACATAAATAAACCTCTGAGTATCAGCTGCAAGGATAAGCTGCTGTTCTCTGATTCCCGATTCCCCTGGTTAGAACTTCTTGTTTCTGGCTTTGTTCTCATATCATTTTGTATCTCCGCAGAGGCTCTGATTTACCATATTCTGCAAACAGGTGGTCTCCAAACTGATGGACCACTATTTGAAGGTACTTTTTAGTTAGCTATGTAACCACCATAAGGCTTGTCACAGTGTCATTGTATAAGCAGGATTTTAAAAGTGTTCCAGTTTTTGTGATTAATAATAATACTGTATTGTCTAGAGAAACTTGCTGGGGAGAGGCACAATAAATGCCATTGTGACTACATATTTGGTGGGTCTCAACACTTTAATAAACCTCTTCAGAGCTTTCCCCATCATCCATTTGTGTATTCTAACTTCCTAAAAATACAGCTTAAACAGGGGTAGGGGGCGGGGAGGAGGCTGGAGGAGGCTAGAAGATAAGACACTGCAGGGATCGCTACGTCTTTGCCCTAAGAGCGTGCTTCTGAGCTGTAATTATTAGAGATAGTTATTCCCTAAATTTGTAGATCATGAATATATACGGAGGAGCGAACGGCTAAGTATGGAATCTACCATGAGTATGAAATTTTCATATGGGATCCTCATGGCTATAGAAATTGCGAGGAGAAAAACAAGCTTGGTTTTTGAAAGACAAGAAAAGGAACGCAGTCAGATTTAGAGCCAACTCCGCAGCCCACTTCACAGAAATGCTACTCTTTGTTCCAGGCGCTTGATCCCACCGGGTCGGGCGACCCCACTCTAGGTAAAGCCACAGGCTCACTGTCTGCAGCTCAGCTCCGACATTTAAACCTGAGGCCGAGGCGGCGGGAATCTATGGATGCTCCTTGGCACCGCCCTCAGCCGCTAGGCTCCTCTGATTGGTCGTGGCTGCATTCGGCCGACCAATGGAGAGGCGGTGTAAAGGTTCCCGGAAGTGGCGGTCAGATCTGTGTCAGCCTCGGCTTTCCCTGCCGGCTCGGGGTTCCGTTCTCTGCGGCGCTATGAGTTCCTTTGAGGGACAAATGGCTGAGTATCCCACCATTTCCATTGACCGCTTCGACAGAGAGAACCTGAAAGCCCGAGCCTACTTTCTGTCCCACTGCCACAAGGGTGAGTGAGACCTACTTCCGGGATGTAGGGTGCTGGGAGTGACAATGGCAGAGGGGACGGGGCCCTGGAGCAAGAGGCGTGCAGGTTATGGGAGGCCAGCGAGGGGCTGGAAAGCGCACATGCCCCAGTCGGCTCTTCAGCCTAACACTTTATTCCTAGATCTGCACAACCTGGAGTAACAGCGACTGCCAGTTGCGCACAGTGACACTGGCCAATGTGGTCGGTCACTGAGTTATTTTGGTCGCTGTCCTAGTGGCGGCTAGTCAGATGTTGCCGAGGTTTAGTTCCTTCTTCCTCTGTGTTTCTCCACCCACTTCTCTTTACCATGTGTAAAGAAAACAAGTTTCAGATCAACTTGTTATAATCCTCAACAGTAGTTAGCCAACATCTGTGCGCACACCTGATCAAGTTGAACAACCTATATCAAGTGCAAGCTACCCCTCTTTTTAGATGTTCTGTCCACATTTAACATGAGAGATCTATTCTAGTCTAGGATGGCAGGATTTACCTTCTAGAAGGCATCAGGCACCCAGAACCCTACAGTTCTACAGCTGGACATATTCAGGGATGGAGTTTAGAGTATCATATTTCATGATACTGACCCGAGGCTAGATGCTCCAGGAGGAAGCCAATGTCCATTTTTAACATCTTTTTGCTGACTAGTAAGTCAGCAAATTAATTAATTTGCTACTTAATTAATTTGCAACTCTGAGATAAACCTAAGCCCTCCAGCAGCTGCCTCTTCCAGTGCCAGCTTCTGGATTAGCTACTGAGGAGTGAATCAAGAGTAACAAATTCATGCATGCATATCATAGTGCAGATTTTAAAGCAAGTTATGGATGTAGAAATTGACTTTCCTCATGTGGTTGGTGTGGAATCAATCACTTTAACCTTATCTATATTGTTGACATTACTGCTTTTGGGAAATGCCTCTGTTTCTTTCAGTGATTTCTCTTTAATGAGGAAAACTTGAACCTCCCCTTTTGATTAGCTATTACTACACTCTGAGAGTCTGTTTATTCTTGAGAACATAATTTTGGTTTTGTTTTTCATTGAGAAGCCACTGCTTGATGAGGATACTCATATTTTTACTCATTGGAGACTCTGAACTCAAAATGTGATCGCCATTCCTTTGACTGAATTAAAATTAGTAGAGTTTATTTGAGCAAAGAAAAACAAAATACAATTTGTGAATCAGGAAGCTTCCAGAACCACCACAGGCTCTGAAAACAGCTAACAGTATGATCTGACAATATTTACAGAAGAATAGTGGTCAGGCCTAGAAAAGAACTTAATTGGCTACAGTGTAGACAATCAGCCATCCAATTGGTTATAGCTTAATTAGTTAGTTGATTATGGGACATTTTGCAGCCAACCAAAGCCCAGTTGCTGTGATTAAACTATATTGGTTTGATTGTTGTAGCTTAGTACAAGAGCCTAGTTCAAATCAATGGCCTCCTACAAAATTTAGTAACAGCAGTAATTAAAGTTTATTTAGGAACTTGTCCTCCCTGTTTAGGATTAATGAGTTTGAATTCATCTAAAGGAATTTGTGAGATCACTAGCATGTATTTGTACATTAAATAAGAAATTGAATTTCCCTACTCTGGAGCAGTTTATAACAATTTTTCCTTTTCTCTAATCACATGTGAATTTATTCATGCAAACTCAACATGGGCAAGAACTCAACTTCTGCTTTTGGAGTCTCCTACATTGCTTACTGGTATTTTTTAACCTTTTGGAGGCATAGGCTTCTTTGACCATGCTATACACTCACTTCCCCAAATCAAATATGTTGAAGTCCTAAGCCAGTGTGATAATATTTGAAGCTAGGTCCTAAAAAGAAGGTAATCAAGGCTAATGGGAGAGGTGGGTGTGGTGGCTCACACCTGTAATTCCAGAACTTAGGAGGATGAGGCAGGAGGATTGCAAGTTTGAGGCTACCCTCAGCAACTTTACAATACCTTGTCTCAAAATGAAAAACTCAGTTTTTTATTTTGGTAAAACACCCTGGGCTTAATCCCCAGTAAAAGAGGAAGGGGGCTGTCTCTTTACAGAAGCACACAATGGGAAGGCAGCTCTAGGAAAAGAGGCCTCATCAGAAACCAAATTGGCTAACATTTTGATCTTGAATTTCCCATCTTCCTGAATTGTGAGAGATAAAAGTGTATTAATTTAACCTCCCAGTTTATGGCATCTTATTATGGAAACCCGAACCGACTAATGTAGAATACCTAACGATAGGGTATTCTCTAGAGAAAAAAAAAAAACAGAATACATTAACGTTATAATATGATTAAATTGGGTCATGGACCCATCTGGAGGCCAACTCTGTGCTCAGGGTAGGATTTATTGAGCATCAGTCAGGTTCAGAGGATAAGAGGGCTCTCATGGCTTGAGAGTGGCCCAAGGTTGGAGAAGATCTCTTGAAGGGGCAACTCAAGATGATTTTTTTCTTTTCCTTGATAGGAAAAGAAAACCACTCGGAAAAGTAGACTCTGGATGCAGTCAAGGAAACTCACCCAGGTTCTCTTGACTACCAATTAGGAAGGGCCTATGGGTGGTGGGGATGGAGGTCATGATACAAAGGCACAAGGTACTGCCTGCTGCATTAGTTTGAGAGAATGGAGTACAGATTTTGGATTCAGCCTCCTTTCTGCTGGGACACAAGTTCTTGGAAACCTTTGGGACATACCCATAAGTCCTAAACAGCTGGACCAGCTGCAACCTGAAGGGACTCACTTTCTTAGGGAACAGGTGATTTGTCCTGGAAGGGCATGTGTCCCATGAAGTATGATGACTACTTTGTTTTCTCTGGATCCACAGATCCCCAATTATAAACCAAAGTCTTGTGTGTATGTGGTGGTAGTGATAATCAAAAGATTAGAAATAGTTCAATGTAAAAAATTAGAAGTGTTTGGACATTATTATTATCCAAGGCCTTTATACACTGAAGAGTCACAATATATTAAAATGCACTCTGTGGTAATGTACTCTTTGGTATAATTGTTAGGTTTCTTGCATGTTATCTTTCTGTGTTGGTTAACTCGGAGGGCTGTGGAGCAAGTCTGTGTGGCTAGTAATGTCCCACCTTTCAATCTAGCAATCACACTGGGCTGAGCAGATGATGAAACACAGCTGTTGAGTTGTGGCTCAGGCCCAGGAAAGAAGCTTTCAGTCTCAGGTGGTTAAAAGAAGATGCCAGGCACAGTCAGGATAGTAGATGTGCTTTATTCAGAGGTGGCAGCAGCCCCTAGCCCCCTGAGTGTTCCCATAGGCCTTTTTTATATACAGGCTACACAAAGAGGGCACATTGCCAACAGGTTACATAAGTGGGTGCATGCTCAAGGCACATGTTTATGACCTTGATTGCATACACTGAATCAGAGTGTTCATGCTTTGGCTATGTACAAAAAACACAACTTGCAGGAAGCCTTGGTGAGGAGCCTGTCTATAGCTATCTTGGGCCTGCTCTACAGCTACTGATTCTGGCTTCAGCCTGAATGACATCCTGGTGGAGTCCAGTGGACAGCAAGCTTCATCTTCTAGATGGACTAAGTTAATGGGTCACACTGAAGGAAGACCAAAGAATGTTTGGGTTGAGGACAAGAGTGAAGGGAAGTTCTAGAAGCAATTATCCATCCAGTGGTTCCTCAGGGAGGTTTAGACTCTGCCCAAGATGCTGGGGGTCACTTTCCTTTTAAATTACTTTTGATGGCTCAGGGTTGGGCAACTTTTAGTAGTTCCTATTCTTTTCTCAGACGGATTCCTCATCTGAGATGAAAGGGCTCACAGCCCACCTAAATCAGTCTCTTATAAAAGTTTACCTCATGTTTTCTCTTAACAGGAAGCATCACAAGATGACTCAGTTTCTTTGGGCTACGAAATTCTCTGGAAAATAAAAAACATGTTTATGATTTTTGTTCTCCTGTTTTTAGATCACATGAAAGGATTAAGGGCCCCTACCTTGAAAAGAAGATTGGAGTGCAGGTGATTTCTTTTACAACATATTTTTTGTGTGTGTGTGTGTGTGTGTGTGTGTGTTTAAGTAAACATTTTAATTGGGAAATAACATCTAGACAGAAAAGTGCATACATAAGAAGGGGACAGACTGAACTTTTACGGAGTGAACACATCTACCCAGATCAAGAAATTGAACACTATCCCAGACTCCCTGTCTCCTCCTGGTTCTTCCTCCTCCCAGAAGTAACCCCTATTACTCTTGTCATCATGAGTTAACTTTTGCTGTTTCTGAACTTTGTATAAATAGTCATACTGAATAGACTCTTACGTTTTTCTTTGATTTAACATTATATTTGTGAGTTTCATCCATGCTACTGGCTAATAACATTTGTCTTAATTTCTGTGTGTTTGTGTGTGAATGGTCTTATAATAATCTTTGGATATGTTCTTTTTTTGGTACCAGGGATTGAACTCAGTTGTGCTTAACCACTGAACCACATCACCATCCCTTTAAATTTTTTATTTTGAGACATTGCCTTGCTAAGTTGCTAAAGCTGGCTTTGAACTTGCGATCCTCCTACCTCAGCCACTGGAGCTGCTGGGATTACAAGCATGCACCACTGCCAGCTGGATCCTTTTGTTTTGTTTAGTTTTATTTGTTTAGTTTTGTACTAGTGATTGAATCCAGGGGCACTTAACCACTGAGCCACATCCCCAGCCCTTTTTACTTTTTATTTTGAGACAGGGTCTCACTAGGTTGCTTACAGCCTTGCTAAAAGTTGCTGAAGCTGGCTTCAAACCTGCAATCCTGCCTCAACCTCCCAAGCTGCTGGGATTACAGGCCATCATGCCTGGCTTGGATCTGTTGTTAAAGGTGAACTATTGGACTCTTCCTGAAGCCATTACTTAAATCTAAATTCCAAATTCTCATGATACATATTTGGAAAAGGCCCTTTGATTTTTAAACCAGTGGCTGTTAGGCTTCTCTGCTACCAAATAGCAATAATTTGTATTCTTGAGAAAGATAACTAACATTTCTCGAAAACTTACTGTATTCAAGGCACTATGAATTTTTTCAGGAATTTTTTTTGAGTGCCTGTGATGAGTCAGGCATGGTGCTGAAGGTTGAGAATACAGTGGTGAGTGACACTGATGAAAATCCCTGTCTTCTTGGAACTGACATTCTCATTAAAGCCTCTTGATAATCTTTTAGATAGATACTATTATGATTTATATTTTACAGATGAGAAAACTGAGGAGCTAGAGAGGTTCAATTAGTTGCCCAATGTCATGCAGCTATTAAGTGGCAGGTCTAGGATTTCAACCAGGTTTGTGTGATTTCAGAGCCTATATATCAGCTATCCATTGCTGCATAACAAATTGCCTCAAAACTGAATGACTTTAAGAACAGTAATCATGTTTAACACCTCAGTTTCTGTGGGTTAAGAATTGTGAGAAGGTACAAGGGGAATGACTGGTTTCTGCCTGCCTGGTGGCAGATGGGACTGATATTATCTGAAAAGTCAGTGTCTAACACCTTGACTAGGAAGACTCAAACAGCAACAGTAAGGGCTAGAACATCTGGGGTTCTCTGGGCATTTCTCTGTTTCTACAAGCTCTTTTACCTCATAGTTTTGGGATATCTGGACTACTTAATGGAGACTCAGTCAAAAAGTGTATGTCCTAAGATCTGGAGGGAACCATGTTGCCTGGAGAGCTAGCTCAAAAGTTGTGCAATTACTTCCATCACATTCTGTGGTTAAGGCAGTTACAAAGGCCTACCCAGGTTCAAGGTGACAGAACACAAACTCCTTCCTCCAAATAGAAGAATTTTGATAATCTGTTTTATAAGAAGAATATGAGTACAGGGGTTTATAGTAGTGTGCCATGGAGTATATTCCTAATCTCTAAACAACACTATTGAATTTTTAAGGTTTATTACAAAATTAATTTCGATTCCCTGAAAAAGTAAACACAGGGGCTATGTGTATAGCTCAGAGGTAGAGCATGCAAAAGGCCCTGGGTTTGATACTCAGCACCACAGAAGATAAAAATAAATACAGTAGATCAGCCTGAAGTTAAAAAAAAAAAAAAAAGCTTAACATTTAGCAGTATCTTTCCAGATATACCTGATCATGTACACAATATTTTTTTTTCAGTGCTGGGGATTGAACCGTGAGCCTCCCACATACTAGGCATGTGCTTTATCTATATCCTGAGCCCCCTACTGTGTATTTTTAATATAATAGTGATGAGGGATTTCTTTTTTAAATTATTTTCTTATAATTTTCTTATAGTCTTTTCCATTATGGCATTAGCTTTTAAGGTAAATGTTTAGAAAAGCTTCCCTATCCAATATAATGAAACCATTCTATTTTATTTCATGTATTTGATGTTCATATCCAACCATGGAATTAGTTTCTTTTCTTTTTTTTTTTTTTTTCTTTTGCAGTACTAGGGATTGAACCCAGGGCCTTAGGCAATGCTCTACCACTGAGCTACATCCACCAGCTTCTTTTATTTTTTATTTTGAGACAGGATCCTACTAAGTTTCCCAGGCTGTCCTTGAGTTTGAAATCCTCCTGCCTCAGCCTCCTAAATTACTGGGTTTTCAGGTGTGCACCACTGTGTGACTTGGTGAAGGGCTTGGGGATTCTAGGGCAAAGCACTTTCCCCTCTCTCATGCTCTGGTGGAACTGAAATAGTCATTGGGCATTGGTATGTTGGGAGCTTCTCTAAGGTTTTCAGAGTTTCTAGAGAAAATTGAAGCTGGACAAAATTCAGTTCTTGGTTTCCAGGGTGCTCATTTTGGAATGTACTAAAACAGCTGTTTTTTTTTTTTCTTTGTCTTTTCCTTTCAGCTTGAAGGTTTACCTGTACTGTTCTCCTGTTACTAAGGAGTTGTTGTTAACTAGCCCGAAATACAGATTCTGGGAGAAACGAATTGTAAGTTTCATTTTTTGAATAACATTAATTCTTTATGTAAGTTGGAAATATTTTTAGAGGCAGATTGAAAATATTATTGAAATTATTCAAAGCCTAATTTCTCACACACTGTAGTTATATATATTAGTTAGAATATTGCTATTTACTCTTCTGTAATATAGCAGTCTAAGAAGTCATCATTTTGTTAATTTTTGTTGTTTTTTCGCAAGAGTTTGATCTAGGTCTTCAATTTTATTTATTTAATCTCACTGACTTTAGCTAAAGTGCATTGTAATTTTTTTGGAGGCAGGGTGCTAGGGCCTCCCACTTCCTAGGTGAGTGCTCTACCACTAAGTTACACCCCAGCTCTTCTTAATTTGAAGCAGGTTTTTTTTTAAGTTGCCTGGGTTAACCTGTAACTTGTGATCCTCCTACCTGAGCCTCTCAGGTAGCTGGAATTATAGGTGTACACTACTGTGCCCAGCTTGCATTGTAATATTTTAAAGTAAGATGTTCAATGACTTAATTGCTAAGTTTTTTTTTTTTTTTTTTTTGAGATGGGGGTCTCAAACTTTGTCTGTGTTGCCCAGGTTGGTCTTGAACTCGTGGGCTCAAGTGATCCTTCTGTCTCAGCCTCCCATATAGCTGAGACTGTAGGTGTATACTATGTCTGACTGCTAAGTCTTTTTATTTAGATCATGAGCTATATTAGGAAAAATAAACAGTTTATGAGTTATAATAAGAAAGGGATAATAAGCAGAATAATTATAGAACGGATAACCTTCCATCTGGCCGAATAAAATGGTTCTCTCCAATGTAAGGTAGTAAAAGGGAGAAAGCCAAATACAAATCTGATGTATAAAAAATGAGAAAAAGTCCTAGTATCACAGTAATTATTATAAATATATATGGATTTAATTCAATTCTTGACCAAAATATAAATCCTTAGTTTAGGTTAAAAAATAAGAAAGATCTGCAAAAAACATAAATAAAAGGATAAATAAGGATTGACATTTGAAAACAAAAACAATACAGAGAAGTGGGAAGATGTACCAAACAAGAAGCCAAACATACAAGTGTAGAAATTTTTATATCACACAAAACAGAACTGAAGGCCAAAACAAAAATACTGTAAAATTCAGGAAGGTTGTCATTTACTGTTACAAAGGAAAATGGACCAAGAAGATATGAACATATACACAGTAGATATGAGTCTCCATCTGCATAAATATCTGCAGCTCCTGTCTCACCCAATGCAGGATCAGAGAAGGAGGATCACCATGAGTGAATCAAATTAGGGCTTATTATGTGGTCTAGGCATTACTGCATTGTGGGAGGTGGCTCAAAAATCAGCCCAAATGTCACGAGAAGTCAGTTTGATATCTGACTGATGATAGCTTTTAAGTCCTGCCTCCTTTCTCTTTGCCCTGCATTTGGGTGAGTTTAGTTGGAAGCCTAACCACGTCTTGACACCAATGTGAAGTTCAAACAAAACAAGCTCAGGCCTACCTACCCCTTTACCACAATAAAAACCTACTTACAGGGGCTGGGGTTGTAGCTCAGTCTTAGAGTGCTTGCCTTACACACCTGAGGCCCTGGGTTCCATCCCCAGCATTTCGAAGGGGCAGGAGAGAACAAACTATTCTAAGTAGAGTATCTATAGTCTACAACAATTCATGATATATTTCAAAATCACTAGAAGAGTCTGAAGGCTCTCAATACAGAAATGATTAACATTTGAGGAAATTAAAATTCTAATAATCCTAATTTGATCAATACACTGTATACATGTATTAAATTATTGTACTCCATAAATATATATAAACATTATTTGTTGATAAAAACAAAACAGCACAACAAACCTACTCTGTCTTAAGCCACATAGTCCCTTCCATCCCAGCCTGGGTGTGGTGCTGCTCCTCCCAAAAAGTGTGATGATACAAGGAACACATTTTTCTCATATACTCTCGGTGTGTGTGATGTCATTAGTTTCAACACTGATCAGTTGGGAGGGAAGTCCTCCTCCCTTCTGCAGAGCAGCTTCAGCAGAGCAGCTTCAGCAGAGCATTTGCCTCTTATATTAGACCAGCAGTTGTTATGGGTCTGTCCTGCCAGTGATTAGGAAAGGAGAGCAGAGACAAGCTGGAATCCACAGAGACAAACTAGAAATGGGGAGGGTACACAGGTCCCCAACTGTCACTCACTTCTTCCAACCTTGATAATGCTGGTCACTCACCCACTTTGGCATTGTATGTGAGTTGCATGCACATCTGGCCCAGCACTCAGGAAATGTAGGCAGGTAACCATTAGAAATTGGTGTGGATGAAGTTCTGCCCTTCACCCTTGAGTTGAGCCAGATCAGCAGTTAAATTTTCTGGTGCTCTTTTTTTTTTTTTTTTTCCAGAGACTATTTTTATTGTGGGAATTTTCATATAATTATATTCTGGTGCTCTTTACAGCATTAAAAAAAGGATGTGGGGCTGGGATGGTGGCTCAGTGGTGGAGCGCTCGCCTAGCACAGGCGGGACCCAGGTTCAATCCTCAGCAACACATAAAAATAAAGGCATTGTGTTGTGTCCATCTACACCTAAAAATAAATAAATTTTTTTTTTTAAAAAAGGATATGATTCACTTCCATTTTTCAATTATTTATTTATTTATTTACTTATTTATTTGTGTTTGGCCAACCCTAACATGGAAATGACTTCTGGGAATAGTTTCAGCTTAGGTTGGTGTAGTACAAAGCTTCCACAATATAAGGAGAAACAGGCAACCAACAGTTGCTACTAAAGAGCTTAATATACCCTTCTCAGATACTTAAAGACAGGCTGAAAATAAGTGAAGATACAGAAACATTAAATGACATAATAAATGTGAACCAATTAAAAACATAGAATAATAACAAAACATGCTTTCAACCCAACATAGAAAATAGTATTTTGGGGACATCTATAGAACATTTTAAAAATTTGGTTATGTACTGCGTCACAAAAGAAGTCTTAAGGTTTCCTGGTGCCTGTATTTTCTGACTGTAATGCAACGATTTGAGGGATCAGAAATAAAGGGACAGCTAAAGTCATTCTACACATATGAAAATCAAATGCATACAGTAAATAGTCTTAGGTTGGAGATGAAATTGTAAAAACAACATAATATAAAAAGTACCAAGTTGAGAGAAGAAAAGTGGGCAACTAGAATAAATCAAACAATTATCAAAGATCTCTTCTTCATAAAAGCCCAAGCCCAGATGGTTTTATGGGTGCATTTTACCAAATGTTTCAAGAACAAACAATCCCATGTTAGATGAGTTAACTGTAAGAAATAAAAGATAATTCCCCTTCTCCCTCCTTTTCCCTCCCGAGTAGCAAGGATGGTGGAAGGAGATGGTCATCATTATACAAAATACATGTATGAAGATGTGAATTTCACATCTTCACCACATTAAAAAAAATACAGACATTGCATCTACCTATAACTAAAAAATAAATATTTTTTTAAAAAGACTCCAAATGGGAAGGGATGGAGGAGGAAAAATGAATTCAATGGAAGTAGAATTGCCATGTTGAAGGATATGTATATACACACATTTATAAGGCATTTAATACATAGTCAAACCCACCTTAATAAGGGTACCATTTGTATTTCATAATTTTTTCAAATGATTGAAATATTTATTATAGTATAACTAGAAATTGTTACTACAGAGTCTGGAACTTATTCACATAATTCCTTTTCAGTATTTGAGATGACCAAGGCATGGAAAACTGATATATGTGTTCTCTTATTTTATTTTAATAGATATCAATTGAAATTGAAACCCCTACCCAGATATCTTTAGTTGATGAAGCATCAGGCGAGGTAACTAAATATTCAATACTGTGGGGTTTTTTTAAGTGATAAGATGATTGTTTATCTTGGCTTTTGAATGTTTGTTTAATCATAAATCAAAATTTATTAATTATGTTTTAGAGAAAACAACCAAACCATCTGTGGTTGTCTTGTCTATTTGGGCTCCTGTAACAAAAATACTGTAGATTGGGTGTTTTAAACAACAGCGACTTATCTCTCATAGTTCTGGAGAGGCTCAAGTGGATTTGGTGACTGGTGAGGGCCTGCTTTTTGGTTCAGCTAAAAGGGTAAAAATCTCCCTTTTAAAGAGCACTATCGCATTCATGGGTGCTCCACCTTCAAGAACTAATCACCTTCCCAAAATCTCCTATAAAAATCACTTTAGCGGGTTAGACTTTCAGCCTATGGATTTTGTGGGGACACAAATATTCAGTTCATGATAGTGACATATTTATTTCTCACATTGAAAAGATTAGATATTTTTTTGTTGAAATTGCTCCTTTTTAGTATTGTGTACTAACAATAAGGACAACAGTTATTGATAATCTACCTTATACCTTGCTAAGTTTATTAATTTATTATAATTTTCAGGATCTAAAATGGTGATTAATTCTTTTGAGGCAAATTTATGTATGTTGCAAATTTTTTCCTGAATCATTTTTTGCATTTTTAAAAAGATATCACTGCCCAGGTGAATCAAACTTATCTTTCATCTTTAAATTCAGAAGTAATACTTTGTGAGTGTATAGTTTTAATAGTAAACAAAACTATGGGCCTACTTTTTAAAAAACAAAATGAGACCCTTAAATTATCCATAGGGCTAGGAGGAATTTTCCTATTTTATGGCAAATCTAGTTAGTATTTCTGTAGTGTGCTCATAACATGTCAATTTGACATGTTAACCCTGGGAATATGATCAGAACAGAGATGACTTTTTCAAATGTATATTTGGAGGAGAAGATCAGATAGTTAAGTCTGCTGTCCTGGGCCCACTTAGCTAAATGGTTCTGGAGAGAATATAATTGGTGTTTGGCTTTGTCACATTCGGGTGTATTGGTAAAAGGCTTTCTCAAAGCTGGGCAGCAAATGGTAGTCAGGCTGTTGGTAAGCAGATTATTGCTGTGCTGCCCTGATCCTTTGTTTCCTGTTGTGCCATGTGGCTTTTGTTCATTGATTATCCAGCCACAGCCAATGGGAGATGCCATTTGCCTTCAGAATGAAGAATGTTAGACTTGATGAAAGGAGTCACCATTACAGAGTAGGAAGCTGGTGAGAACAGATCTCTGCTCCTGCTTACTTATGGTTGGAGAGTCAGCCATGCCCAACAGGCTCTGTCCTGAAGAGATAGTGTGATGTGCAGTGTGGTGAATTGGGATGAGGCTACATTGATTTTTTTTTTAAAACAGATTTATTGAGAAATCTGCCAGCCACATAGGTTACTCATTTAAAGTATACAACTTAGTAGCTTTTAATATACTCACAGAGCTGTGTATCCATCATCATAATCAACTTTAGAATATTTTTATCCCCCAAAAGAGAAACTCTATACCCATTGTAGTCACTCTCCATTGTCTCCTATTCCTCCCCAGGTGCTGATAACCAGTCTGTCCATGGACTTGGTCTGTTCTAGAAATTTCATATCAGTGGACTCATATAGCACATGGTCCTTTGTGTCTGGCTTCTTCCCTGAAAATAATGTTTTCTTTTCTATTTCTTTGTTTTGTCTTTTATTTTTTTGGTCCTGGTGATTGAACCCAGGGATGCTTTACATTGAGCTACATCCCCAGCCCTTTTGCTCTTTTAAATTTTTTGTTTTGAAACAGAGTCTCACTAAGTTGCTTAGGGCCTCACTAAGTTGCTGAGGCTGGCCTTGTACTTGTAATTCTCCTGCTTCAGCCTCCTTACTTGCTGGAATTACAGGTGTGCACCACTCCCGGTTCTGAACATGTTTTCAAGGGGATCCACGTGTATGAACACGGCATATGTTGTACACGTAGCATATGTCAGCACTTCATTCCTTGTGTAGCTAAATAACATTCCATTGTATAGACAGACCATATTTTGTTTATCCATTCATCAGTTGATAGACATTTGGACTGTTTCTACTTTTTTGGCTAGTATGAATAATTATGCTGTGAATATGCATTACAATTTTTTGTGTGGACATAATTTTTCAGTTCTCTTGAGTATATAACTAGAAGTGGAATTGCTAAGTCCTATGGTAATTCTTGTGTTTAACTGCTGGTTGAACAATTGAGGATCTATTTGTTTCCAGGACCTAGAAAGTGAAGAAAGGAGAGAAAAGGCATATTCTTGAGAGCTGTTTGCTTTATTTAGCTAGGTCCCAGTGATAACTTTTGTTGTTATTTATTCTTCATTTTCTTTTTTAGAAGGAAGAGATTGTTGTGACTCTTTTACCTGCTGGTCACTGCCCAGGATCAGTTATGTAAGGGACTCATCTATTTGCCGTTTTACTCTATGTAATATGTATTGTGTTATGGAAATACATTTTTAGAGTCAAAAAATTCTATGTATAGGAAATCTGATTATTTTTCTGGCAGTGATTTTACTTTGTTTCCAAATTGAATTTGAGAAATTGAGGTTAAGATCAGACTTGACATGTGTCTTTCTTATAATGGAGGTCTTCAGTAACTGTTTCTCCAGTGACTTTACATTGTCTTATCACATGGGTTTTTGCCTCTATGAACATAAATGATCTTGACATAAACTTTAGAGTGCTGACATATTACAGGCTGCACCTATTATGAGCTCAATTAGTATCTACATTCTATTATTTCTTTCTTTCCCAGGGAAGAGGTAGTAGTAGTTAAGTGCCAGATGTGGACTTGGAGCTATTGAAATTTCATTAATACTGTATCATAATGGATATATTTGGCAGGAAGCATTTCTATAGATTTAGCATGTATTTGGTTTATTAAGACTTGGTCTGAAACTCAGAGTCATTGAGATACATTTGCTTTTCAGGTTTTTATTTCAGGGCAATAATGGAACTGTCTTGTACACAGGAGACTTTAGACTGGCAAAAGGAGAAGCTGCCAGAATGGAGCTTCTGCACTCTGGAGGCAGGTATGTATGGGCCTTATACAATTCTTGAAGGTAAGGCTACATAGTTTAAAAAGGATTCTTGCTCTCTTCCCACTAAACACAAGTCTTTATATTAGAAATAAGACTTGATTATAATAATTACAATAGTAAAGCAAATTAGCTGGGCACGATGGCAGATGCCTGTAATCCCAGCAACTCAGGAGGCTGAGGCAGGAGGATAGTGAGTTCAAAACCAGCCTCAACAATTTAAAGAGGCTCTAAGTAACTCAGAGAGATTCTATCTCTAAATAAAATATACAAAAAAGGGCTGGGGGTGTGTCTCAGTGGTTAAGCACCCCTTGGTTCATCCATGGTACACCCCCCTCCCTAAAAAAAAGAATACTAGAGCAAATTTTCTTCCTTGAAATGGGGTAATGGAATGTTTTATATATATATATATATATTTTTTTTTTTTTTTTTTGCTAATAGTCATATAAGCTTATCAAAATTCACTGGATCCTTCATACAAACTCTCTATTTTATTGTATAGAAATAGTTTCCCAACAAAGTTGATTAACAAAAAAAAATTCCAAATGGAATGGAATACCCTGTAAAATAAAGTGTAAATTGTTCACATGATTTGTGTAACATTAGGCAGCTAACACCATTTATTTTTCTGTTTTCAGAGTAAAAGACATCCAAAGTGTATATTTAGATACTACTTTCTGCGATCCAAGGTTTTATCAAATTCCAAGTCGCGTAAGTCTGCTTGGAGAAGTGGGGCAATGACATGGGGCGTGGCCATGTATAGGATGACACATGAAGCCATAATTGTCCCCCATGGCTCAGATATCTACAAGTGTGGGGATGAAAGGGGTAAATGAGGCTCTTATGACTGTTAAATGTCCTTTACAAATCCTGTCTAGGGGGAGTGTTTAAGTGGAATTTTAGAGCTGGTTCGAAGCTGGATCACTCGGAGCCCGTACCATGTTGTGTGGCTGAACTGCAAAGCAGCTTATGGCTATGAATATTTATTCACCAATCTTAGTGAAGAGTTGGGAGTCCAGGTACTGTGTTTGCTCTTTTCACCTGCTCCCTTTTATCCACCCCATTCACCTTTCCTTCCCCTCCCCACCCCAAATAATAGAAAATAGTGACAGGTAGCTTATCAAAACATGGCTAAAGCAGAGATTGGTGGCTCCTCTAAAGTCATATATCATCTTTGTTAACTGATGTCCTCATGGGAGGAAATTGGTGGAAACCTGAATGGTATAGAAGGGTCTTAAGCAAAATACGCCATAGAGGAAGTATTATTCCCAAACTGTAGGTCATGAAATAATTGAAACTCATATTAGAAATAAATTTGGACTAGGAGATATCTGAATGTATTGCTTGCAGCCAAGTGATCATTTTATGAAAATTTACTTAGGTCCTCAGTCACAAACATACATGCATATGTTTCTATAGGTGTGCTGAGTTGCTATGGAAATATATTTTCTTTTGTTGGTCGTAGTCAACAGTGAATGAAGAACATTGTCCTGGAGAATTGGTTCCTTAGCCTCATTGATAGATCAGTATCAGATTGAGAGGGAGTTTTCACCTATCCCTTCCAGATAGTTCTTTCCAGCTGCTCAGTGCTGCGTTTTTAGAACCAAAGCAATAGAGCCCAGAATATGTGTGGATGACTGTCAAGCAAGGAGCTCCCTACCTTCAGGGCTTACCTGAAGAGAGTGTCTTGAGCTCTCGTCTCTTAAGAGAAAATAGATTTTTGATCATGACTGAACAAAATGATGTACTGGGACTAGTTGGCCATTTAAATTTTGTTTGATTTTGTACCTTTTAATATAGATCTCCAAACAAACTTGTGACAAGAACTATAAGTTACATATAATGTACTTTAGTAAAGTTAAAATGATCTAGTTATTCTGCATTTGAAATTTCAAAAACTTTTTTTTTTGTTCTGAGGATTAAACCCAGTAGCACTTAGCCACTGAGCCACATCCCCAGCCCTTTTAATATTTTATTTTGAGACAGATCTTGCTAAGTTGCTGAGGCTGGTTTTGAACTTGCAATCTTCCTGCCTTAGTCTTCCAAGCTACTGTACCACTGCACCCAGCTAAATTCCTCCTTTACTTCTCAAGTGAAGGTCTTCCTTCCTAAGTCATTTTCTTGGCTTCATCCATCCTTATGTCATTCTGTCCAAAAATATCTGAATAAAGTTGCCAGTTCTCTATTTTAAAAAGGATATGTTTTTGTTCTGAGGTTTTCCTTCCTGTTTTTGATGTAAAAAATAGCCTTTTAAATTAAATCACAGTGGTGACAGATTGTGTTCTCTCACTTTCTTACACACTCACACACACACATGCTTACATATACTATGTGGGTTTTTTCCCTTATGCATTATTTTGGTAAAATATAAAAGTACTTGTCAGTCCCAAATTTGTTATATAATTTTAGTGGCATGTGGAATAGTGGAAGCTTAAAATGCTAAAGGTGAACAAGATGTGGATATTTGTTTTTCTGCATCTGCTCTCCCTCTTGACCCAGAAAATCGATATGTGGTGGGGAAATCTGACCCTTGTTTCTTTACCTGCCACTACCTTGCAGGAAGAGGCCAGGAGGAGGGGTTCAGGGAGAGGCTTTGGTGGTGACCCCAGAGTTTCCTCTGAGTGAGACCTTTTAATTCTGTTAATTCCTTTGAAGAGGATGGGGAAATTTTTAGGTCAGGAATTTGAAAAGAAAACATGGTGAGGTTCTCAACTAAGGGACTTCAGAGATAATCTATAGCTGCTTTTCCTGTTTTTATTTTTTATTTTTTTTTTAAAGAGAGAGAGAGAGAGAGAGAGAATTTTTTAATTTTTTTTTTTTTTTTAGTGTTCAGCGGACACAACATCTTTGTTTGTATGTGATGCTGAGGATCGAACACGGGCCGCACGCATGCCAGGCAAGCGCGCTACTGCCGGGTTTCTGTTCTCGTAAATAAAAGGCTCAGGGGTCACTCTAGTTAAAGTGGGCTAACTGGGCTGCACGAAATAACCACACAAGAGACACAAATACCTTTTTCTTTGGGGTCGCTGTGACGGCTCCTCTGACCTTAAGGGTCTGCAGAAAGAGAGCCAGAGCACGCGCTGACCCCTTTTATTGAGGAGAAGCTATTCAAATGAGGCAAGGGGTCAGGTTTCAGGGGGCTGAGTCTATCTTCATGATGTCCACTGTCAGCAGGTTGACTGACACCAGGGTAGGCCACACCCAAGGGCACAGTAAGAGGACGGGACACACACAAGGCACTTCCATGGAAGATTCTATCCTAAACAGGGCAAGGGGTTATATTACAAAGGAACAGGTGAGCATAGCTTCACCCATGGGGCTGTAGCAAGACACACCCATTTCTGTGACTGAGCGCCTCAGCACCCAGCTGGGGAGTGTAACTCACTCACCCATAAGGTTGGCCTCCCACAGCTACCACTTGAGCCACATCTCCAGCCCTTCGTTTTTATTTTTTGAAGTATAGTTTTGTGAAGTATAGTTTCTATACCAGTCTTTATCATCTCAGAATTTATCTCTATTCATCCCTCTTCCTTAGCCCAGAAAATCTTTCATTTTTACTTCTTATGGGTCATTAGTAAACAGGTAGTGAGCAGAATGGGCCGTTGGATAAAAAAGCAGTTATGTTTATGTTCTTTTTATACCTGTCTTAGTAAATTTAGCACATCATTTGACATTCTTTTTGTGTGTGTGTGTGTGTGTGTGGCAATGGGGATTGAACCCAGGGGTGCTTTACCACTGAGCTCAAAACTTGGGATCCTCCTGCCTCAGCCTCCTCGGTGGCTGGAATTAAAAGTGTGTGCCAGTGTACCCAGCTGCAATTTGATATTATTCTAATCTGTTTGTTAATCAGACATCAAAATGAAATGCTTCTTTTTTGCCATGTCAGAATCCTAATATCAATTTAAATGCTTGGAATTTTCTCTGAAGTACCCAGAAGATAAGCTTTAAGTAAACCTGGAACCTTGATTTAACACTTTAACATGTGTTAACCTTAAAATGCTAGAGGTGACCAAGATGTGGATATTTGTTTTTCTGCATCTGCTCTCCCTCTTGACCCAGAAAATTGATATGTGGTGGGGAAATCTGACCCTTGTTTCTTTACCCGCCACTGCCCCTTTGTGGCACCTTGTATGTATGTGTCTTTTAAGAGGAGATTCTGGATCATCCCTATCTGCTTTGTTCATAGAAATATAACCCAGGATTTAGAATAAATCTTGATTGTATAGTAGATGCACAATATATATGAATCAAGAGACTCTGGAAGAACTGAAGGATGGTATTAGCAAGATCAAATGAAATCCATGGGCTGAGTCCTTTGTCCATTGACCTCATGGCAGAATATTAACAAGCAATGAATGAGCAAATAGCCAGGTGGAAAAAAAAATACCTGAGAACATATATCTAGATATAGCTAGTTACAATTAGATGTAACTAACTGGATATTTTGCCCCTCAATATTTGTTCCCCTTGAACAATTCTGGATCATCCCTATCTGCTTTGTTCATAGATATATAACCCAGGATTTAGAATAAATCTTGATTGTATAATAGAAGCACAATACATATGAATACATTTCAAATAATTTGCTTATGCCTGTTATTTTCCATAGATTCATGTGGACAAGCTGGACATGTTTAGAAACATGCCTGACATTCTTCATCATCTCACAACAGACCGTAGCACCCAGATCCACGCATGTCGGCATCCAAAGGTATCTGTGTAAATGACCATTCTCATGTTGTTTTCAGGATCCATAAAAGCCAGAATGTTAGGTCAAAAAGGAACTTCAAAAATTTCATTTGAGACTCATCACTTTGTAAACATAAAAGCTGAGACTACAATCCTAAGTTATTAGCTCAAAGTTATGCAGCCATACATAACTGTATTTCTTTAACGTATATATCATAATAATAGAACAGATCCTTATAGTTAAATTTAAATAAAATCTATTCCTATACATTCTAGAATGTAAATTTGTTTCTAATGAAATAATATGCTCTAGCTTATAATTTAAGTAAATATATTTATGGTCCACTACTATTTAATTTTTGAGACTCATGACATACACATGTTCATAAACTTTAGTTTTCTTCCATTCATTTGAGATAAATATCTAGATATAACTTCCTTCAGACTTTGAAGAAGTGACATGTATTGACAGCCCAATTTTCAGTGAATGTTTCCAGTGCCTCTGCAACTCACCTGTAATTTTTTTTTTTCCTGTAGTACGGATTAAACTAAAGGGCCTTCTACTACTGAACTGTGTCCCTGGCCCTTTGTATTTTTATTTTGAGACAGGGTCTTGCCAAGTTGTCCAGGCTGTCCTCAAATTTTGCCATCCTCCTGCCTTAGCCTCATGAGTAACTGAGATTACAGGAGTGCACCACCGAGGCCAGCTTTGATCTGTTTTTAATGCTACCACAGAGCCTTTCTGTTATTAAACACCAGAGATAGGTCTTAACGTTTTGAATTTGCCTTTAATATATTCATTTTAATTATTAAGGCTAGTTACCTTCAAATGCAGTGATATGAGTGATCATAATTTCCTTCTAAAATTTTAATAATCTTAGCATGCAAATGCTGAGGTTTTTTTTTTTTTTTTTTTTTTTTTTTTTTTTTTTTTTTGGTAAGTAGGCAATGCATTTATATGTTCAGATTACTATTTGGTGATATTGGTCCCATATACATAAGTCAAAACTTTAAGTCTACTTGCTTGGCCCTTACAATAAAGTATAACTTTAAACCAAAAAAGTAACTCTTATTGACAATATGGAATGTTTTTTGGGGGGAGGCCACTGTAAGAGCTAGAGGTAAGAAATTACATTTGATGGTTTGTAAGCTGCATATTATAACTTGCATTCATGAATGTATTTAATCATTTTTGGTGTGTGTGTATGTATAGATATATGTGTATGTACAAATGCATGCACACATCCAATGAATTTGTGGATAGATAAAAATTTTAAATTTTAAAATTATCAAATTTCTTTTTGCTCTGATTTTTCTCACATTTCACAAAGTAGCTTAATTTGTAATTGCTATTGCTGTCATTTCCCACAAAGCTGACTTTTCTTGGGACACTATTTCTAGTGGCTTAAGATATTCCTTAGGCCACATAGTTTTTACAATACTGACTAGTAGATCCAGAGCTTGAGGAGTCCTGTTGCAGTCTCATCTAGATCCTTACAAGAAATAGTAATTTAAAAAAAAAAAAAAAAGAAATAGTAATTTCTGTGAAGAAATTTGAGTGGGATGGAGTGAATCCAAACATAATGTCTTTGGAACAAACATTTTATTATTTTTCAAATTTGTAAAAGCACCTTTTTATATTTTTTCCTCCAGTTTTATTTTGAAGTTTTTAAAAACAGTAAAGTTGTAAGCCTAGTACAAATCCTACTGTATTTATTCATCTGGACTCATCATTTTGTTGACACTGCCACATATTCTCTCTCTCTCTCTCTCTCTCCATGTGTAACCACCCACAGCCCAAACCTCTGGAGAGTAAGTTGCAGATTTCCTGTCATTTCACCTGAACTCCTTCAGCATGAAGGAGTTAAGAACAAGAACATTCTCTTATATAAACACAACATGATTCACCCACTCAGGAAATTTAATGTTGCTATAATACTATTGGCTAGTTTATAGTCCATATTCCAATTTCCTAATTGTCCCAATAGTATGCTTTAGCCTATGAAGATGGGAGCAATTAATTAAATCCAGGATTTAATTAAAGATCATGCATTGCATTCAGTCAACTTCAAGAGTCTTTAGATGTATAGATCATGTCTCCAGCCTTTAGTTCTGTTTCCTCATATTGATTGTTTTGAAGAGTCGAAGCCAGTTGTTCTGCAGAAAGTTTCTCAATTTGGAATTATCTGATTGTTTGCTCATATTTACACTTTTTGTTCATGTCTAAAAAACTTATTTACTTTTGTTTTTGAGATCTTACCTGCAAACAGTTTTGTTGAAAATATATAACTGTATCTATATATTTTTTAATCTTTTTTAGGCAGAGGAATATTTTCAGTGGAACAAATTACCCTGTGGAATTACTTCCAAAACTGGAATTCCACTCCACATAGTCAGCATTAAGCCTTCTACCATGTGGTTTGGAGAAAGAACTAGAAAAACAAATGTGATAGTGAGGTAAGAAACTCATGCCATTGGTCTTCTGAGAGAAACTTTGAGATAAAATATTTTAATTTAGTTTCAAAACAGTCTAGCCTAAGCCCAAGAAGAGGATCTACTGTAATGGTGGGGATTCCTTTCTTTAAACATTATATAAACTGAAGAGATACTATTCCAAACCTATTATGAAAAAATTAAATCTAGAAGGCTGTTCTAGTGAGGGAGGAGAGAAGATGGCTGGAGCCTGCAGGAATCAGAGTGGTTGGGTATGAATTGTACATTGATGTGGAAAATAGAAGCTCCTTGGCAGAGTAAAGAGTTTCCATAATGATATCTTCAAACCATTTCCTTCCCTTTGGCTATTTAGAATATCTACAGCAGATTTCCAGTTCTGGAAAGTCTACTCCTGTTCCAAGAAGAAATTCCCGATTGTGGGGTGATTTCATACTTGAATAACCTAAAGATTAGAGTCAGGACTTTTAGCTTAGTTTTGCTAAATGACTTTTTAAATTTTTGCTTTCATTTCCCTTTAGGACTGGGGAGAGTTCATACAGAGCTTGCTTTTCTTTTCATTCCTCCTATAGTGAGGTAAGGGGATCCCATAAACTCATAACTTTTCTCCTGATAGTACTTCAGCCTTCATCATTGATAACAGTACTCTTGACTTCCAGAGGCATCTCTGTTTAAATATCATCTTGTTTCATTTTTTTTCTAGTAACAGTTGGTTCTCATTATTCATGAACTCCATATTTCTGAGTTTGCTCACTCACCGTTACTTATTTATAACCCCAATATCAATACTTGCAGCCCCTCAGGAGTCAGTCACTTGGACAGTGATGAGAAATGTGAGTCACTTAACATGCACTTTTCATGATCTAGTTGAACAAGGCAGCTCTCATACTGTAGCTTTCATACTATAAATAAGTGTCCTTTTTGTGGTCTGTTGAATGCCACTTTTTTTTGTATTTTTGTGCTTTTTCTCAGTAATTTTGCAATTTAAAATGACATTCTAGTGTAGTGCTGAAGTACTGTCTAGATTCCTGAGCACAAGAAGGCTGTGATGTGCCTTATGGTAAAAATATGTATTAAGAATCAAGCATGATGGTGCACATCTGTAATCCCAGCGGCTGGGGAGGCTGAGGCAGGAGGATTGCAAGCTCAAAGCCAGCCTCAGCAACTTAGTGAGGCCCTAAGCAACTTAGTGAGACCTTGTCTCAAAATAAAAAGGGCTAAGGATGTGATTAAGCACCCCTGGGTTCAATTCTTAGTACAAA
This sequence comes from Spermophilus citellus, assembly GCF_964194105.1. Classification (NCBI taxonomy): domain Eukaryota; kingdom Metazoa; phylum Chordata; class Mammalia; order Rodentia; family Sciuridae; genus Spermophilus; species Spermophilus citellus. The sequence continues at coordinate 63,140,081 of NC_138187.1, read as the reverse complement.
ACACACACACACACACACACACACACAAATTTTTAGGTCTGAGTTACAGTGCTGTTTGCTGTGAGTTCAATGTTAATAAATCAGCAGTGTTAAACAAATTGTCTTTAAACAAATACATATAAAACAAGAGTATATGTAGATTGGTTGATGAAGATATCAATAGGGGCTTTCAGGAATCTAATTATGTACCATTTTCCTCCCTAGAAGCAGTGGTTCAGTATCCTCTAATTCAGTGTTCGTAATTTTTTAGAATATAATTCCCTACAAATACTGAGAAATGATGGTTGTAGTGTATTTTATTTAGACAGGCTGTCAACTTGAACAAGAAAGGATAGTCCTTTGTTAGGTGTCTCAGAAGTAGTGGATCACTTCTGGTTATAGGTTTGACCTTACTTTTTCTCCTTATACAATGCCTGAGGACTAGATCTCCCTACCTTTCTAAGTCAAAGTAGCCTTTTATTTTAATATAGAGTTATTGGCAACATCTGAGCTCTTATCTCTTAACTTGATGCTTTATTTGGAAAGTTAGATGCTAATAATTATTCTGTGCCCTAGTCATTCCATTTGCAAAAGGGAAATTTTTGTGTTGTCATCATGGAAATAATTGATCCATTTTATTTTCCTTCTTCTAGATTAAAGACTTCTTGAGCTACATTTGTCCTGTGAACGCATATCCAAATGTCATCCCATTGGGTACAACTAAGGATAAAGTTATAGAAATGTGAGTAGTTACTACTTGTGGCATTTATTAGTCCCTTGATGGCTTTTGACTAGGAGACAAAGGAATTTTGCCTGAAAGTTTGCAAATCTGGAACCTGATTCTGCTGTTAATATTTTCAAACTCTATTCATTTCCCTTTTTTCCTTTCATTCAATGTGTCAGAATGTATAGGTAGAATTATGAATTTGTCCTGGGTGGAATCCTGGCTCTACCATTTACTTGCAGTGTGATCTCAGATAATTTCTCTAAATTAGTTATTTCTAATAAGCAAAGTAGGAGTATCCATTCATGCTTATTTGTTGAGTTTCTCAGAAATTTAGAGATAATATATGAAAAACACTTAGCATAGTTCCAAGCAGGTGATCAGTGAAGATATCTAGTGAATGGACAAGCAAAACCAAAGGAGAGGTGAAACAGTATGATTATCTTTTACTGTCACTATTTTTTTAACCTCTTCTTTAAGTTCCATCTATTCATTCATTAAATATTTCTTTATTTTTTCTTTTGACAGTACTGGAGATTAGAATCCAGGGGTGTTCTACCTCCATCCCTTTTTATTTTGACATAGGGTCATTCTAAGTTGCCCAGATTGGCCTCAAACCTGCACTCCGAAGAATTTCTGGATTACAGATGTGTGCCACCATACCTGGCCTATTCATTAAATGTTTCTCTAGTGCCAGTTCTAGCTTAGGCACTGCACTTGGGATGGATCCAAGTTGACTAAGATACACCAATACTTATGGAATTCTGGAGTATTGGGAGAAGGCTGGGTCTGAACAGGAGCATACCCATATACATACAAATTTCTGTGAATCATGAAGGTATCTGGCCTGGTGCCAGGGAATCTACCCCAGAGACTGAGTATATACAATATTCTGATAAGTATACATACAGAACCAGGCTTGCAAGCGTTCATGGGAAATAGGGTTTAGGACCAAGCTCTGGAGAGAGGTGTGGATTGGAAGCACAGATTTAGGAGGTACAGTGCAGGTGATAACTGAAACCATAAGGACAAAGGAAATCACCAAGAGAGAATGAAGAGGGTAAAATAAGGAGGTCAAAATTCTGAGCAGCACATTAAGGAAGGAATGAGAAGGAGACAGAGTGGCCTAGACAGTGGGAGGACCAGGAAAGACAAAGTATAGTTTATCAGTGGCAAATTTTTGATTAGTCAAATAATATAGGGAGGTCTCCTGTTGCCTTGGTAATTAGGTCATTTGTATGTGCCTAATGAAAGCAATTTTAGTAGACTTATGAGTTGGAAGCCAGATTGTATTTTTTTGTTTTTGAGAAATGTGTAAAAGTGAGGAAGACTATTCTTCAAACAGTTTGATAATGCCAGGCATGGTGGTATACCCCTGTAATCCCTGCAACTCAGGAAACTGAGGCAGGAGGATCACAAGTTTGGGGCCAGTCCTAGCAATTAGCAAGGCCCTAACCAAATTAGACACTGTCTCAAAATAAAAAGGGCTGGGAATGTGGCTCAGTGGTTGTTTCCCAGAGCCACAGGGACTGTGATACTAGGTTCAATCCTTAATACCAAAAAAAAAAATTTTTTTTTGATAGTTCAGGGAAGGGTACAGACAAGAATTAGAGTCTTGATATTAAAAGAGCTGAGATGTAAAAATGCCTTTTGTAATTAATCTTGAATACACTTAAGAATCAGTTTGGGTGCTTGGTAAATTCCTCTTCCCTCATCTTGCATTTCATGAGGTAGTTCTGTTACAGGCAGGCACGGGGAGAACCTCCTTACTCAGGGAAGCCTTTCTTCTGGGGCTGGGAATGTGGCTCAAGCGGTAGCACGCTCACCTGAAAGTTACCAAAGGAGAGTAGTTAAAATGATTTTAAGAAGTGGTAACAGAGCTAAGGTTCTGGAGGGAATGGAACAGAATAGACTCTGAACAAAAGAAGAAGAGTGACAATGGCAGGTGGGTGTAGCTGAACATAAATTTCAGGTTGGGAGCTTCATGGTGCTCTCCTCCAAGTGGTAAGTTATATAAAATCCTCAAGGCTTCTGGCAATCTTCAAAGCAGTTAGCAATGCTGCCTTCAATGAAGGGTAGATGCTTTCTCCTTTTGTCTTCACACTTTCAGCCTGTAGCTCCAGAATGAAGAGATAAATATGTGAGATTTGCAAGATTATTGCAAGATATAAGTAAATCCCATTAAACAGGGAGAGGGAAGCAGCTAGCTATCCTATATTCCCTGAATACCATGAAGCATTGTATTACTTAATAGTGTTTTAGGATAGGGACCTACTTTTCTGTATTACAAGAGTGAAGATCTAAGTTTTGTTTCCCTTAATCCTAACAAGTAGATTATCTTGGGGTTATATTTAAGTACCTGTTTACCAGTTTATTTTATTAAAGTGATTTTTAATAAACACTACTTTCAGTTCTTAAAAGAAGTTGTACGAGTTCCCCCATAGTTTTTGTAGTCTCTATAAATCATGCGAACTTTCTAGCAGTTTTTCCAAAAGGAAAAGTCAAATATTTTGATTCTTTTTAGCTTACAGCCTTTATGCAGATCTTCCCAAAGTACTGAGCCAAAGTATAAACCACTTGGAAAACTGAAGAGAGCTAGAACAATTCATGTAGACTCAGGTAAGAATAATGGTCCTAGGTCCAGTGGTGTGGGTTTCCTGCAGAGACGTTTTTCAGGATGTTCTGGTCTGGTAAAGTGGCTTTGGGCTGATAGACATGGTCTCCAGGAAGAGCTTTGCTTTACTATCTTCAGGAAGTCAGGAGTCCAATGTCCTTCCCAGGTATGTAGTAAGTGGTGAAAACCTGTTGCACATTGCAAGGTGTTCTCAGCTTTCTGGGAACATGCTCTGTGACTAGTAGAGGCCCCAAAGAGAGGCTGTGTTGTTACCCCTGCATGTTTCTCTTCAGTATACAGTCTGAAAATGAAGCCATTATTATTGTAATTTCTTATCAGGTGGTGGAGAAAAATCAATGAATTTTCTCTATACTTTCTTTAATCACTACTTTCAGTTTTTAGAGATAAGCTCCCATATAGAAATCAGAACTTTACAGTCTGAGTGAAGCTCTCCTGATTTACACCCAGCCATATTTTATGGTTAGGATTCTGGTTTCCTTTGGTGGAGAGTCAGTTACTATACCATATAGTGAATATATAATGCTTCTTGAACACCTAGTACATGGCTGGTATTGTGCTAGCCACATGGTATCTGTTTTGTTTGAGCTGCCATAACCAAAAAAAAAAAAAAAAAAAAAAAACAGATTGGGTAATTTAAACAGACTTATTTCTCACCATACTGGAGATTAGAAATCCAAAATCAAGGGGCTGGCAAGGTACATTTCATTCTGAGGCCCTTTCTCTTGGCTTGTAGTTAGCCATCCTCTTTTGTGCCCACAAGGTGCAGGGAGAGCACTTGAGAATTGGAGATATCTGGTGTTTCTTAAAGGATACTAATCCTGCCAGATCAGGGCCCTATCCTCATTTACCCGTAATCACTTCCTTAGAGGCTCTATCTGCAGATTAACTGGTACACTGGAAGCTGAAATTCTTAAAAAAAAAAAAAAAAAAAAAAAACCTCATACCCTTTCTGCATTTACTCAATCCATACTTAAATTCAATGATTGTCTTTTTGGATCTGGTTGCTGGTTCATGTTTATTGCTTGCTTCCATTTTATTTATTCTTGATTCCCCCACATCCCCTCTGTTAGCTTTGATTTTGTTCCTTCTAGATTATTCTGGCTTATTGTTACTCATAGATTTTCTCATATTTGTATGGGTATTAATCTGAATTTTAGATGTATTTTATAGTGTCTTAATATTTAATTTAACCCATGTACATCACTGACTTCGTAGTTATCCTAATCTGAGTGTTTTAAAATCTGGTAATGACTAGATTTTTAGATCCTTTAGTTTTTTTCTGTTAAGCGATCAGCACCAATATACATGTAGTCTTAAATCAGCTGCTTTAAGATTTGTGCTTTTATCAGAATCTGAGGGGCAAGCTCAGAAGTCATTCTTAGCCTCTTTTAAAAACCTCTTTGTGCTCTAAATGTTTTAATAGCTTACCTTATTATTATCTTCACAGACCACTTTTATAAAAATATATACTCACTGTAGATAATTTGGAAAATAAATGGCTATGTAATATATATATTTTGATTAGTATTTTAATGTATTTCCTTTCCCCTTATTAACTTACATATTCATAAAACTCAGTGGAATGATGTCAAAAACATTTTAAAAACACTGGGGGCTTTAGTCCATGAGAACAGTAGTGTTTGTAGTGCTAGAGCAATGTACTGAAGTTCTGTTGCACGAGACTCTTGGAATTCAGTGGACTGAATTCCTTAGGGTAAGACTTAGGACAGTGGGGCACAGGGAAATGATGAAAGAATTCAGTAGTGTAACAACTGCATAGATACATACAGGCTGAAAAGCAGCTTATATCACTTTTATAAATATACACATATGTGTATATACCTATTTTTTACTTCAAACATTTTATTAGATAATGTTACTCTTCAAAAATAGTTTAATGGTTGCATACTTTTCATTATAATCTTTGAGTTATGAATATTAAGTCATAATTTAGGTTGTTTTATAATTGTGATAAATAACTCATTGGGTTAAATTATAGAAATTTAGGTACTTAATACATATTACCAAATTGCTTTCTAGTATGGTTATCAATTTTTACAAACATTTATGATATCTGTCCTTTTTTTCATGTAGTTTAGGTGTTTTATTATCAGTATTTGTAAATTCTAAGAATTAATACTTGAATATTGTGATATTTTTCTCAGTGTTATGCCTAATTTCATAATTTAAAATTTCACATGGTTACAGAATAGTACACAGTGTTAAACTCAAGAGTATAGAAACTTTGCTTCTTAGATGCACACAGGTAAGGTGACATGAAAATGTTGTGACAGAGGATTATGCAGTGTAAACAGGATACTGGTACAGTTGCAGATCTAGGACATGGAGTTGTCTAACTTAGACTTCGTAAAAAGATGACTCACTGCAGAACTAAAATATATAGCTCATGACTTAAAATAAAGCTATATTCTGGAGACTAGGATGATTCCAAATATACTAGCTAGACATTAGTTCTCTCAAGTCCTTTAAGAATGAAGGCTAAACTCAATTATAAATCCTAAATGAAACAATAGACTCTGAAAATTAGCTTCGGGGTGGGCATGGCAGCATATGCCTGTAATCCCAGCAACTTGGGTGGCGGAGGCAGGAGGATCCAAAATTCAAGGCCAAACTGGGCAATTTAGGAGTTTGGCTTATGAATCAACATGCCTTTTCTCTGAACATGTCTCCTTATTGGCAAAAGGGGAGCTGGATAATCGTCTATTAAAAATAGTGTTTAGCTTCACCTTTATCATTTAAGCTGGTTCAATTATCTTTAAGAAGTAGGATATTATAAGTTAAAACCTTAATTAGAACAAAAGTTGCCACATTTAATTTTCTGCCTCCAAGCCTTTAGAATGTGGGAAAATACTGGTTTTATTGAAATTTTATTCATTTATGAGAACTTCATTTCCCATGTAAGAATGATTGCCTAATCTTATAGATCAGGCTTACTATATGATTATTTGGCATGCTTAATAATCAGCAAAATAAATGTTGACTTAGTTCTTGACACTTATTAGGACTTATCTGATATTTTGGTTAAAGTTGATTTAACCTGTATGTGTTCCCCCAGTATCTGTCACGGTGTTGTGTACAAACGATAAATAGAGGCGGAGGGGAGGGATCAACTCTTTATTAAAGCAGCCAATCCACTAGGCACCTATTGTTTGCAGAGCAGACAGGGTTTATAAACTTGGTTGATGAGCAGAACCAGCTGCAATATTTTATTTGGCCCAACCTTCACCAGACAATCTCTGGAATGAGATCTAGAAACATTTTTTTTTTTTAACAGTTCTCCCTATCATCCTAATTATCAGATTTAAGAACCACTTGACTTATATTCTCTACTAATGGTGTGGCATTACAAAAATCCAAGAAGGATGCTAGACTGTTCAGCATATCCCAATAAGAGGCCTTTTGATTTTATCTTTGGAAAAAAAAGGAGCCTCTCCATTTTTTGCTGTTTCAAGAATTTAAACCCTGGGTAAATGCTACAAATTAAATCTTTATTGAAAATAGAAATTGACTCCATTTACCTTGTTTCTTATAAACCTTTTTTTTTTAAATCTTCTTCTATAGAGGAGGAGGATGAACTCTTTGATGACCCTCTGCCAGTACCATTAAGGCACAAGGTTCCATACCAGCTAATTCTTCACCCTGAGGTATTTTCGATGACTACAATATCACAAAACCAGCCTGAAAAACTGAGACAAAGCACAGGATGTTTCAAAACAGAGAGTACACAAAACTCTCTTTTGACCAATTTTATAGATTGTGAAGAATCCAATAGTGAAAGTGAGGAAGAATTAGAAATCCCATCTCCAGTGCAAGAAGATCTGGGCCCTGTAACGCTTCCCCAGCAAAAGGCTGATGTGGATGTACCACAGTGGGAAGTATTCTTTAAAAGAAAAGATGACACCACAGACGAGGGTTTGGAAAACTTCCCTTCCTCCACAGAGACAGGAGGATCTCAGTCACCCAAGCTTTTCAGTGACTCTGATGAAGAATCAACACACATCTCCTCCCAGAATTCTTCTCAGTCAACACACATAACAGAACAAGGAAGTCAAGGCTGGGATAGCCAATCTGATACTGTTTTGTTATCTTCCCAAGAGAAAAATGGTGGGGATATTACCTCTTTGAACAAAGGTGCCTACAGACCAAAAACCAAAGAGAATATTCCTACCTCCCAGATGGAACAAAACGTACTTAGCCCAAAGGACACTTACTCTGATTTAAAAAGCAGAGATTCAGAAATAACTACAGTTCCTAACATTGGAGAACCAACTACTCTGAGTTGTGGGAAACACATACCTGAGAAAAACAGGTCGCTAAATTTTAGCACACATTCAGATTCACAGAGTTCCTCTGATTTTGAAATTCCCTCAACTCCAGAAGCAGAACTACCTAAACGAGAGCATTTACAGTATTTATATGAGAAACTGGCAACAGGTGAGAATATAATAGTTGAAAGAAAAAAATGTTCATTCTTAGATATATAAATGGAATACTTAAAAATCTTCAAATAGCCTAAAAGACAGCAGCAAAACACACATCAATGGAAAGACATTTGGGGAAACATAACCCAATTACATGCTGTCTCTAAGAAACTCAGTTCAAATGATGTAAGTTAAAAGGATGGAAAAGAGACACCATTTAAATACTAAAACTTGGACTAACTATACAAATATCAATTTCTGAATAAAAGGTTCAAGTTACCAAAAAGACATAAAAGAATCCTAAATTTGCATGCACTTAACAGTCAAAATACATGAAACAAAAGGAAAAGCAAACTAATGTACAATTAGATTTTAACATTCTTCTCTTTGTAAGAGAACTAGTATAAATACAGAAAATCAAGAATATAGAACTAAACACCATCAGTCAACTGGATCTAATTTACATTTACAGAACACTGCACCTAATAGCAGAACACACTTCTTCAAGTGCACATGAACATTCACAAAGATACATCTTGGATTATAAAAAATTAGAATAACAATCTATAAATTGATGTTTATGGGGGGGGAATTCACCATTACTCTCAAAAGATGTTCTATCACTTTAAACCGTTGATCTGAATACAGTGGTAAAACTAGAACAATAAGAATGTAAAAGAAAATGCTTATGAATTAAATGACTATATGTCCAGAGTCATTAAATTTAAGTTCACCAGTGCTTCTGAGAAATCAATAAAGCTTTACAAACATTCAAAAACTTCTGTATGCTGACATTTCACATTAATCAGAGCTGAGACATCACTTTTTAGTGGTATCTCACAATTTGTAGATTAAATGGACAATGATTTGTATCTTGATGTTGCATAGTAATAAGACCAAAAAGTAATCATGGATCCACCATACTAGATTAACTATATGTTTGTATAATAGTCATTAATGCTTAAGACTTAGTTTTAATAGTATACCTTATGATTCAAGATAGGCATTCACAAAATACCTGTAAACATTCTTCTGAATATATTCCTAGCATTTTACAATCACATCATTTTTATGTCTGGTAAAAATGCTGGCTGAATTCAAGGGCTAAGAGCAATACAGACTATTCAACATACTTGTAGAGGTCATCAGATTTTAAAGCAGAGGTTTTGAGTGATAATACTTATCAGTGCTTATTCTGTAAAAAGTTTTTTATACACACACATATGCTTTAATTCTCATAACTATCCTTTGAGGGATAGGTGATGAAGGCACAACAGGTTAGTTCACATAGCCAGTAAGGGGCAAAGCCAGGATTCAAACACAAGCAATTTGACTTTACAGTCTCTGCTCTTAAGCACTATGCTATTCAAGTCATTATTAACTAATAATATAGTATAAAAACAGTCAGGACTAATTTAGTTGCTACTTGATTTTTACTTCCAGAACTATTAATTGTAAAAGTGGGAAAAAAGTTGAATCCCAGGACCTAAAAATTTTTAGAATAGAAACTGATTTTTTTAAGTATCCCTGAATACTTATATAGTTTTCAGCCTAGTAACTGGATGATCTTGAGCACAGTAATGTTACCTACCCAGTCTAATCCTGTTACCTTAGGTCTAATAAAGGAATGACGGCAACAACATTCTAGATTTATGAGAAGTACATTAGTATATACATATACCTAAGCCTTATTCAATAAATACTAGTTCTGAATTCTAAAATTTCTTTGTATTTCAAGGCAAACTTATAATAGTTAGTTTAAGGACCTAATAATTAATAGCATAAAAATTTCAAATACACAATATCTGTCCATATTGTGCTAACTACGTTCAATTATACTTTTAATACTCAAATGCATGAACCCATAAAGGAACTGTCTAGAAATCTTTGGTTAATCTCATCAGCAGATAATTATCAAAATCTTTCTGCATTCTACTAGAAACATTCAAAAGCAAATAAAGTTAAGCCTTGGTAAATGGAATATCAAATGCCAAACTAAATTTATTTTGCTAAGGAGAAACTGAACTAAAAGAAGTACAGTCTAAATTTTGAAAATTTGGAGAAAAACTCATAAGATTTCCAATTGTATATTACAATCCTACATTAATACTGGAAATGATGGTCTTACAACTTGCATAGATTTATAGTTCAAATGTGTTCTATTACCCTAGAATACCTGCATTATATTGAGAACAAATTCTGATGTCTTTAGGAAATCAAAATGAAGAAACTAAATGTTGATTTAAAACTAAATGTTGATTAAAATAGTTAAAGTCTCTAACAGCCTCATTTTAATAGTTTCTATTATTTTACTGCCTAAATTCAGCTTTTTAAAATAGATGTAACCCAAGTACTCAAAATCTCAAAGGCCCATTAAATTTCTATTAGTAAGGACAAAACAAGAAGAAAAGTCTTTTTCCCTTTGTCCTCCAGTTTTACATCTTTTTAAAAACCCAGACAGTAGATGAGATTAAATAATTAGATAGTAAAATACTGACTAAAAACTTAAACCTTTAAACCTATGAAAATGATAATTCAAAATAAGCTTTGCCACCAGGGGGGCAACCTATAAATTTGTGATACTTTCTTACCACTGAAATCATGTAACTAAATTTTTATAAAGAAAACACAAGAAATGCTATTAAAAAATATATATTTTTTCTTGACACATTCTGTAATTTCTGGTTAGCAGACACTATGAGGCTCCAAACATGCAAACAATTTTTCCTACATTATGAAAGAGCAAAGTCATGTGATAGCAATATAGTGAATAATAAAGTGTACAAAAAAGGAGTTAAGAATCAAGAAGATATTTTAAAGTACTACATTCTTGAATCAGTTCAATGTTACCCCAGGTTACTGTAGGTCATTAAAGCCTAGAGCAGTGAGCTTAGGCAGGATTAATTAGGAATACTGGAAGCTAGGTTTGTGGCATCTTCATGTTGGGACACCATGATTAGAATCAGAGATGAAAACAGTTTTCCTGATTGAGGTTTTACTATACATGGGGAAAATCTTTCCATTCAGTCATTATTAACTAATAAAAGGTCTCAATTCAGGCATAGACTTTGGCCAAGTTTAGCTTTATCATATCTAAAAAATTCATATATAAAACAAGTATCAGTTCAAATATAGATTACTTTTTAATAAGAACCTGCAGGAAATATAAAAATAATTGAATCTGATGGAAAGGAAACGTTAAAACTGCCTAAAACTGAGAGGATGTAAAGATAGGATGTATTACATTATCATTAAGTATAGCTGCTCCCCAGGTCTCCTGTTTCAAGGTTTAGACCAGAGATACTCAACATGGATCTGTTTCATGCTAAGTGGAGTGCTCAAAGTGCTCCATTTCCCCTGCCATGGCACTCCTAAAAGCCTGCTGGTTCACCTGTCCTGTCCTTTTCAAGGAAGCATAATAGACAGTCATTCTGGACCTTTAGGGAGGGCTTTTTGGAGATTTTTATTCTACAGGATTAAAATCATGTAAGAATTTCAGGTTGAGACATACAGCCTTTATAATGGTCTAGATCACTTCAAAATATGAAATAAAGCTAAAATTAAAATTAATTTTTTTTACATTTAATTTTATACCTTAATTTTTATATCATGAAAATGCCAAGGTTTTAATGAAAAAGTAGAAAATTAGAGTAAAAAAATTCAGTATCACCTATTTGTCTCAAAAACAAGACCAGTGGGTATTAAACAGGAATATAGTAACAAAAATAGAACTTGTATGCAGCCCAAATTCAACTATTTCTTTGAAACCAATGTATAAGGCAAGATGAATTTTTCATCTCAGCATTATCATTTTAACACGTTTCAAACAGTAAAGGGAGCACTTCTCTGTTCACACAGACTTCATAAGTATGTACATGCTGAGCCATAGTTGTCTTCCATGTTTGATGTCTAACCACCAAATATGTATACTTTAAATTCAGTTACATGACCCTGTGTCCTCTTCAGAAGCAACAGTAATATATTTGGCAAATGTCTTGAAACATGAATTGTAGATTAACATAAGTATAATCCCGATAATAAGAAAGAGTCCCAAATACTTATTTTTAAAGTGTTAACATTAGGGGAGGAAAAAACTACAATTATCATCAGCTCTGTTTCCTGAAAATTCAGTTGAGGTAACCTCTGCAAGTCACAGCTCCACATTTGCATACAGTTCTGATCCTCTTTTTGGCAGGGCTATGGTCAATAGAATCTGAAGATACATCTCCAGAACCTGAATATACAGAAGAAAAATAGAAGAAAGTAAAGACAATTTAGAATGAAATTCAATTTTTCTATTAGTTTTAAAGTAGCTAGCAAGGCTACTAACTCATGCAAGATCACTGAAGTAAGTTTACTCCCAAGGAAATAAAAGTTTTCCCTTTGCATTTATAAATAGGAATGTTCAGACAACTCATTATAATTGCTTTAAAAGGATGGTGTAGGCTAGGAAAGAGGTCAAACTTAGGTTATCAGGCCACATTTGTGAGATTGGGTCTTTGCAAAGCTGAAACTTACTGGGAAACTCCAATATACATTCATTCTTTTCATATATTAAGAGCAAATAAAGTCAAGCAATAACTATGAGAAGGACACCATTCTTAGAAAAACAAAGAAAACAAATTTTCCTATTGTCACAATAAAGCAAATGAATTAAATGTCCTTTTTAAAAGTCAGATTCAAGAAGGGATGGAATAAGTTCCTATGTGACTGAAATCATAATTTCAATTTTCTGAACTAACATTGTTTATTAATAAAATTCAGAAATGTATTTTTAAAATACAAGCAGTTTAGTAATGAAAAGGTGTTGTAATAAATCATTTTCTAAAACAGAGCTCTGAAAAAAAGGGGGCAACATGATATAGAAGATACCATTTCCCAGACAACCAGATAAGCTCTGAATCTGAAGACCAGGAACTCTTACAGCCTTGATTTCTTTCATCATTAAAGTTAGTTTGTTGCAGATGATCTAAGGCCTTTTCCTATTTTGATTCTTCATATTGAAACTAACACCAAAGAAACTGTACTCAAAAATCCTACCTTTCATTTGATAATCAAATGTCAGCTCTTCTCCAGCATTTATGGTTCTTGTGGAAAATAATGCTATTCGGGGAAGACGAGTATCAAGGTTATCAATGAAAACATTGAACACCTGAAGATTTGGGTCACACTAAAAAGGAACATTAAAACCCATTTAAGTAAAAGTGATGTGAACAAACTGTTTTACATGCTATATAAAACCTTTAATTTCCCAGTGTGTTTATTTTTTAAGGGCCATAATTATATAAAATAATGGTTACCTGAACACAAGCACTGTGATACTTGTGACAGTAGATCTAATAAATCAAGACAGTTACCAAATATTAACAGGCAGGTAGCATATACCTGATAATGAATATGATGATTCATGTCTTGGGCAGGTTATAGTGGGACAGAATGAGACTTTATTGTACTGACAGAATAGAATGCAATTTAAAACTTTTGAATTATTTATTTCTGGAATCTTCCATTAAATATTTTTGGACTGCAGTTGACTGTGGATAACCAAAAATGTGGAAAGTGAAACTGTGGATAAGGGGTAAGAACTATATATTCCAAAATTTAGCTACAAATTCCAAAAGTTTGACTCGATGTTTTACTGGAAAGTTGCTTAGGCATGTACATTCAAAAGTACTATTTACACATATAAAAAATTTTCAAACATATATAGAAGTAGAGAAAATAATACACTAAATCCCTAAGTATCTGCTTAGCTTCAACAATTATCAATGTTTATCATTCATCATCTTCTAGTCCCAACACTTTTTTTTTCCTGAAGAATTTAAATTTGACATTATTTCATCTATAACAATCTCAGTAGGTCACACAATTAAAAAAAAACAGAATAACAGTATTTTAAAAATCAAAAATCAGTACCATGGAATAAATTTGAAATTGTATGGAGTTTCACTGCTTAAACTTTTGTTTATAATTGTCCAATATTTTGAGAAAATTCTCCACTAAATTATGGAATATCCAAGAAGAGTGATATAATCAATCATACTATGAAATCAAATTACATAATTAGTTGTCACTGAATAGAATACAAGTGTTTTGGAAGTACAGTTGGCTCTCTGTAACTGTGGAATCTCCATCCACAGACTCAACCATTGGCAGATCAAAAATGTTTGGAGAAAAAAATTATACTTATATTGAACAGGTACAGACTGTTTTGTCATTACTCTCTAAACAGCAATAGTAAAACATTACATTGTATTAAGTATTAAGAGATTATCAAAGTATAAAAAAGGATGTGCAGGTGATGTGCAAATACTATATACCATTTTATGTAAAGGAACTTGAGGGATTCTGGAACCAAACCCCTGAGATACAGAAGGATAACTGTTATCTCCAATTTATCATTAAGAAAAAAATTCTTGTCCAACAACAACAAGTGCTGGAGAGGATGCAGGGAAAAGGGTACACTTGTTCATTGTTGGTGGGACTGCAAATTGGTGCAGCCAATTTGGAAAGCAGTATGGAGATTTCTTGGAAAGCTGGGAATGGAACCACCATTTGACCCAGCTATTCCCCTTCTCGGTCTATTCCCGAAAGACCTAATAAGAGCATGCTACAGGGACACTGCTACATCGATGTTCATAGCAGCACAATTCACGATAGCAAGATTGTGGAACCAACCTAGATGCCCTTCAATTGATGAATGGATAAAAAAAAATGTGGCATTTATACACAATGGAGTATTACTCTGCATTAAAAAATAACAAAATCATAGAATTTGGAGGGAAATGGATGGCATTAGAGCAGATTATGCTAAGTGAAGCTAGCCAATCCTTAAAAAACAAATGCCAAATGACTTCTTTGATATAAGGGGAGTAACCAAGGACAGGGTAGGGACGAAGAGCTTGAGAAGAAGATTAACATTAAACAGGGATGAGAGGTGGGAGGGAAAGGGAGAAGGGAAATCGCATGGAAATGGAAGGTGATCCTCAGGGTTATACAAAATTACATATAAGAGGAAAGGAGGGATAAGAGAATAGTAATACAAGTGGAAGAAATGATTTACAGTAGAGGGGGTAGAGAGAGAAAAGGGGAGGGGAGGGGAGGGGAGGGGAAGGGGGATAGTAGAGAATAGGATAGACAGCAGAATACATCAGACACTAGAATGGCAATATGTAAATCAATGGAAGTGTAACTGATGTGATACAGCAATCTGTATACGGGGTAAAAATGGGAGTTCATAACCCACTTGAATCAAACTGTGAAATATGATATATTAAGAACTATGTAATGTTTTGAACGACCAACAATAAAAAAAACTTTTAAAGCAAAAGTTTAAATCATAAAACAAGGGGGTCAGAAGGTCTCTCACATATCACTGATAATCACACATCAGTTTTTTGTTATACAACCCATTAAGTTACCATGATTTATAACATCAGCTGTACAACTTACTCTTTAAAATACGTTTTTCTTATATCTATAACATTGTCTACAAAATAGAGATATCAATCTAACTAGCCCTATATACCTGACATTTAGAAGGTGCCCCCAAATTAACTTATCTTTGGAAGTAGTTTTCTCAGAGGATGCGACTCTGGAGTTATAATTACAGCTCTCAGTTCTTTAAAATACAAACGCTAATGGAGAATAATTTATAACTTAGGAGTGATAATATCCCAACTATTTTAATACTCTACAAATCCTTAAATTTTATTTTAAAAATGTTAACATGCTTATGTTAAGAAAATACAGCAGTCCTCCTTTATCCATAGGAGATTCAGCCCAAGACCCTAGTGGATTCCTGAAACCATAAATCGGTACTAGACCTTCTCTTTGTTAGGTTTTGTCCCTAAATACATACTTATGATACATTTACCTTATAAGTTATGCACAACAAAAATGACAATTATGCACAACAAAAATGACAATAACTAAAATAGAACAATTCTGTACTACATGTAATCTCTCAAAATGTTTTACTTTCTACCTCTACACTTTTAAAAAACACTTTACTCTTTGGCATATTCAAATTGCCAGCAACACGACGCTTATGTTTTGGGGCCATTATTTTATTTTACTGAGTAAAATAATGGTTACCTGAACACAAGCACTGTGATACTTAGACAGTAGATCTATTAAACCAAGACAGCTACCAAATATTAACAAGCAGGTAGCATATACCTGACAATGTATATGATGATTCATGTCTTGGGCAGGTTATGGTGGGACAGTATGAGATTTCATTGTACTGACAGAATGGAATGCAATTTAAAACTTATGAGTTATTTATTTCTGGAATCTTCCATTAAATATTTTTGGACTGCAGTTGACTGTGGATAAACAAAAACATAGAAAGTGAAAATGTGGATAAGGGGTAAGAACTATATATTCCAAAATTTAGTTATATTAACTCTAATTTAGAGTTAAATATACTTGCAAGTGACTTTTGAGTCTTTTTTTTTTTTTTTTTTGTACTGGGGATTGAATTCAGGAGCACTCAATCACTGAGCCACATCCCCAGCCCTATTTTCTATTTTATTTAGAGTCAGGGTCTCATTGAGTTGCTTAGCACTTCACCATTGCTGAGGCTGGCTTTGAACTCAAGATCCTCCTGTCTCAGCCTCCCAAGTCTGGGATCACAGTTGTGCACCATTGTGCCCAGTTTTGAGTATTTTATTTCTTAATTCTCATTTATTAATTTCCTCTGTGATATGAATACCTACCTTATAAATATTATTAATTGAAAGACTAAGCAAAGCATAAAGACTCTGGAAAAACTTGTAAGCACTTCAATGTTGATCTTCCTAATATAGCTATAATACCATGACTTAACAGAAGAGACCTTCCATTGACATAATTTGAAAGGGTATTAAAAATGATTATTCTTCAGCCATGGGAATTCATTAAAATCAGTATTAAAAGTAGTATTAAGTTGCATTATTTGTCTTATCTATAATTTAAGCATTTTTTTTTCTTACACTGTGATTCACAAAATGAGACACATTTCCGTATCGGGCTGCATCCACTGTGAATTCATCAGATTCATAATCCAGATCAAAGAGATATGTGATTCCTTTGTTGTCATATAACTGCCCCCGTCTTTCAGCTTCTTCACTTGTGATTACCTAGATAAAAAACTATAGTATATTATGTAGCTATTGCTGAACTGAAGAAACATTCATCCACAGATTATTAATATATTGATGCCTACAAATGTTTAAAAAAGAAATTTAAGTGTTATCAAAACAAACATTCAACATGAATTAAGAGCTAGATGAAAGAGGCAGGAAACATGAAGGGAGAAAAGCTGATGGTGAAAAAGAATAATTCTTCAACTTTTTTAAAAATTAAATTTGAAACACTCATTACTTTCATTATTATAAGGCTGTTCAAAAAGCTGTAAATATAGCCTCCTATAGGACATAAGCACATTTACAAGTGTAAATTTTCTAAACGTGCTCTGAAGGCACATTTTTCCTATAACTAATCTGCACAGTTACAAGTGGAAATTTATTATATAACAAGAGAAGGTATGTTAAATTTGCAGTCAATTGGAAAGTTTTGTAGAAAATGTAGCATGAAATTCTATAGATGAAAAATCTCCAGCCCCTGGATGATAAAGTTAACAGTGGTAGTGTTTGCCTTCCATGTGTGAGGCCCTGGGATCTATCCCCAGCATAAAAAAACATCATCTATAGTTCTGCTCTTAGGAACACAACTTTATCACAAGCTCAGTTCAATAAACCAAAAATGTCTAAAGTGATTCGTGCTATCAACCAAATTTGACTGCTATATTAAAAAAAAAGAAATATATAAGATCCAGCTTCTTGAATAATGATCTATAATAATCTGCCATTGTCTAAAAGTAAAGGATCAAAACAAGAATCTCATATAATTTCAGAATCTTAGATGCCTATAGAAACCGGTCAGATTGGATGATCCCAGACAAGCAACCACATTTGTGGGGAGCCATTCTGACACGTGATTGGGTGACTCCTGTTAAGGGCCTGAGGCACTCTGGCTGTGTCGGAGTTATCCCGACCCTTTCCTGATGAGAGAGCCCATCCGTGTGGGGGTGTGCCTGACCACTGACCCCGGAGACCCAATCACTGGCCCTGACCTTGGAGTGCAGCCCCCCCCTCAACCTTCATTGGATGGAATTCTCCCCTGAATCTCTTGTCCCCCAAATAAAAGGCTACTCCCCGGCGTGTTCGCTCTCTCTCTCTCCTGCTAGCCCAGAGTAATCCTCGCTGCCCTGCTGGGCGGCTGGAGGCGGGGAATCAGGGAGGCCAGCCGTCTCGGACCTAGCAATATAAAATAAGGTACTGTCTGTGTGTTTTATTTTGATCTCTTCTAACTAACTTAATGCCAGAACCTCATTAATGAAACCACTGCGCAGGCCGCGTGGTAGACACATTCACATTCCTAGTCCCAGCTTGATCCATCATTCAGTTTTAGGTAGTGTGGGGGCGTAGTCAACAGTACTCATTTTGAATCTTGATTCTTCCTAATAACAATATAATCTATGTGATATTGGGCAACTTCCTCAATTTCTCTGTATCTCAGTTTCTCTAATAACATAGTTAATAGTTCTACCTCATTGAGTTGAGAAGATTATTGAGTTCATATAATAAGATGCTTAGAATAGTATGTGGTATATGGTGAATATTATTTTTATATTTATGCATGGTTTGTATATAAATAAACTTGATAATATTTGGTCATTTGGAGAATGGTCTACAGTTCAAAGTATCTGATTTTCAGATGCAGTTTGATTTTCTTATAGATGCAATAAATGCTTTTGTGTCCCCTTTTACAATACCTATTTATAAAGTATTGATCTACTCCATATTTTTAATGTTGATACAAAATAAGTATAGCCAAACGTAACCATATTTGGCCAAATGAATTAATTATAACTTTAAAGTTTCAATGTCAGTATGTGTTTAGGTCTGATTTTCTTCTTAACAAAACTATAAAATAAAAATTACTTGTTATATTTTAAAATGTACATATACTATGTTCAATGACTATAAGTGGGTGTTTTTGAAAAACAGCTGTATAAACTTGTCATTATATATTTTTGCTCAGATGTAAAATTAGAATTTTCCTTTTGACGAGGTGGTTACCGAGGATTGAACTCAGTGACACTCAACCACTGAGCCACATCCCCAGCCCTATTTTGTATTTTATTTAGAGACAGGGTCTCACTGAGTTGGTTAGTGCCTCACTTTTGCTGAAGCTGACTTTGTACTCGCGATCCTTCTGCCTCAGCCTCCTGAGTCCCTAGGTTTACAGGCTGTGCCACTGCACCTGACCAAAAGTTTACATTTTTAATTATACCATTGAACCCATTCTCCTAAACCTGAATTTTTTTTTTATATTTGCAAATGATGTATCAAGTATTTATGTTAATTGAGGTAAAAAGGTAACGTTACAAAAATATAAACCTTACAGGACATTATGTGATAAACTGAACGTACCTCTCCAACATATTCCATGACAAAACTCATTTTTTTAATCTTCATAAGGGTTTTTACACCCCAGCCACAGCCATTGCTAGTTCGAAAGATGCAAAGTGAATACTGTGTGCCTTTTTGTACAATCCTATTGGGACAATCAGGTCCACATCGGCACCTTGAGTTGCATTCATAGATGGGGGTACCAGGTGGGATTCTAATTTGCTGGTTCTTATTATAAGCCAAAAGAACTCCAGCTTCAGCAGGACAACATTTCTCAAAGTAACAATCTGTGCATGAACAACCAAATGTAGCTTCATTGACTAAGCTGATCCCAGGAGCTGGTTTGTATTCATTAATGTAGAAGAAGTCTGAAGGTGGACCCTCTAAGTCAACAGTATTTTCAACAAATATCATTCCTTTATGATTCTTTCTTCTGTTGAGTTCATCTTGCCATCTCTGCAGAGCTATCCTTTGTTTGGCTTTCTTTACAATGTATTCAGCAACAGCAGGTTTCAAAGCTTTGTTATTGTCTTTTGAAATTACTGATTTGCCTTTCTTTACCTGAGATAAATAATTATGCCTGTCATTAGAGAATTGTTGAAGCAGTAACGGACACTTGAGATTTTGTAAGGGTTCCCAAGTATTTGTAGAATCTGGCCATCCTTTCCATTTTACAAGATAATATTCCATATCCTTAAAATGCAAAAGAATGCAATTAGATCATGACATATTATTTAAGATAATTAAGCACTTTAAAGAGTAAGCTACCATTACCATTTTTCTTGAGAGATTTTAGAATACGTGAAGAGCCGTAAGTTTCTATCAGTTGAAGTACAGATCACATAAACTATTTTTCTTTATATTACATAGAATAGAATTTATATACAGCATAACATGTCTGACAATAGGTTAAAAAGTCTTATCTAGAGAAAAACAGAGATACTAAAATTTATGAATATTTGACTAAACAGCTATTAGGTTAAATATAAAATCATTTATTGTAATTATGGAAATATATGATCCTAAAGCTAACTATCCATGACTTACGTTAGTGGCTTACTTGGCTAGCATAGATGCAGGCTTTCTTTAAGGTCCAGGACTTAATATTGTTAACTGGACACTAGGGAAATTATATTTCTTAATGTCATGGGCACTCATCCCCTAGACATACTAAAGATGCACTGTCCAATACAGTCACTGCTCAGCTACTGAGAACCTGAAATGTGGCTAGTCTGAATTGAAACATGCTTTAAGTATAAACACACTGAATTTTATAGACTTGGGCAGGGGGAGTAAAATATGTCTTTCTAAGTTTAAAAAAATACTGATCAGGGACTAGGGTTATGATTCAGTGGTGGAGTGCTAGCCTCCTACGTGTGAGGCCCTGGGTTCCATCTTCAGCACCACATATAAATAAACAATTTTAAAAAGATATTTTAAAAAATACTGATCACATGTTGAAATATTTTGCATATTTTGGATTAAATATACTACTGAAAGCAATTTCACCTCTTCCTTTCTACTCTGTTCAACAGGGAAAATTTTAAGATATCCTGTATACACTGTATTTCTATTGAATGACATTCTAGAGAATGCTAGCCTTATTTAGAGTCAGCCATAACTAATCAATTGGATCAGGTAACTACCAAGGCACTCCAGCTACCAAAAGTCAAATATTTTGACTTATCACTCAAACTGATGTTGGTCATCATGGTATCTTGAATCTTGTGTTTGTTTACACCACAGTAATATATTTTCTTTCCTTAAAATCAGGCAACATCTTGTTTCTTAACTTTCTCTTTTAAAAAGTTAAGCAGGGCTTGGTGATCCTGTAATTCCAGCAACTCCAGAGGCTGAGCCAGAAGGATCCCAAGTTCAATGATTAGGATTAGCCTTTAGCAAAGCCCTAAGCAATTTAGTGAGATCTGTGTCAAAATAAAAAATAAAAATGGCTGGAGGCTGAGTACAGTGGCGCACACCTGTAATCCCAGCAACTCAGGAGGCTGAGACAGGAGGATCCTGGGTTAAAAGCCAGCTTCAGCAACAGTGAGGAGCTAAGCAACTCAGTGAAACCCTGTCTTTAAATAAAAATACAAAATAGGGATGAGAATGTGGTTCAGTGGTTGAGTATCCCTGAGTTCAATCCCAAGTACCCACCCCCCCCAAAAAAAAAATGCAGTTAAGGATATAGAATAAATTTATAAATTCCAAAGTGAAGTCTCTCACTACCTTTTTCTCATCCTCCAGAACAACTAATATATCCACATGCCCTAAGATAAAATAAGCTCATAAAATTCTTCTGAAATATGAAAGTAATTAAACTGCATCTGACAATTTTTAAGTATCATATAATGTGGGGGATAATGAAAAAACTTAATTGGGACTAAATTTGCCTTTCCCTAAAAAATTTAGTAAATTTTTATTATAAAGTAAGGATGTACAGGACAGTTATTTAAGTATCCATTAATTCCCTCCATCCCCCACCAAAGTGCTGGGGATAGAATCCAGGGGTCTCTTGCAGCTGGGAAAGCACTCTCCCACTGAACTATTCCTTCTCTAAGCCCATATCCACAATTTAAAAATGACAAATAACCTGGAAGGTCTAGGCTGTGTTCCCTAGCATACTGCTGAAGATAAAAACTGGACTAAGGAACACTGTGACACATTCACGACTGAACTTATTTTATCCTCATTATCTATATCTTAATGTTTTATTTTATTTTACTCAACAAGCAGTAATTCTTATGAATAAAATTAACTTGCTTTTTGAAAACTGCAAATAAAAACATTTTCAAAAAACCCATTTCTGTTAAAAAATGTGTTAAATTATGGTCTAAGGACATGCACAAAAACTGTATTTCCATGGAAATAAATAATTGTAGTGCCAGACACGGAAAAAAAAAAAAAGGACTAGATGTACAACAAAGTATTTTTGTCAAATTAAGCCTAAGATCTAAAGATTTCTTCCCTTTATCAGATGCCTGCTAATAATAGTACAAGTATGTTGTTATCTATACTGAAGCAGACATGAAATACATTTGGCAGTATCTAACATATATCACTCTTAAGTTTTAAAAATTTTTTGAAGCCAGAATAAAGCAATGCAACCCTGGTCCTTTTTTTTTTTCCCCCCTGCTACATTTTTTCCTACAATAGTCCTGACTTAACGCCAAACGTTGAAAGAAAACAAAGAAACAGAAATCCAGGCTGTTAAGTCAGATGGTTAAATATAATCCAGTAAAGTTAAAAACATCTAACTCTAAAGTTTATTTCAAATTTAATCTATTGTACTGTTTAATCTTGCATTTAAGTGACTAAATTTTATATATTGACCACATTGGCACCTACTTAATTTATGGGGAGTAAGTATACTTAGAAAATATGAATGCCTCTGACAAAAGAGTATAGAAATATTTTATCTGTGGTCTGCAGACATTTTACAAGCATATTTTATTTTTAAAAATCTAAAAGACTTTCTTTTTTGAAAAATAATTTTACAAAGGAAAAATAAGAAACAAGTTCAGTTAATTCAATAACCTTAAATCCTAAGTCAAAAAGCTCATAGACATATATATCTCAGTATCTTATTCTGATGCGTAATCAACTCTTGATTACCTTTAGAAATGGAATACAGCAGTAAAAAATAACTATGTAATTTGGAATGCACCATACAAAGTTTTTTCTTCAAGACATTTCCGCCCAATATATTTGGCTTAAATTAAATTTAAATATTTTAGTATATATTACAAATATATGAAAGTTTGGGCACTAGAGCATGAAGAAACAATAAGGTATTACAAGCCTTTACAAATAAAATTTAATTGGAAAAAGAAGGCATTAATATGCGAAACAGCTAGCAGTGCAAGGCAATATAATTTTCAATGCCAAAATAATTAAGTCAAGCAATACCACTAGAATATAAAGAGGAAAATCAGTATAATCCAGATAAAGGGAACAGAGGAAGTAGAACCAACTATACTGTGAAAGGCTGACAGAATTTGTTGGGTAGGGAGCATGGCAGATAGGGTGAGAAACACAAGCAAAAGCTTGAAGCTAAGATTTGCATGAAGTATCCAGAAAACAGTTAAAAGATGAACTTGTCTAGCTTTAAAGTTCAGAATGTTGAATCAAGATAAAACCAATGCTAAGCTAAGGGAAGAACAAATTTTAAACAACCCTGACTATTTGGCTGAGGAATCTGAACTGGCCCAATCAATCTTACAATTCTTAGAATACATGGCATTTCTGTGGGGAAATTCTAAATACATTTAACTCCACCTAATTAGTAAAGTTTATTAATCTAATTGCCAAACCAATGAATTCTTCAATCCTCACCTAAGTCAAGCTCTCTGAAGCAATAGCCCTCACTTGACCATTCATTAGGCTTAAATATCATGATATTGTTTTCATTCTTGTTCCTTTTCTCATTTTCTTTGCTAAGATTGCTTCCTCTGTCCATCACTTAATGTAGATACTCAGGACCTGTCCTTGACCCTTTTTACACTAAAAAAAAGTATTGATGCCTTTTGATTATCTGATGGAAGCTATTTCAGGGTGTTTGGATTCTAGATTAAGAATTCCTCAACACTGGGAATGGTGGCACACACTTGTAACCCTAGCAACTCATGAGGCTAAGGCAGGAAGATCACAAGTTCAAAGCCAGTCCCAGAATTTGGTGAGGTCCTAGGCAACTTAGCGACACCCCCCACACATACCAAAAAAAAAAAAAAAAAAAAAAGGCTGTAGTTGTGGCTCAGCCATTAAGTGTTGGTTTCAGTCCCTGGTACAAAAATAAACAAACAAGGGGCTGAAGTTGTAGCTCAGTGGTACAGCACTTGCCTAGCACACGTGAGGCACTGGGTTCAATCCTCAACGCCACATAAAAATAAATAAAACAAAGGTATTACGTCCATCTACAACTAAAAATATTTTTTTAAAAAAACACCTCTATAAACTCTCTTTCTGAGCAATGTTGCTATACCAATAGTGGTTAACTATATGCTGATGATTCCCAAAGCTTTATCTCCAACTCCATATATCCAACAGCCTACTTGATGTCCAAAAGATTCTTTTTTTTTTTTTTTGTACTGGGGACTGAACACAGAGGTCCTTTACCACTGAACCACATCCCCAGCCCATTTTATTTTTTGAGTCAGGGTCTAAGTTGCTTAAAGCCTTGCCAATTTGCTGAAGCTGGCCTCAAACTTGCAATCCTCCTGCCTCAACCTCCCAAGTCACTGGGATTATAAGTGTAGACCCACCATACTCAACACCAAAATGTTCTTAAAGCAATCTACCTGCATGAAATTCACCACTGTCCTTCCTCAACTGATTCCTTCTGTATTTCTTGTCATGATGAATCTTACCTTTCTACCTTTTCATACAAGCTTAAAAAAACAGGATGGCAATCTCAATTCCTGTCCATTTCTATTATTATAGGTTAGTTACTTCAGGCCCTCAATTTTTGCCTAGATTATCACATTAATCTTCCAACTAGTTTCCCTGCTTCCAAACTGACAATACTTTAGTCTATCCTTCTTCATAAAGTTTTCCCCATTAAAAAAAAAAAGATAATTATTCCCCCACAGCCTATAAAGTTCAAATTTCCTATTATAACAAAAGTAGGTATTCTTAAATTAGTCCACTATCACTCTGACTCAATCTCCCATTATAATTATATTCCCATTCATATTCTACCCTTTAGACATACCTAGTGCTAGTGCTTGAATACACCAGACTTTTTCATATCTTTTTGCTACTTTGTTCACAAAATTCTCCCTGATTAGAATGTCCTCTCAATTTGCCTAGTGAATACTTATTTCAGTACCATCTTTTTATGTGTACAGAAACCTACTTTCAAACAGCTCAAATGTTACCTCTTCTGTGAAGTTGTTTCTGCCTTTCTCAAGAACTGATCATTGCCAGCTTCCTTGTGTTCCCCTTTCCTTCTTCCCTCCGTTTTTCTAGTACTGGGCAGAAGCCAGGGCATTCCACCATGGAGCTACATGCCCAGACCTTTTAATTTTTATTTTGAGACAGTGTCTTGCTAAATTTGCCCAGGCTGTCTCCAAACTTGTGATCTTTGTGCCTCAGCCTCCTCAGTCACTAGGGCTACAGGTATGTACACCACATTCCATCTTGTTTTACCATTCCAATTTAATCTATACATTATTGTGAGAAGGATGGAATTTTATTCTTCATAGCCCCAGAACAAGCAAAACTGCTCACCATCTTAGGCTTTGGTTAGATGTTTCTGAATGTGTAACAAAAAATGACTTATCAATCAATATGCATATAATATAAAAGTCAAAACCATATGCATTTTTTTTTGGTACTAGGGATTGAACTCAGGGATACTCACCACTGAACCACATCCCCAGCCCTATTTTGTATTTTATTTAGAGATAAAGGCTCACTGAGTTGCTTAGCTCCTCACTGTTGGTGAGGGTGGCTTTGAGCTCTCAGTCCTCCTGTCTCAGCCTCCTGAGCCACTGGGATTACAGGAGTGCTTAGAAGAAATATGAGCAGATCAACTTAACCTGGAATTATCAATTCATGGTTCTCAGCAATTTTTTTGTTATCTATTTACCTACATGTCTACAGCCAACATTTAGTAACAAACATCAAAACTTTAAATAAAAAGTGTGGGTATAGTTACACATGAGAGGACAAAGGACAAAAAAACTTTTCCATCTTCCCATTCATTTTTTTTCCTGCCAGTTTTGAAATAATCATATTCAATATCAGTGGTAGAACAGCCTGAATATAACTATAAAAACACCAGTGGTTGGTTCTGTGTGAGCATAGTTAAAAGCTATCATGGTCAACAGAAAATCATTGGATTTCATGCCAGTAACTGATAGAGAAGAAACTGTGTGTGGCTTACAGATCCTGCAGTGAAAAAAGTAAAATAAAAAGGATCCATGTGAACTAAAATTTGGGTTGTAGTTTAACAATTTTTAAATTTTTTAAATAATTTTTTTAACAATTTTTCTGTTATTCTCGTTCTTTAAAAGCCACTCTAGGTGCAATCAGTCTTTTAGAAATATTCAGCTATTATTGGATGTGGACCATCCTGTTAGTTTGTGCCAGTCTACTAATTGTTCTAAAGACGCAGAAGCAGTTGTACACTTTAAGAAATCAAAGCAGTCAGGTGTAGTGGCACACACCTATATTCCCAGCTACTTGGGTGGTTGTAGCAGGAGGATCACAAGTTCAAGGATAACCTGGGCAACTTAGAGATACTCTGTCTCAAAATAAAAAATAAAAAGGGCTAGAGATGTAGCTCAGTGGTAGAGTACCCCTAGGTTTAATCCCTAGTACACCACAGACACACACACACACACAAAAAAAATCAAAGCTGAGGGTAATATTTGTTACTTCAGAAGAAACTCCACCAATGTGTAATGAGCACTCTTGATCTTCACTGCTCAGCCAAGTATGTTAAGTATAGGTCTGTCAGAAATTACTCTATATGAAGGGGTACTATAGCGGAACACTTTGGCAGGAAAACACACACACACACACACACACACACACACAGACTGAGACTACAATTTACATTAAATTAAACTAGACCCCCGGCATAGTTCATGACAGTAATAACCCTTTTGTTCTGCCAGACAGCACTCTTTCCAGTTCCCAACTTGGCCATTTCAGATCTCCCACTTTGCTCAAGGTCCCCCACCCCATAATCTCCTCCACTATCTATATAACCTTTGTTCTAGCCTTCCATGGATCTACAACTATAGAGTATGTGGATGTAGATACAATAAAACATATATTTCACCAATTGTTTCTCTTTTCCCATCTCTTCAGTTTTCCCTGACTACTGATTCTCATTAGCATTTAAACTTCTACTTTTTAAAAGCAAAATAAAATAAAACCTCTTTTTAGATACAAATGCTTTTATGTTAGGAAATCTCTAAAAGACATTAAGAGTGAAAGGCTGGAACTTGATCACGGGGTAAAAGATTTCAGTATACAGCCTTTCATAACATTCCGGTTTTTTTTTTTTGTTTTTTTTTTAATTTTTTTTTTTTTTAGAGAGAGAGTGAGAGAGGGAGAGAGGAGAGAGAGAGAATTTTAATATTTATTTTTTTATTTTATCGGTGGACACAACATCTTTGTTTGTATGCTACCGCTTGAGCCACATCCCCAGCCCCAACATTCCGTTTTTTCAATCTCATGCATGTATTACCCACTCAAATGTTTTTAAATAAAAAACTTAAAGTTATAAATATCTTATGTCCTATCTTGTCTTTTCTCTCCTTTTCTTTAAAGCTTGGATTCTTGGAAGAATTGTCTGTACTACCTGACTATTTTCTTACTCCTCCAATTTATTATTTAATTCTTTTGGCTCTTCTCTCCATGCCACAGAAATTAAGGGCATCAATGGCCTTTTGACTACTAACTGCAATGGATCCTTTACAGTTCATCTCCGACCCACTGTTCAATACTGTTGTTGACAGAGTCTCTTTCTCAGGCTTCCATGATTACTTTTCCAGTTTTTTTTTTTTTTTTCCCCAAACTACCTTTCTTGCCAGTTTGTTTGAGTCTCTTTGATAGAACTCTTTTCTACTGATCGTGTAGTAGTCCTTGCTCTACTCTTCTTACATTTGTACTGCTTGGACTACTGCAATAACCTTTTGCCACCTTTTCCACTATGGGCACAATAAACAGAGTAATGTTTTCAACATATACATCTCATCAAGCCATTCCCATTTAAAACTACTTAATGGTTCTCTACTGCCCTTAAGATGAAGTCCAGAAATCCTTTTACTGGCCCACAAAGGCACTGTACTTTCTGGGTTCTGCCAGTCTTCCAGCCTCATCTCACTGCCTCTTGGTATGTTCCACTCACACTTTCTATTCCTTGAAGAAGTCAGGCAGGTTAGGGTATCAAAACCCATCCCCATCTAGCTTTCCATTCTTTGGGACATCAGCTTAAATATCAGTTCCTCAGTGAGTCCTGCCCAGGATTAAGTCTCTCCAGGATAAGTTAGATCCCTGTTACATTAGCACCTACCTCCACTATAATTAAATACCTTGAATAAGCACTTAATACTTTGTTCTAAGCATTCTTTATCTCACTAAAAGATAAAATATATAGTAGCAGGAACTAGGCCCCAATGTCCTCCATTGCTGAGATTCCTAGTTCGTAGCCCAGGGCACAGTAGATGGCCTTTATATATATGTTGAGTTAATGAGCAGCTATTTCCACTCCCAAGGGTTCATTCACTATCTTTCTGCCAATTACTTCAAAATCTATTTCCAATTAGATGTCATTCTCAATGTGGAACCACATTTCTAACTTTCTTCTTAAAAGTATACTCAGTTTTCTTCCCCAAACCCAATCTAGATTCTTCTTCCATATTCTTAGATCCTGGTAAAAAGTAGTATTATCTATACCATTTATGCCCAAGTCAGAAACCTATATTTTCAGCTTGGGGTTCTAGCTCAGTGGTGGAGCACTTGCCTTGCATGGGGAAGTACTGGGTTCAAGCCTCAGCTCCACATAAAAATAAAGGTATTGTGTCCATCTACGACTAAAAAAAAAAAAAAAAAGTTGGGGGAAAAAAAAAGAAAGAAACCTATATTTTCTAGATATGGCTCTCTTACTGCAACCCTCACCACCCCAACTACAAACCAGGTGTAAAAATTTTACAATCTTACCAAAATAAATAAAAATTCTAAAAAATAAAATTCACGATCTCTCTTCATTGCCATGGTTAATACTTTAGTTCAAGCACTATCATTTCTTGCCTACAACAGAAATTTAGAATATGTGGTCATTCATGTGTTACTCCCTTCTGCCAATTCACTCTCCTCGCTGTAGTAAAAAAAAAAAGTCTCTGAATTACAAATCTGATGTCACTCATTTTAGAACTTTTCAATTGGGTCCCCATTGCCTTAAGATGTTTGAAATATCTTTCTTATTTTTTATTCTTTCCTACTCCTACTTCCTTCCACATTACTCTCTAGACAGAAGTTATATAGAATTACAGTACATGGACATCATTTTTGGGGGGAAGCTTTCTGTGATCTACGTGTACCTCAAGAGATATTGTAATGATGTTTGCCATAGCCCTTACTGCAACGGATCATTTACAGTCTTTCTTAATATGCTATAAATTCTTTAAAATTAATAACTGTTTCTTATTAATGTTTATATTCCTGGTGACTAATGCGGTACAGAGCATAAGGAAACAAAAATGTTCAAACACCATAATTTGTTGAGTCTATAGGAAAAAGAACTAGGAAACAGTCTAATTTAAAGTGCTATTATAATTTAAGCATGAAACTAAAAAGGTCCGGTCTAACAGTGATTGTGGGTATTGGAAAAATGACTGAAGTAAGACAATTCAACTCATAATGACTAAGCCACTAACGTGCAGAAGGTGTTCAAAGAATATAAGCTATGTCTGCTTTTAAGCTGTGTTTACAATGATTAGAACAGTGCCTGGCTTGTAGTAGGTGCTCAGTAAATCTTAGATAGATGAGACAATGTACAAGTATTTGTCTCAGACTAAACTGGTAAGCAACAAGAAACCATTAAAAGGTCTAAAACAATGAGAGCTGGGTTTAAGAAACAACTGAAATGGCACTGCTGAATATGATACTGAGATAGTGTCTTCCATAAGCTAAGTGGAAGAAGCCACACAGGAAAAGGACAGGGTTATAACTTCTTTCACTTACCCTGAATATATGAGAGAGAGAGAGGAGGAGAAGAAAAAAGTGGAAGTAAGTTAAAGTAATACTGGCACATATATTAAAACTATGTAGTAGGTAGAAGACTGTGGAATATTAGTGAGGTGTTGAGAACACAAATGAGCAAATATGGTGGACTAATAAAGAAACCAGATGGACTAATGAGAAAGAGTTAAGGAGAAACTAAACAGCAAAAAAAACTATCTGAAACTGCACTAGAGCACTCAATTCTGTGCAAGAATGAATCCTGGTGGCACCAATAGAAGCACAGACTCCCTAGGCAATCTATTCTTTCTGTAGAATTGCAACAGGAATGAACAGAAAAAGACAGAGATGGAGGAAACACAATCTGATCACTTATTAGATTTAGAGGGTAAGAGGAAAGGGAAGAATGAAAATATGAAATTAAAGTTAAGTACCCAAAAGTATTTAGGATTCAGTTAATGAAGACAAGGACCACCAGCACAAGATGCAGATTTGAGGGAGGAACAAGGGTAGTTTTAAGTATATTAAACTTGGGTACCTGTAGGGTATGCAATTTGAAATGATGTCTGGAATGGAGTCGAGGCCTCTGAAAGATTCAAGAGTCAAGATCTAACCCACTGGGAAAGAGGTCACCTAGAGAGCAACTACAAGGTAAGAAGAAGGCCAACATCAGAGCCTTGGAGATCATCTATATTTCAGAGGACGGATGGATAGAGATGGCAAAAGAGATTCCTAAAGAACAAATGTATGGAAGATGATATGTCATGAGCTTTGTAATGTTCTGAACAACCAATAAAAAAAATTTTAAAAAATTAAAAAATAAATAAATAAATAAATAAAAAGAACACTGAATGAAAGAAAAAAATGAGTGGAAAAAAGGAGTGGGAATAGAGACATCAATGACAAATAATGACATAGTATTACTACTTAAAGTAAATGTCAGTCTGTTCTAAGCAATCTACATTAATTCATTTAATGTTAATTATGCTAAGTCGGGTACTATAACTATCCTCATTTCAAAGATGAACAAAATGAAGGACAGAAAGGCTCTAACTTGACGAACACCACAATAAATGACAAAATCGGAATTTGAACCTAAGCAATCTTTTTTAGACAAGAGTTTTAAAGCAGAAAAAGTAGCCAGTGGTGTTAAATATGGCAAAGTAATATAGTAAGATTTGAGGTCTTCAAAGTTAGTAAGTAGAGAGTCAATTGCAAGGGGTACATATCAGAATAAAATGAGTTTAAAAAGTAATGGAAAAATGAAAAGACAACTCACAGGATGGAAGACAAATTTTGCAATCATATAACTGAAAGCAACTTGTATCCAGAATATAAAGAAAAAATACAACTCAATAAGACAACCCATTTTTTTGAATGAGCAAAGGATCTGAATAGTTCTCCACAGAAGATATACAAATGGCCAATAATATCATTAGCTGTAAAAGAAAGGCAAATGGAGTCACAATGAGATGTATCTCACATCCACTAAGATAGTAATAATTTTTAAAAGTCCAATAACAGTAATAGTGGTAAGGACACAGAGAAATTGAAACTCTTATACACTGCTGAGGGAAAAGTAAAATAATGTAGAGCTTTAGGATTTGTGGGGATTGGAGAGCTCCTTAAATGGTTCAACACAGAAATAATTTGACTTAGCAATTCCATTCCAAGAGAAATGAAAACTTATACATGAATGTTCATGGTAGAATTATTTATAACAGTCTCCAAGTGGAAACAACCCAAATATCCATCAAGTATGTATATATAAATTAAATATGATACACCCATATGATACTGATACATGCCACAACATGTAGGAACCTAAAAACATCATGCTAAGTGAGAGAAGTCAATCACAAGAAAAACACATATTATGGTTCCTTTTTGAATGAAAGGTCCAAATGGGTAAATCTATAGAGACAGAAAATACATTTAGTGGATTCCTAGGGATGCGGTGAAAAGGTAATTGAAGAGATTTGGGAGGTAATTACTATGGGGTCTAGGGTTTCTCTTCAGGGTAATAAAAAATGTTCTAAAATTGTGAGTAAACCAAAAGATTTGAATTACACACTTTAAATAGAAAAACTGTATGATGATATGCGATTTATATCTAACAAATCTGTTAAAAATGAATGGGGGGCTAGGGTTGTAACTCAGTGGTACAGCACTTGTTTCGCACATGTGAGGCACTGCGTTCAATCCTCAGCACCATATACAAACAAATAAATAAATGAATATATTAAGAAAATGAATGGGAAGTGAAGAAGGAAAATACAGAAAATACTTGTATGAGTGTGGACGCAAAGTCAAAGGAAGATTTCTGAATGTTAGGGAGGATCTTAATATATTTATTGACTGAGAAAAATCAGTGAAAAGAGAGCTTGATATAGAAAGGACACTGCAGATTAGGCAAAATTCTAGAAGGGTGGACAGGAAGGAATAATAAACATGATGACACCTTTGAACAGAAGAATGAGTGAAGACACAGATAACTAATGGTGAAGGTAAACCCGAGTTCAGACTTGAAGGATCTTATTTTTCATTGAGGTAGAAGTCTTCAGTCACATGAAAGAGTAAGGGCAGAGAAGTCCAGAAAAGTAATAAAAGTGGGGAAACAGGGCTGGGGTCATGGCTCAGTGGCAGAGCTCTCGCCTAGCGTGTGTGAGGCCCTGGGTCGATCCTCAGCACCACATAAAATAAAGTATATTGTGTCCATCTACAACTAAAAAATAAATATTTTTTAAAAAGTGGGGAAACAGCTGATACTAATAAGAAAGCAATAGACAAAAGTCTACCAAGGAGAACTGAGCAATACAAGAATGTTTTAATGAAGTTGATATGCATGCGTGTATGACACTCTCAGCTAGACAGGTCAGTTCGGAGCTTGTAAACTGAGATGGCAAATGGTTGGGCTGTTTCAAGGGTGGAAGGATGATGAGTGTGTAGGTGGAATGTTTGCTAAGATTCCACTAAGGGGAGAAGGCAGTGACACCGAAGAAGGTGGAAGAACTGGATTTAGTGACTGATTCAGCATAAATTAAAGAGAAGCAAAAGCAAAGAATTTAAAGCAAGATTTCTGATTCATTTTTCTGAAAGAAATGATTAATAACCAGAATAGAGTTCTTTCTCAGATGTAAGCTATAGATAAATTATTCAAAAATATAATGATAAGGTTTAGGGGCCAAGTGTAGCTTAGCACAGTCAGCACTTGATTAACATGTGTGCAAGACCTTGGGTTTGACTCCAAGAACTGCAAAAAAAATTTAAGTTTAGAATAAAAAAGTGTCTCAGAAGAACAACTTATTTTTAAGAGGAATCAAAAGAATCTCAGAGAAGTCAAATGAGTTTTCTAACATTCTTAGGTACTAAATGAAGACCCAAAATGACTGAAATCCAGGCAATT
This sequence comes from Spermophilus citellus, assembly GCF_964194105.1. Taxonomy (NCBI): domain Eukaryota; kingdom Metazoa; phylum Chordata; class Mammalia; order Rodentia; family Sciuridae; genus Spermophilus; species Spermophilus citellus. Next base: position 63,106,738 of record NC_138187.1, on the reverse strand, counting down.
CTACTACACTATAGAACCATATAATATCTGGGGGTTTGGCATCATGGCAGGAAACACAAATGGTGATGCTTCTTGAGGAGATTCAGTAACACTAAAATTGGTTTGGAACTTCATTTTAAGTGATAGTGGGCAAATATAATCCAAGAATAAAAGGAATAGCAGGAAAAGCCAATCTGAGCAAAACATTTGTTCTGGTAATCCACCTGGAGATAATCAAGAACTGGATGTAGAATGGTATAAGCACCTTAAAATATTCTAATGCAAGAACACGCTATGCTTCAAAATCCTCTCAGTGTTACTTGGCAATATAGATGACAGGACATATAATTTATCATGGTGTTATGTTTTAAACATTAAGAAGAGCTTTGTTTACTTTTAAGGATCTTTTATGCTACAGAAATAGGAAACACTAAGGTGTGATTAAGTCTCTTAAGGAGCTAGATATTTGCCTTACCTTTAATACCTTGTAGTCACACAAGTATTCCACCTCATAATTGTTTAGATTCCTTTTGGTGATTCCAATCGATTTACATGTGAGCTTTTCTTTTCTACAATATTCCTGAAGAGTATCAAGTGAAACTAGGCAAGGCACACACCAAGCTACAATAAGAAAATACAATTCTTTACCAATGAAATAGCTACTCAATTAAAACAAAAAAGAGAAACTTTAAACCTCTACATTCCCACCCTTCAACTGGCAATTTTATAGCCTAAAAATCCATATGACAAGAAATCAGTTATGTGTTTTGAAGTAAAACATTAAAGAAGTATTTTGGCAAAGTGGTCTTCTTAGATTTTTCTCATGGATTTCGATCCTACCATGATTAACTGACATCAATTTCTGCTAAGCCATGAACAAAATGTTTCATGTCTGTAAACTTTAAGATTACACATAAATGCAAACATTAACAGATAATATTTGACTTTTCTGTTTACATAAAATTTTAATTGCTGTTTTAATAAAACAATGAAAATAAGTATGTCTAAGATTACAAATGTATCCAATAGATTTTAAAATGCAATTATAATTGGTTAAAAAGTAACTTTCATTTCTTTTAATTGGACAATAACTGAACTCTAACTGAAATCTAGTTCTATAATTGCAAACATATATGTCCTACTTTTGAAATTTTAACTCCACTTAGTATTTTGCCCCATGGTGTGTTATCAAAATGAATAAAACCAAGGATTACAATCTATAAATGGAAAGTATACTGATGTTTGTGATACTTATTTTCTGCATTTTTTAAAGTTGAGCATCAGAAAGCACCAAGTATTCAATTTGTGTAAATCCACATACCCAACTGAGCATCAGACATAATCAACTTTACAGAAGCCAGAAACTAATTGTGTTGTGATTTTACCTTCAAATTTCTGTAAACAGTATGCTTCCACAAAGAATGTAAAATATCACACAAACTGATATTTAGAAAAAAAAATAGTAAACAGTTTTATAGCTATCATGATGGTAAACACTAGATGGACCAAGAGTCCCCTGCCCTTATCCCTTGGTGGGGCAACTAACCACATGACTTCAGGGAAGTCTCAATCTTTCTCTGTGTCAATGTGAAAAAAAAGTGTCAGGAGTGGAGAAAACTGGGGTTATCAAACAAAATTTATCATTAACTCAAGCTTTACTTGGTAGCTCTCCAAGGTAGTAGCATAACCTTTGGTGTTTTGAGGTAAATTCCAGGGAAGAGAGAACACTGCTGCTCTAACTTTTTTAACATTAAAGACACACCCTCCCCAACTCACAGAGGGACTTGTCAGAAATCAGCACAATTTTCACCACTCCCTGCCAAAAATTCATAATTCTAACCCAAAGGAAAAGACTGGACTCCGTGGTGCACACCTATAATCTCAGCTACTCGGGAGGTTGAGACAGGAGAATCCCAAGTTCAAGACTGGCCTGGGCAAGTTAGCAAGACCCTGTCTCAAAATAAACCATAAAGAGGGATGGGGATGTAGCTCAGTGATAAGATGCCCCCGGAGTTAAATCCCCAGCACCCAAAACAAAACAACAAAGAAAATCCACCAAATTTGAGGAAAGACATTAATTGCTTTGGAGTGATGGTACATAAATCCCTTCCGTTTCCATTTAAAACTCTTGAGGATGTTTTGGGTAAGGTTCATCTCATTGTGCTGATCATTTACAAAGGAGGTTCCTACTAGTTATGTACACAATGTGTTTGTCTCCTGTTTCTGATACCAAATTTGAGGATTCCAAACAGAAACCTCGATGGACATTATGAATTTGAGAATTTAAAAACATTTAAGAGTAAAAAAATGCAAAGTACTGATTTATAAAGGGGGAATGGCAACCTATAATAATGGAGAAAAAGATTTCGTTGGCCAGATAAATATTGTATTACCATCCAAAAAAAAAAAAAAAATCCTTCCACGAGTTATAGTAACCCCCGCCATTCTTAAAGGAAGTAGAGTTCAGGTTTAATAATGTCACAAACTGCAAGGAGCGACCTTGAAACACCTTTAAATTGCAGACTGTATTCAAAGTTCCAGGCTTTCAAAGGGCGCGCGACACACATGCAAACACATGCACGCACGCACGCACGCGCACACACACGCACGCACGCGCGCTAATTTCTCAGTGTCCACAAAAATAACACGCAAATCCTGGTGGGCAGGAAAGTTGCAAAAAGCCAGAGGTTGCATCCTCAAATGCCCGCTTTCAAGGAGATTCTCCAACGAGTGGAACCCCCTATGGTGTCCGCACTGTGGGGAGCCTCGCTTTCTCCCTTACCACCCTTCAGCCCCAAATTCTTCCCACCCCCGCACCCCGGATACCGAGGTCACGATCACACCAGCGACTGCAGTTTCCCGCTTCCCACTTAAAAGCCAGCGTGCACATCGCGCGCCCGGATTCCACCACGACAAAGGAGCTCAGTGCAGCCGTGCCCACGGCACCTGGAGCCCGGGACCTCGGGGACCGCTGCGGCAACGCGAGGGCGCCGAGGGCGCAGGGCTCGTGGTGGGAGACGCCGCTCCGCAGACCGGTGCGTCCAGGCTCGCGCAGCGCCCACCCCAGTGCGGGCAGGCGAGACCCAGTGGACTGCGGGCCCGACAGGAGGAGGGTAGCGGCCAGCGGGGAAAGTAGGCGCCTGCAGCGCGCATTCTGGGGTCAGTGTGTCAGCGGACGGTGTCCCGCCACGTCGCCGTCCTGCTGTCCGGCGGGACGGCCTGGCTACCCCGGCTTCGGGAGCGTGCCTGGGAACCGGCAGGGCGGGGACCGCGCTCCAGCCTCACCTCCTCGCGCCTCGGCCTCAGCCGCCGCCATCTTGTGGAACATTCATTCAAACTGGCGCGGTCTGACGGAATAGCTCAGCTGGCCCGACGCCCCGCCCGCGCCCGGGACTTGGGGGCCGGGACTGGGGCCATGGAACCAGCGAGGCGTCCTGACGTCACACAGGCCGACCCCGGCCGCAGCGGTCTGCGCGCCTGCGCCCCAAGGCCCGAGTGAGGTGGGGCGGAGCGAACCCTACGCCGGGTAGGCGCGGCCGACCCCTACCTCCTGGTCCAGATTCGCTCCTAGGTTAGGGAACAAATTCGCCAGCCCTTCCCACGCTGCGCTTTTGAGCCACTTTATACAGGCACTGCGTGCACGCTACACATGAAAACGTGCAGCGCGACTTTATGGTGTGAAGAAGCTCTCACGTCGTGTACCTCACACAGCTGAGCCCAATTAAGCGCTGTTCCATTTCCTTCCTTTCTGCAGGAGCACTCGGTCTCAAAATTGGTCGCATGTTAGGATCATTAGGAGAGGTTTGTCTGCTTGGTCCACTCGCAAAGATTCTGATTAATTAGTGTAGCACATGGTCAGGACAGTGTGCATCTATTTGAAAGTTCCCTAGATGATTCTAATGTGCAGCACATTTTGAACACCTGATTTGATCAGATCTGCTCACGTATGAATCATCTGAGGAGGTTAGTTTTAATGCAAATTCAAATTCAGTAGGTCTGGAATAGGACCTGAGCTTCTGCATTTCTGACAAGCTCCCAGGCTCTATCTGATGCTGTCGGGGGAGCCTCCGTGTGCCACACTGTGGTAGCAAGACTGCAGGATGACTCCAGGAACTCCAAACTGGTCCCACACCCTCGACCCCATTCCTACCCCGATCCCATCCATCATCCTTCACAACGCACCCATAGTGATTATTCTAAATAAAGCAAAAATCTTAAGAGAAAATTGAGAAAATTTTGCAGACAGCCATCTGATAGCTACCAAGGATTTTTAAAGAACCATGTGAAAAATTAGTTTTCAAAACGTGATATTTATAAATTGGAAATAAATGAAGAACACTAAAGACATGCTTAACTCATTCTATTATGAAATACTGCTTAGCCACCTGAGAAGATGTTTATTGTTTTTAATATTGTTTAAAATTTTTTTTGTTCTAGTTATTCATGACAGTAAGATGCATTTTGATACAACATACATAAAGGAAGTATAACTTCTCATTCTTCTGGTTGTACGTGATGCAGAGTTACACGGGTCCCATAATCTTACATGCCCATAGGATAATAATGTCCTATTTATTCTACTATTATACCTACCCCCATACCCCCTCCCCTTCTTTCACTCCCCTCTGTCTAATCCAAAGTACCTTCACCACTACCTCTTATTGTGAATTAATATCCACATATCAGAGAAAACATTCAGCCTTTTCAACTTTGTACCAAAAAAGTATAGGGAAAGATAACAAAATATAAAATCCTTATGAATTGATTTGGTTTAATTGCTCATTTTTACAAATTTAACTGTTTTTCTTTTTTCCCAGTTCCAGGGATTGAACTCAGGGGTACTTGACCAATGAGCCACATTCCCAGCATTATTTTTTTATTTTATTTAGAGACAGGGTGTCACTAAGTTGCTTAGCACCTTGCTGTTGCTGAGGCTGGCTTTGAACTCAGGCTCCTCCTGCCTCAGCTTCCGGAGCCCATGGGAAGCTGAGGCAGGAGGATCCTGAGTTCAAAGGCAAACAGCACCATGCCTGATACTCATACTTTTCTATGAGTATCTCATTACCTTGGTAAGAAGGAATAAAAGGTCCTATAAGCCCTATACAAGGACATTGCTAGGATACTTCTATAGACCCTCTAAGACTTGGATGAAGCCTCCTCTCCTTCCCAAGGCCTTTCCCTCTGCCCTCCCCAGTTGTACTCAGTGCCCCTCCTGTGATCTCATAGCAGACCATGAGCACGCATCACTACTCAACCTCTTTCTTGGTCCTTCTTTTTTCCACAGAATTCTCTGCTGTCCCCTTTTCAGCTAGCCTTCCTCTACCCAACCCAAACATTAGGCACTCCCAGGACTTGGCTGTGGGACAACATTTCTCTTAAAGCTGGCAGAGAAATCTTACACTGGCTGGTTGAAACATCATTTTTATGCTTCAGATTCCCAACTTTTAGTCTCTAGCACTGAGCTCTGCCTTCACTTCCAGACTTGAATATCCACAATGCTTAATGGACATGTCCACTCAGGTGTGACATAAATTTCAAATTGAATACATTCCATTTGAAATTATTTTTGCTGCCATAGCTCATTACCTCTACTCCAGGCTCCACAGGGTTTCTTATAGCAATTCATTGGCACCACTGTTATTCAGGTATTGTTAAACTAATCTAGGTGTCATCTTGATTCACTCCCTCCTCACTCTCCAAATCACAGTTGTACCTTGACTTATGATCAGGTTATATCTCAATAAACCCATTGTAAATTGAAAACGTATTAAGTAAAAAATGCATTCAATACACTTAAGCTACCAAACACCATGGTTTAGCAACACAGCACACTGTAGTTTACCCTCATGATCTTATGGCTCACTGGGAGCTGTTAGGTCCCACTGTTGCCAGAGTCATGAAAAGTATTATATACCTATCATTAGCTTAGGAAAAGATCAAAATTCAAAATTTGAAGTAGGATAGGGTTTCTACTGAATAAGTATCACTTTCACACTCTTGTAAAAATGAAAACTTGTCATTAGAACCATCATAAGTCAGGAAGTGTCTATAATCCAATTAGCAAGTTGAGTCAATGCTATCTCCACAGTACCCACCTAGTGCCCAGCAGAAGTCCTTTAAAATCCAAACTGGCTTCAGTTCCACTAAGCTCCCCTCCCAATCCACTTTACATCCAGCGAAAAGTGATCTGAAACAAAGTGGAAAATGCCCTTTCTTACTTTAAAGACTTTCCAACACAACTAGAATAAAACTCAAACTTCTGGTGGCCTCAGGGCCTCCTGTGATTGGAACTGGTTCTCTAACCTTACTTTGTTCCACTCTCCCCTTAGTTTCTCTGGGACACCCCTTTACATACTCACTACTCGTTCAGAAATCTTTCTTTGTGCGTCTCCTGTTCTATGCACCTGCTTGGTTCTGGGAATGTAGCAGTGGACATAAAAGGTAAACACTGGGGCTGGGGTTGTGGCTCAGTGGTAGCATGCTCGCCTAGCATGCGTGGGGCACTGGATTTGATCCTCAGCACCACATAAATGTAAAATAAAGATATTGTGTCTACCTAAAACTAAAAAATAAATATTAAAAAAAGGCAAACACTGTCTTTTTGGAGCCTGTTTCCTAATGGGAGGGGCAGATAATAAACAAGTAAATAAATAATTTAAGTCATCTCAAAATTACTTCCTAGTTTAAGGTATACTTTTCTCCTCTTCTTCACATGGCTATCTTCTTATCACTTGGGTTTCAGTCACTTCTCCAGAAGGGCCTCCTATGTTCACCCTATTTGACATAGCACTTCATCTCTTCTTTAGATACTTAAAAGCACTATCAAAATCTGTAATTATCTTGTAATTAATTATCTTTAATTAATTATCTAATTATCTTTTTTTGTTCTCTATAAATTTTAGTAAAACTTTACAGAATTAAGGTTGGGGGTGTACCCTAGAGGTACAACAAATTGCCTAGTATGTGTGAAGCCCTGTGTTCCATATCCAACACCCCCCAAAAAAATACAGAATGAATATATTGTAGTATTTTGTAAATCAAGTTTCCTTTGTTTCCCTAGTCTTGAATCTCCTTAATTCCAGGGCAGAGTAGGTATTTTCTCTTTAATATTCACCACCGTGTCTACTATCTAGAAAAACCATTTTTAAAGGTATGGTAAGAAGATCCAGGAGGCTTATGAGCTCAAAAGTTGTCACCCACCACATAACAATCAACCACAGCCACAATGTTGTTCTGTTTTTTTTTAACATATTTTTTTAGTTTTATTTTATTTGTTTATGCGACGCGACGCTGACAATCTAACCCAGTGTGTCACACATGCTAGACAAGCACTCTACCATTAAGCCACAACAACCCCAGCCTGCCTGTGTGATTGTTTAACTCAGTGACATTGTAGCCGTTTCATTTGTGTAAGTACTCTATGATGTTCACAAAATGACAAATTGCCAAAGAATTTCTGAGAATGTGTCCTTATCAAAGTGACACATGACTATTTTCATAATGCTACCAATGTGTTATCTGACTTTTTTATTTTCCTTCTCTCATAAGTATACAGTGGAGTTTTCCAGAGTTTACACAAATTGGATATTGCAAAATACTGATGGAAGAAAGCAAATATCAGAATATAGCTATCTTCTATTAAACCAGACATTAAAGAGATTTGAAAAAATATAGACCACCACTGTTGCCACTACTTTTTAGATAGGTATTTTTCATTAAAATGTTATTCATGCTAACAGTTAAGGAAGGGGAGGGGGGGCTACTATGAATCAAACCTAGGGGCCCTTTACTACATACAACCCCAGGGTCTAAGTTGCTGTGGCTGGCCGTGAACTTGAGATCCTCTGGTCTCAGTCTCTTGAGTGGTAAGGATCACAGGTGTGCTGCCATCACCCTAGCAAGAGTTAACCTTTTTATTTAAATAATGGGTTTAAATTTCTATATGACAGATAAGTGTATATAGTTATGTAACTATACATACGTATACGTTTACAAAATCTCTTTCCATATCTCTCAGTGTATTATAAATAAAAGTTCAAAAACTCAGAATCTCAGTAAATTTTCTTTTCTTTTTTATTTTTTTTTCCAGATGAGGTCTTTCTATATTGCCCAGAATAGTCCCAAACTCGTAGCCACAAGCGGTTCTCCCTCTCAGTCACCTAAGTAGCTGGGACTATACGTGCAAGCCACAATATGCCTGAACTCAAAAATGTTTAAGTGTAAAAGTTTCTGGGACCAAAATATTTGAGACTCTTCGTAAATCCCAGCTATAAAGGAATAGAGAAGGAAATCAGAAGCATCTGAGAGTCACATACCAGTGTCTTCAAGAGAAAAGTGCCAAATTACCCTGCTGTCCCAATTTCTTTTTCATAAAAACCACTTTAAAACATGATTTTGGGTGATCCATACTCTTTCAAATTAGTAAATGTTCTCTGAGATCAGATTAAAACAGTACAATGAACAATGGATTAAAAATGTGAATTTAAGTAATGCATTTAATATACTTAAAATAGTAGTCAAGAAAAATTAAGTTTAAAATATCAGTGTGAATATTAATTCAAAATTCACCATTTATTTACTATGAGACATTGAATAATTTCTTTAAATCGATTTCAGATCTAGAAAACAAATAACATATTATGAAGCTATGGCAAGATCAAAATTTTAAATGAGATTATTAAAGCAAGTAAATCACAGTATATGCAGTGTGTAAATGTTACCGTGGTAACTCATTGTCACTTTAGATGTCTGTAGAACTTGTTTTGTTCTCTGATACTTTATTAGGAATTTTACATATGTAAAAGCTGCTAGCTCATAATGGAACATTTTGTGGCCTTCTTTTATGGAGTGAATATTTTGTGTTCCCTATCTCAAAATCAAATGTTGAAATCCAGATCCCTATGTATTGGCATTAGGAAGCAGGCCTTTGGGAGCTGTTTTGGTCATGCTGGGTAGAATCCTCATGAATGGGGTTAGCATTGTAGGAGATCTTGGGAATTCTCTTGCCTTCTGTACTTCATGTTTGGGTATGAAATGTCAGTGGTTTGCAACCAAAAATGAAACCCTCCCTAGAACTCAAAGATGCAAGCACCCTAACCTCAGACTTCCATACTCCAGAACGTGAGAAATAATTTTCTGCTGCTCCTAGGCCACCCAGTCTAGGTTTATGCTATGGATTATAGCAGCTCATATCACAACAACTCCCAACATCTTCACCATTATAGTTAGTTCTCTCCTCCAGACATCAGACATGCAAACAGGCAACATTATAATTAGACATAAACTTTTGCTGACAAGTGTTCAAGTATTTAAATATACATGACAAAGCAGAGATAAATGGGAAATTCATGGGTGGTGGAATATGCTTTCCATTCTAGTTTTTAATATTAATTTTGTAATAAATACATATCAATACATTTTTACAGAGAGAAAAGTTAAAGCTATTTTTACCTTAAAGTTTTTTTTTTAAAACCATTAGAAAATTTAGTTGGCATATCTTTTACAAATTCAGAATAAAAAATTATCACCTGAAGTGCAAGGAAATTTGAAAGTATTTCATAATGCGTCAGAATACTTAATAACAATTAGAAAGTTGACATGTCTGGAGGGACAAGTCAAGTCAGAAACAGTGGTATTCCTGTCCTTTTCTACTGTATGCCTAAGCCATGAAATATGCAAAAGATGCATTTACTGACTTAATGCATTTACATTAAGATGAGATATCAAAAACGTGATATTAATATTTTAATTTCAGAAGAAAAAGATGTTTGTTGGAGGGGAAAAAATTAACAAATTTTAACAAAGGAAGATAAAAACCCTCCCCATATTTCTCTCCATCAAAGCTACAATATTTGGTCTTTAGCCTTCTAGACTTCTTTTCTATGTATGTATGCACGTGTGGTGTATGTGTACACACACACTGCACATTGATACACAACTGTTGAGTTTACTTTTTTTTTTTAACAAAAGTGATATCTTGCAAGGCCCTGGATTTGATATTCAGTACTGTTTAAAAAAAAAAAAAAAAAAAATCAAAAAACAAAAAAAAAAAAACCACCATAACAACAAAACAGCCTCAACTTTATTACTTATTGGTGCTGGAGACTAAACTCAAGATCTCATGAGCTGTACCAATGTACTATGTGCCCATATTGGTATCTTAACTTTGCATATGTTTCTTGAATTTTTTCAATTAATATAAAGGACTTTTAATTGTTCTCTTAATTATCTATCAAAAATCAATAAAACCCTTTTAAATTTAGAAGTTATAGAAGTATAAAAATTTTTAAAACATCATGCAAAATTTCCAATAAAATTTCCTTCAACCAATTTAGTTTAATTATAAAGAGCTTCATAATCAAAAATCCTCTATTTACCACGAATACTGGCTGATCTTACATGAAAAATAAAACAAAAAGACTGCAACCATATTTTAATTTAATAAACACGACATATGTTTATTGGAAAAGTATTTTAATATAAACATTGCTTATACACAAAACCAAGTAATATTGATATTCTAGTTCTAAAAAAGGCTTGGGTTATCTAAAACACTAAGATGCAACCTCAATAGTGATCGCTTCACATTTTCCAGTCTCTTGATCTGTGCATGTCACATGTAAAGATCCATCCCTAAACAAACAAAAAAATGAATAATATTTTAAAATCTCATTTTATAAAAACAGAAAGTCCTTAAGAAGTTACTTGAGGACTTGGAGTAAACAAGACTTAATTTAAATTTTTGAAAGAGGATTATTAAGAATAAACACAATTTTAGTGTCTTCAGCTAAATTTAATTAGTAATTTCTTTCCTAGAGCTTTACTATAGCAATAATGGAACATACTTATCCATTCATATGGCAAAGAATGTCAAGATAGAAACCTTAAAAAATTACATTGAAAATTGAAAAAAAATTATATCTCCAATTGCCACAGATTAAATATTTAGACTGACTATACTTAAAGAATTCATAAAATATTTATAATGCAAACCAATGTCTTGAGATAAGCTCTTCTCTGTAAAATACACTAAGTCCAAGGTGAAAAATTTGATTAACTGACAAAATCTTTCTAAGTTTTTAATAATGATTTGCCTAGAATGACAATGGTTGAAAAATCAATAAACTCACAGAAGGGGTCAAGTTTCAAAATGAATTGTCTTAACATTAGAAGAAATCTAATTTTGTACCTTTTCATAGTAAGAACAGCTAATATATCACGAAATCCATTCTCTTTTTTATCTAAATCCTGGAGTACAACCTGTTTATGCAAAAATAAGACAAAGATAATTCAAAACTTTGACATATTAATGAACCGATGCACCAATTATTACAAAGGACAAATTTTACTTTTTACTGAAACAAATCTTTTAAAATAAGGCAGTTTCCAATTCTCCTAACATTTTTTTTTAATATTTATTTTTTAGTTATTGGTGGACACAACATCTTTGTTGTATATGGTGCTGAGGATCGAACCCGGGCCGCACGCATGCCAGGCGAGCATGCTACCGCTTGAGCCACATCCCTAGCCCTCTCCTAACATTTAAACAGAATTCAAAGAATAACAGTTAAGCTTTATTACTGGAAATATCTACTTCAGATGGAGGACATATAAGACACCTAATGTATTTGTCCCTCTTTAGTATCTAGATTAAAATGATTGTTTATAAGAAGTAGTTTATCTCAGAAAATACAGAGTACTATTTTTTTAAAAATTTTTTTAGTTGTAGATGGACACAATATCTTTATTTATTTATTTTTTATGTGTTGCTGAGGATTGAACCCAGTGCCCCATGCTTGTAAGGCATGTGCTCTGCCACTGAGCTACTTGTCAGACTTTGCCAAGATCAAGTATAATGACCAAAGTAAGTCACTACCTTGTTTTACTCATTTGTAAAAAGAAAAGATTAGAACAGGTGGAAATACTGAAAGATTATCTTCCAGGTTCAGTGTTACTAACCAACACTTCTCCATCTAGCATCTTTAAGTTAGATAGTGACAGCAGCTGTGGAGTCTCCAGTTGATTGTGAAAGGAAAGATAAGGAGTGAGAGAGCGCCCCTAAGGGGGATACTAAAAAGTATCATCAGAGATTAGAGACCTAGTTTATAGGAAAGTGCTTCTATCTACATAGCAGAATTATCAGAGGAGCTTTGAAACCTTTACCAGCAGGTGCCAAATTGGTAAGTCTGAGGTGCAGCCCAGGTATGCTATACATACTTTTTTCATTATTTATTTACTTATTTAGTACCAGGAAGTGAACCCAGGAGCACTTACCACTCAGACACATCCCCAATTCTTGTATCTTTTATTTTAAGACAGGGTTTCACTAAGTTGCTGAGGCTAAGGCTGGCTTTGAACTTGCGATCTTCCTGCCTCAGCCTCCTAAGTTGCTGGGATTACAAGAGTGGTGCACTTTGTAACCATAGGACAAAGAACACCTAACACTTGTTTTGCCAGGTGCAGTGAGCAAGCAAAAAAGTATTCTGTTCCTCTTCTAGTACCTAATACCAAGGTAAGCTAAGATCATGAACAGAGAAGCAGTAAAAATACAAACTGCATTTTGTTTTTATTTTTCCATACATTTTCAAATTAAAATCACTATTTCTTCCTTCATCTAAAAATGAGTTAAGTAGAAGCAATTCATTCATAAACAAGGGTTAGATATCCTATGTAATTTTTGTATTAATTGAGATATTAAACTGAATCTAATACTGAAGGAAAAGCTGAATAGTTGCATATGACTAAGTCACAGTCTAATTTTATGTATTCACCTGGGCAAACTTGGATTCCTCTTTTGCACAGTTCTTCCCCTCAGACTCATAGAGTTCCAGGCATATAGAAGATATATCTCCAGGGGCTTGTAATGTGTGTTGTCTTCGAGCTGGCAAAGGAGTCCCTGATGGAAAGAGTACTGTGAATCTGTTGGCTCCTGACTCATCCACTCCCTGTAAGAAAGAAAATAAGATGCATGCCTTTTGATATTTTTCTTTATGATGAGAAAAATATAAATTAATTCCATCCCACTTTGTTTAAAAAAATACACTGAAATATTAGAAGCTTGGGGCTGGGGTTGTGGCTCAGTGGTAGAGTGTGTGCCTAGCATGTGCGAGGCCCTGGGTTCTATCCTCAGCACCACATAAAAATAAATAAATAAATAAGATAAAGGCATTGTGTCCAACTACAATTGAAAAATAAATATTAAAAAAAGAAATATTAGAAGCTTATGATTATTTCACTTTCCAAAGAAATCAACTGCTAGATAAATATTAAACTAAAAGAATATAAGAAACTTATTAAAAATAAAACTATAAACCTAAATTTAAAATCTTTACCAGTATAACAAAGTTTTATCGTAAAAACATGGTATATATGAAAACTTATGTTGATTAATTTGTGTGACAATGCACAGAAAAGCTACACATACCTTAACTAAAATATCTTTGGCTGAACACTCTATCATTAGAGAGTCCTCCATTAATACATTTTCTTTCCCAATAAGAATTCCTGCTTCTATAGCTGCACCAATAGGGATGACCTCATCAGGAGGGATAAAATTGAGAAGGTCAACAGCTGGGAAAAGATCTTTAATCAGTTGCTGTAGCCTTGGCATTCGAGAAGCCCCTCCACAAAGGACAATCTAGAAAAAGAAAATAATTTTCAATTCTTTACTTTTACAAGAATGATTGTTTCTCAAAATAAAATGAATTGGGCTGAGCCATCATAACCATACATAATTTAAAAATCATATATTTAACATACTGTCATGCTTAATATATATAAATATCTAAATCTAACATTTCATATATAATTAACATATTCTTTACTCAAAAAAATTTTAAACGACGAAATCCAAATGCATAAAATACAGTTCAGCAATATATATGTGGTTCATGATTAATACTGTGCACCTGAGGCTTAGCAACAAATAGTCATTTGAATAAGATATATTAATATTTTGTACTGTTCCAACATCTTTTAAAGAAATGTTTGAATAAATACGACATCATTCTTGTGACAAAATAAATAGTGCCATGCTATCTGACTTCACCATGGAAAAATACTGTCTTAAGGAAAAAAAGAGATGCTTTGTATTTTTACAAAACTACATTTTAAGCTCTTAGTTCTATCTGATTAGATTTCTTATTTCTGAAGAACTTAATGTAAAACTGCTCCTTATAAATCACCTACATTCCCCACTTATTCAGCACTTATGAACCCAATTCGGAATATTGAATGAATGAATGAATACCCAGGCAGGGAAATCATCAATAAACACTTCTTATATTATAGTCTTAATGGTCTCAAAGTCCAATGTGTAGCAGAGAAAAACAACTGATGAAAACTAGGACTCATTAACATGTCATGTGGAATAAGGGATACCAAATTAATCTTCAGGTGAGGGATGAGTAACATCAGCTGAAATATTAAAAAAAAAAAAAAAAAGTACGTTTGCCTTGGCAAGAAACCACAAAAAGTCTGTTTTGTAGGTTAAAAAAAAAAAAAAAAGTCCTTCTTAATATTTTAGAACCCCAGGTAAATACCATGAGAATTAAAACATATGGCTTTGCAAATTTCTCAAATTCAACATCCAAAATCTATATTAACAAAACGTTAGCACTATAATATTTTTTTTAAATGACCAAGGAAATTTTGGGGTTTTGGGGTTTTTTTGGGAGGGGGATGAAAAGTGTGATACTCTTAATGTTAACAGTAACCAATAAGTTTTAATGTAAATAAATTATTTAAGCACATTTAGTCTACAATATGAGATTTCTTCTGAAAATTTGAATTTTAATAGAAAACATGAATTTCAAATATAGTTAACTATTCTTATCAAAGGCTTTTCAAATACAATTTCTGCAATATTTCATAAAATAAAACTGAGGTTTTAAAAAAAACCCTGGGCATAGTGGCACATCCCTGTACTCTTAGCGGCTTAGGAGACTGAGGCAGGAGGACCACAAGTTCAGAGTCAGCCTCAGCAACTTAGCAAGGCTCTAAGCAACTGAGCAAGACCCTGTCTCAAAATAAAAAATAAGGGCTGGAGTTGCAGCTCAATGGTACAGTGCTTGCCTAACACACATGTGAGGTCCTGAATTTGATTCTCAGCACCACATAATAATAAATAAATAAAATAAAGGTGTCATGTCCATCTACAACAACAACAAAAAAATAATAATAAAAAAATAAAAAGGGCTGGGGGTGTGGCTCAGTGGTTAAACACTCCTGGGTTCAATCCCAGTACAAAAAAAAAAAAAAAAAAAATCAAACCACCTGTATTACTCTGCTCAAAATGCCTTTAACAGCATACCAAAGACTGGATGGCTTGAACAATAGACATTTCGTAGTACAAGATCAAGGCAAGGTAGGTTTCATTTTGAATATTTCACTTGGCTTGTTTGTGGCCACCATGATTTCTTTTTTTGTTTCCCAAGGGAGAGAGAAAGGAAGAGAAAGAACCAGCTCTCTGGTTGTCCCTTCATATAAGGACAAACAATTCCATTGGAATAGGGCCCTCACCATGACCACATACGACCTTAACTTCTTCTTTAAAGGTACCATCTCCAAAAGGAGATGAGCTGAGGACTAAGGCTTCAACATATGAGTTTTGGGGTGGGGTGGGCAGGACTTAACTAATTGGAAATTATAAAACTGGAAGATAAAAAACAAAGAGATAAAAAAAAAAAAAAACAGTACTGTACTCTTATAATTCCATAAACTTGGGAGGCTGAGACAGTGGGATCACAAGTTTGAGGCCAGCTTTACTAACTCAGTGAAGTCCTAAGTACTTAGTGAAACTTATCTCAAAATAAAAAGAGGTGGGGATGTAGCTCAGTGGTAAAACAGCCCTGGGTTCAAGCTCTGGTACCAAAAAAAAAAAAAAAAAAAAAAAAAAAAAAAAAGGAAAATAACAATTATCAGAGGTTATTCTGGTTATTCTTAAAATAAAGAAAATGCACATGAAAGACATCACTAGCTCAAGTATTTTATAGGCCTCAGGCATGAAAGTGAATTCAGTTTTGGGGTGTAGGAAGAAAAAAACTGCCAGGAACTACCAACTCAACTGGGTATAAAAGGGTAAAAATATAATTGCCTGATAATGGAGGTCATGTTTTAAATTTTAAGTTAAAAAAATGCAAAAAGGGGAAAAAAGAAAAGTGTGGATGTTTTGGCTTAGAGGTATTGAGTAAAAAAAAAACAAATCATATATTATAATATTTTGTCATTCTAAGTAAGTTCAAGCACTTGAATCAAAATGGATTAAACCCCTATTTCTTTGAGGGTTTCATGACTTTTTTTTCTAAAGAGAGAGCAGAAAGAGGGAAGCATAGTCTCTGCATATAGTGTCATGACCTTAGAAGAGGCTGAACATTGATGCACAGATCACAATATATGTGTAGAAGAGAGAGGGGGAGAGAAAACATTAGAAAAGGACCAAGCCCAGGTTGCAGTCTCCTTGAGGCTCAGCCATATGCCTCTGACTGTCCATTTGTGGCAGACTTGGGACCAACTGTTGAGGAGATGGATCAAAAAAAGCCACTGATAGCTCCTCATCCAGGGGTGAGGGCATGCACAGGAGTTGAGCAATTCCAGCAATTAAAAAGCGGAGCCCCACCACCACCACAGGACAACTATTCTTTGAACCATATGTTAAAAGGGGCCATTTTGTTCAGACAATATGGATAAGATAGACTTCTAAAATGGGTCATCTAATTCTTTTTTGCTAACTTAGCATAAATTTTGTGAAAATAAGAAATTATCACAGAAATTTAAATAACAAAATAATTCCTCATAACCAAGTAACATCCATCCCAGGAATACAACCCTACAAAATCATTAATAATTCATCGCATAGCTTTAAGACAAATGGGAAGAAAACCATGTATTTTGGTGTCCAAAAATACATTTGTAAAAACTCTATACCTATTTTCATATTAAAATTCTTTTAAAAATAGGAAAAAAGGAAATGTCCTTCCCACCCACCTCCAACCCTTATTGGGAATAGAACTCCAAGGTACTTTACCCCTAAGCTACATCCCCACACCCTTTTATTCTTTTGAGACAGGTTCTCAATAAGTTGTTGAGACTGGCCATGGACTTTTGATACTCCTGCCTTGGCCTGGCTGGCATTACAGGCATGTGTCACCATGCTCACCAGGAAATTCTATCTTCATTCGATAAAGAAAATCCATTTCAAAATGGTTACCAGGAATCATATTTGCTGGTAAAAGATTAGTAGCATGTCCTTAATAAAAAGAACAAAAGAAGTATGTCCAGTATCAACAAAAGTACTTACATTCTGATCACAGTGATTAAATATAAAACAGAAATAAAGTCAACAAAATGGAGAGAGAGAAGCATTATCACTTAAAGATACAACCTTTCCTGACACCCCTAGCCTACCACATGTTCCTGCTGCCCTTATAATGGCAGCTTCTGAAGACAGACTCCAATACTTATTATCTCCACAGGATACCTTCTATTCTATAGTAAACTCACATTAGGAAGGCATTTATCTGCACAGATCTACCACAACTGCTCTTATACTTAGTCATCCCACATTGCCAAGCCCAATAATCAACCACCAAGTCTCACCTGCCTGCACAGAACAGTTGCTCTTTCCCTCCCTTACTTGCTGATTCTTCCCTAGTAGACTGGTCCTAAATCCCCTGTGCTGATTCTCTTCTGTCTATCTACTAATCTCAGGCCTGGGGCTCGGTCTTGGGGTCTCTCCTCTAAAGTGGTTCTGTGCTTGGTGTGCAGGTGATCTCATTCTGCTTGGTGGCTCTAAGTAGCATGTGCTGACAAACACATATCTCAAGCCCAGACCTCTTTCCCTAAATACAGACTACAATGTACTCTTCAAGCTGTTGCCCAGGTTCTTCTGGTGGTGTACTCCCTACTTCCTTGCCAGGTTCAGCAATCCCCACTCTCCCTGTTCAGTTATTCTCTTCTACCCACACTACCTCCTGCTCCTTAAACCCACCATGCATGCTCCCAACCTGCTGTTCCTCTGCCTGGGACACTGGCAGACATTCACATGGCTTGTTCTGGGAATCTGACCTGAAAATAATGCACTTTGTCACTAGGTAGGGCCTTGTCCTGCTTTATCTTTCTTTGTAATACTTATCAAAACTGGAGGCATTATTTTCTCAGCTGTTTATTTATTACCTTTATATCCTTAGTAGAATATCAGTTCTAAAAGGGCAATGATTTTGTTACATTTACTACTGTATCCCAGGTGTCCAGAACCTGTCTAGCATAAAATAAGTATGCTTAATATTGTGGGTTAATTAGTAAATAAATTTGAATGTATGCCCAGAAAATTCAGAAGGTTTCAATAAAAATCATCAATCCAAAGAGTTCACAAAATGGCAAAATGGAAGATAAAGAAAACAAACAGGTATCCCATTTATCAGCAAAAACAAATTACAAAATAAAATTTTAAAAAACATATTTGTAATACCAATAAATTCCACAGAAGTCTTAACAAAAATTTAATAATAAATATTAAGAAAACACAAAGTTTAAAAAAATATTTTGTAAGATTTGAATAGAAAGGGATACCAACTTTGTGGTTAGGAAAACTAGATACTGTATAGTTATTATATTATCCCCAAATTATTTTATAGACTTTATGCAACTGTACCACAATGAGATTTTACATAAAAAGTTGAAAAAGTAATTCTAAAGCACTTTCAAAATAAAGATGTACAAATAGAGAATTTAAAAATGAAAATAATAATTAATAATGAAGGTTCACATCTACTCAAAAAGTAAACTGCTTTTTGGTGAGCAATTTGATAACAAATATTAAAAGTCTTAACATCTGGAATTTTACGCTAAATTTTAATTCAAGGAAATTAGAATGATCACAAAGTCGCAAAGACTGCCATTTATAAAATATAAAACTAAAATAACCTACATAGCTAATATAAAGAATTACTTTTTAAACTATGGTACATCAATGCAACAAAATCCTATGGAGCTATTAAAATTGCAGTTGTAGAATCTGGGAGCTTTGTCATAAAATGCAGGGTTTAACCACATCCATTTTTCTATGCACCCTTCCATAAGCCTACTAATCTGACAGTAAGAAGGTATAAAAGTAGAAGGGCAAAGTAAGAAAGAGCTTGAGTTAGAGATTTCAACAAATATTGGAAGCTGGAAGGGAAGAGGTAATTATTTTAAAGCAGATGAAGTTGAAAATAACCTGAGAGAAGCAGGGTGGTTTGACTCAGCATTGCAGAATGAACTGGTGCTCAGAAGTACCCACCAAAACCAAGGGCAAGGCACAGAATCAAACACAGGGCTGGGGTTGTTTTCACATGCAGTGATTGGACCCCTAAGACCTCTCCTTTGACTCAGAAGGTGGCTACAGCATATTATTCCATAGTTATGGGAACTTAGAAACAAATGTACAGCAGCTAGCAGGGGAGTCACAAGGTGCTGAAAACATGGGGAAGAAGGGAAAGTGCATATTCAAAAAAGAAGGAACCCTAATGCTCTCTGTCCTCAGGCCAGAAATCAAACCCATTCTTCTGAAGCAAGAGAACAGAGGATTCCTTCTGGAAAAAAACAATTGTTCCTAAGACTACATCTATAAATACTAAAACTAGCCGGCAATGGGCACAAGCATCAAGAACACAACTTCTAGAGGCAGACTGCCTGAATCCCAGTCCTGACATGCCAGTCTTATAGCTGTGAGCTAACTGCTTAGCCTTTGGGGAAACCTTAGTTTCCTCATCTGAAAATGCAGATAACTATTTCCTATATCCTGGTGCTTTTGTGAAGATTAAATGTTTTAGTGCATGTGAAGCTCAATCACTCATTACCCCTATGCTGTAAGAGGATTATCCATCTCTGCCTGTTACCTGACTTTGTAGGTAGGGGATACTTCCTTGCCTGGCTGTCAGGCCTAGCCATGAATTGAATATGAACACACTGTCATACATATCTAAAGAAAAGCATTAAAAATAGTAATGTGTTCTTAAGTGTTATCCCTCCTGCCCTTTCCCATGAGAATTTTGTGTCCCAGATAGCTGCTCCTATATCCTAGGGCTGAGATTAAGCAGCAAAGAGAACAGAACCATGGCAGCAGACTTCCAGTCACCTGCCACACTGCCGACATGCAACCTAAGTGAGGAAAAAAAAAAGTTTGTTCTAGAAAACCACAGAAAATTGAGGGCTGTTTAGTTACTATAGCAAAGTAAACAAACTAAAGACACAATTTCATGTTTTTAAATTTTCAAAAGCTTGTTTTTAAGAGATGGAATCTTTAATAATGTTCTTAGTCCTAGAAAGACAACTGACACTAATTGATCAGTATGCCCCACACTGTACTATAAATGTTATTGTTTATTCCTTGTAATAATCCTATTCAATAAGTTATACTACTTACTTCTAAAGAAGAAAAGAAGGCCTCAGGAAATAAAGTGATTTGCCTAGTCCAGAACTATCACAACTGGAGGACTCCAATTCAGGCAGGTGAGGCCACACCTTCTCCATTGCTGTCTTACACTATTATTCTCATGCTTCTCTCCTGTCACCCATTGTTAGCCTTTAAGCTAGCACAATGCTTGGGATATTACAAGTGTCAAAACAGTCCCCAAAACTTATTGAACTGATTTGCAGAAATCAGTTAGAAATTTCCATCATATAGAATACAGCAAAAAAGCTAAAAATATAAAAACTTTCAAACTATAGACAAGTTAAAATAGTATTTTTGTTTATCATACAGTAAAACAAAGCAGTTGAAGAAAGCAGAGTAATAGATCAATAGATTTAAACTGACAAATGAAACTTTCTGTATTTCAAATATTCTTTTCCATAACAGAGTCAAAATAGAACAGCAAGGAACATGTCTCAAAAGAAGATTATAGTAAATGATAGTTAAAACTCTGACTATATAAAATATTCACCCAATATTTTTAAAAGTATTGTGGTTTAAATTAAATTAGATGAAGAATATAAAATGAATTTTACACACAAGGAGATACAAAATCAAATAAACATTTAAAAACTCATCTAGCAATCAACTGGGCGCAGTAATGTACACCTGTAATCCCAGAGGCTCAGGAGGCTGAGGCAGGAGGATTTCAAGTTCAAAGCCAGCCTCAGCAAAAGTGAGGCACTAAGCAATTCAGTGAGCTCCTGTTTCTAGATAAAATACAAAATAGGGCTGAGGATGTGGCTCAGTGGTTGAGGGCCCTAAATTCAATCCCTGGTACTCAAAATAATAATAATAATAATCTAGTAATCAACAAAATAGATACCTTTTTTGTTTCAACAAGCAACTGGAAATTTATCTTTAAATGATAAAGTTTAGTGTCAGCAAGGTTACAGTGTTGCATGAATAGTTAATTCGATTCTCTTAGAAAGTAACTTGAGGTAAAAATAGTCTTAAACTAATTATACTTTTGACCCAGTAATTTTACTGTAAGAATCTACTGGAAGAGATAATATCAAACAATGGTAAAGGCCTGTGTCCAAAGGCATCATTCTGTCACAGGGGAGGAAAAGTCACAACCTACGTGTCCACAAAAGAACAGTAAGACAATTCATGGTGCCTTTCCTTTCTTAGGATATTAACAACCTTTTTCAAAACGTGTTTATGAGAATTATACAGGCATATGGAGAAAGAAACTGACTGCATTATAGGAAAAAAAAAACTGACATTCAAAAATTTTGTGCATATAAAATTTGAACTATTATTCAAAAAACCACGGCTAGCAAACAAACCTATGCATGCAAATTCGAAATATTTTGTAATATAATATGGGTTGGATTTTGGTATTTTCTGAATTTTCTTATATGAATAATTATTACTTTAATAATGAAATCATTAAAAAACACTTTAAGTTTATAAAAAATTATCAAAGGGCAGAAATAATTTGGGGGAAGAAATAAAAACTAAACAATCTGAACATTTTTAAAAATATCAAAATTCTTTCCAAAGCAAATAAACAGATGTGATATGGTGTACAATTTAAGGGCAGGCTCAGGAATGATAAATCTTGGCTCTACTACTACTAACTGCATCAGCAAGTCACTCTATTTCTGTACCTCAGTGCCTCCACTTATAAAATGGGGATATATAACAGTGCCTACCTCACAGAGTTGTTGGTAAGTAGTCAACAAGTAAATGTATGTAAAGTACTTAAAAACAGTGCCAGGCATATAGCATGCTTTCAAAAAAAACTATACTAGAAAGGAATTATTCCTTTCTGGGAAACTGGAAGGGAAGAAAAAAAATATACATATATTTACACACACATATATATATATAGATATATATAATCTATCTCCATAATTAGAGATCACCAGAGTCATTAATCTAAGTTCAACAAAGCTTACTTATTCGTTAACAAAAACTCTGAAAGTACAAGCATAAAAATACTTTTCTGTACCAAGAGCTATTTTTTTTCCCAAGAGCTATTTTCTAAATTTCAAATCTGAAACTATTCCTAAAATAAAAGAAAACATAAATGCATTACCTTGTTGATATCATCTGCTGTAAATCCACTTTGATCTAAGAGTTCTCGTATTGCTTCTATACATTTATTAAAAAGAGGAGAACAAAGAAGCTCAAATCTTGCTCTATACATGAATACACATGTGAACACACACATAGAGAAGAAAAACACAAAAAGTAAAGGCTTAATATAATCAAACTTACTTTTTTGTGAAGAATAATGCCAAAATTTAATGTGATAGTTTTGGAATGATAGGTTTATAATCAAGAGTAAGGTATTTATTAAACAGTGCAATGTCATGGGTGTGTGTGTATTTAAGTTATTTATCTAGATGTTTATAAAAATATTTAACATCAAATCCAGGTGGAAAGCTCTCATGCCTATGGTC
Source organism: Spermophilus citellus (assembly GCF_964194105.1). Lineage (NCBI taxonomy): Eukaryota > Metazoa > Chordata > Mammalia > Rodentia > Sciuridae > Spermophilus > Spermophilus citellus. Next base: position 63,083,896 of record NC_138187.1, on the reverse strand, counting down.
TATTTATAAGCTTTCAAAAAAAAAAAAAAATCTAAGAATAAATACCAAATTGGAGCATTCACAACAATAAGCCTATTGATCCTAATCAAACCATCATTAGGAAATTTTTGCTATTTTTATATGTTAAAGCATTAAAATTGTTTTTCATTATACTCTCAGTTGAACCTCAGTCCTTTTGCACTGAGAAGTTAACTTCTTAATTGTAGATAAATGATTTCAAACTCGTGTTATGTACAGATACTAAACATACTCTAAGAGCATAATTTCCTTAATGAAAAGTTATAAATTCCCTCTTCTTAATTAATTGCTGATATTAATAAGCAAACACATACTGAGTACTTTGACAAACTTAACTTTAGGGCATCCTGAAAATACATAATCTACCCACAAAGTATCAATTTAATTAACACTGTCTCGTATATTGGGGCATGGCTTAAAATCTGTGTTTACCCTAGAACAGTGCTGCCCAACAGAACATTCAGCTAATCACTAGCCACAAAGCACTACTAAGTACTCAAACTGTAGCTAGTGGTACCAAAGAACTGCATTTTTAATGTTATTCTTTTCCTGATTAAATTAAATAGCCATGGGTGGTTAGTGGCTATTGTATTAGGCAGCACTAAAACTCAATTAGGAAAAACAGAAAAAGAAAGTAAACAAACATAGTGAGTAGAATCTTAAAAATTATACAATGCAACAACACTTCAGGGTTTTACTATGTTTGAAAGTCACCTGCCAAATTTTTGGGAAATTTCAATAGGCTAACTAAAGATGGCTATTATTACTATTAATAAACACTCAATATGAAAGACTGGGGCAATGTCCAAAGTACATTGCAATCACTTGTATGCAATGTCTTAGATTATGTAAAAGATATGGCTATTAAAAACTGTTTTATGTACACTAAATCTATACTAGGTGTCATAAAAGCTATTAAAATGTAAAATACTAGGGCTAGGGATGTAGTTTAATGGTAGAGTTCTTGCCTAGCATGTGTGAGGCTCTAGGTTCAATCACCAGCACAGGGTGAAAAATAAAACATGTAAAATATTAATGATGATGGACAGAGTAAACAAAAACAAGAGAGACATCAATTTTTACTACTGTGTTAACAGTTGAAGAGCATAAATTTTAGACTCAAAGTGCCTGGATTGAATCCCAGGCCCATCATGTCCTAACGGTATCACCTTAGGCAAGTAATGAAACCTGTTTCTGCTTCCCCATGTGTAAAATGAGATAGGGCTGATATGAGGATTCAACTAGTTAATCCAAATATTTAAAATACAGCTTGACATACAATGCTAACTATTAAGTAATATTGAAACAGGAGACGCTCCACATAGGATTGGGATATGGCTCAATGGTCAAGTGCCCCTGAGTTCAATCCTCAGTACCAAAAAAGAAAAAGAAATTCAAATTTCAAATTTCATGTTTTTCTCTTTAAAAGATCTAGGATGCCTTTTCTTTTCTTTTTTTTTTTTTTTAAGAGAGAGAGAGAGAGAGAGAAGAGAGGGAGAATTTTAAAATTTATTTTTTAGTTCTCGGCAGACACAACATCTTTGTTTGTATGTGGTGCTGAGGATCGAACCCAGGCCGCAAGCATGCCAGGCGAGCGCTCTACCGCTTGAACCACATCCCCAGCCCCTAGGATGCCTTTTCTACACAGTGCTAATTGTAACTTAAAATAACTGGACAAGAATCAAAACTGATGTAATTACTTTGGGAACAGCTACTTAGTCTGACAAAAATTGAACCCCAAAAGGACAGTAAAGTTCCCCTCTCATAGATGGCTAATAAACCTCAACAAACAAAAAGTTTACGGTGAGAAAATCATACCCACATAAGATGCTCTTGGAATGATTTAAAGTTTTTTGAACTTCAGTTTTACCTAGACACATTGCAATCAAAATCTTGACCTTCATATAATGAGTCAAGGAAACAATTGGCACTTCCTAAGGTTGACAAAGAATGTTTTGCGACTTCAGCGCTGTTCATCAGTTTCATCATGGCTCGGGCATTTCCCCTCACATCATGTTTGAAGGACCTAAATTAAAAACATAGCCTTTGAAATTTAAAATTACTAGGTCATTTAGAATTTAATGAAATTAAAACCTAATATTTGCTCTTAGAGCAATAATAAATTTATGAATCAATATTACATACCAGATGTTAGTATTTGGCTTCTAATCCCTCTAAACTTTCCTAGGCATATTTTTTGCAATTAAGAGAAGGGTCCATTTGAGAAAATAACCAATTTACTTAATATTTTGAATTAGTGTATTATGTAACCACAATAATAGACAGTAATTTGAAGAATGTAGAATAGATATCCTTTTGCAGGTGAGACAGATAGAGGTTGAAGATTTATGTAACTGGGTCTGCCTCCTATCTCACCCTTTACAATCACAACAAAACCACTGTTTTAATTGCATAAAACTATCTTTTGAGCATTTAAAGAACCTCAAAACTTAAATGTGCTTCTTGAAAGAAATCTGACACATACAAAATATGTGAAATTAAAGTTCACCTAATTTTTAAAACTGTTTGATCAATTGCTTTGTTAAAATGACAAAGCAGTGTAGATCTTCATTAAACAAGTGAGAAATTACCACTTTTTCAACCAATTAATTTGGTAAACTAGTGAAAATATTATTTCAACTACATGTTTTGTTTTTTCCTTAGATTGGCAATGTCTAATACAACATAATAAACATATAATATATAAACATATAATCAACACTTTAAATGGAGTAATTACATACAGTAATAAGACTCAAATATTCTTTGTGGTAGATTCGTTAAAATAAATACTCCAAAAGATATTAACTCACTGAGATGATGATGATAACACAATAAAGCTGTCACCAGACCCAAACATTTCAGTGGCTATTGGTTCCTTTGCACTCAGTGAGAAATTCCAGCACCCTACACTTGGCAGCTTGGCCTCTGCATCCCAGGACATTGTAACTTTTCACTACCAAAAGAATGGGAATCTTGGGGTTGGGGTTGTAGTTCAGTGGTAGAGTGCCTGCCTGGCATGTGTGAGGCACTGGGTTCAATCTTCAGCACCACATAAAAATAAATAAATAAAATAAAGGTATTGTGTCTATCTACAACTAAAAAGCAAAAGGAAAAGTTAAAAAATCTTTAAATCTTCAGGCCCCACTATCTCCTGCCAAGTCAAATGTACATAAATTAGTACCCATCCTTCCTATTGGCAGTTCCCATGCAATGAAAAAACCAATCTTCATTTGCAGCATAGTAATTTAAAGCAAATTAAGGGAAACATTTTTTACACTCGAAGAGCAGCCTCAATCAAAATGTATTATCTAGACCATTAAAACTCACCTCTGGAACTCAGAAGCTAGATACTGTGCTAAGGTTTCTGTGAAATGTGCACCACCGATGTTATCATCAGTGTTTGTTGAAAGAACCCGATACATTCCACTGTTAACTTCCATGACACTGAGAGATAAGGATGTTCCTCCAAGCTTAAATACCAAAATATTGCTTCAAGAGAAAGATAAAGTGAGTAGGCTGTCAGAGAATCACAACATTCTAAAGCCAGGTGGGATGGTAGAAGTCACTTAACTTAATCCTTCTAAATTGCAAATGAAGAAACTAAAAATCTCAGAGGAATAAGTTGTCTACAGTCACTTAGATATAATCCAACTTTAACTTAGTGCTTCTGAATTCAAGCCAATGTTCTTTTTTACATAATCATGCTAGTAAAACTATATTATTCTGAGTAATCATCGTCCAAAACACCACTTTTCAAAATAAATCAAGAATTATAATAAATTTTAAGAGAACTGAATATAGAAATTCTATGTGTTATGCAAGTTAATACAGCACAGTCTATATAGATTAAAACATATACAAAACCAGAAGTTAATTTCTTATGTATCAAAATTCATACTCATTGATATTTCTATCTTCATCTAGTTTACCTAAAAATAATTTCCTAGTGATTTATATATATTAGTTTCTTCAACATGAGAAACTGAATGAGGTGAAACCATTAAGGAAAATTAACACAATATATTATATCAATTAATTTCTCTAAAGTTTTGTGATCATCACACCTATTAAGAGAAATGTTGACAGCTAAATTGTAATAAGTATATATTTGCTATTTCACCATCAAAAGAATGGTGAATCTTCTCATATCTTTAGGCTGGATTTCTCCCTATCTCTTGACAATTCAACTATACATAAAACATAATCACTTCTTCTAAGCATGTCTAATAATTAGAATTGATAGTAAAATGAACAATGTCCTAGCTTCCATTGAAACTGGGCTGGACCTGTAATTTTCTAATATTCCTCCAATAGAGAGAAGAGCAGAAAAGATCAATCTCCCCTTCTGTTATGTCCTTTCCCTGCTTTCCCAATTATCTCTTTCTCAATAACTTGAAAAATTCTAGGTGGGAAGTTTATTCTCTCTTTCTATAAAGGTGAGGAATCACTGCATTATATAACAATCCCTATTTATATTATTTCCATAATCTAAAAAATTTTCAAAACTGAGAAAACTTATTACTGCAAATATAGTTTTTACCTTTTTCCAGTAGGGGAGTCTTGTCCGATTCCATAAGCAAGAAGAGCTGCAGATGGCTCATGTATTAAACGCAAAACATTAAATCCAGCAGCTCCAGCTGCTTCTCTGTGAACAATTTGTTTTCAATAAGTTTAATATCACAATGTTTAATCCTACACCTTAAGAAAAGCTCTGATAAAAAAGTATGCAATAGCAAGCAAGATTTCACAAGTAGACATGAAGCAGACATGAAGTTCAAGAAAAGAAGAACATCTGAAATAGAAAGGACTCTTTCAAGAGTTCACTTTATTCAAAGTTACAACGTTCAAAGTCCATTTTCTTGACAAAGAAAATATCATGGATTTATACCAAGTAAGAAAAATAAAGAACTCAAAAATGTCCATGCTAGGCTGTGGTTATAACTTAGTGGTAGAGCACTTGCCTATAAACCAAGAATTATAATAAATTTTAAGAGAACTGAATATAGAAATTCTATGTATTATGCAAGTTATTACAACACAGTCTATATAGATTAAAACATACAAAACTAGAAGTTAATTTCTTATGTGTGAGACACTGGGTTCGATCTTCAGCACTAAATAAAAATAAATAAGCAAATTGAATAAAGGTATTAAAAAACCCATCAGAGTGGCAAAATTAGAAAAAAAAAAAAAAGGTCTATGCTAAGAAGAAAAAAGTTCACTTTTTCTGTGAATTCTTTTTGGGCTCTCAGTGTCTAGAAGAGATGCCCTCCTATATGTTATTCAGAACTTTCACAATTCAAAACACTGATTACACTCTTCTCTATTGTCCTGCTAATTCTGTGAGGTCAGAACCATGTCTTATTTATCTCCATGTATTCAAACCTGAATACAATGTGGATTAAATAGTAATCAATAAATATTGAAAAAAAAATCTAAGCTTAAAATTATTATTTTTATTTTTTAGTTATACATGGACACAATCTCATTATTTTGTTTATTTATTTTTATGTGGTGCTGAGGATTGAACCCAGTGCCTCACATGTGTGAGGCAAGCACTCTGCTACTGAGCTACAACCCCAGCCCTAAGCTTAAAAATGTTATAAAGACATTAAGATAAATTCATAAAACAGATTGGAATTTTCCAACTTTTTAAAATCTAGGGTCAGTTTTTAAAGGTAAACACTGCAATTCTCTGTCTCAGAAGCAACTTCCATGCTTGTCAAAGCCCCTGATGAAATCTCTGATGAAAAAGCAAAGGCATGTTCCCCAATTATTCTCATGATCACCCATAACACGAAATGTTAACTTTTTTGTTTAGATGTTACAATTTAAGATGATGAAATATTCAGAAAATTTTGCACAATTGAATAGTCTATGTAATTCCACATAAATTTTAATTACATGAAATAGGCAAAGTGATCCATAAACATCAGTTTAACTCAGTAATTAAAAACATTTCCAATCAAAACAGCTAATAGGGTACCACATCTAACTTTTTTGTTCTCTTGATATTTTGTAAAAGGAAATATTATTGCCATAGTATAGTATTTATAAACATAATTTAATGGGTAAGGTTTTTTTTTAAATTTTTTTTTAGTTGGAGGTAGACGCAATGCCTTTATTTTTCTGTAGTGCTGAGGATCAGACTCAGTGCCTCACCCACACTAGGTGAACACTCTACCACTGAGCCACAACCCCAGCCCCAGGTAAGTTATTTTGAAAATCAATTTTACCTTTTACTCTATCATGATACCAAGAAATTTGCATTTCTCCTAATTAAGCAAATAAGATAAACTCTGTAATATACTTACCCAAGAGCATTTTTTTGTTTTTCTCCAAAGTCAAAGGGAACAGTAATAACTACATCATTTGCATCTGACCCCAAGACAGAATGAGCTGTTTCTGTACATTAAAAGAAAAAAAAATAGAAAAATAAATTTTGATGAGAGAAGAAAAATATGAAGTAATACTTTCTGAGGTTTTTAAAATTCATGCCAAAGATCATCTCACTAAACAAATATTCCAATTCACTGGACTACCTTACCCTGTCAATTTTATAAATCATAAAGTGTGATTCCGGTGATAGCTTGTAGACACAGAACTAGGTACTTTTCAAAGAGCCTTTTATATAAATCATAAAGTGTGATTTTGGTGATAGCTTGTGGACACAGAACTAGGTACTTTTCAAAGAGCCTGATTCCACTCCACGTTTCAACCATCTTCCAAATTAGATTGGTTCCATAGAGAATGAGCTGCTAATGAGTCAATGTGAAGATATAGCATCATGTTATTTCAATACAAGGGCTTTCTTCCACCTCACAGATTCATAAATGACCCTTATAAATAATCTACTCCAGAATTTCCCAGGTTGTTAATACCTATTTGATCTGCCTACACTGCTGTTCAAAATGTGCTGATAATCTTAAGAGATATAATATTCATCATTCATATTTATTTGACTGCTGACTATTAGGAAGTTCTGAAAATGCTCATCTAACCCAATCCATTTACATTATAGTGTGGACAGGACTACTCTGAAAATACGAAATTCTCAAAGTCAATGCTCAAAAAGTTTTGGATTTTGGAACATTTCAGATTTCAGATGTTTGGATTGGGGATGTTCAACTCCAAGACCTATGCACATATCCTCAAATCTGAGGAACTCTGAATTCTGAAGTAATCCTGGTTCCAAGCATTTCACATAAAGGATACTCAATGTGAAAGTAACAAGGAAATCAAAGTCATAGAAGATAAGTCATTTAATCAAGGTTATAAAGCCAGCTAGTGACCAAACCAGTTCTATAATACATGTTGCCTTCTACAGTCAGCTGTATACTCAGCTTCTCCCAAAAGCCAAAATAATGTCATCTTATTCTTAAGGCCAACTTTTTAAAGATCATTTAAAGTTAATTGTTTTCTCTTTTGTTCAATACCTTTCATTTTACTAAATATCAGTCTGGCAACATCTTCTGGGTTAACAAATTTTGTTTCTTCTCCGGTATCTATTTCATATCGTAATTTCCCATTTTTTTCAACAACCTAGAAAAGAAATTATAATTGTACTGAACAATAATTTTTTAAATATAGTTTCAAATCAACATACGTGATCTTTGGCAATTACTTTGTGTGACAGGAAACCAATAAGAGAACCATACTCACTAAACATTTACTTTCCATGACGTATTTCTGAGCTTGTGGGTCATCAGAGCTGTCCATAAAGAGAAATATAAAGATAGCTAAGTATTAAAATTAGTAATGTAGATATATAAAGTTTAAAGATCACGACATTTTTCAATATCACTGGAGAAACATTAAAATGTCAACAAAATTATTAAACTGCTTAATTAAAAATTTTTTCAATTACAGAAAACAGAATTAAATGGAATATTTACAATGGTTATAGTAATTCCACCAAAGTACTAAGCTCCACATTTGAAAGGAAATAACTCTTATTCTGATCTTGCCAATACATTTTGAGATAATGTCAATAATTTTATATCTTACAATTTCACACCTATAATCCTGAAGACCTAGCCACTGAGATAAAAAGGACAAAGGAGATAACATTGTAAACTAAGGGCAAAGATCTAACATCACCTTTGTGGCTAGATTTCTGAACAAAAAAATCAATACCCCAAATCAAAAGACCAAGCAAAAGTATAAATGTTGTATATGGAAAGATAGTACTGCTATATCCAGTATAGATAGTTCTATAATATCCCATACAGACTGCTAAATAAATGTATATGGCAAAGAAAACATGAAAGCAAGGAGTGTTTTGTTGCTCAAGATAATATCAATTTACAGAGTATTTTCACATTTATTACCTATTTGACCCAAGAATTCATTTGATGGACACTATTTTAGAGATAAACAGGTTCAGAGAGGGGCAGACTCATAATTCAATAAGGTGCAAATCCCCTAGGCCTTTTTCACTTAAGCAAACTACCTCTCACTAATATTATAAGTGACCACTATATTTCTACCCCTGCAGGGATGAGAATCTCTGATTCTTAGCTAAATTCATCTAGAAGTTAAGATGAAATAGATTAGCATCTCTACTAGAAGTCATCCAAGTAGATATGGCCATTATACACAGAAACAGTCTAAAATGTATAATAAGAGCTAAAAATTAATATTGACTCATTGTGTGTTACACAACATATGAAGACCTTTAACCAGGTAAATAAGAGGAAGACAAAAGGGTTTAAAATGGACTAATCTGGCTTATAATTCTAGTATACTTGCAGATTACTCTTCCTTCTCTATTCCCTAGAAAATCAACTAATGGGAGGAGAAACAGGTAAGGAGCCAGCCCAAAGTGACATAGTTAAGTAAAGGCACCACTAGCTGGCATCCAGATATTCAATAAATCCTCTGCTCCTTCTTTTTTCTAAACCCAATATTAAGACAACATTCCAAATATTTTTAGGAAGAAAATGATGAAGTGTGCCCACAGTGGGATTTTGCACCAATACTACAATTTCAACATGATACTTCGACACTGGCTATTTTCTTTAGGACAGAATCAAGTCAACCAGGATAATTCATTCAACTATGTGTAGGTTATCTACCACTTGGGATAATTTTCAAGAAAAGATATTTTTATTCAATTCATAGAAAATGATTTCTTAATTGCCATGCAAAGAGGGACTCTTTCATATGCAAACAGAAAGCACATGTTGCTCTTAAGGCCACATACAGGTAAGACATTAGAGACTCAAAAGCAGAGGTATGGAAAGCAGAGAATGGAGGTGACACAGGTGCACAGATATCTTCAGAAAGTAGCGCACTGACCCACAACTACACACAAGTAAAAACTTTATTTGTCCACACTCGGATTAAATTACTTAACAGAAAAACAAACGTGGTGGAAGCTGGTCTACATAGCACCTCATTCATATCATGGTCTTTAGGAGGCAGCATGAATCCTTCCATTGCATCACAAACTTTACCAGTAATATCACTTTTTCCTCTTCCTCAAGTAACTCTTATAGTCATCACGCCCCCAGGCATGGCACACACCAGCACTCAAGTGCTACAGGGTCTCCATCCCTACTCCTATTACATTTTAGTGCCTACATGTCTAACAGTGCTTTTACATTCATCTGTTCATTGGATCCTCACAACATCCCTGTGAGGTAGGTAGAACAAGTTTCTCACTTTAGAAGAGGAACCTGAGTTACAGTGTGGTGAAAGGTTTGTCTTAGGATGTCCAGGTAGTATGGTTGGGCCTGGGGCTTAAGTAGGATTCCCAGCTTGCTTTCTTGCACATGGTCTCCCTTTATACAAGTTCTCTCCCTTTAATATTCTTAGCATATTTTTCTACTACTTCTTAAGGACCTTTCCCTTAACTTTTATTCTCACATTATGGTTATTTCACCCGTTAGATATTCACAATCTATTACCAAAGTTTAATTCCACTTTTGTTCTTCAGCACTTTTATTATCTCAAGTAAATCCCTGCTTATGTACTTTGCTACCATTAGTAGTTTTATATGGGACAGGTCCAACTTTCCTTCAAGTACTTCCCTGTTTTTCCAGATAATCTATTTATCTACATTAGTGTTAGTCAGTTATAACTGACACATCTTTCCACATAATGGCCTAAAACAATTGAAACAATGGATATATGTATATCCATTTCAATGCCTTAACACATGCTTCTTGAAAGTAAGGAATCTGTAGGCATGATGCAGTGCTTAGAAGTTCATGGGTACATTAATAAACATTAATACCATAGGGTGCTCCCTTAAAATACAATTGTTGCCAGTCTTTCAAATATACATTAATATACTGCTGTGAACTGAAAATGACAATTAAGGTTTCATTTTCATTTTTCTTTTATTATGCTATTAATTCTTTTTAAGAACTGAAAGTTACTAGGAAGAAAATAATCTAGTACAAATCTCTCAAGTAAGAAATAAACAAATAGTGGCACAAAAAGGGCAAGTGATTTGCCCAATGAAATGAACCATGACAGAGATAGTCTAGGAGTTCTAACTAGATTCCAGTGCATTCTACCACACCAGCTGGTTCACATATCCACCAGTCATTTATCAGAGAAGCTTGCTTGTTAGCTAGCTGGTCATAATTTCAGGTAGGTCCTAGTTTTCTTCTGATCATTTCTTTATCTATTTGCACTTCTGGGATTTAGATATGAACCCAGGCCTGCAGTGTACAAAACAAAACCTCTCCCTATGTACTTCCATCCCATCTCCCAGATTCTTGACTGCAGGAAAGCCTTTTAAAATCCAAGACTCCTATTTGAATTTCCTGAAATTATTAAGTAAACCACTGACAGTTTTAAGTAATGACTTTCCTTCTAAAGTAAACTGGAAGCGTTGCTTATCACACTAGAGAATGTGTGTGCTTGGGTGAGGAAGTGTGTTTAATAAGGGCTGTGCGTAAAGAAGTTACCTATTGCAGGCTGTTCCTGTCCACACCACCCTCTAATGTTCTCAGAGCTAACAGGAAACAAAGCTGTTCACTTCCACCAGATGCCACTAACTACTTGAACTTTTATTTATACCACTTGAGAAAAAGTGATTGACCAAGGAAAGTTCCCTGAAAGGAAAGTTTTCTAGGACTTGCTCTTTATAACATGCTAGACAAAAAATAAATAGAATAAAAATAAACCAAAACCAAAGCCAAAAAAGAACAAAATTAGCTAATAGTTAAGTTGGAAATTGACATAATCCAAATTGTTTCCCAAATGTTCAAATGGCAACCAAAATTTAAAGATATAACCTGTGCACACAAAGGGATCCAAATGATATGAAATGCAAAGAATTTACTTACACTTACTATTTTATAAAACAGCCAATATTTCACCATATTGAAGATTATCAATATGAACCATAATGCACTATTTTGGTTCCCAGTCAGTTCTTAATTATATCCTTATCTTGATAGGAGACTAAGAACTAGTAAAATGAAGGAGGGAAAGCTGGTTTGACTACTAAAATAGGGCACCTACTAGTAGATATATCAGAGACACGGCAGTGAAATTATAGAAGACAAATACATGTTGTGCCTATACTAGTCTAATGAGCCACAGAGGGATTTAACAATTAAGATCTCATACTCCATGAAGCAAATTAAACAAGTAAAGATTCAAGCAATGAGGTCATGGTACATGGCCATATTTGTAAACTAATGTGCTCACCCTGGCCTTGCCAAAGCCAAGGTTATATGCAGTAATAACTTACATGTGTATAGTGCTTTTATTTTATTTTATTTTTTTAAAGAGAGAGAGTGGGGGGGGGGGAGAGAGAGAGAGAGAGAGAGAGAGAGAGAGAGAGAGAGAGATTTATTTTTAGTTCTCGGCGGACACAACATCTTTGTTGGTATGTGGTGCTGAGGATCGAACCCGGGCCGCACGCATGCCAGGCGAGCGCGCTACCGCTTGAGCCACATCCCCAGCCCTGTATAGTGCTTTTAAATGTTTAAACCTTTCACATCTATTAGCCATCTGATCCTCACAACAACCCTGTGAGGTAGGCAGGGCAGGAGTTATTATCTATTCACCATTTTACAGATGAGGAAACTGTTGCAGAGAGGTAAAGTAAATTGCCTCATATCTGTGACAAAGCCAGAACAAGTTAGCTCACTTGAATTGGCTCCATCTGTTTTTTACTAGGCCACCCCTCACACTTCTGAAAGGTCTTTCAATTAGTGGAGAATCCCAGGAAAAGGAATTTACAAGTTTACTCCCTACTACTATATTAATGGTTCGTCTACTTTTTTTTTTTTTTTTCTTTTTTTCTGAGGATATAGAAAAGAAGTCAGAGTACCAGAAGACAGGTATTGGAAGTAGATTTCTACCGTTTAGGAAATATATCTTTTTGAAACCAGTTCCTAGCTTTTGGTATTTGAAATCAACCTTTGAAGCAATTTTTCGAGCCCTAACTGAAAAGCACCAGTTGCCTCTTCCACTGCTGTCGCCAGGCGTCTGACTGCGATGACAGCATCCCTGCGCAGCTCATTGGCAGCGTCTTGCTGGGCACTGGCCTCCTCACCAATAGCAATCAACCTGTCCAGTTTTTCTTCCTCACGCTTTGAAAGTTCTCGTGCCAATCTCCTGTTTTCTGCCAACTCAGCTGCAATAGTTCTGGCAACTGACCGCCTTCTTCGCCTTGCCCACTTTGGAGGGGGCTCACTGGTCAAAGGCCTATCCTCGCCAGAGACAAAACCAACTCTGGAAGAGGAGACTGGAGGCCGCGGTGTGGAGGCTACACAAGGAGTGTTTCGGCTGGTGCTGGTGCAGGGACTGGGTTCACCCGACATACCCCGTCTGGTCATAGGGCTGCTCTGACAGAGAGCAGCTGCACCTCTGAAAAGGTTGTGGGAGCTGCTGTAGCTGGGGGTCCCTTGAGAGCACCCTGAAAAACAAAGCAACAACGTTGCAAAGAGGACACTCCTGGTAAGGGAATGCTTGGAGCCAGCAGCAGAGTTACAGCAGAATTTTGAGACAGTTACAAAACTAGGATGGTTCTTGGAAAGGCCTCTCTCCACAAGGGAATGGAAATCATTCTTCAATCTGGACATTTTGGCCTATTGTTGTCTCAACTCCAAAAATTCCCCCCTGCCTTGCCAAACCCCTTTCCCTAGCTATCCAACCCATTTGATTCCCACAAATTCCTAACTCCCCATAAGAAATAATGGGGAAATGCTCTTTGGTTCTAAAAAGAATGTCTTCCATTTTTGTTCCAAGAATTAAGGAGTTCTAATTTCTTACATACCTAGGGTGACGGCTTTTTAAAACCTTGAGCCCTTTATCTTATTATGAAGTTTGAAAAAAAGGGTGGGATTGGGGCAGGAATAAGGCCTATGCTAAAGAGAGCACTATCCAACCACTCATTGCTGTTTAGAACCAAGTGACTCCGAGACCCCAATTCTTCACATGCTTGGGAGTTACCTGCACCCGAGGATTCAGCCCAGGAGTCCTCGAGGTCACTGGATTCTTGCATCCGGTCACTGATTCTCAGCTGACAATCCTCATCTGATTCCTTAACTGTTTTCAAGATAGTCTGACGATCAGCTGTCTGATTCCTTTTTGCTTTCAGAATGCTGGTTCCCTCTTCCCCTGGGATGTCAGAGGCAACTAAGTTCTGATCACAGTGCTTGGCCCAAGCAGCAGCCTCCATTAAGTTGTCTGGGTCAGTCACTATCTGATTTCGGAGAAGCTGATCCAACGTATCATAAAATGGACAGTGAGGTGGATCACCCATACTTGTGGCATGGGCAACATAGGCCTTTAAATATAATGCCTTCAGAACTTTAAACTTGGAGCGGCACTGACGTTCGGTGCGGCGGAAGCCTTCCTGCTGCATTCGCTTAGACACAGCCTGATAGACATCTGCATTATGATGCACAGTCTGGAGGCGTTGAATATACTCTGCCTCGCCTAGTATGGAGAGAAGAGTCCGTGTCTCCTGTCTGGACCACCGGATGCCCGCACTGCTATTGGAAGTGGCCATAGTGGGTTGGGAAGGAAGGAAGGCTACTGAAGCAAGCTCCTGGCAGCAAGGTGCAAATTTGAAGGTGTGGGGAAGCTCTGTGTACTCTCAGTACATTTCCAGGAGCCAGCCGATTCTTCCCTCTCAGAGCTAATTGTTGAGATGCCAGGTCCAAGGACCGCATTTCTGGCTGGAAAGCCACAGGGGAATGAGAGTTACAGGGAGGGTGTAAGGATCATTTGGCAGCAAATTAAGTAATGCTACCTGTGAGTAGATCATAAATAGGCATGAGGCCAAGACTGAGAAAGCCCAACTTTGGGAGTTTGCCCAGGGTGGGTACTGGACCAGGGGCTTCACAAAAGAACTGGCTTCTCCACAAAGAGCCAAATGCTTTCAGGGTTAACACCTAGTACAATTATGGATCTGTAAAAATCCCCATCCTCTAGTAAGTAGACAGGCTGAAGAGAAAAATAACCTGGACCATGAGGTACTAACTCTAGAGAAGTACTGGCAGGACCATGGTGAAAGCAAAATATATCTGAAGGATACTTGTCCTTTACTAACCTTAACCTAACTAGCATGTTGTGGCTATTTGTTATCCATCTGATTGCCACTATTGCACTTCTTTACTAAAAGGTTACTTTCAGGGCCAGAAAAGTGAGTTTCAGTTGTTCTGCTAATACAACACTTTCCACATAACATGGCAGAAGACAGCTATTTCATTACTCTAACCATCCACCCCCATATAGCAGCATAAAAGAAACAAAACAAAATACACATATATATTATTGGCTACCAGGCAACAGATCTATGCAAATATTCTGTATCTTGGCTACATCAATATCTGTATCTTGATTGTGATATTGTCTTACAATTATGCCAGAAGTTACTATTGGTGGAACTGGTAAATTCAATAATATATTGGATGCCTCTGTTTATTTATTATAATACCACGTAAAATCATAATTATCTCAAGAAATCAAATTGTTGGCTTCTCAGCAATTCCGGCTTCAAGACCTATTATAATCACTTGCTTTTTTTCCAGTTCATGATTTGAAAAATATTTGACACTAGCCAATTTGTTTCTAGCATGCTTTGAACTAAGTTTTACCAATAAGTTAAAGGATATGGGAATAAATTTTTCATCACAAATATCTGAATTCTCTCCAAAATGCTATAATTTTTGGCTTAGTCTCTGGACATCCTAAGGTAAAAATATTAATATCAAGTTGTACTTAATTAAAAATATCAAGAGATAATTTTATAAAACCCTGCACGTGTAACAGAAATGAACATTAATCTGTAATCTCTAAATCTCAAAATCAACACAAGGATATGTCCACTTAAATTTTCATTAGATAAAACAGAAAGACAAGGGCTGGGGGTATAGCTCAATGGTAGAACAACTTGTGCATGTAGCTGGGTTCAATACCTGGCACTAGTAGGGAGGCAGGGGGAAGGACAGAACCTGAGGCTGAGGATTAGGAGACCTGAACTGAAGTCTTATCTACTTCACCTTTCTAAAATTTAAATATGCCACCACTTCCATGTACCATGATTTGTTCATCCATAAATGGGGAAGGTTAGTACCTGCCCTACCAATTTCTATAGAGATGTTCAGAGGAT
The DNA here is from genome assembly GCF_964194105.1 of Spermophilus citellus. Lineage (NCBI taxonomy): Eukaryota > Metazoa > Chordata > Mammalia > Rodentia > Sciuridae > Spermophilus > Spermophilus citellus. The sequence continues at coordinate 63,068,286 of NC_138187.1, read as the reverse complement.
GAAATAAAATAATAGATGTGAAAGCACCTGAAAAATTTAAAAAACACTATCAAGTACTACTACTCTAGTGAAGGAAAACTATTAATTATTATGATAATCTATAATTTGAGGAGACAGAAGTCTGAGGAAGAAAGCCTCTTTAATCTTCTAATTAAAGTGAGAACAGATGATTAACCTGATTCTTACATAAGACATTAATTAAGCTGTTTTTCTAATGATTAAATTTGAAAGCCAACTGGAAAAGTCAGTTCCCAGAAAGTGTCACAGAGGGCCTTAAGAAAGAAAATCAATAGCATCTACATAAATTATGACCAATTATAATAGATCTTGAAAAATCCAAGTACCACACAAAGAAATCTTCAAAATCCCACAAAATCTTTCAAGTTCCTTCAGTTAAAAAAATAATAATAATATAAAAATGTGAAAAGTCCAAATTACCACCTCTGGCACTCAATATCAACAGACCTGTCAGCAAGAAATCAAATATCTGAGTGAATTCCATCCTTGATAAGATCCAACAATAATAATCAAAAGAAACAGTCCTACTAGGGTAGTCTCAAAGGACTCAGACAGTCATAAAAAGCAACAAATAACAAACTGTGATGTTTCTAGTTCCATTTAACTTCATATTAAGCCTAGAATTTATAAACATGTTTTTGTTACCATATTTAAAAGTATCATTTTGTTCCATACCTTCTGCCAAGGATCTGTTTTACTTTCATTACTGTATTTGAAATATTTCTTATTCTACTTTGTTTTGCTGCCAATCCCACCACCTGAAAAAGAACAACATATTATAATGCATGTAATTTTTCTTCTAAATACTAAAATGAGGAGAAATGTACCTCTTCATTTTCTGAGTAAGCAACAACAGCTGGAGTAACTCTATCGCCTGCATCATTTGCAACCACACCAGCCCGGCCATCCTAGAGAAAAACACAACAGTATTAGTTCTTTTAATACCTGGCACTAGTAGGGAGGCAGGAGGAAGGAGATTTTAAAATGAATGTGGGCCATCTAGATGGAAAGAAAGTTACTATTATCAATATTTAAAAATGGTAGACTTAATTACCACTATTAATTCCCTAGGTTTTATGGATGGCTAACATTCCATGAACAACTGCCTCAGTTTTTCAGTCTGCTCTGCAAAGTCAACTATTGGATCAAACATAATAACAACCTTTCTATACAAGATAATAACAAGCATCTATTACATCAGGCTATCTCCTACAAATACATCTTTCTTTCCTTTTCCACAAATGAAGTAGCACTAATCCCTGTGGACTTTCCTTAACAAAACATCTGACATTTAAATGCGGGGCTAGGAACAAGGGAGTTCGTTATTATTTTCCCTCTATCTTGTTATTGTTGAGAGAAAGGCCACAACTTCTTGTTGAACTCTCAGAAAGACCACGTCCGAGGAGCACTTCCCATCTATTTGCTCCACAGCCAGGCGCGCTGGGTTTAGCTTCTAGATCTTCGCACCCCGCCCCTCTGGATCCCAGACACAAGGTCAAACTCCGCAAGTCCTGTGGCCCTGACGCCAACGGGACTGCCCACCTCTAGGAATCCTGAGACCGTGACGTCACCGAGAACCCTCTGAGCATCTGCAGCCCTGATATCACTAAGACCCCTCCGGAATCCTGTGGCCAGGACCTCACGGGGATCTCTCCAGGCATCCTGCGGTGCTGATATAATCCAAACATCTTTGCAGCCAAAACGTACTCCCTGCCTCGGGGATTCCTCTGGGTATTCTGAAGCACTGAGATCTCCCGAAACCCTCTAGGCATCCTCTGACCACATGCCCGAGACCTCTCCAAGCAACCCTTACAGCTACGAAATCTCCAGGCCTCCTCCGGGCACCGTGTGGCCCTGACATCCTTGGAACCCCTCTGGGCATCCTGCGGCCCTGAAGTACCCGGAACCCTGCTGGCATCCCTTAGCTCCGACGTCCCCAGGATCCCTTTGGGCATCCTCGAAACCTGAGCATCTGCGTAGCCAGAAGCCTCAACCAGGGCGCAGCGGGCTTGCCAAATAAGCCGCGGGATACGAGGCCGGGCCTCCTCGGCCCTTCGCCTCCACGCGACGTTTGTAGGCCGACAACACACGGCATCTTTAACCTGTATATAACACGGTGCCGAGAACGGGGTACCTGACATGAAATCCATAGCCCAACTTCCTCAGCATCTCACCTTATAGACGGCCACACAGGCTGATGTGCAGCCCAGGTGGACTCCGATGGCCGCCATGAGGCGGCAAGGACAGCGGCGGCAGTAACCAAGGGACCCCCAGAGGCAACAGCTATCCGCCACCGAACAGCCCCATCAGGCACCGCGGAGACTTCACGTTCCCGCCCGCCCACTGCGTCCGGTCTGACGAGCCACCCTCCCGCCTTGCCACCAATCAGTGTGAAGGTCCCGCCTTCCTTTCCGAAAAGTCTGCGAATGGCTTTAGTGCTTCTCTCCGCTCTCCCCTGGAGCGGCACAGCGCGTGCGATAGTGCGCACGCGTAAACTGGTGAGGGACAGGAAGAGGGTCCTTAGCTCCTCCCCCTTTCTTGTGCCTTTCATAAGAGCCAATAGAAACTCTCTATCGAGTTGCGTCATATGTCCTAGCAACTCTGGGCAGATTCTTTCCAATCTCTTCCGTAGGTCCTGTAGAAACCTTCAGCAACGCGCGAGTGGTAGAGGCGATTAGAGCATGCGGTGCGCTAGCCCCGCTGCCGTGATGGCATTTTGTGCTGGGCTTTGGGTCTCGAATCCGGTGCCGGCCCAGGGCCAGGAGGCTTGGGGACGGCCGGAGACTGACTGTGAAGGTGAGCAGTGTGTAACCTGCTTGCATGGCGGCGGCACCGCGCTGCAGCTCAGCTGTTGTCGGCTTTGGCTTCCTCAGGCCCCGAATGTAAATAACATTTCACCCAGTAAATACAGGCCCTGTTCTTAATTTCAGAACTCCTTAGCCAAACTGTAGGCAAAAGCTTGAGCCAAGCTCAGTGACACCTTGAGGCCACGTTCTGATTTTGCTGAGAATACTAAATAGCCGCAGAAAAACTGGTGGGTTGGGATTTGGATTAGGTTTTATGCAAACGCTGCTAGATTCTGATGACCCTGGCACCAGACCGATTCTCTTGCTTCTACCCGACATGCTTCTCCCTGCAACAGAAAACGTCTTTCAAGTTCAAACTAGTTTGTGACTCCCAAAAGAAAAATAAAACATGATATGAGTTGGAGTGCTGTAACTCAGAGGACACAGCTAACATTATCTAGAACTTATAATATAAGTAAATGTTACTTTACAAAGGCATGCACAAAGGAGTGTATTAACTTCTTGAGAAAGAGAAGATACACAGCAACAGCGAAGTGCTAAGCAACTCAGTGAGACCCTGTCTCCAAATAAAATTCAAAATAGGGCTGGGGATGTGGCTCAGTGGTTTAGAGCCCCTGAATTAAATTCCTGGTACCCCCCACCCTCTCACCCCCACTCCCACCAAAAAAAAAAAAAAAAGAAGAAGAAGATAAAAAAGAACGACTCCTTTTTTTGTTCTGTTTCTTAGTTATGGACTTGCAGCCCAAACACCTGGATCTATTCCCACCAAACTCTCTGTCTTTGAAGCTATCATACCTGGTTTTTGAAAAATCAGCATACTCCACGTTAGAGGACTGTTAATAAGAACAAAGACAATTAGCTATGCTAACCCCTTCCTCATGGTTAACTGTAGTACTTACCTCCAGGATTCATTGAGATTATTAGTTTAAATGTATGTCTTCTAAGCTTGAGACTATTCACTGAACAGTAGGTTCACAATATATATTGCATAGATGGATGAGTATAGTCTATATTATAAGTAAATTAAATCTTAATATCTTAAAATTTGAAGTCTAGCTTTCTACCAGCAATAATTAAACTTTTCTCCAGAAATTTACATATCTACATGATGATATCTTAAAAACTTGGTTCTAAAGATATTCGTTTCACTGAGTTATAATTTTGCTTAAAGACAGAATTGTGTCCTTCCTATTAATTTAAAGCAACATTTGTTAGGCATGCACAATTGATTTGATAAATCATAATAATTTTCTGGAGCTTGTACTTAGAAACATTTCAGAAGAGACAGAGCATTTGAAGTAATTAAACATAAAGTTTAGGCCATCACTCCTAAATTTATCATAGCTTGTCATGATTATTAACTTGTATCTTCAGCTAATCAATGTGTATATTTCATTTCTTAGATAAAGAGGTTTTATAATTACAGAGGAAGGAAATATTTTGAAATGATTTAGATTCTAAATCATTATTATTGCTTATAAGCCTCTTATTAGCCACTTAATTTCCCTTCAGTGTATAAGATTAAAGTGCTATATCATAGTATGTTTAATAGAGCAAACATAAAACCATCATGGACCTATTGATGGATTTCTCTTATGTGAACTTAAAAGAAATTTTACAGGATTTACAATCCTGTAAAAAACTTAAATTAATTTGCTACATTTTAAAATTGATAGATTTTTATATAAAGTAATTTCAGGTTTCTGACTTTTCTTGAAAAACCAGATGACCTACCTGGGCATGGTGGCACACACTTGTGATCTTAGCTGCTCAGAAGGTTGAGGCAGGAGGAGTTCAAAGCCAGCCTCAGCAAAAGTGAGGTGCTAAGCAACTCTAAATAAAATACAAACTAGGGCTGAGGATGTGGCTCAGTGGACAAGTGCCCCTGAGTTCAATCCCCAGTACCCCCTGCAAAAAACCAGATGACCTGGCAAGATTGTCCCAAATGGCAATGTATTAAGAACTGACTAAGGCTGTTCTTTTTAGGAAGGACGTGTGTTCTACAGATTTTTGAAGGTTTTTTCCCCTGAATTCTTTTTCTTGCTTTCATTTTTCTTACCTGGTCCCTGTAGATATTTAAGTTTGTTATCTTACATTTAGGTAATGTGAGGCTTATTGGAAAACATAATGTTTCCAGATCTCTTTTGAAAGATGGTTACTATAGGAATATTTTTTAAACTTATTTTGAAATAATTATAGATTCACTTATGGGATTACTTTTAATAAACAAACAAATAAAAGAATGTGATTGTTTGAGGCTATTTTAGCAATACGCCATGAACTTTTAAGTTACTGACCTGCTAGGTGATCATGGTGAGGATATTCTACTTAAGCCCAAGGAGTAAACTTGGACTTCTCTGTGCCTTGTGACACCATGGACTTCTTCCCCATTCAGAAACTCTTCACAGTCTAGATTCTGCTTTTTCCCTCATCTTTACTTCTTATCTTTGTGCCTACTTGTTCAAAGTATCTTTCTAGGTGCTTAATCCTCTAGAAATGGCTTAAAATTAAAATTGTCAAGAGTTCTGCTCTCTGCCCTTCTCTCTTCTCAGTCTACACACTCTTCAGTGTAATCAAAAATCACAAAAGAAAGAAATATTTTGTTACAAGATCTAGATTCAAGATCTAGTTCTGGCTCTATTACTACTTATTAGTCTTATTAGCCACTTAATTTCTCTTCAGTGTATATGATTAAAATGCAAAAGCACATGTTTGTGAACCACCTTGGACATAAAGTACACAGTTGTTGTTGTTGTTGTTTTTATTTGATTGGCTACATTTTAAAACTGGAAGATTTTACATTTAAAAAGTTCAGATTTCTGGCTTTCCTTGAGAAACCAGATGACCAGCTAAGTCTGACCTTTCAGTCTGATAAAGTGCGAATCTCCCTCTCCAATCCACATTTTTTCCTAGAATTCCAGACCTTGCAGTCAGTGGACTACTGAACAACTGCATACCTCAAAAGCAACACAGTCAAAGCTAAGGTGGTCATCTTGCCACCTTCTCACTCCCCCATCCCTGTTTTGCTTACAGTGTTAGCATGAGTCATGTACCTGACTAAGTAGTCTGAATTCTAGACTTCTCTTTTTCCCTTGTCCCTTGCAGCCCACCAGTCATTTTGTCCATGGGCTTGACCTCTTTTTTTTTTTTTTTAAGAGAGAGAGAGAGAGAGAATTTTAATATTTATTTTTTAGTTTTTCGGTGGACACAACATCTTTGTTTGTATATGGTGCTGAGGATTGAACCCAGGCCCCACGCGTGCCAGGTGAGCGCCCTACTACTTGAGCCACATCCCCAGCCCTGGGCTTGACCTCTTGATGGATGGTTCCATTCTCCTCCCTGGGTTCCAAAACAATCCCATCTGCTTTCCACCACTTTTCTTCCTCCTGTCTAGTCCCCTGGCAGTGTCATCATGTTCCTACTTGTTTAATGTCTTTTACTGGTTTCCCAGTTTCCACCAGGCATCTCCTTCTTTGTTTTCCCATAATATCTAGTACCCTGCTCATGTGGTTCACTAATTGGGTTTCCTCCAAGTAACTGTGCTCTCTTAAAAAGTCAGTACTTGCCTCTCACCAGATCGTTTCCATCAGCTACTGTGGTGCATGGATAGGGCCCACACTCAATTTGTTAATCAAATGTACATATACGTGCTGTGACAAACTTTGGTTCATTAAATGAAAAAAAAAAGAGTACATGTATAATGGCATAATTTGGCGTGAACATAGTTTATATATAGAGATCGAAAAATTGTGCTGTATAAGTGAAATAAGGATTGTAATGCATTCCACTGTTGTTGTGTATTAAAAAAAAAAGCACATGTTAGAATTCCTGGCTAACAAATTTACTACACTTACTGCATTGCCAGTCATATAAAAGTATAGCATATACAATTATGTACAGTACATAATACTTGATGATAATAACACTGACCCTTTGTGTTTTCATCCTGACTCACTACTTGGTCTTTTCAGTCTTTCTGGTGCTTTCCCATCTTTTCAATCTCTCTCTCTCTCTCTTTTTTTTTTTGGGGGGGGTGTATTAGGAATCGAACCCAGGGGCACTTTACCATGTGCTGAATCCTGGTTCTTTTTATTTTATTTTTTTAATTTTGAGACTGGATCTCACAAAGTTGCTGAAGCTGGCCTCAAATTTGCAATCCTCCTGCCTCCGCCTCCCAAGTTGCTTCCTATTTTCTAAATATTGGAGTTTCATAAGAATGAGACCTAGGACTATGTCTCTTGTCCATTTTCCCTTACTCTCTGGTCTCAAGAATATTGTTTGAATGTTGGTAAAATAAATTTATGTATCATCCTAAACTTTAACCCTGATCTCCAGATTTATAGTCATGTGCCACATCAGAATGTTTGAGTCAGCAACAAACTGCATATATGAGGATGGTTCCATAAAATTATAATGGAACTGGGAAATTCCTAGGTCCAGTGACATCATAGTACCTGGCGTTACTCACAAGTCTGTGGTGATTCAGGGGTAAACAAACTTACTACACTGCCAGTCATATAAAAGTATAGCACATACAAATATGTTCAGTACATAATACTTGATGATAATAAATGACTATGTTGCTGGTTTATGTATTTATTATATTTTACTTTTTATCATTATTTTAGAGAGTACTTTTTCTACTTATGAAACAGCCTCAGGCAGGTCTTTTAGGAGAGATTCCAGAAGTCACTGTTATCGAAGGAGGTGGCAGCTTCATCTGTGTCATGGCCCCTGAAAACCTTCTTGTAGGAAAAGAAGTGAAGGTAGAAGTCAATGATATTGATGATCCTGAGCCTGTGTAGACCTAGGCTGATGTGTATGCATCTTAGTTTTTAACAAAACAATTTTAAAAAGTAAAAAGAAAATTAACCAAATTAAAGCTTGTAGAATAAGGGATTTAAAGAAAGTGTTTTTGTACAACTGTGCAATATGTATGTGTTTTACACTTAAGTGTTATTACAAAGAGTAAAATAGTTTGTAAAAAATCATAGTGAGCTAAGGTTATTTTATTATTGAAGAAAGGAAATTTAATATAGCCTAAATGAATGGTGTTTACAAAGCCGACAGAAGGGTACAGTGATGTTCTAGGATGTCATTCACTCACCATTTACTCACTGACTCAAACAACTTCCAGTCCCGCAAACTTCTATGCAGGTGAACCATTTTTCCCCAAAAATCTTTATATATATATATATATATGACACAATACCTTTATTTTGTTTATTTATTTTTATGTGGTGCTGAGGATTGAACCCAGGGCCTTACACGTGTTAGGCGAGTGCTCTACCACTGAGCCACAACCCAGCCCCAAATCTTTTGGTTTTAAATATGTTTTTAGTTGTAGATATACACCATATCTTTGTTTATTCATTTATTTTTATGTGGTTCTGCGGATTAAACACAGTGCCTCATATGTGTGAGGCAAGCACTCAACCACTGAGCTACAGCCCCACCCCCCAAATCTTTTATACCATAGTTTTACTTTACCTTCTCTTTGCTTAAATATCTTCACACAAATACTCATATTTGTGTTGGGCTTTCTTAAAGTATTTAGTACCATAACAGACCCTACTGACTTATAGCCTAGGCTATAACCAAATAGCTAGAGCGACTTCCAATCCTGCAAACTATCAGGGTTTGGGTAAATATCCCCTGTGATGTTCCCACAACAATGAAACTACTAAAGAACTAATTTCTCAGAATATATTCCTATCATTAAGTGATGCATGACTGTATATCCAATTGCTTTCTCACTGTTTGCAACTGTTTGCAGTTGGATGTTGTATTAGGGTTCTCCAGAGAAACAGGACCAATAGAAAATATGTATATGTAGGTAGAGCACTCCTCAACTTACAATGGGGTTACATACCAATAATCCCATTATGAGTTAATACTGTCATTAACTCAAAAATGCATTCAATACACCTTACCCAACAAACATAGTTGAGCAACGCAGCACACTGTGGAGTACTAGGGGTTTACCTTCATGATCCTGTGCTTACTAGATCTGTGATTGACTTTTCCCAGCATCAGGCTCTCACTGAAGTCTCCTATAGGGAAGAAGGGCGGCACAAGTGATAGCCAGCTGAGTCAAGAAACAGAAGCAGTATACTTGAGAAGTTTTTAGATATTGTAATTATCAGCTATGGAATATAAGATTTTTTATGTTTAAAGAAATAAAGAGATTGAAATAACAATAAAGGACAGGAGGTGCTAAAAACATCCAATAATTTTGGAGGAAAACAAAATAGACCTCTATAAATGAAATTGATATGATTTAACACCAGATTTATTACAGGTGAGAGAATTAGTGAATTAAGAGATCTAAATAAATTATAAAGGCTGAATCACTGAAAGGTGAAAAGATAAAAATAGGAAATAGAGATAAAAGTACAATAAAACAGAAAATTTCTAACATGTTGCTTTTTAGAAGACACAATAGAGGAGATGGAAGCTGAATATATTCAAACAGTATAAATAAAATAATTCCACATCTAATCACATCAAAAGGAAATTGTACAACACAAAAGAAAAGAAAAATCTTTAAAACAGGAAAAAGACTGATTATCTTCAAAGTGGTTCTACCTCCAAGTGTGTGGGACTCACTCTGTCCAGAAAGATTCTTGACTTAAGCTGCTGAGAACAATTTTGGAATGCATAGAAAGCAAATCACAAGCAAAAAATTTTTAGACAGCAAAGAAAAAATATACACTCCCTAAAGGCAGGGTGTGGTTTTTCACTCACCTCTCAAGAGAAGAAGAGACAAGCAATGCAACCAGGGTTGAACTTTCTGAATATATATAGGATTTTCCTGGGAAGAAAAATGTAGATTTCTAAGAAAGTTTTCATAAAAAACAAACATTTGATATTTGGGGTTCACAATGTTTCTTCTTTGTTAAGCATTCCATCCTTAAATAAGATATGGGTACATTGTGTAGAATTTTGAATCTGGTGACATTTAAATTGATTATGCTTTTGTTCTAGTTGATTTGATACAAGCATACACTGGAGGTTTTATTCATCTAACTAATCAGACCAGCATAGGTGATCATGCTTATAGAGCCAAATCTCCACCTAGAAAGGGTCTCTTCTCTCTCCTTGAGAGCCAACCTATCTCAAAAACGGATGGCTAGTAGACTGACACATGAGTTTTTTGTAATTTTTTCTTCGGTCTCTCTCTCTCCCTCCCTCCCCCCTCCCCCCCCCCCCCTCTCTCTCTCTCTCTCTCTCTCTCTCTCTCTCTCTCTTCCTTTTTGTTGCTGGGGAGCATCAAAGGCCTTGCACATATTAGGCAAACACTCTACCACTGAGCTACGTTCAATAACGGAAAGTAAGAATCACAGAATTATAATGTAGTAGAGCTAGTTTTGAAGTTCAGGTACTGAATCATTAACATATTGCATTCTGAGTGCAATATCAGGCTCATTTATTTAGGAAAGCATTACAAATAAAATTGGAACAAAGAAGCAGTATCCAAACCATTCAAGTTCTGAATGTTCTTGAAAACCTTAACTCATTATAATGTGTATCCTATTTTAAGATCAAGTATGAATTTTCCACTTGTGGCACTCAAAAAGGTTCAGATTTGGGGTATTTCAGATTGTGAAATGCTTTGGACTTGGAGCATTTCAGATTTGGGGTTTTCAAATTAAGGTACCCAGCCAATATTAAAATTTGGCAAACCATTAGACTTTTCACTTATTTTTGCAAGGTTTAATTACAAAATATTTTATTAAAAGGCCATGTTAAACCACAACCTGAGTTTACACCTTATGAGTTCAAGGTATGATTTTAGTAATAATAAGTTTCTTTTCAAAGATTCACTAGGTTGAGCAGGAGAGAGAGAGAGAGAGAACGAGAGAGACAGAGAGAAAAACACAGCCACATCAATGTTTATAGCAGCTCAATTTACAATAGCTAAACTGTGGAACCATCCTACATGTCCTTCAATAGGTGAATGGAAAAGAAACTGTGGTATATATACACAATGGAATATTACTCAGCATTAAAAGAGAATAATATTATGGCATTTGCAGATAATGGATGGAGCTGGAAAATATCATGCTAAGCAAAGTAAGCCAATCTCAAAAAACAAAGGCCAAATGTTCTCTCTGATAAGTGGACGCTGATCCATTACAGGGAGCGGGGAGGCATGGGAAAAATGGAGGAACTTTGATTGAGTAAAGGGGAGGGAAGGTGGGGAAGGTGCATGGGGGCAGGACAGATGGTGGAATGAGATGGACATCATTACCCTAGGTACATGTATGACTGCACATATGGTGTGACGCTACATCCTATACAACTAGAGAAATGAAAAATTGTGCTACAATTGTGTACAATGAATCAAAATGCATTCTGTTGCCATATATACCTAATTAGAATAAATTAATTCATTAATTTAAAAAATAAAAAAATTAAATAGATGGATAAATAAATAAAATAAAATAAAAATAAGGGAGGTAGGGAGGGAAAATAAGAATAGAAAAACTTTAAAGAACATGGACTTCATTCACTTACTTCAAGTCATTTGGTTTGGCTTCGAGGTTTTGTGGCACTTACAGCTGACATTTTCCTCTAAGACATCATGCCAAGAAGCAGAAAGGTAGTTTGAGAGACAAACAGAATTCTCGAACAAGGATTAAGGAGGGCTGGTTCCATTTGCCTCAGAGGCTCAAGTCCCTGATACTAAATGATGCAGTATTCACATAGAACACCCTCCTGTGTACTCTAATCATCTGTAGATTATTTATGATACATAACACAATGTGCATGCTATGTAAACCATGGATGTACTGTATTATTTAGAGAATAATGATAACAGTCTTTATGTGTTTGGTACAGACCCAACTACTGTAAGCTTATCTATATTTTTAATCTTTCATTGTTTGAATCCATGGAGGTACAACCCACAGATACTGATGGGAATAGGAAAGACAGTAGAATGAATTGGACATAACTTTCCCGTGTTCATATATGAATACATCACCAGGGCAACTCCACATCATGTTCAATCACAAGAATGGGATCCTAATTCAAATAAGTTATCCTCCATGTATGTATAATATGCCAAAATACACTCTACTATTATGTATATCTAAGAATAACAAAATTTTTAAAGTTTTTTAACAAAAGAATGTTCCCATACAAGTCAGATTCTCAATATATCCTTTTATCCCAGAAATTTGGCTCAGGACAAACAGATCCTTGTTTTAAAATAAAATACAGTTCATGTCCCTGGAAATATGACCCAGGGTCTGGATAGCACCTGGCATGCAGCGGGAGCTCAGATCTTTTGGAATGAATACTGGTATGGTTTGAATATGGTTTTTTTTTTAATTGGTTGTTCACAACATTACAAAGCTCTTGACATATCATATTTCATACATTAGATTGAAGTGGGTTATGAACCCCCAATTTTACCCCAAATGCAGATTGCAGAATCACGTCGGTTACACATCCACAATTTTACATAATGCCCTATTAGTAATTGTTGTATTCTGCTACCTTTCCTATCCTCTACTATCCCCCCTCCCCTCCCATCTTCTCTCTCTACCCCATCTACTGTAATTCATTTCTCTCCTTGTTTATTTTCCCATTCCCCTCACAACCTCTTATATGTAATTTTGTATAGCAATGAGGGTCTCCCTTCATTTCCATGCAATTTCCCTTTTCTCTCCCTTTCCCTCCCATCTCATGTCTCTGTTTAATGTTAATCTTTTCTTCCTGCTCTTCCTCCCTGCTCTGTTCATAGTTGCTCTCATTATATCAAAGAAGACATTTGGTATTTATTTTTTAGGGATTGGCTAGCTTCACTAAGCATAATCTGCTCTAGTGCCATCCATTTCCCTGCAAATTCTATGATTTTGTCATTTTTTATTGCTGCATAGTACTCCATTGTGTATAGATGCCACATTTTTTTATCCATTCATCTATTGAAGGGCATCTGGGTTGGTTCCACAGTCTAGCTATTGTGAATTGTGCTGCTATGAACATCGATGTGGCAGTATCCCTGTAGCATGCTCTTTTAAGGTCTTCAGGGAATAGTCCGAGAAGGGCAATAGCAGGGTCAAATGGTGGTTCCATTCCCAGCTTTCCCAGGAATCTCCAAACTGCTTTCCAAATTGGCCACACCAATAAGAAAGACTCCATCTTTATTATTTATCTATTTATTGGTAGTGGGGATTTAACCACTGAGCTACATCCCCATCCCTTTTTTTATTTTATTCAGAGACAGGGTCTTACTGAGTTGCTTAGGGCCTTGCTAAATTGCCAACTTGCAATCCTCTTGCCTCAGGCTTTCTAGTCACTGGGATTACAGGCACGTGCCACTGTCTCTGGTTCTTCACTTACTTTTATTGTGTTGTTGTTTTGACCCATTTTGTAGCCTTATACTTAAAAAAAACAAACAAACTCGTTTTTATTGTGGTGAAATATAAAATTCACTGCCTTATTTTTAAATCCCCAGTTTAGTGGTATTAAGTACTTTCATACAGTTGGGCAAACATCATTACCATCCAGCACCAGAACTCTTTTCATTTGTAAAAATTGAAATTCTGCACCCTCATTCCCACCCCTGGCAGCCACCATTCTATTTCCTGTTTCCTTTCATTTGACTTCTCTAGGTGTCTAAGAGAAGTGGAATCCTATGAATTTTGTCTTTCTGTGACTGGCTCATTTGTACTGCATTTAGTTGAATTTTAAAAGTTCCGACCTGAAAAACCCTGTTCTATAACTGCAAGTTTAGCATATTTACACTTATTGTAATTAATGATACTTTTGGATTTATTTCTTTAATTTTGTGAGTTTTTAAAAATGTATTGTGCTTTTTCTTTGCTTCTGTTTTGCTCTTTCCTCTAATAAACTGTCAAAGTTTAAAAAAATTTTAAAAATCCTTTCTTCTAATTCTACTGCATTAGAAGTTATATATATATATATATATATATATATTTCTTTTTTTTGTTATTACCCTTACACTTTTATCATACTCTGTTGGCTAAAAATCAATATGATTTGGTAATATTTCTCTATCCTCCTAGATAATAAAACTCCTTAGGAAGTTTAAATTGAATTCTTCATTTCTCATCTTATGTTTTATGATTATACTGTATTTGGTTTTGCTTTATGTTTTCACTATTATAGGTTCATTATTTTTGTTTTATATACTTAATCCTTATTTACATCTTCACACATTTGCCATTTTCTCTTCTCATCATTACGAGACTACACTACAACTTGATCTTCCTTGTTGGATTCTATCTCCTTCTTCCTGAAGTTCATCCTTTACTAGCTCTCCCCTCAGCACTTGAACTCAATACTGTTTAAGTGAATAAATGAATTTAATCAAACAGGTTTTTTTTTAAACAAAATTAAACTACTTGGGGTGTCTAGTGTGTAATTTTAGAATGATAGATTCTGCCTTGTTTATTAGGTAGATATTGGTCTCAGTACAGGGATTCAAGAAGAATAAATAAAATACAAAATAGGGCTGGGGATGTGGCTTAGTGGCTGAGTGACCCTGAGTTCAATTCCTGGTACTCCCCTTGCCAAAGAAAGAAAAAGAGAGAGAGAGAGAGAACTAAAGCCCTCCATTTTTCCTTAATTTGTTCCCCTAGAACTCTCTTTCTAATATCAGGACCACCATTTACCAGGATAAGCTTCTGGCTTCTGTTTCATTCCTGGCTTGCTTGGCCCAGATGTCTGCTCACTTGGGAAAGCAACTTCCTCCCACAATGGGGTAACCTGATGAGTAAGCAAGTATACCCTGAGTCAGACTGCCTGGGATCTAATGCCCTCTCTTCCCTTACTGAGCAAGTTAGGTAACCTCTGTTGGACTCAGTTTCTTTTATCTGTAAAAAGAGGATAATAACATATCTACATCATAACTTTGTTGTGACGCTTGAATGAGTTAAAATGCAATGCTTAGAATAGGGCCTGCACCTACTAGCACCTGCCAGAACCTGCCAGCACCTGCCAGACGTTAACTGTGTTGGTTGTTAATGTCAGCTCCCCTCCTGAACTCTATCTCTTCCACTGGCTGTGGACAACTGAGACTGAATATGACTGTTCAATTGGGTTTTGACTTTAGCCCCATGATGGTGGAATATACAAATTTATGCAGACTACCAAGGGGCTTCATTCAGTAGCCTTCAGAGGATTTTCTCTGCACTTAAAACTAAACTGTCAGAAGATCATATTCTATGGAAAGCTGTTTTCTTTTAGGGTTAGTCAAAATTTATTAAAAAATGTTCTCATTTTAGGTGGAACTTGATTTCAAAGATTGATTGATAAATTAATTCACTCAGCTCATGTGTCCACTGTAATTAAACTTTATAATAGGCCCCAAATCATTCTTAGAACTTGAACCCATAGTCACAAGGCAGTGAACCATACCTATTTTTTATTTGTTGAATGGGTCATGTATTTACTGGGAGTGGTTGTGGTAAGTCATGCATACAAACATATTTCTTCATTCCTTCTAGTGTGTCAAGAATTCTTGAACCGATTCTACAACTACTTGACAGCCAAAGGAGTTCATTTTTCACTGGACACTATAGAAAAGGAATTGATCAGCTTTTGCTTGGATACCAAAGGAAAAGAAAACCGCCTGGTATATTAAATTTTCACCTTTTATTTTTCCCATGTGCTTAAAGAAAGCTGTGACTAATTTTATTGCTCACTTGGACTTGATGTTCTACTTGAAGCACATTTCTTGTGGACAGCAAGAGGAAATCAGTCTTCTAAAGAAATGATCTATGTATTTTCATCCAGAACATATTATTTCATTTGGCTTTCTGAGTAAACAATGGGTAAACAATTATATATTTTCTTAAATGAAAAATTGTAAGAATGAATTCCTAATAAGAACTTACTGTCCTGAGTTAAGAGTGGGTGGACTTTCCATTTCTTACAAGACAACTACTCAAACCTATCAAAACATTTTATACTATTATCAATACATAACTAATGAAGTGTTTATAATTTTCTTGTTATGACATTTAGATGGTGTTTCCTGGGCTTACACATATAGCTTAGTTCAATATAGTGTTCTACATAACTAAGGACAATTTTATACCAATTCATTCTTCCCTAAAATTTTCATGTTGAATTTGTCAGTTTAATCTGCATTTTTGACCACTTAACTCCAATACATCATAAAATTTTTGTCAATTATTTGTGCCAGTAAGTTTTATATTTTTATATGTAAATTTTTCTTTTTCCTTTTTTTCCCTCTGCAATACTAGGGATTGAACCCAGGGCCTTGTGTATGCTAGGCCTCTGAGCTACATTCTTAGCTCTACACATAAAATTCTTAAGTCAGGTAGCTTGAAAGGAAGTATTGCATGATGGAAAAGGTCATGGGCTTGACAGTCAGGGTGCTGAATTTTATAATTCTGACTCTTCTACTTGCTGGCTGTGCAGCTTTAGATTTTTCGGGCAAAATGTGAGGATAATAATAGTTCTTGCTTCACAGGATTATTTTGAAAGGTAAATAAGTTAATGCAGCCCTTGCACAGAGAAAACACTTAGTAAGTGTGAGCTCTTTTCACCAGTCTTTCAACATTGAGCATGTAGTAAGGTGCTTCTAAGTAAGATGATCATGAGAGTGGAGTCACTTGTTTTCTTAGCAGGGGTTAAAATTTAATAGCTGGACTATGAAAACTCGGTTAACCTTTTTCTCCCCTTTCTATACTGGATTACTTGCTTTTTTCATTGCTTGGGATGCTAAATTCTCTTCATTCTCGTCAGTGCTATTATCTAGGAGCCACAAAAGATGCTGCCACCAAAATCCTAAGTGAAGTCACACGCCCCATGAGTGTACATATGCCTGCAATGAAGATATGTCAGAAGCTGAAGAAAATGGACAGCCAGATCTGTGAGCTGAAATATGGTATAACAAGACAAGTGCTTTTTCCATTATGTCTGATTGTATTGCCAAACCTCAAAACACAGGGCCACGTTTTCTAAAAAGTCAGAATTAGAAGCAAAGGAATTCTTCACTCACTGATAGCTTTCTGGGCTGATAAATAGTATCTTGTACCCTCTGAGCTCCTTTGAGGGAAGAGAAATAAATAGTCCTGGCATAATCAGTCTTAGGGTGAAACTGCCAATCCAACGAGCAAAGTTTAAATTCTTAATTTACCAAGGCAACATCAGCCAAGTCTGTCAAAGAAAATTTCAAAATACAGGAGAGTAGCTACTTATGGTGATTTAGCTTATGGTAATGTATTAAGACAAAGTTTGAATCTAGGGTTGAGGTGTGGCTCAGTGCTTTAGCACTTGCCTAGCATGCATAAGACCCTGGGTTTGATCTCCAGTACTGCAAAATCAGTAATTGCACCTATTCAGAGGTGATAAAAGGATTTGATTTCTCCATATGACTCTATCTGTCCTACACTTGTCTGCCATTCTACCAGCTTTAAACTTTAGGAAATAGGTTATTCACATCAAATCAGGTTTGGCATGATGAAATAGCTTATCAGAGGTCCCAAAAATAAACAGCAAGGAAAGGAAGAAGATGCCCTATTTTAAACATTATCCTTGGCCTTATACATTTCACGTAGTTCGATCTATTTGTACACTGGGGATTTGAATCTGGGCCAGCCTTTTGGGTAAATTGAGTAGGTATAATAAAAGGCTGGGGAATTCTTCCCTCAACTGTCCTGAACACCTAAAATTCCACCAATCCCAAGACTCATTTCTTCAGCTTAAGTCATTGTTTTATGTTACTTACCCAGTGTAGAACAATAGACTACCTAAGTAATTAGCATCCAACTCTGAATTATTTGTCTTATTTCCCAGAACAGCTGTGTAATTTGCCTATGCACCAGAGCTATAGCAAACTTGAAATAGGTTTAAGGTTGAAAGATACCACAGATAACTATTTCTCAATTTGCCAAACATAGGCCATAACTTCCAGGGTAGTTATTATGGGTAGGCATCCCTCTTTATTAGCTTCAAAGTAGTGAATCGGAGGCAGGAGTCAGGGAGTCCACATAAACAATATTCACAAAAGGGACAATGTGTGCTGATTCTTTAATTCAACACTTTTTTCCACAAAATACTCTTATTTGCATGGGATCTTATAGGATCCTTAGAAAACAGAAAAAAATAATCAGATATTGAGACGAAATGAATGTTTGCTAATATTTTGGTAACACTGGCCACTAGAGGCCCTTCGGGTGCCATGAACTATTTTTAACTTCAGTATTGACTTTTTCTTTGTAGTTTTAGGATGTCACAAAGATGTTTCCCCTTTTAAAAATTAATGCAAAATGACAAATTCTGGAGAAAAAATATCAAAGAAGCTACTGACACTTGTAGGAAAGTATTTTTCTCCTTCAGCCATTTCTCTTGAATTAATCAACAGTACCAAATTATTCTTCTTGTCAGGAAAGAAGAAACTGAGCAGGTAACTTTGTGCTGTGGAATATTAATAAGTTGGGTTATTTATGACAGTTTCTACTTCAAAGGTATTATGTCAAAGCAGCCACAAACTAACAACCAGTTGAGTGTGGAGTTGGATGTTTTCAAGGAAGGTGTCATTTGGTTTTTGAACTAAAAAAATGTTTGTCTTTGCATATTTTGTTTTTAATAACACAAGGATCACTCTAAGGATTTAAGGATTCTCTGAAGCACAGAGTATAGATGACCATCCAAAAAATTTTTAAAAAATCTTTAAAATCCAATTTTTAAACTAATATTCATTTACTGGCTATTTTGGACAAACTGCTGAATGACTATTGGATTTTTGATGTTTTAAAATGTGATATTCCATTATGCAGGAAGAAAAAGAAAAAAACATTTTTAAAAAAAGAAGTCAGACTGAAAAAGTTGTGGGATGAGTCTAATTACTTAATAAGTAAATGTGAATGTTGTGTCGGGGCAAACACTTGGCAGTAGGGGAGAGGCAGAGGAGACTTCCTTTTGAAAGAGGAAAATTACCCATTTCTGATAGGGAAATGACAATCATGAGTTTATTATAGATGAGCTTAAATTTTTGTTACTTTTGGATATGGCAATAAAGACTAAGTTATTAATGTTTTCTGCAGGTATTCTTTTTAAACAGGGAGATAGTAGTCTTGGTAGAGGAGTTAGATGCTGGTGACAATAGTATTGGCAAGAATTTTAAGAGCCAGGTTGACTGATACCATAGCACTAGCATTAGAGAAGTAGGTATACCACAAAGGACCACAAATGAATGCTGGGATAATTTAGTAATCCTGTTAGGGTGGGGCATTAGGTGAGTTTAAGTAGAGATGCAAAATAATTAAGGATTAGTGAAAATGTTACTAATTTTGTCCCTAGGTTTTGGTTTCTTTAATTTTTATTGAAAACTCTATAGTGCTCATCTGTCTTACTGAAGTCATGTATAAAAAGTGAACTGTGGGCTGGGGTTGTAGCCAAGTTCCAGAGAGCTTGCTTAACACTGTGAGGCACTGGGTTCCATCCTTAGCACCACATAAAAAAATAAACAAATAAAATAAAGGCTTGCTGTCCATCTATAACTAAAAAAAAGTTAAAAAAAGAAAAGTGAACCATAACTGGCTGCTTAGCTTCTTTCATTGGCTACAGCCAAAGCCACCCAAAAGACACTGCCTTTATGGATTTCATCTTTTTACTTTAGGAACAGCAATTAGGATTTAGTGCTATTTGTTTTAGAAATGCTGATCTTGAGAACCTCACAGAACTACATAGGCTTATGTTTTGAGCTGTTATAATCCCTGGGAGAGAAAGAAAATTAGATAAAGCACTATACAGTTCTTTGGGCGCTTTGTACAGTTCTTCCTTGGTATACTCAGGGATTGGTCCAAGGACCCCTTGTGGACACTAAAATCCTCAGATGTTCAATTCTCTTTTATAAAATGGTGTTGTGTTTGCATAGAATCTATTTACATCCTCCTTTTTTACTTACTTACTTACTTTATTTTGTTATTTATTATGGTGCTGAGGATCAAACCCAGGGCCACATGTATGCTAGGATAGTGCTCTGCTACTGTATACATCCCCCCCACTGTATACTTTAAGTCATCTAGATTGTATTAATTATATTATTTTAATATAGAGATGATTTAAAGTATAACAGACCATACAGTGTAATGTGATGTTGTTATATTGTATTATTTAGGGAATAATGCTAGGGAAAACATTGTATGTGGTCAGTACACAGAAGCATTTATCCACCTCCCCCGCATCACCAAACATCTGGGCGGCTCTATATTTTAACTGTGCTTTTCCTTTTTGGCATTTAGAAAAGAACTTGGACTTGGCATCTGTGGACCTTCAGAAAATGAGAGTGGCAGAACTGAAACAGATACTGCACAGCTGGGGTGAGGAGTGCAGGGCCTGTGCAGAGAAAACTGACTATGTGAATCTGATCAAAGAACTAGCACCCAAATACACAGCAGTGCACCCCAAACCTGAACTCTGATGGATACCAATACACCATGAATTGTAATTAGAGAGAAAATGACACTTGAGGACAAGGACATGTTTGTTAAAAATGACTAGGGATGGTACTGCATTGGGTCTCAAGCTTTTTGACCCTAATATTATATATCAGAATTTTGTTACTTAGGCTTATAACTAAAATTACTAATATCATTGGCATCTTACAAATGTACTAGAACCCAAAAGTGCCTTTCACATAATTTTCTTTGAAGAACTATGTAAGTTATCATTGCCTACTTCTAAAATTGGGGGAAATGAACTACCTAAAATTGATGAAGTAAATTGATCATAGGGTGAAAGGAGTGCTCACATATTTCTCTTTGTACAAGATTTTAAAATTAAATACATTATACTAGAACAAAAGAAACAACAGCTAGCTTATCTGACCCACAACTTCAACCTCAAATAATTACTGAACATAATCAAAAGGGTTTATATATGTGTGCGTATGTGTGTGTATATACATATATAAATATATATGTATATATATGTATATATATTTTACATGTTCTATTTTCAACTGCAAATCATGTACATTCTGGCTCTTTGATGTCAGAATGGTAGTGCAGTCTGCTGGAAGTTAGTGTTTCCCATCTGAGGAAAACATACTTAAACCTACTTAAAAAATAGATTAAGACTCTACATAAGAATAGCCAATGTTTTGGCAAGTTGTAATTGTGCTTGAATTGCTAAGTGAACCAAGCTCAAAGTCTTATTCATTGTTTATTATTGCACATCAGATGGACTTTTGATAGAGGATTAAAGCATATTAAGAGCACTTGCAGACAGCAACTTTATGGTTCTTAATGCTGTTTTATAAGCTTTAAATTATAAAGTAGTACTCAGTTCTGTTTTCCCACCACAGAAGGAAAAGAAACCCATGGTAGAAATGGTTGCTTTGCATGGGGGTGGAAGTGGGGGAAGACTCAAGAGCAGGGTTTCTTTGAAACTTTCTGTGGTGACGGGAATGTCCTACATCTAAATTGGGTGATCATGAATGTGATTGTCACACTCATCCAGTAGTACAATTAAGATCTGGGAAGTTTGTATATGTAAAAAAACTGCCTTAACTCTGCGGTTCAGGAGGCTGAGGCATGAGGATTGAGAGTTCAAGCTATCCTCAGCAATGGGGAGGTGCTAAGCAATTCAGTGAGACACCATCTCTAATAAAATCCAAAAAAGGTCTGGGGATGCAGCTCAGTGGTTGAGTGCCCCTGAATTCAATGCTGGTATCCATCCCTCTCCCCAAAAAAACTGCCTTAAGTCAGGTACTGTGTGGCACATCTAAAATCCCAGCAACTTGGGAGGCTGAGACAGAAGATTACAAGTTCAAGACCAGCCTCAACAACTGAGCAAGGCCTTAAGCAATTTAACAAGATCCTGTCTCAAAGTAAAAAATTAAAAGGGCTGGGGATGTAGCTTAGTGGTAAAGTACCTCTGGGTTCAATCTCCAGTACCAAAAAAATTAAAAATTAAAAAACAAAGCTCTAAAATTATTTGAAAATTGCCTAAAATTAATCAATTCAACAAATTCAACAATCAATTGTTTATTTAGAGAATTGCATTTCCTGACTGGGAGTCATTTTGAGAAGTGGAGGAGAAATTTTCCAGATTGAAAAGTATATATTGAAATTATAATGTTACCTTTTTCAAATGCTACAGAGGTAAATGACTTTTTAGCTGAGTGGTCAGAATATAACCAAACTTGTCACAGAATTAGTAGTTCCCTAGGAGACACATTTATTATGTAACTGAAAAATTAAAATAAAAAAGCTTTGGTGTAATGACAGGCCTGAAGTAGTTATTGTTTCTGGATTTCATTAGCTATCTTATCATCATGTGTAATGAACCTACTTTATTTTGAATTATGTCTTTAAAAAGCCCAAAGTTAGGGCTGGGGTTATGGCTTAGCAGTAGAGCGCTTGCCTAGCATGTGTCAGCACCATATTAATTAAATAAAGGTATTGCATCCATCTATAACTAAAAATATATTTTAAAAAAAGTCCAAAGTTAGTTTTTAAAACGTCTTTTTAAGTATTTTTTTTGTCATAGTTGGACACAATCTTTTTTTTTTTAATTTATTTTTATGGGTCTCCCAAGAGCTAGGTGAGCGCTCTACCACTGAGCCATAACCCCAACCCCTTTAAATTTTCTTTATAGACTTTTTATTTGTTTCTTGTTTGTTTTTTGCATTTTGAGCTTATAGTGAAACTTGTCTTGAAAATAATGTTTACTCTCTGACTTCAAAATCGGGTCATATTTCTGTGTCATTTTTTCAGGATATAAATCTAGGTAATAAGAACACTACTCAGCAGGTTATTCCAATCAACAATGGTTAGTCTAGTTTTTAAAGAGAATTTTTATCAGTATTTCTCAAATTGCTTCAATTGCACATTCAGTGACTCTGGGGTGGGACCTGAGCATTTTTAAGAAGCCCCCAAATGTCCTCGTTGCTCTTTCAGGGGCCACACATGAGTGGCAAGGGCCCAAGTCATAATCCTGTGATTGATATAATTTTTCTTTTTGCCAGTCTGAATCAGTTAAATTTTTGATAGAGTTGAATATAACAACAACAACAAAATGTGCAAGAATTTCTTCTTTCATGTTAAGGAAGCACAGAGCTAGCTAGTCCAGTGTAAATCTGGAAGTTCCCCAAAGTTAGCAGGGACTCAGCTCCAGTCATTTTGCTTCACATCCTAGTGGCAGGTGTCATTTTTAATCCACAGTCCAGGTTGGCTGCTGGAATTTCTTATTTCAAAAGGGAGAAGTCTGGAAAGGACTGGCCTCTCACCTGAGCCCCTGTCCCACCTGGGTCCTCATCCCACTTAACTCTGTTTCCATACCTTTGACCAGAATGTAAGCACATGTCAATTTGGTTGTAAGAGAATTTGGGATCATTGCTGTCCAGATAAAACCAGGGTTTTTTCTTTTTCTTTTCTTTTCTTGTTTTTTAACTGAGGAAAGGGGGAAATAGTTTGTGACCACAAACCATCTCTGCCATATAGTGTCAATCTTTCCTTGCTATGAATCTAAGGCTATACTTCCTGATTATAATACCTTAAATAATTCTTCCTCCTCCTTTTTATTTGCATCTTTCATATATATAGACTATGACATTTCTTTCTTTTTTTAGCTCTATAAGAACTAGCTATTTTTTTTGTTGTTCTCATTTAAATCCCTTCTTCTGTCATTGATGTGTATTTTATGCCCTTTTTTATGTGTTTTTACCCCAAATTCATAAGTACAGAAGATTTAGAAATGAGACATTTTGACAAAAGTGACAAAATTCTGGGCTAAATAGGTTCATGTGAACAGTTTTATTCTGGGAAGACATGATTCCTATCTAGTCTAGATTTCAAAAATTCCAAGCAGGAGACTCTTTAATTTGGTCCTTAAATGAACATTGGCGTTCAAATATAACATTTAGAGCACAACTTAAAAGTTCTAGTTCTTCATTTGAACATGGATAATCTGTAATCTTCATTCCACCAAAAAGGTTTAAACTTAGACTAAATAAGCTTGGCCTATCGGATAAGAAGATTTTTAATTAGTAGACCTGAAAAGCACAATGGAACACTTTGTGATCCAAAGGCTCCATCCGTGGGTTTGAACAGCTCTTAATAAGAGTCTTTTCTAAGTAGGTAGCTATGAGCTTTCAGCCTGTGGATTTCATCCCAAAGAAGTAATTATCTGGTGCCCATTTTTTCATAATACACTTGAAATAAAACAATCCCACCCAAAGAGACATCCTCTTGGGCATGCTAATGTACTGAATTCAGAAACTTTTTTCTAGTCCCCCCCCTTTTTTTTTAAAGAGAGAAAGAGAAAGAGAGAGAGAGAGAGAGAGAGAGAGAGAGAGAGAGAGAGAGAGAATTTTTTTTAATATTTATTTTTTAGTTTTCGGTGGACACAACATCTTTATTTTATTTTTATGTGGTGCTGAGGATCGAACCCAGCGCCCCGCGCATGCCAGTCGAGCGTGCTACCGCTTGAGCCACATCTCCAGCCCCAATATGGGGAATCTTAATTTTGTAATACGAATAAAGGATTAAAGCTAGGAATTTAATTGCATCAAGTAATTATTCCTCTAATTATTATTATTATTATTATTATTATTATTTTTGGTATCACAAAACATGGGTCAATATAAAAGGAAATGGATAGCCAGGTGTGGTGGTGCACACCCATCATCCTAGTGACTCAGGGGGGGGGCTTGAGGTAGCATTCTGGAATACCTTCCCATAAATGTGGTCAGGTTTTGTCATCAGAATAATTCAGGTCAGGTCAGGTCAAGTTTTGCATTTCAATGAGTTACAATAAAAGAATTTAAGGTATCAGAGATTTATGGATTTAGAGATGTTAGATGAAAGATTGTAGAAGACATATTGTAATTTTGTGGTGAACCTATTTAGCCCAGAGTTTTTTGTGGTGACTTATTAATTAATGAGAATTTTGGAGTTGAAAAGCATCTGGGGGCCTCTGTAAACTGGGGTATAGGGCTCTAACTTTGTTCTTTTGGTTCCTTGCTTTCTCAGGGAATGGACTAGGGTAAATAGTAAATACTCACAGAGGAAATGCACCCATTGAATTGCCTTCCTTCCTCAAACAGGTGCATCAGCTGTGGTTTTTCTTCAGGTCACCAGAGTCAAGAAACACAAAGGAGCAGCTGCTCCTCCTTCCCGCCTCCCCTACCTTCAAGATGTCACTCTCATTAGATGACAGTTCTCCCTGTTTAGCCTTTGTAACACACTGTCAAACAGCCTCTCTGCAATGTTTACAATGGGCTCAGAAGACATTGTTTACCAGACTCTTGTCCTTTTTCCTTTTGAATTTTTTAAAACCTATTTTGGAAAGGACAGATCAAATGTTGGCTTCTTAGTGACAGAGCAGCTACAAATACATTCTGAGGGATCTTGGGCTTTGCAGTTTCTAACAGGCAGTAAAACTGGCTCACCTGTTAGATATTATCTAGGAATGTGTGTACATCCCAGGAATTTGGGCAGTTCCCTCGATTATGAAAATCCTTCCATAGCTGCTACATATTTCCTTATATATCTTTAGTCCTCTTTAACTGTGAATTAGCAAGTTCCTTGTTTCTCTCATAAAGAACTCAAGTTTTCTCCTTCCCAGATTGAATTTATATGTATATATTTTGCCTTCCTAGAATGACAGAGCTCCTTGACCTTGAGTGGTATGTACTCAAACACCTGGTTTAGATCCTGACTTTGAAAAGGATCTTTCCAATTTGCTTCCTCTGATGCAGTTTGTTGGAGATTTCCCAAAATTTCATCCTATTAGAGGATCTTACTATTATAATAGCCTGAATATACAAAGATAGAAGTGAAAATAATAAGATGGAGAGAGCACTGAATGGAATCTGAATTCTAGGTTTGTTTATAGTCAGTTTGGTCACCTGAGAGTCAATCAATGTTTTTGGTCCTTGGTGTTTCATCTTAAGAATATAGCTATAATTGTCTACCTAATAGGGTTATTGTGAGGATTAAATGAAAAAATATGAGTAAAACACACAATAGAGTGCTAGCCTAGAACAGACACCTCAGTAGATATTAGTTCAATCTGAATGATACTTGGAACCTCTTGATATTTCTTTTCTTTCTCCTTTTTTCCTTTTTTTTTTTGGGGGGGGGTATGTGTGTGGTACTGGGAATTGAATAAAGGCTCAATCTACCACTGAGCTACCTACCCAACGTTTTTGTTTTGTTTTTCTGAGACAGTGTCTTGTAAATTGCTGAAACTGTCCTCAAACTTCCAATCCTCCTGCCTCAGACTACTGAGAAGCTGGGATAACAGTATGTGCCACTATCCCACTTGAATGATTTTATGATTCTCACAGCATTTCACATGAAGGCATGATGAGTACTGGCCCATTTTTTAATACATGAGGAAGTAGGGCAGAGGTGACATTTAACAATTTGCCCACAGAGGCCAGGAAATCTATTCAGGTCAACTGACTTCTGGGTTGCATGGAATTTTTAGACTGAGAAATTCAGGGCTGACTGTTTGGTGATTTGGAAACTAGCACTTTAAGTGATCTTTGGGAAACAGACATAGTCACACTTCATGCCTGTGAGTTCTTAAGGGGATTGCAAGAAATAGTCAAATAAAAATGATGTAAGGTGATTGAAATTCAGTAAGTAGTGAATATAACATGTTCTTGAATGGTAGCTGTAAATGGTGATGGGCTATCTATTTTATTTTTGGTGATTCAATGTTTCAGGAGTATCCTTATCTTCACACCTCTGTGCTGCTCTTGCATCAGGTAGGATGCAAAAGAATTTAGGTCAATTGTTTTGTTAAACATCATAAAGAGTGATGAATATGTTCATGACCATTTTTATTGCAGTCACATAGACCAGTCTTCTGGAAACACCTGGGAAATGTACTCATTAGCACATGTCTCTCGAATACCTATTAAAGCTCTTGAAACTCAGTAATCTAAAATGCTTTGTTAATTGTGCTTTATTGAAAGTAGTTTGGCCATTAGTAATTTTTCCATTTATCTTTTTCTTTGAGGCAAAAATATACTAGAATGTGATACTCTAATGTATTTTGAAAGAGTAATATTTCACATGTTTAAATTATTAGACAATATAAGGGTTTTCCCCTACACACACACATACATTTTCATGGTAGTGTCAATGGCTTTCATCTAACCTCTACCTGCGGGTGTAAGCCCTAAATTATCTCTTTCTTTTTTAGGAAAATGTGCAGTAGAGTGCTTGGGAAACCAGTGAGTATCTACAGATGTGCTTTGGTTAAGATCTTAACTTTAAGCTTGGGTGTTCATGAACAAATACAGTATCAGAAAAACAAAAGGACACTGAAGTGCTTTTAGTAATCACTGTAGTTAACTCACATGGAATTTTCTTCCAAGCTATAATAATGATGATAATTGATGATTTCATATTTTTAGCATGACTATCGAGTATGGCTCAAGTGGAAGGCATTATAAACTTTTCATTCCAAATATCTTGACTCTTTGATGACCCTGACCTTCTTGGAAATAAAAACATTCTAAGATACCTTCCTGCTTAGCATCACTGGCTCCATCATACAAAATCAAAAGACTCATAAAAAATAACCACACACAAGCTTACTTTCTGTTTGTGCCTGTAAATTACACCTTGTACTTCCAGTGATTTCTTAGGTGACATAAGGAGCAGTTTTGCAAGGGAAATGTCCCAGGCTTTGCAGGATTGTCCTAACTGAGCTTCTGCTTCCACTATAGTTCAGATCTGCCCCAGACATTGGCAGGGTGATGGCACCACCCACATCTAGACTTAGTTCCATTTTGCTTTGGAATGCTTAAATTATTCCAGGGATGGCCTTTCCTACTCCCAGCTTCTAATTCAGAACAATGGCATATAGGCAGAAATTTTGCTATTCCAAAAATGTCAACTATGTCTTACACATTTAAATATCACATCCTGTAGAGATGTCAAAGGAGAATTGTTCTTTTAATACGCACAAGAGACAAAGTTGTTTCCTTGATTCTGTTTTTGCTGATTATGCATATGTCTGAGTAATTTTACATGTGCTTCCCTCCAATAAAATACCCAGCCTGGGATGAAGGGAAGTTTCCATACACATTCTTTATAGGCTAACATAGACTTTCTGGATAAAAGCCAGAGTCTTAAAAAAGAGAGCAGATTGCTAGAAAGAAATAAGAAGTAAGGTGTCGCCTTGAAATTTGCCAGTTGCTGTTGTGTGGATATATGGGAAATTTTATTTCCCATTTAAGGGTCTTTATGATTTTGTCCATTGGCACAAAGCTTACCTTGAATTTATTATTCCTTTTGAATACTTGGGTAATCCAAGTCTGAGGGTTTTTCTTCCTAAGACATGCTGATTTTAAGCACATGATCTTATCTACTAGTAAAAATTTTAAAGGAAATGTTTCAAAGGGTATTAAGTAACAACTTAAATATCTTTTGATGGGGAATTGATTAAAAATGATAGACTACTAATCTAAGACAATTCTATGCAGCAATTAAAAGACCAAGGTAGATTTTTGTATACATGCAAAAAGATCTCTATGATGTATTTTTAAGTGAAAAAAGTAAATCACAAAACAGTTTGTATACAGCATGATCCCATCTTTTTAAAACAGCAACAAAATGCCATTGTATATTAATAAGAATAGAAAAGTGTCTCAAATGCCTCTTTTTTCTCTTTTCCTATATTGTTTGATTTTGCTAAAAGTTGGTATTGACTTTTATTATATGTATTTTAAGTGATTTTAAAAATAACTTTAAACATTTAAATTTTAAATAATTTAATTTTAACATTAAACTTGCTAAAAAATTGCAATTTCAAGAATAGTACACAGAAGTCCTGTAAGCCTTTCCCCGGATCTGACAGCTATTAAAAGTCTACCATACATTCCTTAGCTCTTTCTCTTTCTTTACATTTTTTCCCCTAACCATTTCAATAAAAGTTACAAAAGGTACAATGCTCCATTTCCTCTAATTTCATTAGTGTGGACACAAGGACACTCCCCTCCTAGTTACCAAATACCCATCAAAATCAGGACGTTAATATTGATGTGATATTGTCTGATAATCCACAGATCCACCCAAATTTCACAGATGATTTAAATAATGATGCTGTGATCTGGATTGTGGAAGTCTGATACAGGTCCATGTGTTAGAAGCTTGGTCCCCAGGGTGGTGCTATAAATAGGGTAGTGGAAGCTTTACTACTTGGGGCCTAGTGGGGGCATTGGGTCATTGGGGCTGTGGCCGCAAGGGGATTGGGACTTGGCCCATTCAGTTACTCTCTTGTTTCCTGACAAGAATTGAGCATTTTCCACCATCACATGCTCTCTGCCATTGTCATACATTACCCCCATCAGAGGCTCAAAGAAATGGGTCCACTTCATCTTGGACTGGAAACTCCAAACCAAACCTTGAGTAAAAATAAAACTTTCCTGTTTATAAATTAATTATCTCAGGCATTTTGTGATAGTAACACAACACTGACCAATACAATGGTCTTTATAGGTTTAGGATCCAATCTATAATCATGCATTTCATAAAGTTAGCATGTCTCTTTAGTCATCTTCAATATGGAACAGTTATTTAGTCTTTCTTATCTTTCATATTCTTGATGTTTTTGAAATACAGGCCAATTCCTTTGAGCAATGTCTCCCAAGTTGAGGTTGTCTGAGTTTTGTCATGTTTAGATTCAAGTGTATTACAGGAATATCATAGAAATGAGTGTGTGTCCTTCTAAGTACGTATTATCAAAAGGCATCTGATATTAATTTAATCCATTACTGGTGATGTTAACTTTCATCATTTAGTGAGAATGTTTCTCCACAGAAAAGTTCTTTAATAAATACTTTATGAAGGGATTTTAATAAGTATTGGTAAATGCTGAAAACTATCCATTAGGATGTTAATAAGTATTTTGCAGGAAGGATGTTTGAGACTGTGTTAATATTAGTTTCCTCATTACATCTTCATCCATTAATTTTGACAAACCAGATACTTCATACCTGAACCAATTATTAAGATGATTGATACATAATTATATAATGCTACCATTCCTTCTACAATTATGAGTTAGCATTCTACTATAAGCTAGATTTCCCCTTCTTATTTATTTAAATCAGTTTGGATTCATAGGTTCCCATTTTGTTGAATGAATTATAATTTGTTATGAGCATTATTTCCTTTGATGCTCAATCTGGCCTAGATTTGGCCAGTGAAAACTTATTGAGGATGACTTCTGTGACTCTTGAAAGTCTCCATTATTCTTGGAGAAATTCTTAATTTCCTGCTGTAAGAAATTCCAGGGCCATTTTGTACTTTCCCTGTTCCAGGCATAGAATCAGCTATTTCAGCAGGGAGTTCTAGTAGCTTTTAGCTGAAAATGGCATTTAGAAAACAAAATTTAGTCAGTGCCAAATGCTACAAGGATGTCATTCATCCCAGGCTCTCTTCAGTGGGCATAGCTATATACTTACATATACACATACATACTTTATTGAACTCTGAATCTACATATTTTGGAAATCCTGCATTTATGCCAATGCCCCCAATTACAACCCAACACTGCAAAAGTTATTCTAGTCTTCCTTTTTTTAATATATAATTATACCTTCCTTCTTTAAAAGTGAGAAGGCTGGCTTCCATCATCCTCCATGGACTTGATTTTGGGGATGTAGCTGATCTTGCATCCATTGTGGCTGTCTCCTTAGCTCCAGGGCCTCTGACTCTAATGCCAATGCCAGTGTCAGTCAGAGGCCAAGAGACTCCCCAGTTCTGGTGGCATGTCATCTGAGAGTTCCACATCCATATTGCTTTGAATGAATATTGAAATGGAGTGTACTCATGATTAAGTGTAAAGTGTCAATGGTCAGAATGTCAGGTTTGTGTAACAGTTATGCCTCTCGCTAGCTGTGCAATCTTAGGCAAATTAGTTAACCTCCTCCATTATCTAAATTCCTCTCTTCAAAGAGGCCACACCAGAGAGAAAGTAAGTCATCTTGCTGCTTTTTGCTGATTTGAGTGCAGATCCCGGACATAGAATAAAGGATTCTGCCTTCTCCAGGCATATAGTCATTGAACAATGAGCAGCAACTTTTCAGCAAGAGACCATGAGGTGACTTCAGGGAAGAAGTACCAGCCAGATGAGAGGAAAGCATAAAACACCTGTAACATCAGTTCACTTGGGTTAATGACAGCCCACTATAAAATAATATAAATTTGGGGCCTCAGTTTCTTTACTCATAAACTGAGGATAGTGAAGTGGGCTTCCCTACTTTAGAGAATTGTATGAAGGTAAAGTGGGCTAATATCTCCCAGTGGAAGAAGTAGGAGACATTTAAAGAACATTTCCACCCTCCACTCCCACCCCTTTTCAAAAGAAATACATGTTCACGGTAGAAAATATAGCACACTAAATAAGCAAAATACAAATGATAGCTAGCACTGGTGGTCTCATCAGGTAAAGATAACAACTGTTTAATTTTGGAATGGATCCCTCCAGTCTATTTTTATGTATAGTAGTTAGAAGGCATTCATATAATAGAGTCCCCACTCTTTTCTGTGCAAGGAAAGGACCAGATTCCCTGTGGGGCCCACTCCCTGATGCTCCTGGGCCCCTTGGCTGGCTGGATCCAGTAGTACAATATCCCCACAAAGAAGCTGTCAAGCAAGCCAGGCCTATGTGTCTTACCACATGGGTGGCGCACATGCATTCCTCCTGGTGGGCACTTCTGTCGGTGACACCTCCTTCCCATGAGGTCCTTCTTCCTTTACAAGTGGAGAAGGCCAGGGAACAGGTTTCCTCACTCTTTGATGAAAATGAGTCGTCTCCTGTGGAATCTGGCTAAAGTCCAGATCCAAGAGGAAACAACAGTACAAACTTGTATTCAATGAGAATCTTCTCATGGAAGCTTCCCTGGCAACTGTAGCTCTGGGAAATAGATTCAGAGGATGTGGGGGGATATATGTGTGAACTCTGGGTGAGAGATGGCAGCTCTAGGAGATGTACAAAATATGACTTATGACTTCCTATCCCTTCTGCCTTTCCTTTGACAAAGGACCAGCTTGTTAGGTGGTGCCAAGGGAGAAGATTATGTAAGTTAGCTACTTTGTCTCGGAATTTTCACTGCACAACCAATGAAAGGATACTAGTCCAAGTTCAAGTTTACTTTGCATTTCTTTGAATATTTCCTCTGAGGACCTGTGAATGTTCCTATCACATATGTCCCTCAAAACTCATTAGGAGGATGCTGCTATCTAGCACTATCATATTTATGTTTTCATTTCTTAAAAAAATAATAACCATATGAACATGTGCTACATATTCTGCCCCAATTTTGTTAATACTGTCTGCTAATAGTTTGAAATTTTACCTTTAGAGATTTGAGACCTTTGTGTCTGGAATATTTTATTAATAAAAAAGAAAGTGTCTGATTAAAACACATATCCTTTAGCACTGTTTTTTTTTGTGGGGGGAGGGTAGGTACCAGGGATTGAGTCCAGGTATGCTTTGATGCTTAAATGCTAAGCCACATCCCCACCCTACACCCTATTTATTTATTTATTTTGGGACAGAATCTCACTAGGTTGCTTAGGGCCTTGCTAACTTGCTGAGGCTGGCTTTGAACTTGCAAATCCTCTTGCCTCAGTCTCCCCAGAGTAGCTGGGATTACAAGCGTGCACCACTGTACCTGACTGAGCATTGTCTTTGAATACATTGCCTTGTATTAGTGAATAGTAGCTCAGTGTTACTGCCCAGATGGCAGGGAGGACACCAAGGGAGATATCCAAAGTGACCCAAGAGGAACTGAAACCAAGCATCACCCCAGCACCTTTGTGAAGTTTGTTAATCTCATCATTCAGTAAGAATTTGGATGCAGATAAATTTATCTTATTTAAATGCATCACCCCTCCCCCCATCATGGCTTCATCTCCTTTTCACTATGCTAGGGATTTTATCATCATTGCTTTGTCTATATACTCAGTTTCTTTGACTCCTAGAAAACTCTGATGGCATCTCTGCACTTCCCTGTAACTGAACAGCTGAATGTGGCTGGAGAAAATCTCAGTGCCATGAGGATCATCCCACATCAGCTGCATGACTGTCAACCTCATAGAGCTCCCAGCATCCCTTGCAATTCTACCTCATTTCCCTAGTCAGTTAACTCTATGCTCAAGGAAGACCACTACATATCTTTTCCTGAAACTCCAGTACCTCCTCCTTGGTCCTCCCCATCAGCTGATGACTGTAACTCCAATGGAGAAAGTACAAATATTGGAAGGGAACATCCTTGACTTTCCTTCTAAATTTACCAACCTTTGTGCCTTTGGACTCATATGTCTTATTTTCTCTCTTATTATAAGTGATGTTCAGTTCATGCTCATTTATTTTCACCTTCTCTAGATCTTTTTCCTTCATCCTTTTCCCTCCTGCATCCTGAGTTTCCTTACTTCTTTTAGATTCTTCCTTTTGACATCCAAGTATGCTATATTTTTTTCTCACTTATACACAATCAAATCCCAATCCCAAACCTCCTCAAATCACCAAGTATTTCCCTATATCTCTGTACCCCTTTACAGCAAAATATTTTTTTTATTGTTGGTCGTTCAAAACATTACATAGTTCTTAATATATCATATTTCACAGTTTGATTCAAGTGGGTTATGAACTCCCATTTTTACCCCGTATACAGATTGCTGTATCACATCAGTTACACTTCCAATTGATTTACATATTGCCATTCTAGTGTCTGATGTATTCTGCTGTCTATCCTATTCTCTACTATCCCCCTTCCCCTCCCCTCCCCTCCCCTCCCCTTTTCTCTCTCTACCCCCTCTACTGTAAATCATTTCTTCCACTTGTATTATTCTTCTCTTACCCCTCCTTTCCTCTTATATGTAATTTTGTATAACCCTGAGGAACACCTTCCATTTCCATGCGATTTCCCTTCTCACTCCCTTTCCCTCCCACCTCTCATCCCTGTTTAATGTTAATCTTCTTCTCAAGCTCTTCGTCCCTACCCTGTCCTTGGTTACTCCCCTTATATCAAAGAAGTCATTTGACATTTGTTTTTTAGGGATTGGCTAGCTTCACTTAGCATAATCTGCTCTAATGCCATCCATTTCCCTCCAAATTCTATGATTTTGTCATTTTTTAATGCAGAGTAATACTCCATTGTGTATAAATGCCACATTTTTTAATCCATTCATCTATTGAAGGGCATCTAGGTTGGTTCCACAATCTTGCTATCGTGAATTGTGCTGCTATGAACATCGATG
This sequence comes from Spermophilus citellus, assembly GCF_964194105.1. Lineage (NCBI taxonomy): Eukaryota > Metazoa > Chordata > Mammalia > Rodentia > Sciuridae > Spermophilus > Spermophilus citellus. Next base: position 63,034,217 of record NC_138187.1, on the reverse strand, counting down.
TAGCAGTGTCCCTGTAGCATGCTCTTATTAGGTCTTTAGGGAATAGACCGAGAAGGGGAATCGCTGGGTCAAATGGTGGTACCATTCCCAGCTTTCCAAGAAATCTCCATACTGCTTTCCAAATTGGCTGCACCAATTTGCAGTCCCACCAACAATGAACAAGTGTACCCTTTTCCCCGCATCCTCTCCAGCACTTGTTGTTGGACTTCATAATGGCTGCCAATCTTACTGGAGTGAGATGGTATCTTAGGGTGGTTTTGATTTGCATTTCTCTGACTGCTAGCGATGGTGAGCATTTTTTCATGTACTTATTGATTGATTGTATGTCCTCCTCTGAGAAGTATCTGTTCAGGTCCTTGGCCCATTTGTTGATTGGGTTATTTGTTATCTTATTGTCTAATTTTTTGAGTTCTTTGTATACTCTGGATATTAGGGCTCTATCTGAAGTGTGTGGAGTAAAGATTTGTTCCCAGGATGTAGGCTCCCTGTTTATCTCTCTTATTGTTTCTTTTGCTGAGAAAAAACTTTTTAGTTTGAGTAAGTCCCATTTGTTGATTCTTGTTATTAACTCTTGCGCTATGGGTGTCCTATTGAGGAATTTGGAGCCCAACCCCACAGTATGTAGATCATAGCCAACTTTTTCTTCTATCAGACGCCGTGTCTCTGATTTGATATCAAGCTCCTTGATCCATTTTGAGTTAACTTTTGTGCATAGCGAGAGAAAGGGATTCAGTTTCATTTTGATGCAAATGGATTTCCAGTTTTCCCAGCACCATTTGTTGAAGATGCTATCCTTCCTCCATTGCATGCTTTTAGCCCCTTTATCAAATATAAGATAGTTGTAGTTTTGTGGATTGGTTACTGTGTCCTCTATTCTGTACCATTGGTCCACCCGCCTGTTTTGGTACCAGTACCATGCTGTTTTTGTTACTATTGCCCTGTAGTATAGTTTGAAGTCTGGTATCGCTATACCGCCTGATTCACACTTCCTGCTTAGCATTGTTTTTGCTATTCTGGGTCTTTTATTATTCCATATGAATTTCATGATTGTTTTATCTATTTCTACAAGAAATGCTGTTGGGATTTTGATTGGCATTGCATTGAACTTATAGAGGACTTTTGGTAATATCGTCATTTTGATGATGTTAGTTCTGCCTATCCATGAACAGGGTATATTTTTCCATCTTCTGAGGTCTTCTTCTATATCTCTCTTTAGGGTTCTGTAGTTTTCATTGTATAAGTCTTTCACCTCTTTTGTTAGGTTGATTCCCAAGTATTTTATTTTTTGGGGGGATATTGTGAATGGAGTAGTTGTCCTCATTTCCGTTTCAGAGGATTTGTCGCTGATATACAGGAATGCATTTGATTTATGCGTGTTGATTTTATATCCTGCCACTTTGCTGAATTCATTTATTAGCTCTAATAGTTTCTTTGTAGACCCTTTTGGGTCTGCTAGGTATAGAATCATGTCATCTGCAAATAGTGATAATTTAAGTTCTTCTTTTCCTATTTTTATGCCTTTAATTTCTTTCGTCTGTCTAATTGCTCTGGCCAGTGTTTCGAAGACTATGTTGAACAGAAGTGGTGAGAGAGGGCATCCCTGTCTTGTACCAGATCTTAGAGGGAATGCCTTCAATTTTTCTCCATTCAGAATGATGCTGGCCTGTGGCTTATCATAGATTGCTTTTACAATGTTGAGGTATGATCCTGTTATCCCTAATTTTTCTAGAGTTTTGAACATAAAACTGTACTTTGTCAAATGCTTTTTCTGCATCTATCGAGATGATCATATGGTTCTTATTTTTAAGTCTATTGATGTGGTGAATAACATTTATTGATTTCCGTATATTGAACCAGCCTACAGCAAAATATTTTAAAGAGGTTCTTTATTTACCTCTAATGTCCTATACTGTGAGATAATGCTATCTTATTTAAATACATATATATGTATAAATAAAATGGTATCTTATATGTATGCATGCATAATACTTATCATATAATAATATGATTATTATAACAATGATTATAATAATCATTGTTTATACAATGATAATAATTGTACTATTATAATAGTAAAGATTTTTTTTTTTTTTTAGTTGAAGCATGACTGAGGCTTTTAAAAGGTTAGAGGGAAGGAGAACACATAGGTGTTTATGGGATAGAGTATGTAAACATTCTTTGGTGATAGGCAAGCTTTACTGAAACAAATTAGGGTGGTTACATATAAGTCCATTGAAATATCCACACCAGAGATAGTCTATTCTTTCTGGAGTCTCTAAAGGCACACTAAATATTGATAGAGTTCTGAAAATTCTTTTTTTCATTTTTTGTTTTTTGATTCAGTCTCTGTGTAGTACCTTATCCCTGCTGGCAAGTCCATAAGGTTCTTAAAATGATGTTTGCTTTCACTTTGATCATTCTACAACCATCTAAATTTACATCAGTGTCAATACATTTTTAAAATGTATTTCTTCTTTTTAGATATACATGACAGTAGCATGTATTTTGACATATAATACATACATGGAGTATAACTTATTCTAATTAGGATCTCATTCTTGTGGTTGTACATGATAGTTTCACTGGTCATATATGATCAGAGGAAGGTTATGTCTGATGCATTCCACTGTCTTTCCTATTTCCATCTCCCTTCCCTTCATTCTCTTTTGTCTAATCCAATTAACTTCTAGTCTTCCCTGCTCACTTCATTGTGTGTTGGTATTCATATATCAGAGGAGATTTTTTTTTCTGTGCATTCTCAACACTATTTATCTTCTGTTGGTATTAGCCCATCCTGATAGACATAAAGTGATGTGTCATTGTGGTTTTAATTTCCATTTCTCTGATGATTAGTGATGTTGAGCATCTTTCCATATACTGTACTGATTAGCCTTTTTCTTCTTTTTTTGTTTGTTTGTTTGTGGGTGGAGAAAATTGCTGGAGATGAAACCCAGGGCCTTGCACATTCTAGGCAAGCCCTCTACCTCTACCACTACTACTAAGTTGTAAGCATTCCTTACACATTTTTAATATCAGCCCCTTATTGGATACATGGTTTGAAAATGCTTTTCCCATTCCATGGGTTGCATTTTCATTTTGTTGTTTCTGTTACTGTTTTTTGTTGTGGCTCAACGATTTTTAGTTTGAAGTAATTTCTCTCATATATTTTGCTGTGTTGTCTGTGCTTTTGATTGTCATAACCTCACCCCTGCCATATATGCCAAAACCAAAAGTCAAGCATCTTTTCTCTTATTATTTTCTTCTAGAAATTTTAATCTTCCATTTTTAAAATTATTTTTTATGCATTGAGTCAGATAAAGGCCCAGCTTCTTTCTTTTGCTTGTGAATATGCAGTTTCCCCAATACCACTTTTTTGGGGGGTACTAGCAATTGAACCCAGGAGCATTTAACCACTGAGCCACATCCCTAGCCTTATTTTTTATTTTATTTAGAGACAAGATCTCACTGAGTTTTTTAGGGCCTTGCTAAATTGGTGAGGCTGGGGGCTGGGGATGTGGCTCAAGCAGTAGCGCGCTCGCTTGGCATGCGTGAGGCCCGGGTTCGATCCTCAGCACCACATACAAACAAGGATGTTGTGTCTGCCGAGAACTAAAAAAGAAATATTAAAATTCTCTCTCTCTCTCTCTCTCTCTCTCTCTCTCTCTCTCTCTCCCTCCCTCACTCTCTCTTTAAAAAAATAAATAAATAAATTGGTGAGGCTGGCTTTGAACTTGCATTCCTTCTGCCTCAGCCTCCCCAGCTGTGGGTATTACGGGTGTGCACCACTGCACTAGGCCCCAACACCATTTTTAAAAAATATTTATATTTTTTATGTAGTTGGACACAGTACCTTTATTTCATTCATTTATTTTTATATGGTGCTGAGGATCAAATCCAGGCCACTGCATGTGATAGGCGAGGGCTCCACCACTAAGCCACAATCCCAGCCCCCCAATAACATTTTTGAAGAAGACTGTCCTTTCCCCATTGTGTATTCTTGGAACTCTGTCAAAGATCAGTTGACCATAAATGTGTGGGCTTATTCTTGGGCTCTCTATTCTGTTCATTGGTCTATTCGTCTATCTTTATGCCCTTGTCATTCTGTTTAATTACTATAGCTTTGTACTTACTATATTTTGTAACCAGTAAGCTTCATACCTCCAGTGTTTTCCTTCTTTCCCAAGAGTGGGCTCTTTTGTGGTTCCATATAAATTTTAGAATATTCTTTCTATTTCTGTGAAAAAAAAATGCCACTAGAATTTTGATAGGAATAGCTTTGAAACTGTAGATTTCTTAATTGTAAAAGAGCTGGGGTGCAGCTCAGTGGTAGAGTGCTTGCCTAGCACAGGCAAGGCCCTAGATTCAATTCTGCAGCACTGTAAACAAACAAATGAACAAACAAGATGCCACAAATGGAATAACAGTATTTTTTAAAGGCTTTAAATAAAAAAGGCTTTAAATAAATAACAGTATTTTTTAAAAGGCTTCAATCTGGGGCTGGGGTTGTGGCTCAATGATAGAGAGCTTACCTAGCATGTGCAAGGCCCTGGGTTCGATCCTCAGCACCACATAAAAATAAATAAAATAAAGATATTGTGTCCAACTACTACTGAAAAATAAATATAAAACAAAACAAAAGGCTTCAATCTGTGTCAAGCCAGAATCCCTAGGCAACAAATAAGAATGAATCATTTGAGTTTAATGTCAAAAAAGAAAAAAAAAGAAAAAGAATTGATGGGTAACCATATAATATATCATCCCAGTTATACAAGTTTTTTAATCAACTTTATTGAGTTATAATTCACATATGGTAACATTTGCTGTTATAAAATGTTCCTTTTGTTGAGTTGTGATAAATAGTGACAATTATATAACCACCACCAGGTTCAAGCTATAAAACATTACCATTTACCCCTAAAACCACCCTTCTGCCCCTTGTCTGCTAATTTCTTCATCCAGTCCTTGCAGTCTGACTGACAGTTACTGATCTTTCTGTCTCCACTCCCTTACCTTTTGGAGAATTTCATTTGAATGAAATGTACAACATAGTCTTTTGCACTTAGTTCTGGTTTCTTTCACTTAGCTATGGAAATTTATTCATGTTGTTAAGTATATCATTAATTTATTTCTTTTTAATGGTAAGCAGGATTCTATTGTTTGATATACCACAATTTATTTATCTGCTCATCAGTTTATGGTTTTTCAGGTGTTTGTTTTCCCCGCAGGGTTTGTAGGAAAGACTAAATCTCACCAAATAATCTTAATGTCTTTGTACAAAGTCAATTGACCCTACCCATTTGAGTATATTCCTGGATTAAGTTTTATTCCTGGATGTTTAAACCATGCCAACAATACACTGTCTTGATGACTGTAGCGCCATCATGTCTTAAAATCATGCAGCATGGGTTGGGGTTGTAGCTCAGTGACAGAGCGCTCACCTAGCACATGTGAGGCCCTGGGTTTGTCCTCAACACCGCATAAAAATAATAAAATAATAAAGGTATTGTGTCCATCTACAACTAAAGAAAAATATTTTTTTTTTTTTTTAAATCAGGCAACATGATGCCAGGTGTCATGGCACGTGCCTGGAATCCCAGCAGTGCAGGAGGCTGAGGCAGGAGAATCAGGAGATCATAAACCCACATCATCAACAGCGAGGTGCTAAGCAACTCAGTGAGACCCTGTCTCTAAATAAAATACAAAATAGCACTGTGGATGTGTCTCAGTGGTCGAGTGCCGGTGAGTTCAATCTCCGGTACCCCTCCCTGCCAAAATTAGGCAGCATGAGTCCTCCCACTTGTTATTTTCCAAATTGTTTCCTTTGTAAGTGTTTTACAATTGCATATAAATTTACAGTCAGCTTTTACCAAAATACTCATTTTTACCAAAAATACTCCTTGAGATTTTGATTGGAATTGATCTTGCAATTCTTTTACAACGTGACCAAGGAGACACAGGAGGCTCAGGAAAACAAAGCTCTTTATACTCCTCACAGGTCCCAGAGACAGGAGGCTCCATGCTGTGCCACCACATGGGGAACACACAGGGTGGACAGGGGGCAGAAGACAGGAGTGAGGGAAGGGGTCAGGCCACAGCCTTATTAGAAAAGGCAAGACAGGGAAGATGAACAGCACAGAGTTGACCAGCTAAATAATTTTGGCAGCTTTGTGTTCAGTGACTGCCCAGCATATGTTTTATAGCTACTTGCTCTTTCACTAGAAGAAAGTAAGTGAATGGTCATGAATATAGCCTTTTCCCTTTATGGGGAGAAATCTTCATGAATACAGCCCTATGCCTACATTTTAGATCCCATCAATACATTAGCACAAAGAATACAAATATTTTCAAAGATATTTAGATTGCCAAATCGTCTCCCAGAAGAGTAAATGATATTTCTTGTTAACAGCAGTCACTGGACTGACAGCATAAGAAAGAAACCCTAAAGAAAAGGATTCAACATACGATCCTGTTAGCCAATAATGCTGTCCTAAAGGTATCACTCAAACTCCAGATTTTCATAGACTAGAAGATAATATCTTTAAAAATATCCATGTGACCAAACTCATCTTTCAGGATTCAATACATAATATGTCACCTGCTCTAGGAGACTTGACCCTTTAGGTTGAATTATTCGTTTCTTTTGGGTGTTTCAGTGACAATGCGAATGCTCCTAATTTCTGGAAACACCTTTGAACCCTATGTGTAATCTTGCCCAAAGCCAATTCTTCCTATGGTTTAGATAAAAAGTGTCTCCTAAAGACTCATGTGTGAAGCTTTTGTCCTCAACACTGCCATGTTCAGAGGTGGAGCTTTTAGAAAATGATTGGATCATGAGGGCTCTGACCTCATCAATGGATAAGTCCATTGATGGATTTATAGCTGGATGGACTATGAAAAAGTTGTGGAAACTATAGAAGGTGTGATCTAATTGGAGCAAATGGGTCATTAGAGGTGTGCCCTGGGAAGGTTTATCTTGTCCCTGGCCCCTTCCTTGCTCTCTCTTTGCTTCCCAACTGCTGTGAGCTGTGAAGTTATCCTCTGCTACACACTTCTACCATGATGTTCTGCCTCACCTCAGGTCCAAAACAATGGAACCAGCCAACCATGACTGTAACCTCTGGAACCATAAGCCAAAATCAATCTTTTCTCTTATGTTGTTCATATCAGGTATTTTGGTTACATTAATAAAAAGATGACTGATCCAATATTCCTTTCAGTGAACCAACAAATTTCTTTTTTTCTCAATTTTAATTTTCTATTGTCTTTCTCTTTTTATCATAACCAGCATAAATGATGGTTATGAATGGGTACAATAACCTTCCCAATGTGCAGGAGGAATATACTTTTAGGAAAAAAGTAAAGAAGGGGGCTTTGGAAGACAGTAATGTAAACCAGAGAATATCTAACAGATGCTGGTTGTGTCAGCTTTTCTCTATTCACCTCAGGATGCTTGAGTCTTGTAGGTCCCTGAGTATGTTTCTGGTTAGAACAATCAATTCAGGTGGAAAAAGGGAAAGCCAAGGCTACTGGGATTTAAAAATAAATAAAAACCAAGATGGCTTCTGTGATTGAGTTCTGAGCTCAGCTTTTGAAGGTGGGATGAACATGACATTAGAAAAGCTGACTGAGCAGCTGGCAGCCTTTTCCTAGGCAAGGAGAAGGAGGAACCCAAGGGCCCAAGGGAAGGGAAGCTTCTAAAAACTAAGAATTGTCCTTAACAAGGCATCCTTGACAACTAATCCTACATGCTGTTCAGTCTAGATCATTCATTAAACATCTGATGATGAACACACATTGGAATTCCCCATATTTCTCATGCATCTAAACAATTGAGGGGTGTGTGTTTACAGATCAAATATTAGGGTATCATTTTCTTAATTAAAAGTTATTTAATAATATACTATAACTCGCTAATATCTGATGGAGAAACTCTGCTAAATGTTTCCATAACCGAAGTAGCTGTAGACTTTTATTTTCCATTTGTAGAAGTCAAGAGAGTAGTCTGATTTGATCAATATTACATAGCAATTCAGTGATAGAGTTATGACTAGGACATGAGACCTCCAACTGGTGGGCCACTATACTTTTGAATGCATCCACATGGCCCCAAACACACTTGCTTCATTGGTCAGAGGCATAATAAGAGAAATAAGCACAGACACAGATGTGATCTTCCAGCCAGCAGGTGGCAATCTGTTGAGAAACCTCAAAAGCATATTTTGTACACTACTGAGGATGAACATGTAAAAGCCTAGGAGATAATATGGTTTTTAACTCCTTAGATTTTTTTTTAATGCTGCTATTCCAGAAGTGGAAAAAAATCAGGTCAATTATGAATTTCATTAGATCGATTATGTTTCCTACATGACAGAAATTAAAATTTGTGATTTTTTTTCTGACTCAGGTAAGCATATCTCCATTTGTCCCCATGCATCTTTCTCTGAGCTTCTTGTCCTGCTGTGCACCCCAGGAGGCTGACCTTCATGGACTGTACAGCTAGACTTCCTGTCTCTGGCTTATTGTTGGGTTTGACCAATTCATATTGGCATCAACAGCTCCAGAGGGCAGGGGAGAGAGGACAAGTATTTATTTTCCCTATTCCTTGCTTACATGCTGCAGTTCTGGCAGTGGGCACATTTCTCTACAATGCACACCCTGTCAGCTTCTATCAGGCAACCCTGCTTCTAGCTCTCCAGCTCTCTGTGGTGCAAGATGCTTCTTGACCTTTTAGACTCATGGAAGGGAATAGTTTACTTACCATTGTTGGCTCCTTTAATCCTTCCCACATCTCTGTACATGATCCTTTATTCCATAGTAATTCTCCTTAGTCTATGTGTTGTTCTAATATAATTATGTATTTCTCTGATTTCTATCTTTATTGATGTGTATTCTTCTATCAGAAGGGGTTGTCTTTCTCCCCTATGTACTTATTAAATCATCTATTAATATCAAAATGGTGTTGTGGATATTGATTTTAAAATCCAATATTATTTTACTATTATTTGATTTATTACTTTGTTCCAGTTTTAGCCTTTGTGAGCCCCCCTTTTTTTAAAGAAAGAGTGAGAGAGAGAGAGAGAGAGAGAGAGAGAGAGAGAGAGAGAGAGAATTTTTAATATTTATTTTTTAGTTCTCGGTGGACACGACATCTTTGTTGGTATGTAGTGCTGAGGATCCAACCCGGGCCGCATGCACACCAGGCGAGCGCGCTACCGCTTGAGCCACATCCCCAGCCCCTTTGTGAGCCCTTTAAAGTTGACTTTTAACATGCTACCATCTTTTTTTTTTCTTTTTCTTCTCCAGTACTTCCTTAATTTATGGCACCATAAGACGTCTCTGGATTCATATTGTATTTTATTTGTCCCAACCATTTCTTCAAAGAACCTTTTTCCTTTTTATTGGCGAATGGTATTTAGAAACCAAGAAGCACAGAACAAGGTAGGCTCATTCCTATCAGGGTGTTACTGCTTTTAGGATTTCTCAGTAACAGAACTAAGAAATATGTGGACACATAGACCCATACACATATTCACATATATGTACACATTTATTTCTGTACCTATTCGTGTGTGTATACATGTGCATCTCTATACACATATAAATTATATGCATGTGGGTAGGTATATATAAAAGTAGCTAAAGATATAATAATTTTAACTTGGAAAGAAATTTTAATATCCAAATAGTATTAAAGGCAAGAAAATGTCTAAAGGAACAAAGAATAGTGTTATTTATTGTTAAACAGAGCAAGAAGATAGATTCTCAAAAACATATATTAACCTTGTAACATGCCCTCAGAGTATAAAAAGCAATCAATAGTACAGGGGGATAAATATATGTCAACAAGTGTAATTAGAGGTTTTACTACAATTACCTCAGAAATTGATAAAACAAAAAAGCTTTTTAAATTGAGAGGAAGGAAAATTAGAGATCAGAATCACACAACTAAGAAACCCAAGTTATTAGATGCTGTATTAGTTTTCTGGTGTTGCTATCATGAATTACCACGAGTCCCGTGGTTTACGACAGCCCACATCTGTTCTCTCATAGTTCTGGAGACAGAATTTGAAATGAGTTTTATGGGGTTAAAGCCAGGATAGGGAGGTTTTAACACTGCTCCTTTTGGAAGCGCCAGCGGGGACTGACTCATGGCCTCCTCCAGCTTCCAGAAGTTGCTGGCTTTCCTTGGCCAGTGGCAACATTACTCCAGTCTCTGCTTCCTTCGTCACACAACCTTCTCCTTTTCTGTACTCAAATCTCTTTGGTATCCTTCCTATAAGGACTTTTGTGATTGTATTGAGGCTTACTCTAATAACCCAGGATGACCTCCCCACTTTAAGGTTTTAGCATAATCATATCTGCCAGGTCTTTTCTGTCGTATAAAATATTCTCTGGTCCTGGGAATTAGAACTGAGACATCTTTGGGGACCATCCCTCAGCCAAAGTGGATACATGATTAGAAATTGACAGCACACATTATTTTCAAACATAAAGAGAATATATACAAGAACTGAACACATACTCTGCCAGAAGAGAAATCTCAACTGAGTCTGAAAAACAAATGTCCTATAAATCTTGTGCTCTGACCATTATGAACAATGTTTCAGAATTAGTAATATGGAAAACCAACACATCTCCTATATCTAGAAATTAAATAATAATATATCAGTAAAATGGTAAAAAGAAAACATAAGGAATGTGATAAAATACATGTTTCAAGAGAATTTTTAAGGACACATTTAAAGCAGTAGCTAGAACAGTGCACTATCTTACAAAACTTTCTGCAATCATGGAAATATTCTGTATCTGTTCTATTCAATAGGGTAGCCACCAGCCTCCGGGTCACTCTTATGCACTTGAAATGTTATCAGTGTTGACAAAGGAACTGGACTTTAAATTTTTATTTAATTTTAGCTAACTTAAATTTAAAGTTAAGTCATCACATTTGGCTAGTGGCTACCTTATTATACACTGCAAACTCAGGGAAATTTGTGCCTATGGATAGGTTAATAACTTTAAAAAGGTTGAAATAAATGACTTGAGGTACAGTTGGAAAAACAATAGTGCAAAACCCTAATCTGATAGAGATAAAAGCAGAAATCAATGAACTAAAGAACAAAGACAAGAAAGATGAACAAAATCAAAAGTGAGTTATTCGACAAGATTAAAATGATGGAGAGAATGCTGTTAAAACTAAGAAGAAAAGAGGAGGCAATAAACAATATAGAGAAACATAGCACTAAATAGCCATAGTAGCAGTGGCAGGGGAGGTAGCGTTGAGAGGACCCCCTATTAGTGGTGAGATCTGGAACACCTTTACTTGGGTAACTGTGGCAGGGCCTCAATGGGAGGTTGATGACATTTTAATGTAATTTCTAACTGCATAGGCTCAAAATCTGATTTTCTGGCTTTCTTAGAGATCCCATGAGCAGTCGTATCTTTTTTTAAGTCAGATTTTTGAAGGTATACTTTATATAAAACAGAATCCCACACTTTGAAAATAGATGATTCTGTAAGATTGAGCAAATGCAAAAATAAGATTTCCTTGTGCTTTTCTGCAAACTTCTTTGGTTCTCCTCATCCTTTCATAAGTTCTTAACAACCACTGATATTGAATTCTGTCACTCTTTAGGTCCTATGGACTAACAATTATAAAAATTTTGATAAAATCATGTTGCTATGATAAAGCCATGTTTTCCATTCATTTTATCTTCCTAGGCATACAGGAAGGCAAGACTTTTTTGGCCTCCTTTGCAATTATTTCTGAGGATGGTACTTAGGTTCTAGATAATTTAAGATAAGTAGAAATGATGTAAGGCCCTCACTTGAACCTTACTGAATGCTGTACGGTCCTACAGCCTTCTCTTCTCCTTTGACTGCCATCTTGGAAATCACATATTCCAGTCAGTGTGGTTACAAGATGGAAGCAAACTTGTGTCTTGATGATACAACCAGTTACCAGTGACGAATTCTGCTTCTGTGCATATTGAAGTTTGAACATTAGAGAAGCACGCCAAGGCAAGCAGATAAAGCAGGATTTATTTAAAAAGTAGCAGCACAGACTTTTCCCGTGAGGGAGAAGGGGACCAGAGCTGGTATCCTGGTATCCCAAGAAGTGAGGGTGTCCTGCCCCTTTTATACCTCTTAGACTTTCTTTGTTTTCTTGTCTTCTTTCCCCTTATCTCTCTCCTTCCTGCATGTATGACTAGGCCCAGGAGATGGCCCAGGTGGGACAGCCAAATGGTGAGAAGCAGATGGGTAAGGGAAAGGGCCAAATGGAGTCATCCAGGCAGAAACCAGCCCAGGAGGCATTAATTAGCAACTTTTATAACTACCTGTAGGGAGGGAAAATTCCTGGGACAGGTTACCTTAGCAACAGGTTGGAGCAGGGACAGGTGGAGGAAGGGTTTGAAGGCATGAACATTTCAATCTCCCAGAGGCTGTCTCCAACTTCCTGGACCTAAACTGACCTCCAGTGTCTTCATCCACCCAATTACCTATCTACACTGACTGCCTGACTTTATTCTTGCTTCAGTGAGTCTCTACTTGTGGCATACCTGTCCAGAAGAGCTACATTGAACTATGACATGAAAGAGGAATAAATATTTTTTTTGGTTAAGCTATTGAGATTTTGGAATTTATATGTTTCAGCAGCATAGCTTAGCCTAATCTGATTAATTCATTGTTTTTCTTCATCTTAGAGTCTTTGCATGAATTTTTATATCGCTTGGTCCTAGTTAGTCACTCATTTCTATCTCTTGGGCCTTTTCTTTCTCTTGGAATATCTTTCCCATATCTTGCATGCAAATATGACTTTTGTTTTCTTTTAGTACCAGGGATTGAACTCAGGGGTGCTTAACTATTGCCACATCTCCAGCCTTTTTTTTTTTATTTTTTATTTTGAAATAAGGTCTGCTAAGTTGCTTAAGGCCTCTCTAAGTTGCTGAGATTGGCTTTGAACTTGTGATCCTCCTGACTCAGCTTTGCAAATATGAGTTTCTAATTTCTGTTTTTAGTCTTTATTTTTTGATACACAACAATTGTACATATTCATGGGATATTTTGATACATGTATATATTGTATAATGATCAAATCAGGGCACTTAGTATATCTATCGCCTCTAACATTTATCACCTGAGATCATATTTGATGAGACCATTCAACATCCTGTCTCCTTATTTTCTGGAAATATATATTATTAACTATCATCACTCCACTGTGCATTAGAGGACCATAACTGGCTTGCTAATTTCTTAAACATCCATGTTGAAAGCAAGGTGATGTAAGTGTTTAGAAATACTGTTCAAGGAACTGAACAGGCACTTATAGGAGAAATAGAAGAAATATGATAGGTCAAAATATATATTTAAAAATGTTCAACATCTCCAGCAATTAGAGAAATGCAAATTAAACTACACTGATATTTCATCTCACTCCAGTCAGAATGACAATTATCAAGAATACAAGTAACAATAATTGTTGGTGAGGATGTGGGGGAAATGGTACACTCATACATTGCTGGTAGAACCGAAAATTGGTGCAAAGACTGTGGAAAGCAGTATGGAGATTCTTCAGAAAACTTGGAGTGGAACCACCATTTGACCCAGTTATTCCACTCCTTGGCATATACCCAAAGGACTTAAAATCAGCATACTATAGTGATGCAGCCACATCAATGTTTATAGCAGCTCAATTCACAATAACTAAGGTATGGAACCAACATAAAGTGCTCTGCAATAGATGAATGTGAAAAAGAAAATGTGCTATATATACACAATGGAATATTACTTAGCCATTGAGAAGAATGAAATTATGGCATTTGTCAGTAAATGGATGGAACTGGAGACCAGCATGCTAAGTGAAATAAGTCAACCCCCCAAAACCAAAGGCTGGATGTTCTTTTTGATATTTGGTTGCTAATCCACAATAAGGGCAGGGGAATAGCAGTTCATTGAATTAGACAAAGGGGAATGAAAGGAAGCAGAGATGGGAATAGGAAAGACAGTAAAATGAATCAGACACAACTTTCCTGTGATCATATATGAATACATGACAAGTGTAATTCCACATCATGTACAACCACAAGAATGAGAAGTTAAACTCTATGTATATATAATATGTCAAAATACACTCCACTGTCATGTATATCTAAAAACAAATAAATAGTAAAGATTAAAAAAAGAAATACCTTTCAAACTAAGCTTGTCAATACTTGAGTATTCTCTATACCACTGAATCTTCTGAAAGTTAGTATTTTGATTTGTACTCTCTTAGGAAATATGTCAGTTATAATATGAAAAATAAAAAGTTAATTCCATTTTTATAGGAAAAATAACCATTAGTGAAGTGCTCAACATCATATGATATTCAGTGATAGGGGACTTTCAAGCCTTGGTATCTACTAAATGGTTCCAGCATCTGTTATTCTGCTTTCCTCTCTTGTTTTTGAATTCTTTCAAAAGCACTTGGTGTCAACAACATGTTGAATTCATCCCATTTCCAAGTGTATAGTGTGAAAAGCAGAAGGGCCTGTTTTTTTGAAGACATTCAAAGAGATCTAAAAGATGATGGTCTAAGCTGAAGTTCATCATAAGGAAACTTTTCATGGTGTTCACACAGCATTAGAACTAAATATAGATATCGGTGAATCAACAGTGCATCAGAACAGAATAAGAACTGTTTGGAGTGAAATGTGACCTTCTATAGAATCAAGAGATGGTTTCTTATCATGTAGCCACATCTAAACTTCGAGCTTCAGAGAAAGGATTTTATGCTTCCTTTTTTTTTCTCTCAAGTGTTAGTCTCAGAGTATTTGTTCAAGGTCGTGGCAATAACAAGTCATATATAATTTTGTTTTCCTGAGCTATATCAGCTTGTGAGTAACAATGTATGGAGTTTAGGGAGTACAAACTACTCTTTCATCAAGTTTTCAAATAATTCTACACTATTCTTGACCTCTGATTTCAAAGACTTCTGTGGGGAATGAGGTGGGAGGGCCTGTGGGATTCAATGATAAACTTCTTACTTATATTCTTTACAGATGTTGCAGTTTCAATCAATAGACTCAATTCCCCTTTCCAGTTTATATTTATACATATTACTTGTCTATTGCTGTCTTTTCTATCTTCTTTGTCCTTCTGGATTTAAATGCTGTAAATTATTTTACTGTTATTTTAGTGAAATTCTTTTACTATCATCTTTACTCTTGTTTAAATCTTGTTTTAGCTCTTTGAACTATACTAGAAATCTATTTAACTTTTATTTACCATTTGGTTTTTCTTCATTAAACAAATAAGATTATGGGTGATACTTTATAATCAGTTTCCAAAAATTAATGATATGAACATGCAAATGGATTAACCAGACATTTCTCCAAAGAAGAGATGCAAACATTCAACAAATATTTGAAAAATGTTCAACACCATTAGCAATAAGGGCAATGCAAATTGAACTACACTGAGATTTTATCTCATCCCAGTTAGAATGGCAACCATCAAGAATATAAATAATAAAAAATTCTGGTGAGGATGTGGGGAAAAAGAAATACTTATACATTGTTGATGAGACTGCAATTTATTACAACCACTATGGAAATCAGTATGAAGATTGCTCAAAAGACTAGGAATATAACCACAATATGACCCAGCAATCCTATTCCTTGGTATTTATCTAAAAGAACTGAAATCACCACAATATAGTGATACGTGCATTACAATGTTTATAGAAGCACAATTCACAATAGCCAAATCATGGAACCAGCCCAGGTGTCTACCACCAGATGGATGTGTAAAGAAAATGTGGAGTTGTACTCATCCATAAAGAAGAATGAAATCACTTCATTTGTTGGTAAATGGATGAATGGGGAGAACATCATGCTAAGTGAAATAAGCCAGAATCAGAAAGCAAAGAGTCAAATGCTTTCTCTCATATGTGGAAGCTAGAAAGAAAAAAGTCTAGAAAGAGGTGGGAGAATATCATGAAAATAGAAGGAAATCAGTAGAGGTAGGGGAACAGGAGGAAGGAGGAGGGAATGGAAAGCGAAGTTTCTGGGGAAAGAGACTGAGTAAATTATGTTATGTGCATATGTGAACATGTCACAATGAACTCCACTATTATTTATAATTATAATTCACTAGTAGAACATAAAAAGAAAACCTATTGCAAATGGTCCAAATTTCTTTTTCCTTTCCTTTCTTTCCTTCCTTTTTTTGGGGGGTGGTGGTGGTACTGAGGATTTAATTCAGGGGCACTCAACCACTGAGCCACATCCCCAGCCCTATTTTGTATTTTATTTAGAGAAAGGGTCTCACTGAGTTGCTTAGTGCCTCACTTTTGCTGAGGTTGGCTTTGAACTCATGATTCTCCTGCCTCAGCCTCCCAAGCTGCTGGAATTATAGGTGTGTGCCATCAGGCCAGCTAAATAGTGCAAACTGAAAAAAAAAAAAAACCAATAATAATACATTTTGAACACTTTTGATATGGGGCCAACTTGCCTTGGGTTTCCTTATTCCTTTATGATAACCTGCCCATAGTATGTCACCCAGGAAAAGAAACATGGGGGTGGGGGCAAAACTTCCCCTGGGGAAGGTGAGATTTCAGAGGCTGTAAGTCTGAAGAAAGAGGAGATGCAAATGTAAGACAAACCACTGCCCAGGTGCAGCTATTGGAAAGGAGACAAGGCATGTGGTTTAGGGTAGCTTTGAAACTACTAGGGTCCCAAGTCATAACACAGATGACCTAAGTGCTAAAATAAGGTGTCATAATGATTGTGCTGGGAAGCAGACTAACCACAGTCACAAGGATATAATTCTCTCTCTTGTCTTAACTCACCTGCACGCCCTGTCCACAGCCACCGCAGGGAGCTGGATACAACCCTAAATGATAGGCTGTGGGCCAAGGAGAATGGTGAAAGGAGTTGGGGAATTGAGATATGCGGAGATCTCTGATCCCACCCAAACGTCAAGGGTCATGGGAGGACCCTAATACAGAATCTGATAATAAGGAATCTGGTAGAGCAGTATTTACTCAGGCATATCAGTAGGAGCTGTGAGGATGTAAATATAATCCTGAAGCCTGGGGCTTTGCTGAAACATCTAACAGGAAAGGTCTATTTTTTCAGCCCACACTGACTTACCAGCTTTGACTAGAAAGTTGAAAAGATTTTGCTTTCCCACCCCTGTCCCCAGAGGAAGAGAACCTTGTGATCAATGAGGATTTTAGTGTGAGAATCAAAAAGAGAAATTTCAGCTTGTGAAGGTAGGGCAGTCTTCCTTCCAGGCAAATCCTATGCTCATCAAATCTAGTTTTGCAACAAATTAGGGCATTTTTCAATGATCTCAGAAATGTTTGAGAAATTCTTACCAAAAATTTTTTGAAAAAGAAAGCATAACCCCATTTTTCATTCATTGTGATTTTAAAATAAATATGGGGAGAGAGAGGGAATGTGAAATCAGTCAAATAATGATATCATTACTGGCCTCACCTAGACCCATGGCGTGTTTCTGGATCTGATGCTTGAGTCTCCTGCTTGCTGTCGCTACCCTTCCTGTCTGGGTTGGGTGACCTCCTACCACACACACACAGAAGGAAATGACCCTTCTTGCCACTTTCAGGGACTGATGTTGGATTCCTGAATACTGCTGTGCACACTGTTTTTCTGGGACAAGGGCTAATGTGGGGACCAAGGGAGGTGTTCCCCAGGGCAGAGGACATTCTCTGCACTCATCCTTCTGGGGCAGGAAATGAGTAGAAAGGAGGAAGAGAACACTCGGGGATTTATCTCTTGATTCTCTACTCCAAGGAGTCTAGATGGGCTTGAGAGGGTGAGATGGTTGATTCCTCTTGGAGACTGGATAGGAAGAAGGAAGGAGGGATGCCTGAGGACATTGAAAAGACACCTGGGGACTTTGGGCACTAACAGTGATGTGATATAGCAAACTAGTCAAAAAAGAGGTATAACTCCCTTTTGGAATCAGCCAAGTCTGCTCAATTACCACAGACCATTACTAGCTGAGTTGTGGAAGGGAAGAGAAGGGAAGATAATGTGTTTATACCTGTTTCTTAATTTATCAGTTTAAAATATTATCTTCTCTGAATTTGTGAAGGGTAGAGGATCTCAGAGCGAGGCTGTGGGCTATGAAATTAACCTGCCTCCCTAACTCCAGGTGTTATTTCATTTTTGGGAGATGGTGGCCTTTCCTCAGCGTACTTACACACTTCTCATATATTCCTCTGGTCTTTAGGTTTCTAGAGGGCAGAATGTCGTCTTGTGACTCGTTTCCCCGTAGCAGCACCTAAGGCAGAACCTGCATGAGAGTGGGTTCTCAACAAATATTGTTTGAAGATATGGGTCTGTGTGTTAATGTTTCACCTCTGAGTTCTCAGGGAAGATGACTAATCTCCTCAAGACATTCTGATTATGGCACACAATGACTTCATCCATCTCATGTGACTGAGGTCAGCACTGTAGTCTCCTTTTGGGAGACATCATTTGAGCCAAATACTTGAATTTCATCTGAGACTCTGTCTAGAATTGATGACTAGGGTGCCATGTCACCTTGGGATATCTCTGTGTTGGTTTTTTTTTTTTAAATTGAAAAATGAATATTTATATATGGTTTTCTTAAAAAGTCAAACAGAATACAATGTATACTATGAAAAGTGTCATCATCTAGATTTTTAATGTCCCCCAGCAAGAGGCAGGTATTAACATTTCAGACATTCTTCCACAAATTTTCTACATAAATGTAAGCACATACATGTACATATTTATATGGGCATATTTATAAATATGTTCACATGCCAAATACAATTAGGACTAAGCTTTATGCTTTGTTTTTAATTTGCTTTTGTCCTGCCAAATACTTCTTGAGGATTTTCCATATTGTCCCATATAAATTGACTTCACTACTGTTTTTTAAAAATGTATTAAAGTAATCCTTGCACGTGGCGTAAATATAAAACATTCATATGAATCTATGGAAGAAACTCATCTTCTGCCTCACCTCCAGCCTCACTCCCTGAAGGCAATCTCTTTTATCTGTTTGTCTTTAGTTTTTCCAATAGCACCATATTATTGAGAATGTGTTTATGCCTGTTTCTTAATTTATCAGCTTAAAATATTATCTATTGGTATTCTGCCATGATAGGTGAGGCTATACCCAACCAACTCACTTCTTTGCCTATCAGTATTAGACATTAATTATTAATTTTTTAATAAGGAAGGTGAACACCTAGCTGCTTTTTCTGCCCTATCTCCCCCCAACAGTGCACCATCTCTATTTACAGTTTCTTCCCTGTTACCTCTTTAACCTCAAACAACAAACATAACTCTACTTCTTTTTGAATCAACCATAGGGAGCATCTCTTGACTCTGAAACCTAAGAATCTTAGCAAATCCAACCGTTCCTCCTCTTATACCACTCCTTCCATAACAAAGTTTCCATCTTTCAAAATCACTCAGCTCTCCCTTAATTTTGCTATTGTCAAAGCAGGCAACATTTTTGTTCTATTCTGTAACCATGATGAAGTCTTTGATGATTTTCTGGTACATGGATCATATGTTATTAGAACTCAGTAGCACAGAAAACTCACATAAAAGCAAATGAAGCAGGAGAAGAAATTTACTTACTTACATAACAAATAGCAAAGGCCAACCTCAGTAAAAGTTTCCTCCAAAAGTGTTATCCAGACCTAGTTTCTCTCTCTAGCTCTTAAAAATCACTTTGTGTTGGTTTGACTGAGTGAATCTTTCCCTCAAGGAGGCAAGATGTTGGCAGTTACTTCACCCTTTTATTTTCTCAGGTTGAAATCCAGTAAATTTGGTGGAAAGAAGAGAAAGGCTTTTTCCAAGTACTCAAATTTTGGGATTTATTGTGATTGGAACAACATGTTCTCATGCCCATGCTGAACCAGAGACTGGGACCCTGTAAGCAGGGACTATGGGTATGGTGGGTGTTCAACCCTGTGTCCTAGGTTCCACTCAATAATCAGTGCAGGATCCTCTCCCAAAGCACAAAGAGTTTCCCAAAGGAAATCAGGGTACCCAGAGAAGGAGGAAAGGACATGAGGCATGAAGAATAATAAATACCTACCAGAGGCAACAGACACTCATGTCTTTGGGTTCCGTTTATATACATCTGTGAACCAAACCAGTGAAAAACAGAGTGATGGTTACTGTAGGTGAACGCTGTGCAAAACTGTTTTCAAAATGTCATTAACAAAAAAAAAAAAAAAAAAAGAGTCCATCTGGAGGCCTAATTTTTCTTGAGAGTCACCAATATGCAACTATTGGTTTGTACCTTGATTCTGAAAGTTGGAAAAAATGCAAATACCATTTATATTATTGTAGTTATACCAACAGTTTTTAGAGCAGAGCAGGTTCTCTTAGGAACCCTGTCCTTTGGCACTCAACAAGAATGCTCCTGGTATCAAATTGCCAAGATTCCCCCCCTTGCTCCCTAGCTTGCTAAGAATCAAGCTGTGCTGGAGTTTATTTATTCATTCTTTCATCATCCTTTAAATGACAGATATGGCTGCCTACTCACCTGCCATGCTCATTTTTCCTCCCTAGGTTGTTTTCTTTTGTTTACCTTGGTTGTCATGTATGTTTTGTGGAAATTTGTTACATATTCTTGTATGATAAGAGCTTCCTAAAGTCTTTAATGTGCATTTATGTCTTTAAGAGAATTTCATTGCTATTACCTTAATTATTTATTTGAAAGGGGAGTTTATACATATATGTGCTTAATTAGTACATTTGTACCAAACCTGAAATCTCTACATCATTCTTTCTAATCATTGCATAATATTAAATTATTCAGATATTTTCTTATGGGTTAACAGATTTTTAAAAAAATATATTAACTTTTCATCTACTGACTAACAATTTTGTAGTTATAAACACAAGTGCTATGAGCATTCCTCTATGCACATGTATATCTTTAGAATAAATTCTTAAGCGTAGAGTGTTAGATTGAAGGTCATTGGAAAGTTCCTCTTTGGAGTGTGTGAGTGTGTGTGTGTGTGTGTGTGTGTGTGTGTGTATGTGCTTGGAAAGTGGTGTTGCATACTGATTAAGAGCATGAACTCTGTGGCTAGGCTGTTCCGGCTCATTCTCCTGGCTTTCTGCCTTAGCAGTGTGGTGACCTTGGGCAAGTTACTTAAGTTTCTGTATCTTATTTTTCTAAAGGATAAAAATAGGAAAAATAATATCACCTTTCCTCTAGGGTTGTAAGGATTAAATGGGTTAATTGGATGAGATACATGTCTGATACTAAACACTCAACAACCATTATCTATTAGTGTCTGTTAGTGTTATTCTACGTCAGACTTAGCTATCATGTCAGTAAAAAATAAATAAATAAATAAAAATAAAAATAAAATTATTGTTCTTAGTGGGCTGGTATCATGATTTTGGTTACTTTGGACATTCTCCTGAGCATGCTCTTTGAGGGGTGTAAGGTGGTCCCTGTGGTCAGGCTCAGGTTTGGGGCCTCAGGGAGGCCTGAGGGAGGGCTCTGGACTTTCTTACCCTGTGGTCTACTGACTGTAGTAACTGAAAGCTGCGGGATTCACTGTGGTTCGACGCAGTGCTTAACACATAGTGGAATGAATAACAAAGTGAATAAAGGAAATCAGGTTTAAGAATTGTCTTCTTGTTGTCCCTAATTCCTCTTCATTACTGCCAAGCCTTCAAAAAATCTTAACCATCACATTCTGGCTTACCAGTGAGGAGCTAGGAAGGCGAGGATGGAGGAGGGACTCCATGCCCATGACTGTAGCAACCAGGGCAGACTAGAGAAAAAACACAGTCCCCAGACTCCCCAGGAGAACTTGGTGAAGGAGCCTATAAAAGCCTGGACTTCCTGTTCTTTCCAGAAGTGGGTTTGGATGGCTTGCACCTGTGTATTTGAAGGAGGATGAACTGTCCAACCTGGGAAATCTGGCACAGGGCCTACCAGATTACATGGTAATCTCTAATGACAGCTATTTATAATCTAACTTTTGGTACACACTAAAATAAAGTCTGCGTTTCATACTGTATCCACTCTTTCTAAAGCTGTATCTGCCTTCACGCATTATGGATATGACTGCCCATTTAGAACAACATGACCAACGTGGCTGCTAAATGGATAGATGACTGCCAGAATGAATAATGCTCAGAGAGACCAGATAGAAGAACAAAAATCTTAGGTTTCCAACCAGACCCTCTCAGCGGCATTACCTTACCCTAGTCAGTTGAAATTTCCAAGAACTGGTTTCTGCCTCTGTAAAATGGGGATTAGTGCCATAATAACTACTACCTGTCTGGGTTTAAGAACACATCTTGACATTAAATTAAAAGAGAGAGCGAGAGTGGGCAAATAAATAGATTACAATGGGCAGGCAATATGCCCTGAAACCTTGACCCCCAAATTACCACTAATGGTAAAACCATTAAAGTATTATATTTCTATAACATTCTTAGCAGTTGCTTGGCTTAGGAAAAGTCCTGATTTTGAATTTCTTAGAATATGGTCGTAATTTATTATTTCTTTTACCATTCACATATGTTAAAAATAGAAAAATCTATGTCCAATAGGGGGTTATTTTCTAAAATTTGATAATGCATAAATAGAAATCTCCTTCAGATAAATAGAACCTTTACACATAATATCATAATACAGATTGCTCATTGTTAATGTCAACTCTTTTTTTGGGGGTGGGGGCATTGTTTAAAACTAATCAAGAACTTAGACAGGATAGTAAAAACATTAACCAAGGCTCATTTGTAGTTACCAGATCCAATATGGATCCTGAAACCAAGAAGCTTGTTTGGGTGATAGATTCAGGAAAGATCCAGAAAAGTCTTTGTGACCAAAACATAGATCTCTCCACGTGAAAGATTCAAGTCAACCTCTTATTTTAATAATGAAACAGCTGCTAAGGTCATGGTCCCTCTTGGGGGGGAAGGAGGGGTCTTCATTTGCCATAGATAACTGGGTCGTTTTTGTTTTGTTTGGAGAAATAAATATTTGAAGGGGGTAACTAAAGACGGTTTCGCTGCTGTTATGATGTTATTGATACACAAGCTGACGCTATTATGGCCGACGCTATCAGACTACATTATCTTTATGCTTGCAAGGTAACCTGAAGCAGCCCTCTATTGACTGGGCACTACCTTACACTGAAGCGTCTGCCCTGCCTGGGGACTGTAACCCGAGCCAAGTGCATGCCATACAGACAGCTTTCTTTAGCCACTGAGAGCATCAAGGAAGGAAGAGCGCGAAATCACCTAGGATGGACGGTTTGGAAGAGGGGCTGGTGGCTGAGTGACTCCCAGGGAGGGTGGCCTTGCCATTTCCTCAATTTCTCTTTAGGGGCAATTACTAGTGAGTCCTTTTTTTTCGCTCAGAAAAATAGCTACTATAAGGAAGCCTCTGGAAAATTTCCTTTTCTCCTTTGAACTGTGCAATGTTTCACCGTAGGTCATGTCCACGTGGAGGGCCAGGCTCACCAAGGGACTGAAATCTCCGTCGGGAAGGATGCACCCGTTTCCCTGCTCAGCTCTGCTAGCTTGTTTTGGGAATTCAAGGGAGAATGCTCCCTTTGATCAGTCCAGCGCGGCAGATACCCATTCCACCATCTATGTCCAGCCCATGACCAAAGCGGGCAGACGCCCAAGCCACCCAAGAGAGGAAGAGCGAGCTACAGAGAAAAGGCGAGATTCGGGTACCCGCACGGAGCGCAATGGCAGTGCCACTCGGAATTCAAGCAAACGGACCACTGTCCAGCCTGCTGCAACCCCTGAGGGTTTGTCGGGGTCCCCGGATGACGAACCAGACTGCAAAGCAGGTACTTTGCAGGCTTCCATCCCCAGGCCATCAATTATTGACACGCCAAAGGTGAGTGTTTCCAATTCTGTTACAGATGGGATGATGTCCGGGGAGAGTTCTGAGCTTAGGGAATGCTACAGCAAACTGTTTAAACTCGCTGTTGAGTTAAGAGGCAGAACCCAACTCTTAACTAGCAGGTGCAAGTGTGTAAAGTCTTTTAAATTCTCAGAAAACTTGGAAAGAGGCAATGATAATAAATGCTGAAGCTTTAGCAATGGCCAAAGTTGATCTTTAATTAACTAGCTGTAGTGCCTTAGAGCCAACAGTGTCTTGACAAAAGATCAGGAATGAAACAACCTGGGAAACTATTTTTTATTTTGTGTGTGTGTGTGTGTGTGTGTGTGTGTTTGTTTTAAAAACTGGCCTGTAAGTCTATTTATGTGGAAATCCACAATATGAAAAATTTTGCTGTAGGATTTAAGAAATTGCCTCTAGTGCTCAAAATAAATCATGACATCAAAGCATTTGGGGATAATTTGGAAATGGCAAATACTGTGTACAGATTGGTACAGAAAGGAATTGGCTCATAAAACTATTCACAATTATGGATGTTTCTATGATCATTTTCTGAGATTTAAAGATAGGAGGAGGAAGTTATTTGAAAAAATGGTGCTGTTGCAATTAAGAAGTAGCATCTTGATTTATTATCTATTTTATTTCAAAGCTCTTGGTAAGGCAAGGTGTCTTGGAGAGACAGTGTAAAGGAAGGGTTTCCTAAAAGGTGTTTTCCAAAGCTCTCCTTTGAGGGTCTTTTTTCTTTTTCTTTCTTTCTTTCTTCTTCTCCTTCTCCTTCTCCTTCTTCTTCTTCTCCTTTTTCATTTCCTGGTCAAGTAACTTAGAACCACACTTTAAAAATTGAAAAGTCTTTGGGGGATCATTACTAAGATATTCTGGTTTTAAAAATAGTTTTTTCCTATGTATTTAAGAAATCCTTTTTCTTGTGTGACTACTGACTTGAATCTAAAGAATTTCTTTAGCAATGAAAACTGCCTAACAACAAATGTGGGGTTAAAACATAATTCAAAAACTAGTTTCATTTGACACTTTTCAAGTTTATGTTAAATGATTGTCTGCATCCTTTTATTCTGAAACCAGGCAGAGAGTTTTACCAAATCTTGTGTTATAGCAGTAACTATGATTTATTTTTAGCTCTACTAAATCAAAATCTAAAACCAACCATGACAACCAAAACACTTGTTCAATTTCCAATGCATACTCACATCCAGATTAAGGTATTTTGGGTGGTAGTTAGTTGAGTACACATCATGACCAAGTCTATTTGTTCAAGGTCAAGGAACTAGTGATGTACTATTTTAATGAGACTTTCTGCTGGGTAGGGCATCCAGTAACCCAGCACCCACCCTATATTGCTGAGTATGGCAGCAAGAACAAGGATCAATTTGATTTTATCTTCCTGTTTTAGTGGTTTATATGACTTGTGGTAAGCATGTATATTCAAACAGAACCACTAAAACACAGTGAGGGCTGTGCCATCCTAGGGATGCAATGACCCTAAGCATTCTATTTAACAATCCCAAAGAGAGAACTTGGATGACTCAATGGAGAGGTTTTAGATATTTTATTTCTTATTCACTCCTTGGTGGCAACGGAGGGCTGTGCCATGTCTACAGGCAGAGGGAATGTATGGGATAGATGGATGCCCACTGTACAATTGGATTTCCTCATATGTTTTATGAGTACATTCCTTTACTTTACAACCAGAGTCACTCTGTGTAGATCCTCTCCCAAGGACTGGAGATAAGGAAAGTGGCCTACTCTCCCTCCCCATTTCCCACATTCTTTTAGAGACCTTTCCCATTTCACAGTCTTTTAGAGTCCTTCTTTCCTCACTGCAAGCTTGATTAGTGTTTAACCCAGTGAGGGGCAGTAACATGAATATTTATTGTTCAGTTTGTAGGAGCAAAACCATGGGTAGACGACAGATGTCAGGCAGGCCTTGCAATGGAACCAGACCAAGTACAAGACTAAATATGGGTCACAAAAAGAGGCAATGCATAAGAGAGTTCAAAGGAGGGCTGGAGGCTCAGCAAAGTTACTCTGGAAGGGAGACTGGTCTAGAAGGAGGCATAAGATTTTTTTCAGGGCAGAGATGAAGGAAGAACATTGCAGTGAAGGAAATCATATGACCAGGACTACGGATGTAGAGGAAATGTAGCATAGGAATAGGATGTTTGATAGGCTAAAGATGAAGCCACATATTGGAGAAATACCTGGAAAGGTAGATTAGGGTCGAGCAATAGTGGGATGCCTTGAATGCTGTGATGAGAATTTAAGTTAGTGGCAGTAGGAAGCTTTAAGAATTTTGAACCAAAGAATTTAAAGCGTGGGATTTCATTCTGGGGAGAAAAATAGAACCATGTAGGATAGATTCTAGTTAGGAAGTCTGGAGCTGAGGGGCCATTGCAAAAACCCATATCTTGGGATAATCATAAGGACTAGTAGGAACAAGAGGTGGAAGTGGCCAAGAGGACGGGACCCTATGGGGTAGCAAGTGTAGTGGATGACTCTGTGGAGGGAAGGGAGACCAGGTTGGTAGCAATAAAAAGACAACACTATAAAATTAAGAGGGCATTCCATGGGTAAGGCAAGTGGACATCTATTCTAGTTCAGATGTCAAGAAGTCACCCATATCAAGCACTTGCCAGTTTGCCAGCCATCTGCTGAGTGCTCTGCGTGGAATCTCTCATCTAGTCCTACTTCCACTGAAGTGTATATCTTATGATTCCCATTGCGCAGAGGAAGATACTGACACTTTCTCAAGCCCACAGAGGGAGGAAGTGACTTAGATAGGGTTGGGGTCCAGTTCTATTTGATTCCAAAGTCCATCTTTTGAATATAATGTGTTTCCACTACTGTTTAACTATGTGGTGTTTGAGGATTTACAATCAAATATTCATACATGATCTCACTTGATATGCAAGCAGATTTAATTCCACATAGATGTGTATGCATATATATGTGTTGTATTTTTATAAGCATTTGTTTCTTATTAATTTGCTCAACCTTTTTCTATCAGTTTTGTGGTGACCAATACCATGGAAAGGGATAACTTTACATTTGTACTCTGCTGGTGACAAAACTTTCTTGACGTCAATGTGGGAGATTGCTTTGAGATCCTCTGATGTAAAGTAGCACAGGACTTCCCAGACTTTTCTTTACCTACTAACTTTGGGGTGGCATGTTTTTCTTCAGAAGATGATGGATAGACTGCTTTTATTGCAATCTTGTCTAGTGGCAAAAAATATTTCCCCTTTGGATACTTTGAACCTCTTCACTTAAACTGCCTAAGAAATGGCTAAGAAATGGCTACAGGTCCCCCAGTCTGTCTTTAGTTACCTGGTGTTCAGGTAGGAAGACAGTTCATTAAATCTGAAACAACATCTGGTTTGAGAGGAAAAGCCCAAAGTAATAAAACCAAGTAAACTAAGTAAAAATGAAAGGTTTATGTCTTGTGTAAATGTAAATAGGTATATGTGTCTATATCTGTAAAGTGTTATAAATTAGTCATCTTTTCCCTATTCCGGGCCTGAAATCAAGATGATAACAAGTCTAGAATTGGAATCTGTCTTATAATTACTGATACCTTTGAATTATCATTTTTCCCATTCTTGGTGATCTTATAATTGAAGCATCTCATAATTGGTAGAATTAATTGTAGGGTCAATGAAATACAACAAGTACTGCTGTTTATAAAAATAAACAGCAATTTTTACTATATTCTTCCTCTATGTGAGGATAGCACTAGCCCTAGGAAAGTACAGATGACTGGGATGTGGTCCCTAAGGTTGTTTACATCCTAGCAGGAGAATCCGATGTGCAGTACAATGAAAATACAAGAAAGCTTATGGGTCAGCTCTTCACAAGCACAGGAAGGAGCTCTTAAGTCAGACTCTGGAAGACAGCGGGTGCGGGGGGGGGGGGGGGGGGGGGAGAGGGGGGGGAGAGGGGGGGAGGGGCGGGCTGTGTGGAGAGCTGGTGGGGGAGCTGGACTATTTGGAGGAGAAGGTTTGGAACCTTAATCTCTTAAAATTACCCATCAGACCCAACACTGTTCTTTTCCTACTCGGATGGGGAGAAAGGTACAGTTCACACACTGAGCAACTAAGGGCTTCAGAGAAGTTTGGTAGTTTGAGAAAGTCTGTAACAGTTGTAAGTTTTTTTAAAAAAATTTTATTGGTGCATTATAGTTATACACAGTAGTGGGATTCATTGGGCTATATTCATACAATTCTAAGTTTTTAATCTAGTTCTTATTCCAACTGAGAGTAGCCAGCCTGACATAGGAAGAGAGAATAATTATAGTGAGGAAAATATTCCTTGGTGTATTTTAACAAAAAGTGCATTGCAGCAGAGTATGGTGGCTCATGCCTGTAATCCTAGCGGTTTAGGAGGCTGAGGCAGGAGGATTTTGAGTTCAAGGCCAACCTCAGCAATGTAGTGAAACCAACTTTTCAAGACCCTGTTTCAAAATAAAAAAATAGAAAAGGGCTGGGGTTGTAGCTCAGTGGTGGAGCAGCCTGGGTTCAATCCCCGGTACTTAAAAAAAAGTAGTTAAAACCATATAAAAATGAAGGGAAAGCCGGGTGCGTTAGCACATGCCTGTAGTCCTAGCAGCTTGGGAGAATGAGGCAGGAGGAACATGAGTTCAAAGCCAGCCTCAGCAACTTAATTAGGCTCTAAGCAACTCAGTGAGACCCTGTCTTTAAATAAAATATAAAAGAGGGCTGGGGATGTGGCTCAGTAGTTGAGTGCCCCTGACTTCAATCCCTCATACAAAAAAAAAAAAAAAAAAAAAGAAGAAGAAGAAGAAAAAAACCAAGCAGAAGGCAAAAGGTAAAAAGGGCCCATCTTGGAGTTGACAACTCTATTGAATTCTGGATTAGGTAGGTTTTACAATGAAACAAGAGAACAGGTAACCAGGCCATCCCTGGCACTCATATAGCAGGCTGGATGAAGATTCATGGTCTCAGGTGATCTTCAGGTTCTGAGTCTCATTATTGATGTCTAACAAAGACTCATCTGTCAGTCACCTTTCTCTAAGAGATAGTCTCTTGATAGCCAAGCTTACAAGAGTCTGGTGTGTAAATCAGAATGCCCATTTAGTTGTAAGCTTTAAGAAGTAACTGGCAAATTTAGATCCATTGAGCCATGTATTCTCCTCAGTAGAAAACTACATATAAGAGAAATGTTAAAGATAGTAGAATAAGTCTAACATAGTTTTCCTATGTACACATGAAATTACGTAAGTGAATCCCACCATCGTGCCCACCCACAAGAATGGGGGCCTGATTAGAGTAAGATATATCTTATGCTTGTATCAAAATGGATTATGTTGTCATGTATAACTAAGAAGAACATTTTAGAAAATTGTTTGAAAACATGGACTCAGAGGAAGGCAAGGTATCTATTTTTTTGTGCGTGTGATAAAATATACATAGCATAAAATTTATCATTTTAACTGTTTAATTGTATAGTTCTGTGGTTTTAATCACATGCCTGTTATTATGCAGCTGTTTCCACCGGTCCATCTGCTGAACTTTTGCATCTTCTTTAACTAAAACTCTATATTCATTGAACGATAACTGCACTTCCTCCTCTATAATCCCCTGACAACACCATTCTACTTTCTGGCCCTGTGAATTTGACTACTGTAGACCTCACACAAGCTTGGCAATGCTGTTTTTTTCCATTTTTGTCTGTCTGTCTTATTTCACTTTGCATAATGTCCTTGTTCATCTGTGCAGCATGGATCACTTCTACCTTTTTGCAGTTGGGGATAATGCTGCTGTAAACATGGATGTACAAATTCTTTTCAAGATCCTGATGTCAGTTCTTTTGGGTTTGTACCTAGAAGTGAGATTGTGGGATCATTTGGTGATCCTATGTTTGATTTTTTGAGGAGCTGACATAAGTTCCTAGAGTGGCTACAACATTTCCCCCAGTGATGGTTCCATTTCCCCCAGTGATGGTTCCAATTCCTCCACATCCACGCCAGCATTTGTTGTTTTCTGGGGTTTGCTTGTTTTTTGATAATAGCCATCCTAATGGGTATGAAGTGCTGTCTCACTGTGGTTTTAATTTGCATTTTCCTCATGAATAGTGATGTTCAACATCCTTTTTAAATTTTGGGGGGCTACTGGAGTTCCAACTCAGGGCCTCATGCCCTAACATTGACTTATACCCCAGCCCAATATTGAACATCTTTTTTTTTTTTAAATTATGTGCACTCTCTCATTCTCTATTTGTTTTTATTGGGTGCTGAGGATTGAATCCAGTGCCTCACACATTTTAGGTAAGTACTCTACCACTGAACCACAACACCCAACCCCTGTTGAACACATGTGTGCTTATTTGTCATTTGTGTATCTTCTTTGGGGAATTATCTATTTACCACCTGCCTCCTCCCCCTACTCCTTTTTTGGAACTGGAGATTTAGCCCAGTGGCACTTAACCACTGAGCCATGTCCCCATTCATTTTTGTGTTTTATTTTTTTGAGGCAGTGTCTCACTAAGTTGCTTAAGGCCTCACTAAGTTGCTGAGGCTGGCCTTGGATTTGTGATCCTCCTGCCTCAGCCTTCCAAGTTGCTGGGATTACAGGTGTGCACCACCATGCCAAGTTTCTTTTTTCCAATTAAAAAAAAAAATTAGTACTTATGTGTGCTAAGGATCAAACCCAGTGCCTCATGTATGCTAGGTGAACACTCTGTCACTGAGTCATAATCCCAGCCCCACTTTTTACATTTTTTAAAAATCAAATTGCTTCCTCTTGTTGAGTTGTAATTCTTTATGTATTCTGGATTTTAATCCTTTGTCCAGTATCTGATTTGCAAATATTTTCTCTCTGTTGATGAAAAAAATTTTTAAAAAATTTGGTTGGCATCCAATTTCTATTTTTTTCTTTTGTGACCTTTGATTTTGGTGTTATGTTCAAGCAGTGATTGTTAAGCAGTGAAGATTTTGTCTTATGTTGATTCATGTGAGCTCTTACATTTGAGTCTTTGATCCATTTTGAGTTAATGTTTGTATAGTTAAGGGACCAACTACACTCTTTGATGTGTAGATATTCAATATTCCGGCACCATTTGTTGAAAACCTCTCTTCAATGGTTTTGGTTACCATTGTTGAAAACCATCTGACAGCGTATGTGAGGTTTATTTTAGGTTCTGTATTTTTCCCTTGCCTTGTCTGTCTTTTTGCCAGTGCCACAAGGTTTTGATTACTGTAGTTTGTAGTAAGTTTTGAAATATAGAAGAATGAGACCTTTAACTTTGTTGTTCTGTTTCATGATTACTTTGATTATTTGGAGTCTCTTGAGATTCTAGATGATTTTTTTTTTAAAGGAGAAATCGAGAGAGAGAGAGAGAGAGAGAGAGAGAGAGAGAGAGAGAGAATCTTTTTTATAGATGGACACAACACAATGCCTTTTTATTTGTTTATTTATTTATTTTTATGTGGTGCTGAGAATCGAACCCAGGTCCCGCCCATACTATGTAAGCGCTCTACCACAGAGCCACAATCCTAGCCTGAGATACTGTATGAATTTAAGGATAGATTTTTTTTTTGGATTTTTTAGTATGCAAAATGCACCATTGGGATTTTGATAGGGATTACACGGAGTATTTAGGTAGTTTTACATAATACTGGCATCTTAATAATATTAAGTCTTCTAATCTGTGAGCATGGATATCTTTCCCTTTATTTGTGCCTTTAATTTCTTTTAGCAATGCTTTGTAATTTTCAGTGTATGCATCTTTTGTTTCCTATATTAAGCTTATTTCCAAGTATTTTTTCTTTTTGATGCCATTGAAAATAAAATTGTTTTCTTAATTTACTTTTTGGATTATTCATTGTTATTGCATAGAAATAAAATCAATTTTTGTTCATGTATTCTATCCCAAATTTTGTTGATATCATTTACTCTATTTTGTGTGTTTTTGATGTGTGTATAATCTTTAGGGTTTTGTATATAAGATTGTACCATCTACAAACAGAACTATTTTCTTTCTTTCTTTTCAGTTTGAATGTTTTTTATTTCATTTATTGCCTGATTACGGTGGTTGAAATTCTCACATTGTGTTAAATAGAAGTAGTACAAGTGAGCATCCTTGTCTTGTTCAAGATCTTAGAGTAAAATCTTTTAGTCTTTCATGCTGAATATAATGCTAGCTATAGGTTTAAAATATGTGGACTTCATTGTTAGGTATTCCTTATATTCCTAATTTGTTAAATATTTTAATGATAAAAATGTGTTGAATTTTGTTAATTTTTTCCTACATTAATTAAGATGATAATGCCTGTTTTCTTTGTTCTGTTAAAATGTTATATTACATTGATTGATTTTTCTATGTTGAACCATCCTTGGATTCCAAGAACAAATTGAGCTTGATCATATTATGATCTTTTTAATATGTTGTAGAATTCTGTTTTATAGTATTTTACAGAGAAATTTCATACTCATAAAGAATATTGGTCTGTAGTTTTATTTTCTTATGAGACTTTGACTTTGATATCAGGGTAATGTTGGCTTCAGAGAATAAATAAGGAAGTGTTTCCTACTTTAAATTCTTTGGAACAGTTTGATATGAATTGGTGGTAATTCTTTACATGTTTGGTAGAATTCCTCAGCAAAGCCAAGAGTTTTCTTTGTTGAGATGTGGGTACTGATCCCACCTTCTTACTATTTATAAGACTATTCACATTTTGTATGTCTTCCTGATTCATTCTTTTTTAAAAAATATTTTTAGTTGTTGATGTACCTTAATTTTTTATTTTTTATATGTGGTGCTGAGGATCGAACCCAGTGCCTCACACATGCTAGGCAAGTGCTCTGCCATTGAACAACAACCCCAACGGTTCCTGATTCAGTCTTGGGTAAAGAAAAGCTACTTTTACAGCTTCAGTGAACCATGATAATTGCATCTGCAATTACCATTTATTTAGTACCATTAATAAACAAGGTATAGTGTTAAGTGCTTTACCTGGATTAGTTCATTCCACCCTCCTAATACACTTATAAATTTAGTTTCTGATAATACCCTCCTATGCTCAAAGATCTCCAGTGGCATCCTATTCCCCTCAGAGGAAAAGCCAGATTCTCACAGTGGCTTCTGAGTTTTTATAAGATTCTCTTTTTACCTGAATGAACTCACCTCCTAATGTTCTTCCTGATGGGAAAACTAGACTAAGTGAGGTAAAGTGTCTGATCCATTTCCACTCTAATAACAACCCTTCCAGCAGCCCGAGAACCTCAAGTCAACAATTCAGAACATGATTTCCTTGGGTGATACAAAACTGAGGCTGTAAATAACTAGGTAACTCCTTATATTTCTCTTCTTGTCTAGGCTTCAAGCCCATCCTTTCTCTTCTTTTGGCACTGTCTTTGCCAACAGCTGGGATCATTCAATTATTCAAGTTTCAGGTTTTTTTGGTTAGAATCAGATTATAGCCATGGTCTCCTGAGGCTGCATCAAGACCATGTTAATTGGAATTTGGTGATTAAAAGTCTCCTGGGGTATCTATTAACAGAACAAGTCTTGGAGACAGTCACCTCTAAAGGTAACTTATCTCATTCAACATAGTGATTTTTATTTTTAGTATCTTAAAACTGCATGAAGTCAAGACTTGGGGGTGCCATCTGTAGAAGGCAGTGCTATTTAGAAGTATGTTTCAAACTCATGTATGATCATCTGTAGCTCCTGATTGGACCTGAATTCTGCATCCCCTTACATACTGGCACTTTTGAGGGCAACTTTGCTGGGCTGCATATCCATTTTCTGGTACAAATCAATCCCTTTGCATTTTTTAAAATCACTCCTTCCTTTTCCTATGGCTCTGAAAAGAAGTGAAGCTGTCTGTTGAATAGATGGTTTGATAGAAACTCTTCAAAAATAGAAAGCAACTGATAGATCCTCTATCTAGTTCCTTTCTTTGCTCTGGAGTGAAACCAATATTTTCCCCTTCCTCCCCAACAAGGAGGATATTTTAATGACCTGGTGAGAATCCCATCCCATTCCATTTAAGACTTGCTCATTTCTTATGTCTGGTTTCCACTTTCAAAAGATGTTGAAATATAATGGCATGATAATGCATCATATACTTGTATACTCAGTTGGGAATTCCAATCCAGATATTCAATTGCATCCCAACTGGAAAAGAGAGAGATGGATTCTTGTCTTTCCTGGAAATGAAATGAAATGAATGGCTCTTATAAAATCATGAACACTTATAACATTATTCAACTTTGACTGTTGGAAACTATCCATAAAAGACTGCAGAGGAGGGCAAAAAAGCAAAAATTTCAGACAATTTAGAACCAAAGGGCATGTATGTTCCAAATTGAGCAATAGTAAATGAGTGCCTAATGTAATCAAAATTTGAAGCACCATTTTCAAGTGAGGTTACCACCGTATTTATAATTCAGATAAAATGGTAAATTCTCTCTACGCAGAGATTGAATGTTGGAGAACAGAGGTACATAAGAAAGAGGTTGGGCTGTTTTTGAGCAGCACCTATGTGCAACTCACCAGAGAGAATCTAGCAACATGCCTGTGACCTACTTGTACCTTTGCCCTCAATTTTTGCAAGTAATGAGTGAAAGAGTAGGGTTTATTTTGTTCATGGGGAATGGCCTTGAATGTCTAGCCAAGAAGGTTCCAAAAAGACCCATTTCCCCCAAATACCTGCATCTTTCTATTTAATTGGAATTTAAATTTTTTTGAGTATCTAATCTGTATTCATGCTTTAGTTTTTAAAAAGCTGATTCCTCTATTCTACTTGCTGGGTATGCTGGAAATGTTAAAATTTCTTATGCTTCAGGAATCACAAGGGCTAGTTGAATGAATGTGCTATATCAATCATGGGAAATTAGAGAGTTTTTTTTCCAGGCAAAGACGTGGCTAATCTGATCTGAACAGTGAGTTTTCCACTCACTGTTCCTCCTTTCCAAAGAAAATATAACTCATGGAGTTAACACTTTTTCCAACATGAGGTTTACACACTTGATTTTGTAATTCTGTACCAGAGGAGGCAAGAGTTTGGAAATTTGTGGCAATTAGAGGAAGGAGAACCCTCCACCAGGGGCATTGAGCCCCCTAGAAGAGGAGTTTATAGTCTTGTTTTGAAAATTGGTTTGTGTGTATACTACATTCAGTTAAGTGAAAAATGACAACTCTGGCAACTGTGAGAACTAAATACATAGGCATGATTTGATTATCCCTTGTAAAGGAATAATGTCCCCCCCCCCAATGGCCGCCTGCCTGGAAAGAGTCATGCTATGGTCATTAAAGCATCAAATCTCAACAACAAAGGGCAGTAGATGTATCTCATGCAATTTATTATTGTAATGAGTACACTGAAATTTACAAATCATAAACTGACTTTAAAATAAATGTAAAGGTTTTGATTTTGATTGGAAACAATGCATAGTCAAATATTTTATATGTACACCTGTAATTAGAGTTGATTCAAGGTTATGCCTTTTGTTAAATTACTCATACTGATCTGTGGTCTGGCATACTAATTCAAGGGGCAAAGAAAGGAGGCAGCAGATCTGGGGAGCTGCTGGCACTAGTTGGTGACCATGCTCCTAACGTGGATAGTGGGCCTGAGAAAATCATGTAGTTATCCCTTGCTATCCATGGGTGATAGCTTCTAGCCCCCCCCCCCCCCATGGATACCAAAACCCACAAAGCTCAAATCCTTTATATATAACATGGGTTAATATTTGCATATAACCTATGCAATCCACCTGTATGCTTTCAATCATCTCTATGTTATTTATAACACCTAAAATAAAGAATAAGCTCTATAAATAGTTGTTGACTGTACTGTTTAGGGGATAAGGACAAGAAATTTACGTGTTCAGAACAATTTTTTCTGAATATTTTTGATCCACAGTTGGTTGATTCACAAATGTGAAACCTGTAGACATGGGGGGATCAACTGTATACTGAGGCTAAATAACGAGTGGGAGTCTAAGGAAATTTAATAGGAACTAGTAATAAGTCCTCTTTTATCTGGGAATTGTTTTCCTTTTTGACTGAACTGGTTTCTGGGAGGACACATGAAGCAGAGATTGAGCAAGAAGCAGAGATTGAGCAAGAAGACAAACTACACCTTTATACATAGTAAGGTGACAGGACTCACAGGTGGCTTTCATTCCCAGGTCTTTTCCAAGGACTCTAGAAGGATGGAGATATATATATATGGTGTAGATGGACATAATATCTTTATTTAATTAATTAATTTTTATGTGGTGCTGAGTATTGAACCCAGTGCTCACACATACTAGGCAAGCACTCTACCCAGAAGGGCTTTCTTGAAGCATAGTCCTTTTGACTGAATTTTTGCCAGAGTACATCTGCCCTATGTGCATAATACTTGAGTTTCTGTAGGGAGAAGTAAGTTGGTTTAATGGTGTTGCAAATTGACATGAGTTATTTTGACCATTGAAAGCTGTCCTGTAAATATTGTGAGCCTCCAACAATTATAGGCATATGGGGGCTACATGTTTGCCCACTCTCATTCCCTGGTGGTATGTTGCAATAAAGAAAGTCTCACATGAATTCTGCCTCAAACACAAACATCTGTTGGCAAACAGGCACAAAAAGAGACATATTCCCTGGTTCTGCACACCGGAAGAAATTTCCAGCTATGTCTTCTTATAGTAGTACCTTGAATGAATAAAAATGAATAAAATGAATAACACACAGGAATACAATAACATTTTAATGGCAAAACCCAGCAAGGCTTCTGATCAAATATGCCAATGAGCCTTCTCTTAAATGTGGGTCCAGGACCAAATGGAATGTGAATCCAGGATAATCTTGCTGTATTTCTGTACTTCATTTTGCAAAGGCAAAGATGCTGGCCAGTCATGTCCTTTAAATACCATCTCTTTCTCAAATGAAAAATTATTTCCCAAATCTCATTCTAATTTTGGAAACCCCTGGTTGAGATTTAGCTGGCCTCATTTGAAGCACTTGCTGTGGCCACCCTGACGAAGTTCCTTCAAAGCCTGCCTAACCTTTTGAGTAAAGGCTTCACAACTTGCTTTTGAGAGGGAATTCAAGGAAAATGACACTCAAATTTGGGTTTTAGACTTTACAGGGTGATAATGGGATGCTTGGCACTGACATAGCGATTCTGTGAGCCTGAGAGAACACAAGCCATACAGCAAGAAATCTGGGTCTTTGATGGTACAGAGTCAGGTCCAGTCCAACTGTCATTCAGGTATAGCTACTAAGGTTCACAGTAAAGAATTTAAAAATAACTAAAAAACTATTTTTAACAAACCTGATCCAAACCCTCCTAACCCTGGGAACTCTCCAGGTGATCTCAGAACTGCACCTCATCATTGTATCCTTCATCTTGCTTTAGCCACAAGAAACAGAAAAGCTTATGCCAGCTTAACTCCTAACACCAAGAAATGATAAATGTTTGAGAAGGTGGAGATGCTAATTACCCTGATACACTGCATACACATATTGAAATTACACACTGCTCCTCCTAAATATGTACAATTATTATCAGCCAATTAAAAACAAAATTAAAAAACCCAAGCTCTTTACGGTTGATGGATTCAGTAGTCCAATGAGGCCATGGAGTATCTGGGTTCTTCTCATCTCTGCTTTGTCATCGCAGCACAGGTTTCAGGCTGCATGTGGTGCCTCTGTGATTGTAAGATAGATACACCAGTGACATCGAGGATGAGAAACATCTTCGCTTCTCCTCTTCTTATATTATTCCTGCTCATATTTTTCTGCTCTGTCTCCTTGTCTGTCACCCTTTTCTCACACCATTCCCAACTCTCAATTCCAGTTTGGCTCCCTCTCCTGGGCTTGACTGGCATTGGGCCTTTATTTCAATTAAAGCACTTATTAAATATTACTCAGATTTAAAAAAGAATGAAATCATGGCATTTGCCAGTAAATGGATAGAGTTGGAGAATATCAGGCTAAGTGAAATAAGCCAATCCCCAAAAACCAAAGCCCGAATGTTTTCTCTAATATGAGGATGCTAATTCACAACAAGGGTGGGTGGCACTAGAGAAGAATAGAGTTACCTTGGATTAGGTAGAGGGAAGTGATTGGAGGGTAGGGTAGGGTAGGGAATGTGGGGATAGGAAGGATAATAGAATGAAACAGACATTATTACTTTATGTATATATGTGACTGCATGACCAATATGATTCTATAACATGTACACTTAGAAAAATGAGAAATTATATCCCCTCTATGTATATCAAAGTTCATAAGTGCATTATACTGTCATGTATAATTAATTAAAACAAATAAAAAATTAAATTTGTATTTGTTTATATATTCTACTCTCCCATTGGACTGTGAGGAGCTTGAGGACAGGGACTGGGTGTTTTCTTCTTTTTATCTGTTACAATTAACAACTAGAGCAATGCCTGGCACATAGAAGGTACTTAATGATATTTTTAAATAAGTTAAAGGATAAATTCATAAAGTCAAAATTGGGGACAAGTTGTGGTGTAAAGTCTTCATATATTTTTATCATTTAATCTTTGCTTAGTAATGTAAATATCTGTGATCCATTCATTTTTCTAGAAATTGATGGAAATGCTTTACGATCACATGGAGGGGGTGGGATCCAAGACAACTTGTTACCTTGAGGAAGAATGATCTATGTATTACTCAGAACTGAGACAAAAGACCCAGGAAACTTTATGTTGAGTGAACCTGGCCAAAGCAAATAGTTTCCTTTAGATTGTTCTGATAGCCCATTTCCTGGTCCCTCATTGAAATTTCTTGCATGGCAAATAAATACTCTTGATGCTTCAGTTTTTCTACTTGCAAAATGAGGATAATAGCATTTAGAATTCTAGTATTGTATTGAGAGAATGATTACTTATACAGAACTTTAAAGATAAGAGGAGAAAATACAGAATATTAGTTACACAAACAAAGAAACCTTTAAAAGAGGAACAGAAGGAGAGAAAAGGGTGCAAGCAGCTTATTATTCTGACTTCTATAGCAGGTGGAGAAACATATACATGATATTGATCACATTAATGACAGACCAAGCTGTCTTAAGGACATTACCAAGAATGATTTTACTTTTTTTTCCCCTCACATTTTGGGTTTTACAATCTTTTGGGTTGATTGTTTTTTCTCATTGGCAGAGAACTTGATATCTAAAAGATGTTTTCAGTTAATCTAATAATTGTATATGAAATCATGTGATTGTGTATGAAATATACAATCTTTCAATTAATGGGTTACTTTCTAAATTTAAGGGCAAAGTCCAAAGCTTCCTGTTATTATATCTTCCACAAGTTCTGCATCCATGATTCAACCAATGATCTTTGCTATGGAATTAGACTCATGATGATTGATTGCATCTGCATTATTTATACAGCATTTTCATTGTATTAGGTAATTAAGTAATAAGAAGATTTAAAGTATGCAGGAGGGTTACATAGGTTAATATGCAAATACTATGCATTTTACATAACAGAGTCCAGCATTGCTGGATTTTGGTATCTGTGGGGTCCAGTCCCCCACGGATACTGAAGGATGACTGTCATGAGAAAAAAAGTAATTTGATTTAATGAGACACAGTTACAAATAAAGCATTCAGCACATTATTTCTTTTGTACTTTCAGTAATTACTGTGAAGCCTAACTTGGAAATTTTTTAAAACCTGCATTCATTCCTTAGGTCAACGACTTTGGTGGGGGCTTTGTTAGGTGCTAAGATGCTACAAAGAAGAAGGTTCTGGTTTTGCATTGGAGTTGCCTGCTGCTAGACAGCAGCCAGCAAATAAACAGCTGCAATAAAAGGTAATAAATACTGAAATGGCACTTAGCATTTATCTCATCTCTAAGGCTTGTGATGAAAAGCTTTTATACAATTATACACATTTTTTATCTTTCTCACTCTATGAAATTTCCATAAACTCTCACTTGGCCAGAGAACAGGGTCATATAATCACAATCTTAAAATTGCCCCATTTTCCTGTCTCATAACTCCCCATTTCCATGCTGACTTTGATTATTCTTGTCTCCTTTTCTCCTGACTCAGACTTAAGCATTAGCATTTCTGCTGTCACAGGGAGTCTGTCTCCAAGGATAATCTTTCTTGCTTTCTCTCATTCATTTATTTATTCATCTTTTCATTGTTGGGCTATAGGCTCTGCCAGTTCTGGAAAAACAAAACAAATAAGACGTATTTGCATCTCAGCAGGAGCTTGTAGTCTGGTGCTAGAAGTGTGGGAACTTGTGAAGCTGGGCAGTGAATCAGGGCCGGATGGATCTCAACACTGAGCAAGTTATCACCAGGCAAGATAGCTAGAGAAACCTGCTCCAACAGTAAGTGGCAGAGAACCTGAGTCTGACTGGCAGGGTCTGGAGAGATGCTCCTTATCTCACATAGTGAGAAGTCCAGAGGTCTGTCATCTTCTGAGTGGTTGAAAGTTGCCAAGGAATAGAATAGTGAAAAGATGCTGTACTTTGGTGGCTCTTGCAGGCTCAAGCAGACCCTGTCCCTGCTACAAGGTCATCTTGCTCCTCAAAGTAATTTTTTTCAATGAAATTTTTATTGAGAGGCGAAGGGAAATGAAATTGATAGAAAGAGTGTTAAAAGTGTATATGAACAGTGGCTTAAGAATAAAATTTGCTTGCTGACTCTGATCTGTTTTTTTTCATCTACCTGGGAATGCACATCCCCAAACCTGCAGCCCACCCCAGACTGTTAACTTCAGATAAAAGTTTTGTGTTCCTCAGTTCTTTGGGGACTGATCTGCTAGCACCTGCTCCTGATGGGTA
Organism: Spermophilus citellus; assembly: GCF_964194105.1. NCBI lineage: Eukaryota > Metazoa > Chordata > Mammalia > Rodentia > Sciuridae > Spermophilus > Spermophilus citellus. Next base: position 62,993,526 of record NC_138187.1, on the reverse strand, counting down.
CCCAGGCTAGACATCTAGGGCAACTGTCTATTCCTATTCCACAGGTCTTACTCTGCATTTTGGTGCAGTTAATGAAAAAGGCACTTCCTAGATGACCTTCAGGATTATTTTTGTAGGCTCCCAGCCTATCTCTTAAATGCCTCTTTTGTTTCAGGCCTTCAAAAGAACATACTTTTGCCCTGGCTAGTTTTAAGTCGATGTTTATTTGAGGATTTCACTAACTGGTTGCAATGGCTAGTTCTTCACTCTAGAAAGAGTTTATGTACCTGTGTTAATCCATTTTCTGTTATTGTAATTGAAAACATAAGACTGGGTAGAGAAAATAGATTTATATTGGGCGCTCAGGCTGTAGCCTAGTGGCAGAGCCACTTGCCTACCATGTGTGAGGCACTGGGTTTGATCCTCAGCTCCACATTATAAAAATAAACAAACAAAATAGATATTCTGACCATTTACAACTACAAAAAATTAAAAAAAAATAGATTTATATCTTAACAGTTCTGGAAGCTAGAAGTCCAAGGTCAAGGGGCCACATCTGTTGAGAGCCTTCCTGCTGGTGGGGACTCTGTGGAGTCCCCATGTGGTTGGTTTAGGGCATCACATGGTGAGCCTGGCTCATACAAGAGACAAGAACCAAATTAGCTTTTATAACAGATCCACTCTCAAGATAACCCACTAACACAATAATTCAAGAGTGGATTAATCCATTCTTGAGGTCAGAGCCTTCATGACCTAATCATCTCTTAAAGGTCCCATCTGATCCCATATGGCCCCATCTCTTAATAACTCATGATTGGGATTAAATTTCCATGTGAGTTTGGTGGGGAAATTCAAGCCATAGCAGTACCTCTCATGCTTTGTCTCTGTGGTCTTGATGGTGACACCATCTTTCCTTTTTGCCCATGTAAGTTATATTATTTCCTCCATTGGCCACAATCAAAACTCCCTCTTTATGAGTTTAAAGGATCTTTGTTGAATGACCCACTAGGTTGTTTATTTCTGCCTTATGGAGCTTCCAACTCTTGACTCACTTGCAGGATAACGTGATTGACAAATCCCAGCCCAGTCTGGTCACTTCTCCACAGCATGGTATAGCACTGGCTCCATCTGTGATGGTCCTCCATGGATGACAGAGGTCCCCTTTTAAGAGTGACCTTTCAGAAATTCATTGCTAAATTTCACAGTAATAGAACTAAATTACTTGAGCAGTACCCAAACCAGACATGATCCCATCCATTCATTCCTTCATCCAACACATATTTACTGAGAATATACAACATGACTGGGCACTGATCTAGTTGCTCAGTATCCATCCACTTGTGAGAAAAACAGTCTCCATGGAGCTTCCAGCCTATTGAGGCAATGAATAAGTTAGTAAGTATGTAGCACATTCTAGATGGTAATAGCTGTAGGATAAGACTCTGAAACAAGAAATGATGTGAAACATGGGATGGATGGGTGCAGAAGTTTTGAGAAGGTGGCCAGAGACCAGCACTCTCTGGCTTTGGGGGTTGATACCCACTTTGTGGTTGTTGCTATTCCTATTATGTATGCTGTTGTTTAATTGATGACCAAAAGTTTTAATGATAAAAAAGTTACCATTCTATATCCCAGTTGTTCACAACTTTGTCTGCATCTAGAGTCACTTGTGAAGTTTTTAGAAGAAATACTAATAAAATTAACATCTTAGAAATTTGTACTTAATTGATCGATGGTGGGGAGGACAGAAACCTCCATGGAGCAGAAGGGCAAAAGCTTGCTTGATCTTGATTTTCAGTATGAATACAGATTGTGAAATCAGGGCCTCATGATCCTTCTGACCTTTTGGATTTTAAGCAGGAGATGTCAGAAAATTTACCACAGGGATAACTGGCTTGTGGTGGCCAAGTGTTCATAGTGATGTCGCTTTTTGATCCTTTAATGTTGACTCTTCCTATCATTGTGAAGCAGAATTCACCAAGTGTTGGATTTTTCACCCACTAATAGGGAGCGTGAGTGAGCTGGGTTTAGACCGTCATGAGGTGGTCTAGTTTTATCCTACTGATGATGTATTTTTAAAAAGCTCTTTCCATTAATTCTAATGCATAATCAAGGTTGAGGACCCTGCTTTACCACACAGGGACGGGAGAATATGTGAAAATCAGTCTCGAAGAACTGGTTATTAGCATTTCTGTGTAACGGGCAATGAAGAATCCTAGTCAACATCATGTGACAGCTTCCTAATTATTCTTTAGCACTCAAAATTTTCTCTCTCTCTCTGGCAAACCCAGGGACTTGCACATTCTGGGCAAGTGCTCTGCTACTGAGCTGTACCCTCAGTGTTACCCTCAAAGATTCTTTTTTTTTTTTAATTTTTATTGTTGGTCGTTCAAAACATTACATAGTTCTTAATATATCATATTTCACAGTTTGATTCAAGTGGGTTATGAACTCCCATTTTTACCCCGTATACAGATTGCAGAATCACATCAGTTACACTTCCATTGATTTACATATTGCCATTCTAGTGTCTGTTGTATTCTGCTGTCTATCCTATTCTCTACTATCCCCCCTCCCCTCCCCTTCCCTCCCCTCCCCTCTTCTCTCTCTACCCCCTCTACTGTAAATCATTTCTTCCACTTGTATTATTCTTCTCTTACCCCTCCTTTCCTCTAAGGAAAAGAATTCCCATCAGTTGGTGTGACAGATCTCTGTCATTCCTCTGTCAAGTGAATGGCCGAACAAAATAAGAAGGGGAAAGGAAGTTTCCATGACCCTATGCATTAAGTGGGCAGAGCAAAATAAGATGGGAAAAACGTTTTCATGACATATGTATTAAGTATTTTTAAATGACTCCATCTCAATCTGTAAGTCATACCTTGTCAAGTCTCCTTTGAAACTTAAAACAAAAGTTGTCCTGCTTATCAGCACTATACATAGCCCATTTCCTCTCCTCTCTTGCAAATAGAAACAATGGTATCCATCAAATATCATTCTCAAAAGCATAGTAATGTACTTGGCAATTGATGGGGAAATCTTTCAAAACTCACCTTTGCATTCCAAGATTTCTTTCTCCAAGAAAAGAGAACTCAGATGGTTCCATGAAGGGAGTCAAGAAGAGAATCTTCTCTGGTTCCAGCCACATGATTTCAGCTGAGGATCTTCATTTTCCCTTACCAGGGACATTATCAAAAGATGCCCGCTTCAGGGATTTCTCAGTTGTGTTACCTTTTCTTTGTTGCTGGAAATGTTTTCCTCTTGGTCATCACTATGTGACAGTGCAGTTTTGAGGTATTATTCACATTTCCCCATCTCCTTGCAGAAGTCATTAGGCAATTTTTTTTAAAACACCCCAGTGATTGGCTTCTCAATCTTTCAACTTCTCAATGTCAAGGAAATTTGGACCTTGTCCTATTTAGTTCCTTGAACTGTTTTATCAGTCACAGTTCTCCCATGAAGTAGAACCAATATAATGTATATAGGTGCAAGTGTGGGGTGTGTGTGTGTGTGTGTGTGTGTGAGAGAGAGAGAGAGAGAGAGAGAGAGAGAGAGAGAGAGAGAGAGAGAATATGTAAGAAATCAGCTTACACAATTATGGAGCTGATAAGCACCAAATCCACAGGCCATGCCAGTAGCCTGGACACTCAGGCAGGACTGGATGTAGGGTGGTTTTTTTCCTTGGAAAATTTAGTCTTTGCTATTAAGGCCTGTAATTAATTAATATAGGCAGAAGCCTATATTATTAAGTGTGATCTCCTTTACTTAAAGTCAACTGATTGTATGTGTTAACCACCTCTACAAAATACCTTCACAGTTGACAACTAAGACTATCTATGAAGAGAGAAAAGAATCTTGAATTCTGAATTGGAAAATCTGGGCTCTAGTTTCCCATTAACTTACTCAACACATATAGAGCCCATTTTTTTTAAACAACCAGAGCCCACTTTTACTCTTCTGAAAATTTGGGGATGGGGCAACAGAGAAGTTTCAAAGGCAGTAACATCCCATTTGGCTCTAAAATTCTGAGTCTTTTGAAATAATTCAGTATTCTGAATGTTTTTCCCCCATCTTAAAAATTTGCACACTCTGTAGTTAAAGATTTTCTGCAGGGGAGTCTTAGTGAGTGATAGGTGTTCTCTGGAGAAGAATGGATGAAAAGGGGACTTATGGAGTAGATTCCAGAAAGAATAGTTTTATGGGGATTGATCAGAATGATTTTAATTGAGGATAATGCTGTAGAATTGTGATCATTGATCCTTTGCTTGAAAGATCTCTGAGTTACTTTTGATTCCATTTCTAGTAGCTCTACCCTCCTAGACCTACCCCTGAACTGTTGCTAGTGTGTTCTTGCTCAAAATAGATTTCTCTAGGACCATTGAATCATTGTAGGCTTAGGTTAGACCCTGGCTGGTGTTAAATATAACTTATAAGTCAAGTCACAAGTCAAGTCACAAAATCTATACATTTGCTGACTTGCTTCAGATGGTTGGCCAAATCTCTATTTCTCTAAAATATGCTTTCCTTTGACAGCGAAAATGTTAGATAAATTAAACTGCCACTGAAGCAGTTCTGAATTCACACCTTCTCCTGGAAAGAAGAAATGACCTTAGATCTATAATTAGGAATCAAATCCAAGCTTTCATGTACAGAAGTATTTTTCATTTTCCCCGGATCTCTATTTTATCTTTGACTGAATAATTTTAAAAGGGAGGAAATGGTGAATTTTCAATGGGTTGCGTAAGAAAAAATAAAAACCATCCACATGGCTGCACACACACAGCAGACAGGTGGATCTGACAAGGGACACGGGTGTTTTAATGTCAGAGACTCCAACTCAAAACAACTAAGTATAATTGTTTACGTAATACAAACAATTAAAGTATAAAATTACAGTGTTCCTTACTAAAAAGTCCAGAGCTGGGGCTGGTTTTACAGTGGTGTGATTCAGTGGCTCAAAGATGACACCAAAGACCAGCTGTTTCCATGTAGCCTCTGCTTTTTCTAGCATTAGCTTCTTTTAAATGGTGGCTCCATCATGGTGTATGTGGGTAACTGTGCTTGTACGTATGTGTGTGCGCGCACATGTGTGTGTACATGGGTGCATAGGTGTTTGTGTCTGTGCACACTGGCATATCCCATCACTCTTTTGACCACCTTTTTGATACTGTCCTGAATAGCTTTTGAAGTAGATACTTTAATAGGATCAGCTTTGTAGTTTGGGGGTACTTACACTCTACTGATACTATGCTTGGGTTGATAAAAATCTCCCATTCATAACATTTCTGTTATACAGTACATTATTTGAATGGCTAAGTTTTCATGAGCCACCTCATCTTATGCTCATCAACAGACTCTGTCACACAGAGATGTCCCCTCCTACACAATGGTACTATACAAATGGCATAAATTCACTTCCTTTGGCATTTGCTGTTCGTGTTCCACACTCAGATTCTTCTTATTCACAACCAAGGTATACTAAAAGCTGTATGTCTTTGTACCTGGACCAGGCCTGAGAGAGGAGTTAACACTCTGGTCTGCACTTTTTGCCAGTGGATTGGGAAAGGGAAGGCTTTGAAGACAAAGGATGGAGAAGCAGTGAGGCTGGGTCCCTTCCAGGCCCTCCTTCCTTCCCTGGCAGGGAGGACCTGAGGGCCTCTGAAGGAAGAGTGAGGAGCATGAGGGATAAACTCAGAAACCATGGGGATCAGGCGGGCAGCAGATTGTATCCTTTTGCCAGGTTTTACTTTCCAGATTGCAGCATAACCGGGAAGGGAGGATGATACTGGCCTCAGACCAGAGTGAGTGCATGGGCCTGCCTTCCTGCAGAAGCCCAGTGCCTCAACTAATGTGATACTGGGAAACCTGTGGGCTGGGGATGACATCAGTCCCAAATGGAAAAATCCTCCCTGGCCCAGTAAGTCTCATCAGTGGGTAGCCAGAGCCAGAGAGATCCTGGGATCCAGCCTCTCTTTCATTCCTTTTATTCTTTCTAAAAGACCTGAGCCATTGGGGAAAGCTCACTGGTCGGTCCTGTTGATAGCCCTTGAGTTTCTCTAGAGTTGGAGATGGGGTACAGGATGGGCCTGGAACTCAGTTCAGGCTTTTGCTAGAGAGTCTGCCCTTCCTGATAGTCTTGTTCCTGCATTCTCAGAGTCATAGGCCAGGGCAGAGGAACACCGACGGACGACTCTGGACGGCAGCCTGGTGAGGACTAGAGAATTATGCACATCCTAGAGCTTCTTACAGTTTTTCAAAGGATTATCATATAAAATCACTCCACTTATCCTGTGCCCTGGAACTCTGCCCAATGCTTGGCATCCCAGAATTTTTCAAAGTCTCCTTGTCCATGGCATTTCCCAGCCTAAATGGCCAGTTCAAACAGGGGTGCAGAAGACAAGATGTGCTGTCAAGTATGTTCTTTCCTATGCAGGACTAGAGCCAAGCATGGGAGTTTAAAAAAAAAACAAACAAAACTGAATGGTTCCCCCAAAATGTCTTCTAGTTTTAATAGTAAAAATACTTCCTTTAGAAATTCATATTTTGGGGTTTATTTTGGAATATCCTTTTGTTTGGGAAGGCTGGATTGGGACCTTTGTGTTTGGATTCAACCTCTCCCTAGGGATCCTAATATGGAAGGGACAGATCAGATGTGCAGATCCCACCCGCACAGCTGGGACCAGTTCTCTTCCTCACTCTTATTACCTAGCAGATGCCAACAGCGTATGGGGCCATCCCTTCACAGACATGCTGACATAGAAACAATGCCTGAGGCAGACCTGCTCCTAATATTTGCAGAAGTGAACCAAGAGTGAAAAGCTGAGTCCAAGCTCTCTGCCTGTGCCATCCTGATTCCACCTTGCACCTCTAGGGGCTTCTGGCACATAATCAAGCATCCCTTAGCCTGAAGTTCCCTCCTTTTTCTCTTTCTCCAAATAGCCACACTTTGAAGCCTGTTCCTGACCAGAGGTGTGCACACTGGCTTTGTGGTCCTTTAGGAGTACAATCTGGAGGGAGAAGGCCCCGCCTAGGATGGTTTAATCAGGAAATTTCAGGTCCCAAGTACTAGGACATGGTCTGGAAGGGGCAGGGGTTCTGGGTGGGCATATCCTCTGCCCTGAGGAGTCCTGATGTGGGTTCTCTCCAGCAAAGTGCTCTGGGTAGAGGTCCTGGCAACCTGAGTCTAGGGGCTAGATTCAGGGTCCTACAATTCCAGATGTGGCTGATACAGTATCAGTAAAAGCGGCATGCTACTATTTTGTGTGTTAACACTTTGCATAGACCTGAATGCTCTTGTCTTTGATAGCTTTACAGTGCTTTAAAAATGGGCTTACAAGGAGCTGGGGTTGTGGCTCAGCGGTAGAGCGCTCGCCTCTCACATGCGAGACCCTGAGTTCGATCCTCAGCACCACATAAAAATAAATAAGTGAAATAAAGGTATTGTTTCCAACTACAACTAAAAAATAAATATTAAAAAAAATGGGCTTCCAGGGAATTCTATTTTCATGCCTTTCCATTATGATGCAGCTCCGTTGGTGTCCACAAATGTCCTATGTTCCAAGATTTGGCTCAGGTCACAGTCAGTACTCACCCAAGGAGGATGCATTTGGAAGACTTTTGTGAAAGAGAGCAACTCTCCTTCCATATGAAAGGCCTTGGGATGCTATGAATGGGTTTTCACCCTACTTTGTTTGCAGTTTGTTTTTCTGGCCCTAGATGGCTTCTGTGTGTTCTTGCTTGAGTGGTTCCACTCCCATGTTTCCACATCCCTAGGTGAATGTCTTAGCCCTCATGCCCTGGTTCGTCAGGATGACCACACAGATGCCTCACCTGTGACTGGCCTCCTGGTGTTCCAGCTGGGATTGGGCCTTTCTTTTCTTCCTTCTTCCCCCACTCTGAGATTTCTTTCCCTTAAGGTCTGCCATTTGTGGATCTGTTAGTGGCTGTGCACATTGTCATTGTCATAGGTGGCTTTAGAATTGTGCCTTGTTGTAAAAAGCTGAATGCTGATGATTTTAGGAACTGAGGCAGGACAGTAGAGAGAATGTCATTGGGAGGCGTGGGCTCTTGATGTCTTTCCCAGGATGGGGAGACCAGGGATGAGACATTGTCTAGATGGAGTGACATGATCTAGAGCAACTTCTGTCCTCTGATTTACACATCTCTGGGAGGAGCTCAGCAGGAACGAGGGATGGATGCTGTGCCTTGGTTCTCATGAGGCTGCTCTGTTACTCCTTTGTCCAGGGAGTAAGGGGGATGTAGCCCCCTTACTCCCTGGACAAATCTATTACATGATAAAGTGTGTGTTTTACCAAACAGATGAACTCACAGACTCGATTTGCTCAGTAGAGTAGATTTTAACCAGGGAGAAGATATAGGTCTTAGTAGCTCAGATGCCAGATTGATATAGAGGGCAAGGAGGGGATGTCAGGAAAGTGCCAGAATGTGAGGGCCTCACTGGGGGTGCTGAGAAAACAGCATATTGAAACATGTGAGCAGGGAGAGGCCTTCTCCCCACCTGCCACCCTTCAGAGTGTCACTCAGCTACCGTGTCCTCAGACAAGCTGGCTCTTAAGTGGCTGAAAGATCACACAGTCTGGTCTTTTGTTTCTTCTTAATGGCATTTTCCTTCTGGCTTACAAATACAACCATTCCACTTCAGTGATTTGTCCTTCCCAGAGAACCTGCAGGACGCTGGTGCCAGCTCCTTGAAGTCTAGTAACACATCTCACCTGGCGCTAAACTCTGAGCATGCCAGAGGACACACAGGTGTGGACTGTGTGACAGGCATTTGGGATTCTTTTCTTGTTTTTTTAAAAAAGTTATTCTAGATCCCAGAGGCATAACCAGATCTATTCTTACACCCTGGTTAGAGGAAGGACAGGGGTAAAATCCAGGTCAGCTGGCACTTGAGCAAGCAGGCCACACATTCTCCTGGGACTGCTCAGGCTTTGTGGGCCCTGGAATTTTACCTGGTTTTCTTTGTGCTACATTTTAGTTAATGCACATTGAAACCTTTGGGTGTTGGCCAAGGTTTTAATCACAAGCAACAGAAATGAAGCCACCAGGAGGCTGCAGATTTAGGCTCTGCTCTAACATTGTGAAACAACACCTTAAGCTCTCCTTTGGAACTGGCCCTGAGAAGACAACTCTATTGCTTCTGTGAGTGCAGATACTGCAGCTGTATCCTCTGATTCTGCTGACTGGAGGACACTAGTACTACTGCTGTTGCTGGCCCAGAAATGCAAAATTGCTTCATGGCCACTGTTTTCAGTTCTATTTCCCTTGAACTGCTAGTTTCACATTCAGTGTCAGGGGAGGGAGTGCATCTTATTGTAGAAGTCAGGTTAGAGCCAACCGCTTAGATATAGGACAGACTGGGAGAGTCAAATACTGACATCTTCAGCAGCTATAGTGGGAGAAAGGCTCTGCTCCTTCTGAAACTATAGGAAGGAATTCCTTAGAGATGGGAGGAAAGTTTAAGTACTGGGTGGACAACAAGAATGATAGGTTCTGGAGTTGTTGCTCAGTGGTAGAGCAATTGCCTAGCACATGTGAGGTACTGGGTTCAATCCCCAGCACCACATTAAAAAAAACAACTAAACTAAAAAAAAAGGTATTTTGTCCACCTACAACTAAAAATGTTTGTATATAAAAAAGAATGATAGATGCCTACTTACCCTGTATTAGATCTAATGTTGACCCCATGTACTGATTCCCAGCTTGAGGATATTCATCTTCCAATGTTCATTCATTGAATAGTTATTAAGAGCCAGACATTGTGATTACTTCTGAGAATCATTCTCAGGAAGTCCATATTCTCCTTAGGAAGATGCTTGGGAAATTATGTGGAGAGTAATGCCAGATTTAGGGAAGAGAGGATATATTTGATTTGGGAAACACTGAGTTTGAGGTGCTCATGAGGTACCAGAATAGAGAGAACTGATAGGCAGAGGGAGCTGTCTCCAGAATTTTGGGAAAGTAGATTAAACTGAAGATAGAGGTTGGAGACTACCAATATCTGGTCATCCATGAAGTTGTGGAAGTGGCTGATATCACAAAGGGAGACTCTGTGGAGTGAGCAGAGGGGCCAGGTGGAAGGGTGCCAAGTGAGCATAGGTCATGATCATCTATCAAACCATAGAGGGAGCCTGAGAGGGAACCGAGAAGGGTCAAATTCGTGGAAGCAGGAAGAAAACCAGAGAGTGCAAAAACCTGAGGAAGAGTTTTAAGAAAGAAGTATAAATGTTAAGAAATGAAGCCCTAAAAAGTATGCATTTTATTTTGGTAGAATGACCATTGGTGACCTTTATAGGAATTGTTTAAAACAGAGGGATGACCTAGAAGATTGTAGTTCATCAAGGAGAGAAGTGTTAGACAGTGTAGATAAAGGGAATACTTCTCAGGAAGTTTGATTATGAAGGAAGAGAAATTAAGCAGGGCAGAAGCTAAGAGATGATATAGAATCCAGTGAGGAATTACTTAAATCTGACCATGATTTCCTTTCCACACTTTTATTACCAGAGCCAATTGCAGTATCTTGTAGGGATTTATATCACTATATCTCTTAGTGGCTCTAGGATTAAAATGCTCACAACTCCAAGTCCAGCATAAGGAAAACATCTCTTTCCTAGATGTTCTAGCAAAAGTGCTAGAATTTGAGTCATGTATCCAGACCTAAAACAATCCTTGTGGTCAGGAATGAATTAAATAATTTTCATTAATTCATTAATTCATTCATAGTGAACACCTACTATGTGTCAGGTACTGTTTTAGGTACTGAGGATGATTGGTCAGGCCCACATCACGTATCCTAGGGGTAAAACCTATCGTCTACCCAAACTCCATGGACTGAGAGCTGACAAGGAAAGCTCCCTCAATGTGCTGTTACCAGAAGAAAACTGGATGGATCATTGGTGTTAGGTAGGCAAAACTACCTTGTCCTCTCCCTGCTGAATCTGTCCACAGAGATTGCCCTCCCCAGTGGATTGGTACATTTCTATGTCCTGGATTATTCCAGTTTTTCCAAACCCAGCATTTACTTGGGCCTTTCTGATCAGGTCTGGAGGTAGTACACCATGGCAGATAGGCACTCCTGCCATTGAGAAATAGGGACTCTTCCCCCTCCCTTTGAATGGGGGCTACTCTGTGATTGTTGTGCACAATAGAGTATGATGGAAATAACACTCACTATTTTACTTCTGGGCCTAGCCTCTTAGAGGACAGGCAGCTTTTAGGGGCCACCCACACCATGTCAGAAGTATGAATACCTGACACCAGCATCCTGGGGAAGTTCTAGATCACAGAGAGGCACATGGGTGTGTGGATGAAGAAGTTATCCTAGAAGGAGATCTTTCAATCCCAACCACCCTAGTGGATGCACATAAATCAGAGTTAAAGAGTCTGGATGAGTCCTTTCCAAACTTCTGCTCTGCAAAACTGAGCAAAAATAGTTGCCTTTAGTCACTAATTTGGGGGTTGCTTGTTATACTGCAACAATAACTGGAACAGAGAGCAACTAGTATTATGATCAATTTGAACTTTGTACACTGACCCAGTGGGCTCCATGCATTTGCTAGTTCTAACACCTGGACATCTGGCATTCACTAGTCCTACAGGTGGTCCTGCAGGTGCTGCTGACCTCATTCTATATTTACCCATTTAACCTCCTTTTTCAGATGGAGTGTGATATGCTTCAAGCTACCCAGAAATAGGCTACTGCTGGGAATCCTTAGGGAATCTTTTGGAACAGAAAGGTCCCTGAGAGACCATCTCATTTTGTTGAGAAGATTCAGGGAGACCTAAGGAGGTCAGGGAATTTGGCTGTCATCTGGAGGAAAAGCCTGTTCTGCCACTTGAGTTGACCATCACTGACCTCACTTTCCAGTCAATAGCTGATCCTCTGTGAATGGATAGACTTTGTGGTAGCATGGAAAATTCCAATTTTTTTCCTAGAATATACCTTATCTGAGCTCTCACCTACAACAAATTTGCTATTCTGATTGCTTTATCTTATTTAATTTAAGACCATTTGAAGACACTCTGGGCTCTATAGTGAGCTGTTGTTATTCAGGTCTGTATTCAGCCATTTATTATTTTATCTTTGTGCCCTTGTTCAAATTTGCTGTATTTAAGTTTCCTTTGCTGTAGAATGGGGAAATGTTCCTCCCTGGTTGCTGCACATTTGTGTATGTAAATATTGTTACATTCCAAAGATATGGTGCCTCACAGTGCCAGCACCTGGTGAATGTTCCACAGTGATGGCAGTAGCTACCTCTGAGTGTCAGGGGAATGAAATGCACAGGGACAGAGCTTTTGTTCATGAATAGGTTGTATTCTAAGATACATTTGCATTTTCAGATGAAGGAAAAAATAAACTGAGTCACAGAGTCAGTGCCTTGTCAAAGTTTAGCTAGTGAACTATTTAGAGAGCACAGCACATGGGTAAGGGCAGGCCTGTGGGGGGTGTTTTCAGAGGGGCCTCTTGGTTGGGGAAGATGCATTTATCATAGAGCATTTCTCTTGTGGAAAGAAAATGCTTTTTCTGTTGACAGGAAATGCTTTTTTTTTTTTTTTCATTCTTTACCCTTCTCCTTTCTTTCTTCAACTTCCCTTTCCTCCCTACAGCGTCTGACTCCAATTCTGTGTTATATGAATAAGAAAGAAACCATATGAGTGAAACAAAAGGGTTCACTGTGAAGCAGACATGAATGGAGGCTCTTTGCTTTTCTCAGAGCCCTGACAAGATCGCTGGCTTCATCATGCTCCAAGAATTCCTCTTGCCTCACTTGCTTTCTTACCTCCTTCATTTCTCCTTTATTTCCTTCTGTGTGTTCACAAACTTTCCCCCTCCCTCCTACCATTGAGGTCTGGTATGTGGTCTCTTCCCAGACTGCCAACAAGGCCACCTGGTGTTGACTTCCTCTTTTAAGATGGTATTGTCAAGGCTCTAGTGGGTTCCTTGGCAGCTCTAAGGCACAACATTAACCTTGTGTCCTGTTGGCAGTATTTCACATTGCAGTCACTTAGACTCTATTTTTAGATGACTCTTTCAAAATTCTAGCACTGACTATCCTGAAATAATAATATATGTTTGTGAGTGGAAATACATCCTAATAATATTTACATTTGGCTGGAGTTAAAATAAATTTGGGGAAATGACTAGTTAATGATTTATGGTGTTTGTACTTAGTAAAGATTTTTGTGTATCTTGGACTTAGAAAATAGCATTGATTTATAGAGCCAGTGAAGGAGAATTGAGTGATAATGTGCTCTTTTAAGAGCAGACTTAATATGTTTTTAAAAAGTATTATTCACTTAAATGTAATAGGAAGTTGAAGAATGTACAAATGAATAGAGTCTTGTTATTCTATAAGAAAACTGTCCAAAATAGTTTAGCTTGTCCCTTATGTTGGGGTACACTATTCATTTCATCAGAGATCTGCTGAAAATAGGTTGACAATTGATATCTAGATAATGTTTCTTTAACTTTCGTAAACAACACAGTAAAGTAATATTGAGCAAAGAGCAATGCTGGAGGCATCAAAAAACCTGATTTCAAATTATACTACAAAGCTACAATGACAAAAATGGCATGATACAGGCAAAACAACAACAACAACAACAACAACAACAACAACAACAAAAACAGATATGGGCCAATGGAACAGAATAGAAAGTACAAAGACAAACCCACACAGTACAGTCACCTGATTTGTATCTGTTGGAAAAAAAGATAGCCTTTAAAAAAAATAGTGTGGAGAAAACTGGATACCCATATGTGGAAGGATGAAGCTGAATCCCTATCTTTTACCCTACACTAAAGTCAACTCAAAGTGGAGCAAAGACCTACAAATTAGACCAGAAACTTTGCAACTGCTAGAAGAAAACACAGGGGAAATGCTCCAACATACAGTTTTAGGCAACAACTACCTGAAGAGGACTTCTAACGCTCAGGAAATAATACCAAGAATTAATAAATGGCATGCCACCAAATTAAAAAGCTTCTGCACCACAAAGAAAACAATTAACAGTGTGAATAAAGAGCCTACAGTATGGGAGAAAATCTTTGCCAGCTACTCTTCTGAGAGAGGATTAACATCCAAAATATTTAAAGAACTCAAAAAACTCAACACCAAAATAAAACAACCCAATCAACAAATGGGTGAATGAACTAAACAGACACTTCTCAAAAGAAGTACAAATGATAAACAATTATATGAAAAAAATGTTCAAAATCCCTAGCAAATCAAAATAACATTGAGGTTCTATCTCACTCCAATCAGAAAGGCAGTCATCAAGAATACAAATAATAAGTGCTGGTGAGGATGTGAAGACAAAATGAATAATTATATACAGTTGGTAGGAATGTAAAAAAGATAGCCACTATGGAAATCAGTATGGAGGCTCCTTAAAAGACTAGAAATGGAACCACCATATAACTAGCTATACCATTTCTTGGTGTTTGTCCAAAAACTCAAATAAGCATACTATAGTGATACACACATGCCAATGTTTATAGCAGCATAATTCACAATAGTTAAGTTATGGAACCAGCCCAGATATCTTTCAACCAATGAATGGATAAAGAAAATGGGGTGTAGATATACACAATGAAGTTTTATTCATCCATAAGGAACAAAATTATGTCATTTGCAGGAAAATGGATGGAATTGGAGAGCATCATATTAAGTGAAACAAGACGACTCAGAAAGATATGTGGAAACTAGACAAAAACAAAGAAAAAGAGACCTCATGGAAATGGAAGGGAGACATTCTAGGAAAGGGATCCAAGGGCAAGAGGAAGGGAGGGCAAGGTAAGTTACTAGTGGGGGTGAGGGGGTGAAATTGATCAAATTACATTATGTGCCTATACAAATATGCCACAATGGAACCCACTGTTCTGTATAATTAGCATCAATAAAATGTAATTCAGAGATCAAAAAATATAATAGAGCATGAATTTCAGATTCTACATGAATTTTTTTTCAAATTGGTCTTGCTCTTGAAATGTGAACTTGACCTAATCACTTCCTTTCTGTGAGTTTGTTTTTCTTATCCTAAAACTAGAGAATGAACTTGTTGATCTCTCAGATCCCTCTGAGAGTGTCTGTATTAAGGCTGGCTGCAACAATATATTCTAGATGTCTACATTGTTCTAGAGGCTTTGTCAAACAGAGAAACTTTTTCTTTGAGGATGCTCATCTTTGCTATCTTCTCCATCCCCTTCCCCCAGACACCATAAATGAAACCTCCTGTAGAATTCATTGCATCTAATCTGCAATCAAGTCCTGCTTTCCTCATATGTTTCCTATAATAAATAATAAGATAATAAATATGGTGTTTGCTATATGTTATAATGTAAATATGATGATACATAATATGACATAAATATTTATGTATAAATGATCACTTTGAGTCATACCCAAATATTGGCTGTTGACCTTACTACATTTCCTAGAGAGGAACAATAAATCCACTTAGTAAAGCAGGACAATCACAGATCCGTGGAAATGCACCATGAAGGGTGCCCTTGTTTAGAGAAGCTTTGCAGAACCTCAGTCCCTCCTTTAGTTTAACTTCTTTGGAAAGGAGTCTTCCCCAAATCCCTCATGAATGCATTCCAATACTTTATTCTCTTGCAATCTGGGAATTCTTCCTAGAATCCTTCTGAAGCATAGTGTCCTTTCCCCCAAATTTTCTTGCTAATTTTTTAATGATGGGTTTCAGCAAAATGGATCTGGAATTTAAATCCTTTCTCCTCTACTGGGAGGACAGACAACCTGAAGAGTTGTCTCACAGGCCATCAGCCTGCTTTTAGTCAAGGCTACTCTGAATTAGCTCCACCAGATAGATGAGTGTCTGGCCTATCACAAAAGGCCATTAGTTCTTGGAGAATCAACTCTACTTATTTTTCCCATCTGGATGCACAGGATGTCAGAGTGACTGAATTCTGAAATATAATCCAATTTTGCAATAGAAGCCTACCTCAAGACAGGAGGTGGGTGACATCTTGCTGGACACCAGCATGTGTAGCAGCCGTCACTGTCTGGCTTCAGACTTTGCTGACTTGGCAGGTTATTCTGGAACAGATGGGTCTCCTTGTGCTGCCAGAGGAGATCATGTATATTAATTTGCTTTCTTCGAAGGATTTGTAAAATTGAACCTACTGCCTTTTACTACCAAGGTAACTGACAAATGAACTATTCAAAATCACAAAGCTGTAAGGAAATACCAAAGGTGATTTTTGGTTTATGGAGTGGAATTGTCACTTGGTGTAGGGACAAGTCCTAAGCTTTGGTGCACAGGTCCTGCTAATCTTACTCATCATTTTTATGATCATTTAGTTGATGCTTCTAAACCCCTGAGATGGGCCAATATCCAGGAAGTGTTATTGGGTTCTAGCTTGTGTGGGACAGCCTTGGTGTCAGTAAGCACACTGTTCATTACCACATAGACTCTGTAGCTTGCCCTTTGGCCCATTGCATCTGCCATTGCTTATCAAATGATGACACAGGGGATCTTTGGCTCTTGTGTGGCAAACATTAATTTTCCTTGTTGTCTTAAAATTTTCATCTCATTACAAATCCATTAGGGTTGTTTTCAGTGAAGGAACCTTTACCAAAGGAAATCCAAGTGTATGTGCTTAATCAAATCTAGTCCTAAACTGATGTGGTCCAGGCAACCAGTCCACTTATTCATTTCAGTGGCTCAACCGATGACAACATTGGTTTGGCACTGGTTGACCTCTCAAATTCCTCTCTAAATACTAGGTGACCAGAAGCTCTTTCCAAGGACATTCATGGAAATTACATCCAAAGGATTTATGCAGGAAATATGGCCAAATTAGAAATCTATTGAAGAAAATGTTGACAAGCCGTGTGCTTCTCTGGAAAGAATTTTAATTCTGGAGACAGTCTTTAAGGTGAACATTGCCTCTGCTACTTACTTCTTTTGATCTTAGGCAAGTCATATAGCCTCTCTGAGCCACAGATTTCTTATTGTTAAAAGGAAATTATAAAAGCTGCCTCTTCAGGTTTTGAGGTAAATATGTTAGATAATAGAAGCATATTATTATTATGCACAGTAATTTATCTCATAAATAATATGGATGTTGGGGCTGGGGATGTGGCTCAAGAGGTAGTGCGCTTGCCTGGCATGCGTGGGGTGCTGGGTTCGATCCTCAGCACCACATAAAAATAAAATAAAGATGTTGTGTCCACCGAAAACTAAAAAATAAATATTAAAAAATGCATTGTTTTAGAGGCTTTGTCAAACAGAGAAACTGTTTCTCTCTCTCTTTAAAAAAAATGGATGTTTCTCCAGTGCTGTGTGTATCTATTCAAATCTTTGCATAGATAAAAAATACATATATATCATTTGCCAGTGTGGCTTCCTAGTTGAGAAGGACATATATTGTCACTCTCTACCATGCATTTAGAAACTGTTTTTTGTCATAGGTAAGGCAATAACATCCTGCTAGATTTTTTACTTAACTTAACATAACTTCAGTCAGGTTTATCTGAAATTTGATGGCTTTTTGTTAACAAAATACGTGATCTTTGCATATGATCCTAACAAAACTGAAATAAAATGTAATCTCTGTCGACATGAATCAGGTACATTAGATTGACTCTGGGGCTATTGATTTTGAAAGGTTGGGAGAGGTTGGGTAATGTACCATAGCTTATGTTCTTTTCTGTGATGGAAGTTATAGTGATGGCTGAGAAGAGTTCAAATGCTGTATATGATTTGAAAAATTTACTCTGTTTCTAAATATCTAATATTTATTACATATAAAATGGCATTATATATACTATATTATAGAAGTACATTATTAAATATTATTATTATATTTAATATTATTAAATATATATTATATTATAAAATATAATATTATTGAATAATATTAATTATAACATGATATTGTTGCACATACTTCCTATGAATTTGGACTTTACACACAGACTTTGTATGTTTCTATCAGCAAGAGTCACATTTTGGATTGTGTCAATTATAATGTGGAATACCAAGTGCATTCTGTTTTCATATGTAGAATATCATATTTATATAGCACTTTACAGTTTTGAAAGCTTCACATACATTTGCTTCTCAAAACAATCCTCTAAAATAATCCAGGCAGATATTGTTATTCCTGTTTTAAAGATAAGGCCACTTATTGGGGCTCCAGCAATTGAAATGACATCTAGTAAGTGGCAAAGCCAACACTGAAAACAACTCTTTGGACCGCTGGTCCAATCAATATTTTTCCACTAGCCAGCACTGCCTCCCTGACAAGTTGATTAATTGTCAGTCTCTGGGAGAGACTGGTTTATAGAGTGGAGAAATAGCTTCACTTCATTTCCTTGCTCCCGCTCATGGGATGTTCAGAGTGTGGTCACTGCCTGTTGGACAATGTCTGTGAGGGATCGCTGTTGTAAGAAAATGAACCCAGAAAAATCAATAGTGTGATTGAGGTGCAGAGAGGGAATTTGTACTTAGGCCATTACATACTTTACCATAGAAACTGGGACACTCTAAGAATGAAAGGTGTTGCTGCTCATAGTTAAATCGAGATAGCAGGTGAAAAGTGGTGCTGTCCCAGGATGTTTGGTCCTCCTATATATAGTAGTATTACAGGAGAGCAAATGGTAAAAATAGACTCGTATGCCCTGGGAAATTAAAAATAAATCCAGGGAGAATTATTGGCTCAATTTCTCTCCCACTCTGGACTGGGAGCCCCATAAGCACAAATATCCTTTCCATTTTCAGTGGCTGGTACCTGGTAGGTGCTCAAGAAATGAATCAGTGGATTTTCTGATATTTAGATACCATTATCCAAATTTTGGATTTTTGCTTATACACCTGAAAATGATCAGATTCAAGCAAGATCTATATGCCTGCCTATAGCTACTGAACTTTCTTCCTTATGCCAATATCCCAGTCATGTTGATAGTACCCATCCATCATCACGTAGGCCAGAAACTAGGGAGTCAGCCTTAGTCTTCTTCCTCTTCCCCCCCCCCCCCATTTTCCAAGTCAGGTGTCTCTTATATCTTTAAAATCTGTCCACTTTGCTCCATTCATGCTGCTATTGTTGTGGTCTAGAAAGGGTCATTCTGTGCAGGTTTCCCTGGGACTGAGGGGTTAACCAGAACTTTCAGTACTAAAATCAGAATATTTCTAGTCAAAGTGGAGAGTTTGCTTGATCACCCTAGGTCCAGGTCACATAATTTCTTGTCAGGTTCACTGTAGTACCATTTTCACAATTAGTTTTATCCCCTACAATTCATTCCCATACTGTTTCCAGAAAAAAAAAATCTTTGTGACTATGAACAAGATTGTCATTGGTGAAAATTCTTCAACAAGTGTACCAACCAGCAGCATACCATCATGTTGCTCTATCTTCCACCTACCCCTCAAACTTATCCTTTTATTCTTCAAACACACCATCTTCTGTGCTCTGCAAGCCTTCAGACATGAGGTTTCCCCTGTGTGAATTGCACTGAATGCCTATTTTGGCATTCATTTTTCTTGTTGTTGTACTGTTAGGGATCAAAGCCAGAGTCTCATGCATGTTGGGCCTCGATTCATTATTTTAGCTTTTACAATCCAGCTCAAGAATATTATCTGTTGTGAAAGTCCCTGAGTTGGGGACACATAAAGCAATGGTTTTCAGTCTTGGTTTCATGTTGGAACCACCTGCAGGAACTTTAAAAGGTCCTGAGGCCAATATCATACCTCAAATCAATTCAGTTCCCATCTCTGGATATGGAACCAGGCATCAAGGTTTTTAAATCTTCTCAGATGATTATTGTGCAGCCAAGACTGAGACCCTCTAGGCTATGGAAAATCTTCCCTGGTTCTATGACTCACTTTACTCCCCAAATCCCTGCTTTGATCCCTTCTGCCATATGCCGAATATGTCTATCCCTCAGATGCTATTCACACTACTCTTCAAGGATAAGGACCCAGGCTAATCCATGATGCCTGGCACATAGCAAGGGTTTCATAAATGTTAGTTGCAAATAACAATGACCTTGACAATGTACATATCTTTTCTGGATCTCATTTTTGTTTTCTATAAAATGGGGATAAAAATATCCAATGTGAAGAGTTAAAGATCGAACAGTTTATGTCATGTGCCCACATTGCGCTTCACTTGCTGTTAGTTTGGTAGCAGTGAACAGGGGACAGGTTCCTTCCATTTCCATATTGTATTAGTCAGCTTTTCATCATAGTAAAATGCCTGAAGTAGATTACTTTATAGATTAAAAAAGATTCATTTTGGTTTATAGTTCTGGAGGTACAAGGTCTAAATAGAGGGGTGCAGTTTCTTACAAAGGACCCTTGGGCTGCATCACATCGTGATGGGAGCATGTATATATCTCTGTCCATGTGATCTCTCTCCCTCTGCTTAGAAAGCTACCAGAATTTAATCATGGGAACTTCACCCTAATGACCACATTTCATCACTTCCCAACTTCCCCACTCTACCCCAACATTATAGTCACATTAAATTTTAACCTTTTAATACCATTAAGATAAGAGTTTTGTGTTTAAACTCCAACATGAGTTTGGGGAGACAGATGATATCCAGACCATGACACTATCATGCCTGATTCTAAGTTTTCTCTTGTCAAAAATAAGAGGAAAAATTTACCTAGTACCAATGCCCACATGCTTTTCACACTTGAGCAGGGAGGCTGAATTTAAATAGTGTTATAATGATAACTGAATATTTGGAGCATGTGTGTCTTCCCCAGTTGATGTCTGTCTTTGCAAGCCTGTTTGTGACTAAGATGTTTGAAAAAAAAAACAAAACAGTGTTCAGTAAGAGGGGAACAACATGACCCCCCAACCCACCATTCATGGGGAAGCAGTTGAAAAAGAGAAGGACAGCATTTCTTGAGGCCCTTGGTGACAGACACCCCATATAAATTGGACTTCTGAGCCACTTGGAATTGATACCCTGGGGGCAGTTCTCTTCTTCTTTCCACTTCCTTTCTATTTAATGTGTTTTATCTTTTTTAAAATTTTTTTCCTCATTGATTTTTACCTTAATAGTAAGCCTTCTACCTCTGGCAATTAACCCCCCCACCACTTACACTCACCACCATCACCACCATAATACTAAAGAAATGAATAACCAAAATAGGAAGAAGATAATTGTTGGCTCTTTTTCAAGAAAGTTGATGGACTGAAGTGAGTTTTTATCAATGGAAAAACTTTGACTAAATAAAATAAAACAAATACATCATTCAAGTTCAGATAATCACCCAAGCCATGGCCTTGAGCCCAGATCTCAGACCACCCACTATCTCACAAACATTGTGTTGGCCAGACATTTCATTTTAGATTTCAGATTATTCAATTGGTTTCCTTGCTTCATAAATATGTGACAGTGAGAAAGAAAAAGAGAGAGAGAAAACAAGAGAATGTAATGAGAGGGATTGCTGATGATTTGCATACTTAGCCAGGTCTTGGTTCTTTTGTTAGGATTTAAGAGTTTGTGGCTAGGGTGTTATTTCATCTTTTTTGTACCTGCTTAGAACTTTTTTATTTACCCCAAACTTTCTGAAATCACCTTTTTACTGCTTTTTACCTAAAATTAGGAAGTGAGGCGAGCTAGGAAAGCACAGAAATTTGGGTTAGCCTTTTGATGTCTGTTGTGGGGTTCCTCAGAAGCCTCATAGGAGAGGAGGAAGAAAGGCTGTTATTAAGTCATTTATACAGTGGACAACAGTGGACAACTGGTGCTTCATACCATGGGGGAAACTCTGAGAAGCATGTCAAATACATGCCTCAGAATTATCCTGCTGAAGAGTGAAGGAGTTGAGGTATGTATACACCAACTCCCATGGGTCATCAGTTTAGTGCTGCTTCTTGGAGGTGCTAATTGCCTGGCACTTCCAGCCTGTTAGTCCCGGCTGGCTGCCATCTTCCTCAACTCTAGAAGAAACCCAATGGCACAGACATATAGCTGCAGACAGTTGAAAGTCCATGCTGGAACACACTGGTAACAGTTAAGGCACTAGAGACATGTGCTGGGAAATGTTACCAAAGTATGTACAGCATGGTGATACTATTTCTACAACAATGTATATCTCTTTTGGAAGATCAGAGCAAAGGTGAAAATTCTAAGGACCCTTTATGGAGGAAGGCTCAAGATAACCGTTCATAATTAGGAAAGATGAGTCATTTAGTCTTTCCAGGTCTGTTTGGGTAGTGAGTACTTCTTGTGTAGGGTCAACCTGTTTGCAGGACATTGGATCTATAGCTGTCTAGCTGCCATGTGGCTAGACAGCGTTTCTAGTGGGAAATATGGCACTATTGTTCTTCATTTTGGAATATTATGCCCCCCAAATTAGCCCTAGAGAACTGACAAACACCTGACTGTCTTTTGGGTCTGATTTGGGGTTGCCCTGTGCTGCAACTTCAGTCCTTCTTTTTTCAAGCCTGGGACAGACCTCTTAACCAGTTGCATGTGTCTTGAACACAAACCAAACCTTTGTGTACCTGGTTGCAACAAGAAACACCTCCCTCTTAGCATTATCATGTCTTCCCTTCTCCCCACATTTGAATGTTTGTATTGCCCCCAAATTTACTCCCAATATGATGGTATTAGGAGGTGGGGCTTTTTGGAGATGTTAGGTTTGTATGAGGTCCTGTGGTAGAAACCCCATGGTGTGATTAGGGTCCTTACAAGAAGAGACACTAGAAAGCTCAAACCCCCTTATCCCCTTGCAATTTGAGGACCAATGAGAAGACAGCCAACTGAAAACCTGGAAAATGTTCTTCGCCACACACTGGATCTGCTGGTGCATTGATCTTGGACTTCCCAGCCTCTACAATATCTAATAACAGTCTATGGTATACGTTTCTTGGCAGTCTAAACTGACTAAGATAGGAGCTTTGACTGAGTATGAAATCCAGAGTTCACAAACCTTGTATTTCCAATCTTGTCAATCTCTCAATCCCTCCTTTTGTTTTTCTCCTCTTGCTCCTCTTCCTACCCCTTCTCCTTCTTCTCTTCCTCCCCCTCCACCTTGCCTCCTTCTTTATCCTCTTCCTCTTCTTCTCTCTCTTTTCTTCCAGAGACCTCAAGTGTCTCTAATTACAAGTAGAGATTCTAGCCTCTAGAAAACTCAGCTAAGCTGCAAAATCAGTCCCATGAGCCTGGCTCTGTAGGGAGGTAGAATGATGAGGGGGTCCAAGTCTCTCAAGCCTTCCTGCAGGCTCGTGAGTTTGCAAACCAAAAGTCCCACCCAAAGCCATCTGGTCCTCAGGTGCTGTTCTCCCCTCCTCTCCATGCTGTTGGGTTTATTTTTGTGAAAAAATATAAATCACATGTTTCTGTTTAATTTACATCAAATTCAAAGCCATGTTGCTTCCTTGCAGCCTTTTGAAGTTATGGGAGCCATATGGGTTGATTCCACAAATGTTTACTTTTGAGCCTTCATTCTCGTGAACTTTAGAAATGTCCTTGTTTCATTTTCTCATAGTCAGTGACCCTAGAAAGGAAGAGACTGGGGTTTGGGACTTTAGAACCCATGCATTTGGGGTCTGGGGACTTTTCCACTCTTAGGATGTGGATGGGCTTCTGGCCTCTCCTCCTCCACCTTCTTCCAGGCCTCACTATAACTTGGCTTCTGGGTATTTGTGTGAAGCTTGTTTGGGGCTAATTTTGATCCTTCTGGGAGGGTTCTGGTCTAAGTTTCTTGTGCTAGAGGATGTTCCTTTTCTAAAAATGAAATTGTGAGCATGTGCTCCAGATGATTGCTAGCACTGATCCATGGGATTCATAGCTGGGTTTGGTGTCACACCAGTGGATAAAACATTTGACTACATGGAAAATCTGTAAAATCAGGCTACCAGCTCTCTGTGAACCCTAGGAGGTTAAGGATCACATCTCATTTACCTTTACATTCTACTGTGTCCAGCCAGTACTGGCATACAGTATGAACTTGATTGATGTATATTTAAAAATTGTATGGGTGGCTCTTTGGTAGGCAAGGGAAATCTATAAGAACACATATGACTAAAAATATATTTATGCACGTATTCATACATAAAACAGTAAGAGCGTTAATTTCTCAAAATAACGTGTCCCTGTAAGCACAAGTTCTAAAGTGAGTGAAAGCATTTTTGTTTTTAGACTTTCTCTCCCCATCCCAACACCAGAGTAAAGTGACCCTTGATTATATAAGTATTTAATGTTTGTCAAAGTAAGAAAAGCTGAATTAAGGTAACGCTAGATCCTAGAACAAATATATAATGAACTGTCAGAAATTTGACACAAGAAAAGTTTTTTTCTCACTTACATAATTGTACTGGTGGGTGAAGAGATCAGTAGGGAATTATTTTCCAGGTTGATGGGTATTTCCATCTTCAATACAGGGCTTCCAAAATCTCGCTATAGGTTACATGTTTTCCAGAGAAGAGAAAAAAAAGAGCATGGAGTGGCACCATGGACTTTTATGAACAACTTAGAGAGTGGCTTCACTTTTGAGGACATTCTGTTAGTTCAACGTGGTCACATGGAAGAACCCAACTGTGTGGAATATGGTGGCTTCCCAGTGACAATCCTGCCCATGGGAAGGGAGCAAGAATTTTAGAGGACATCTATTGGTCTCTCCCACAAATGCTAAAAAGGTTCATCTCAAATCCCAAAAGAGATAGCCAGGGAGGTCTCCACATCCAGCATTCAGAAGGCATAAAAGACGAAGGCTTATGGGCAGATTGTCCCAGGCAGAGGCCACTCTCCCTTGGCCCAGCACCCTAGCCTTATAAATACTGTCCAGCAGCAGGGAACACAGTAATTCATATTTGGAGGCTGGGGGAGAAGTGTATATATGTGGAACATAAAAATATCTTGTATTCCGTATTCCTTTTAATAAAACTGAGAAGTATTGCATACAACACATTACTTATAAAATTTTATTTCTAGGAAAAATGTAACATGTCAAGGATACAGTCAAAATTCTGTGAGCCTGAATTTTGAAAATGATTCTCTTTATGTCTAAGTTGATCTGTAACCATGCAGACTTGGGTCTGGCTGAGCATGTGACAGAAAGTATAACTGGACCAGGGAGCTGTTGTGGTGGTAGACCTTCCTCTTGGCTTTCTGAATGACTTATTCTTGTTTGCACAAGTGCCAGCCTCCAAAACATAAAACAGACACACAAAGCTCACATGTGGCCATGCCTCCTCAGAATAATGATTCTAATAAGTATGGGGCCTCACTCTTATTGTGCTCTTGCCAAGTGCCAGGCACTGGCTTCAGTGCTTTACATGGATGAGATATTTGTATTTTCATAAGTTAGGTACTCAGACTCATTTTACAGAGGTGGGACTTTTAGGAACAGAGTGAGGAAGTAACTTGTGTCAGATCACAAAGCTAGGAAAATATTATGCCCCTTCCCATCCCCTTCCCATAAATGACCAGGAAAGCACACTAGTGCCAGTTGCTGTGGGATACCAAGAAGAAGAGGCTCACGCAGCAGCACTCACCAGGCGTCAATAGACACAGACCTTCTTTCACCACATTATGTTTCTCTCTCCTTTCTTTTTCCGTTCTGGTACCACTTATGCTTCATATGTGAAGGAATGTCCTAAATACCTTTCTAAGCAACTTTGCTACTTTATTCATTCTAAGGGTACGTGCTACTTATTGAGAAGATATAAAATGTGGTTTGCTGTCATTTCATGGAAATAAAAGAAGAAATTAATTTAGGATAATAGGGACAGAGACTGAAAGATCTGTGGGTTAGGGCAGGGCACCAAAATGCATTCCTTTAATAATAAAACACTTAACAACCTAGGAATAAAAGGAAACTTTATCAACCATGATAAAGAACATCTTTGAAAAACTCCCACCTGACATCATGTTTAATGATGAATGACTCAAAGTTTTCTCCCTAAGATCGGTAACAAGACAAAAATGTCTAACGTTGCTAATTCTATTCAGTATTGTATTGGGGCTCTAGACAGGACAATTTGGACAAAAAAAAAAAAAAAAGAAGAAGAAGAAGAAGAAGAAAAAGAAAAGAAATAAAAAGCACCTATATTGAAAGGAGGGAGTAAAAGCTTCCCCACTTGCAGATGACATGATCTTGTATATAGAAAAGCCTATGAAACTCTCTAAAAATTATTTGAAGTAATAAATGAGTTTAGTAAGGCTGCAGGTTTTAAGATCAATGCATGAAAATCAATTGTATTTCTAAACAACAAAATACAGTTGGTCCTTAGTATCTGTAAGTTTTTTTTTTTTACAAATGTTCACATCAGCTTTATTTGTGAAAACCAAAAGAGTTGAGACAACCCATTAATATATATTAACTCACCTATAAATAATGGAATAAATCTCACCATTTCTATACAAAAGAATCACCACTAAAAGTCACCAAGCAAAAAAGACATGAATGATACATATAATAACGGGGGTGAATTTGAAACCATTATGTTATAAAGAAGCCAGACACAAAGCAGCCACCTGTGTGTAAGATTCTGGAAATGGCAAAACCAGAGTGGTAGCAAACCAGCCAGTTGTTGCCAGAAGCAGAGGGTTGGGAGAGGGGAAGGACTTCAGAGGGAAATGGGGAACCATTTTGGGGTGATGGAAGTGTTCTGTATCCTGACTCTGTGTTTTGCATACAACTGCAGACATTTTTAAAACTTGTTGAACCGCAGTATTTAATTATGTTCAGTTTGTTGTACTTCAGTTACCCCTCAACAAAGTTATGATGTTCCACTTGCTCTGTTCTGGTGACAAACTCCTGATATACAGTTTCCTGATTGAAGGAACATATGTAGAAGAGGCCACATGGTGAGACAGGAAGCAAGCCTCAACTACCTTTATAACAATCCATTAATTACTCACTTTTTCCAGTGAGCTCCTCCTTACTTTACACCAGGCTCCACCTCTTAAAGGCTCCACCACCTCAACACTGGGGTCCCATACTGAGGTCCCAGCTTCTACCATGTGAAACACTGGGGGTTCACTCAAACCATATTCAAACCTATAGAGAACTTTTGGTAATATCGCCATTTTGATAATGTTAGTTCTGCCTATCCATGAACAGGGTATATTTTTCCATCTTCTAAGATCTTCTTCTACTTCTCTCTTTAGGGTTCTGTAGTTTTTATTGTATAAATCTTTCACCTCTTTTGTTAGGTTGATTCCCAAGTATTTTATTTTTTTTGAGGATATTGTGAATGGAGTGTTTTTCCTCATTTCTGTTTCAGAAGTTTTGTCGCTGATATACAGAAATGCCTTTGATTTATGCGTGTTGATTTTATATCCTGCCACTTTGCTGAATTCATTTATTAGTTCTAGTAGTTTCTTTGTAGACCCTTTTGGGTCTTCTAGGTATAGAATCATGTCATCTGCAAATAGTGATAATTTAAGTTCTTCTTTTCCAATTTTTATGCCTTTAATTTCTTTCGTCTGTCTAATTGCTCTGGCCAGTGTTTCGAGAACTATATTGAATAGAAGTGGTGATAGAGGGCATCCCTGTCTTGTTCCAGATTTTAGAGGGAATGCCTTTAACTTTTGTCCATTCAGAATGATGCTAGCCTGAGGCTTAGCATAGATAGCTTTTACAATATCAAGGTAAGTTCCTGTTATCCCTAGTTTTTCTAATGTTTTGAACATAAAGGGATGCTGTACTTTGTCGAATGCTTTCTCTGCATCTATCGAGATGATCATATGGTTCTTATCTTTAAGTCTATTGATGTGGTGAATAACATTTATTGATTTCCGTATATTGAACCATCCTTGCATCCCAGGGATGAATCCTACTTGATCATGGTGCACAATTTTTTTGATGTGTTTTTGTATTCGATTCGCCAGAATTTTATTGAGGATTTTTGCATCTAGGTTCATTAGAGATATTGGTCTGTAGTTTTCTTTCTTTGAGGTGTCTTTGTCTGGTTTCGGAATCAGGGTGATGTTGGCCTCATAGAATGAATTTGGAAGAGCTCCCTCTTTTTCTATTTCCTGAAATAACTTGAAAAGTATTGGTTTTAATTCTTTAAAGGTTTTGTAAAACTCCGCTGTATACCCATCTGGTCCTGGGCTTTTCTTGGTTGGTAGTCTTTTGATGGCTTCTTCAATTTCATCCATTGATATTGGTCTGTTCAAATTGTGTGTATCCTCCTGACTCAGTCTGGGCAAATCATATGACTTAAGAAATTTATCGATGTCTTCACTATCTTCTATTTTATTGGAGTATAAGGATTCAAAATAATTTCTGATTATCTTCTGTATTTCTGAAGTGTCTGTTGTGATATTGCCTTTTTCATCCCGTATGCTAGTAATTTGAGTTCTCTCTCTTCTCTTCGTTAGCATGGCTAAAGGTCTGTCAATCTTATTTATTTTTTCGAAGAACCAACTTTTAGTTTTGTTAATTTTTTCAACAGTTTTTTTTGTTTCAATTTCATTGATTTCCGCTCTGATTTTAATTATTTCTTGCCTTCTGCTACATATCAAAATGGCGATATTACCAAAAGTTCTCTATAGGTTTAATGCAATGCCAATCAAAATCCCAATGGCATTTCTTGTAGAAATAGATAAAGCAATCATGAAATTCATATGGAAAAATAAAAGACCCAGAATAGCAAAAGCAATTCTAAGCAGGAAGTGTGAATCAGGCGGTATAGCAATACCAGATTTCAAACTATATTACAGAGCAATAGTGACAAAAACAGCATAGTACTGGTACCAAAACAGACGGGTGGACCAATGGTATAAAATAGAGGACACAGAGACTAATCCACAAAGCTACAACTATCTTATATTTGATAAAGGGGCTATAAGCATGCAATGGAGGAAGGATAGCATCTTCAACAAATGGTGTTGGGAAAACTGGAAATCCATATGCAACAAAATGAAACTGAATCCCTTTCTCTCGCCATGCACAAAAGTTAACTCAAAATGGGTCAAGGAGCTTGATATCAAATCAGAGACTCTGCGTCTGATAGAAGAAAAAGTTGGCTCCGATCTACAGATTGTGGGGTCGGGCTCCAAATTCCTTAATAGGACACCCATAGCACAAGAGTTAACAACTAGAATCAACAAATGGGACTTAATTAAACTTAAAAGTTTTTTCTCAGCAAAAGAAACAATAAGAGAGGTAAATAGGGAGCCTACATCCTGGGAACAAATTTTTACTCCTCACACTTCAGATAGAGCCCTAATATCCAGAGTATACAAAGAACTCAAAAAATTAGACAATAAGATAACAAATAACCCAATCAAAAAATGGGCCAAGGAGCTGAACAGACACTTCTCAGAGGAGGATATACAATCAATCAACAAGTACATGAAAAAATGCTCTCCCTCTCTAGCAGTCAGAGAAATGCAAATCAAAACCACACTAAGATACCATCTCACCCCAGTAAGATTGGCAGCCACTATGAAGTCAAACAACAACAAGTGCTGGCGAGGATGTGGAGAAAAGGGTACACTTGTACATTGCTGGTGGGACTGCAAATTGGTGCGACCAATTTGGAAAGCAGTTTGGAGATTCCTGGGAAAGCTGGGAATGGAACCACCATTTGACCCAGCTATTGCCCTTCTCGGACTATTCCCTGAAGACCTTAAAAAAGCATGCTACAGGGATACTGCCACATCGATGTTCATAGCAGCACAATTCACAATAGCTAGACTGTGGAACCAACCCAGATGCCCTTCAATAGATGAATGGATAAAAAAAATGTGGCATCTATACACAATGGAGTACTATGCAGCAATAAAAAATGACAAAATCATAGAATTTGCAGGGAAATGGATGGCACTAGAGCAGATTATGCTTAGTGAAGCTAGCCAATCCCTAAAAAATAAATACCAAATGTCTTCTTTGATATAATGAGAGCAACTATGAACAGAGCAGGGAGGAAGAGCAGGAAGAAAAGATTAACATTAAACAGAGACATGAGATGGGAGGGAAAGGGAGAGAAAAGGGAAATTGCATGGAAATGGAGGGAGACCCTCATTGCTATACAAAATTACATATAAGAGGTTGTGAGGGAAATGGGAAAATAAACAAGGAGAGAAATGAATTACAGTAGATGGGGTAGAGAGAGAAGATGGGAGGGGAGGGGAGGGGGGATAGTAGAGGATAGGAAAGGTAGCAGAATACAACAATTACTAATAGAGCATTATGTAAAATTGTGGATGTGTAACCGACGTGATTCTGCAATCTGCATTTGGGGTAAAATTGGGGGTTCATAACCCACTTCAATCTAATGTATGAAATATGATATGTCAAGAGCTTTGTAATGTTGTGAACAACGAATTAAAAAAAAACAATATTCAAACCATACCAGTATTCATTCCAAAAGATCTGAGCTCCCGCTGCATGCCAGGTGCTATCCAGACCCTGGGTCATATTTCCAGGGACATGAACTGTATTTTATTTTAAAACAAGGATCTGTTTGTCCTGAGCCAAATTTCTGGGATAAAAGGATATATTGAGAATCTGACTTGTATGGGAACATTCTTTTGTTAAAAAACTTTAAAAAATTTGTTATTCTTAGATATACATAATAGTAGAGTGTATTTTGGCATATTATACATACATGGAGGATAACTTATTTGAATTAGGATCCCATTCTTGTGATTGAACATGATGTGGAGTTGCCCTGGTGATGTATTCATATATGAACACGGGAAAGTTATGTCCAATTCATTCTTTTTTTTTTTTAATTTTTTATTGGTTGTTCACAACATTACAAAGCTCTTGACATATCATATTTCATACATTAGATTGAAGTGGGTTATGAACCCCCAATTTTACCCCCAATGCAGATTGCAGAATCACGTCGGTTACACATCCACAATTTTACAAAATGCCCTATTAGTAATTGTTGTATTCTGCTACCTTTCCTATCCCCTACTATCCCCCCTCCCCTCCCCTCCCAACTTCTCTCTCTACCCCATCTACTGTAGTTCATTTCTCTCCTTGTTTATTTTCCCATTCCCCTCACAACCTCTTATATATAATTTTGTATAGCAATGAGGGTCTCCCTCCATTTCCATGCAATTTCCCTTTTCTCTCCCTTCCCCTCCCACCTCATGTCTCTGTTTAAAGTTATTCTTTTCTTCCTGCTCTTCCTCCCTACTCTGTTCATAGTTGCTCTCATTATATCAAAGAAGACATTTGGTATTTGTTTTTTAGGGATTGGCTAGCTTCACTAAGCATAATCTGCTCTAGTGCCATCCATTTCCCTGCAAATTCTATGATTTTGTCATTTTTTATTGCTGCATAGTACTCCATTGTGTATAGATGCCACATTTTTTTTATCCATTCATCTATTGAAGGGCATCTGGGTTGGTTCCACAGTCTAGCTATTGTGAATTGTGCTGCTATGAACATCGATGTGGCAGTATCCCTGTAGCATGCTTTTTTAAGGTCTTCAGGGAATAGTCCGAGAAGGGCAATAGCTGGGTCAAATGGTGGTTCCATTCCCAGCTTTCCCAGGAATCTCCAAACTGCTTTCCAAATTGGCCGCACCAATTTGCAGTCCCACCAGCAATGTACAAGTGTACCCTTTTCTCCACATCCTCGCCAGCACTTGTTGTTGTTTGACTTCATAGTGGCTGCCAATCTTACTGGGGTGAGATGGTATCTTAGTGTGGTTTTGATTTGCATTTCTCTGACTGCTAGAGAGGGAGAGCATTTTTTCATGTACTTGTTGATTGATTGTATATCCTCCTCTGAGAAGTGTCTGTTCAGCTCCTTGGCCCATTTTTTGATTGGGTTATTTGTTATCTTATTGTCTAATTTTTTGAGTTCTTTGTATACTCTGGATATTAGGGCTCTATCTGAAGTGTGAGGAGTAAAAATTTGTTCCCAGGATGTAGGCTCCCTATTTACCTCTCTTATTGTTTCTTTTGCTGAGAAAAAACTTTTAAGTTTAATTAAGTCCCATTTGTTGATTCTAGTTGTTAACTCTTGTGCTATGGGTGTCCTATTAAGGAATTTGGAGCCCGACCCCACAATCTGTAGATCGGAGCCAACTTTTTCTTCTATCAGACGCAGAGTCTCTGATTTGATATCAAGCTCCTTGACCCATTTTGAGTTAACTTTTGTGCATGGCGAGAGAAAGGGATTCAGTTTCATTTTGTTGCATATGGATTTCCAGTTTTCCCAACACCATTTGTTGAAGATGCTATCCTTCCTCCATTGCATGCTTATAGCCCCTTTATCAAATATAAGATAGTTGTAGCTTTGTGGATTAGTCTCTGTGTCCTCTATTTTATACCATTGGTCCACCCGTCTGTTTTGGTACCAGTACTATGCTGTTTTTGTCACTATTGCTCTGTAATATAGTTTGAAATCTGGTATTGCTATACCGCCTGATTCACACTTTCTGCTTAGAATTGCTTTTGCTATTCTGGGTCTTTTATTTTTCCATATGAATTTCATGATTGCTTTATCTATTTCTACAAGAAATGCCGTTGGGATTTTGATTGGCATTGCATTAAATCTATAGAGAACTTTTGGTAATATCGCCATTTTGATGATGTTAGTTCTACCTATCCATGAACAGGGTATACTTTTCCATCTTCTAAGATCTTCTTCTACTTCTCTCTTTAGGGTTCTGTAGTTTTCATTGTATAAATCTTTCACCTCTTTTGTTAGGTTGATTCCCAAGTATTTTATTTTTTTTGAGGATGTTGTGAATGGAGTGTTTCTCCTCATTTCCATTTCAGAAGTTTTGTCGCTGATATACAGAAATGCCTTTGATTTATGCGTGTTGATTTTATATCCTGCCACTTTGCTGAATTCATTTATTAGTTCTAGTAGTTTCTTTGTAGACCCTTTTGGGTCTTCTAGGTATAGAATCATGTCATCTGCAAATAGTGATAATTTAAGTTCTTCTTTTCCAATTTTTATGCCTTTAATTTCTTTCGTCTGTCTAATTGCTCTGGCCAGTGTTTCGAGAACTATATTGAATAGAAGTGGAGATAGAGGGCATCCCTGTCTTGTTCCGGATTTTAGAGGGAATGCCTTCAACTTTTGTCCATTCAGAATAATGCTAGCCTGAGGCTTAGCATAGATAGCTTTTACAATGTTGAGGTAAGTTCCTGTTATCCCTAGTTTTTCTAATGTTTTGAACATAAAGGGATGCTGTACTTTGTCGAATGCTTTCTCTGTATCTATCGAGATGATCATATGGTTCTTATCTTTAAGTCTATTGATGTGGTGAATAACATTTATTGATTTCCGTATGTTGAACCATCCTTGCATCCCAGGGATGAATCCTACTTGATCATGGTGCACTATTTTTTTGATGTGTTTTTGTATTCGATTCGCCAGAATTTTATTGAGGATTTTTGCATCTAGGTTCATTAGAGATATTGGTCTGTAGTTTTCTTTCTTTGAGGTGTCTTTGTCTGGTTTCGGAATCAGGGTGATATTGGCCTCATAGAATGAATTTGGAAGAGCTCTCTCTTTTTCTATTTCCTGAAATAACTTGAAAAGTATTGGTTTTAATTCTTCTTTGAAGGTTTTGTAAAACTCCGCTCTATACCCATCCGGTCCTGGACTTTTCTTGGTTGGTAGTCTTTTGATGGTTTCTTCAATTTCATCCATTGATATTGGTCTGTTCAGATTGTGTGTATCCTCCTGACTCAGTCTGGGCAAATCATATGACTTAAGAAATTTATCGATGTCTTCACTATCCTCTATTTTATTGGAATATAGGTTTTCAAAATAATTTCTAATTGTCTTCTGTATTTCTGTAGCATCTGTTGTGATATTGCCTTTTTCATCCCGTATGTTAGTAATTTGAGTTCTCTCTCTTCTTCTCTTCGTTAGCCTGGCTAAAGGTCTGTCGATCTTATTTATTTTTTCTAAGAACCAACTTTTAGTTTTGTTAATTTTTTCAATAGTTTCTTTTGTTTCAATTTCATTGATTTCTGCTCTGATTTTAATTATTTCTTGCCTTCTGCTACATTTGCTGTTGTTTTGCTCTTCCTTTTCTAGGGCTTTGAGTTGGAGTGTGAGCTCATTTATTTGTTGGTTTCTTCTTTTTTTGAGGAATGACCACCAGGCGATGAATTTTCCTCTTAAAACTGCTTTCATTGTGTCCCATAGATTCCGATATGTTGTGTCTGTATTTTCATTTATCTCTAAGAATTTTTTGATTTCCTCCTTTATGTCTTCTGTAACCCATTGATCATTCAGTAATATATTGTTCATTTTCCATGTGATGTAGGATTTTTCCTTCCTTCTTTTATCATTGATTTCCAGTTTCATTCCATTATGATCAGATAAAATGCAAGGTATTATCTCCACCCCTTTATATTTACTGAGGGTTGCCCTATGGCATAATATATGGTCTATTTTTGAGAAGGATCCATGTGCTGCTGAGAAAAAAGTATAGCCATTTGATGATGGTTGATATATTCTATATAAGTCAGTTAAGTCTAGGTTATTGATTGTGTTATTGAGATCTATAGTTTCTTTATTAAACTTTTGTTTGGAGGATCTGTCCAATGGTGAGAGAGGTGTGTTGAAGTCTCCCATAATTATTGTGTTGTGGTCTATTTGATTCTTGAATTTGAGAAGAATTTGTTTTATGAATGTCGCAGCACCATTATTTGGTGCGTAAATATTGATAATTGTTATGTCTTGTTGGTGAATGGTTCCTTTTAACAGTATATAATGACCTTCTTTATCCCTTTTGATTAACTTAGTCTTGAAGTCGATTTTATTTGATATGAGGATGGCCACCCCTGCTTGCTTGCGAGGACCGTGTGCGTGGTATATTTTTTCCCATCCTTTCACCTTTAGCCTGTGTATGTCTTTTCCAATCAGATGTGTCTCCTGGAGGCAGCATATTGTTGGATTTGTTTTTTTAATCCATGATCCCAGCCTATGTCGCTTTATTGGAGAGTTTAAGTCATTAACATTCAGAGTTACTATTGATATATGGTTTGAACTTCCATCCATGATTGATTGTTTATCCTTTTTTTTTTTTTTAAATTTTAGTTTGTTTCACCATGATTGTCTTTCCCCTCGCCCTCTGTCTTTACTGAGGCACTTCCCACTGATGGTTTTGGTTATTGTTTTTCATTTCTTCTTCGTGTAGTGTTTTGCTCAAAATGCTTTGCAATGCTGGTTTTCTGGCTGCAAATTCTTTTAACTTTTGTTTATCATGAAAGATTTTTATTTCATTGTCATACCTGAAGCTTAATTTTGCTGGATACAGGATTCTTGGTTGGCATCCATTGTCTTTCAGTGTTTGAAATACATTGTTCCATGACCTTCTTGCTTTCAGTGTCTGTGATGAAAAATCCGTTGTTAACCGTATTGGTTTACCCCTAAATGTAATCTGTCTCCTTTCTCTTGTAGCTTTTAATATTTTCTCTTTGTTCTGTATATTGGATATCTTCATAACAATGTGTCTTGGCGTTGGTCTACTGTGATTTTGTGTGCTTGGTGTCCTGTATGCATCTTCAATTTGTATATCTGTTTTCTTTTTTATTTCTGGAAAGTTTTCTGTAATTATTTCATCCAGCAGGTTACTCATTCCCTTGGTTTGAATCTCTGTACCTTCTTCTATCCCGATGACTTGTAAGTTTGGTTTCTTCATGTTATCCCATAACTCTTGGATGTTTGTCTCGTGATTTTTTACCAGCCTTTCTGAGTTGGCTAGACTCTTTTCAAGATGGTATATTTTGTCTTCATTATCTGACGTTCTGGTTTCTACTTGCTCCACTCTGTTAGTGATACTCTCAATTGAGTTTTTAATTTGGTTTATCGTTTCCTTCATTTCTAGAATTATTGTTTCATTATTTTTTATAATCTCTATCTCCTGATAGAGATGCTTAACTTCTTCTTTTATCTGTTTATGAAATTCATTCTCAATGTGTTCTTTCGCTGCTTGAATTTGCTGTCTTGTATCCTCCTTAAGGTTCCATTCCATCTGTCTAAGGTGTTCCTTGAGTTCTTTATATGACCATTTTTCTGATGACTCTAGGTCCTCCTGAATATTTAGGCTGTCCTGCATTGTTTGTAGTCCTTTTCTTCCTTGTTTTTTGAAGCTGCTCATGTTACTTCTTGTTCTGTTTGACTGCTGGGTTACTGTTTACTCCTATAAATTAATTTGATGTTTGGGAGGAAAGGTATTTGAAGGGAAGGGGTGAAGTCACTAAAGAGAATGAGAGTAGGCAGGTAGAATTCAAGGAAAGGGCGGATAAGAGAAATGAAAAGACTAAAGAAGAAAAAAATAGGAACTAAAAAAGAAAAAAAAATTAAAAAAATAATAATAATTTTAAAAAATAATAATTTAAAAAATACTAATAATAATTAAAAGAAATTTAAATTAAAATTAGTAGAAAAAAAAATTTTTAAAAAAAAATTTTGTAAAAAAAAATTAATTAAACAACAGGAAAGAAAAAAATGCAACTGAAAGAAAAACCCAAATCAAAAAAAAAAAAAAAAGAGAGAAAAGAAAAAGGAAAAAAAAAAAAAAACCTAATAAATGCCGTCTTAGAGTTTGACTAACTTCTCTTCCAGTAGGTGGCGCTGTGCCCACCAGGCCAAGTTTCTCCTGTCAATACGCGGGAACCAATCACTGTGCAGCAGCTCCTCCCAGACTGGGCGAGTCTCCAATCCTGAGTGTCTAGGGCCTCCTCTTGTGTCTAGTCACTTCCCACTTTTTCTCTAGCCAGGCCCCTCTCACCACAATACTGGCTACAAGCCAGGTCTGCTGCTCCCGGGAGCCCTGTTTTCATGAATGACTGGGCACACTCTTCCAGTTTGCCATTCCCTCAGACCCTAAGTTTGTAGAGCTTGGGGCTGAGAATCCTCAGCGGATTTTACTTGCCCTCCGGTATCCACTTCCCCGTAGCTGGTGCAAGAGACCTCAGCAGTCAGCCCTGGTGGGAGCGGTAGATCCGCGCCGCGGGACCCGCACCACCTCTGATTCCCTCGGGCTGGCTGTAGCACTCATGGGAGAGCTGGGAGGGGCCCTTACGGGAGAGCTGGGAGTGGCCCTTAAGGTTTTCCCGATGTGTGGAGAGGGAAGGCTGTGGGATCACACACCTGTAGCTGTTGGTTTCAACGAAGTTATCTCCTCCACAGCAGTCTGATGACGTTGTTTCCCTTTGCTGGGCTACCAATGCAACGGGTGGGTCCTTCTCTCTCAAGCCCCGTTTCAAACCTGTGGCCACTACTTATGAAGACTCGGTAGGCATTTACCTTCGTATGATGAGAAGGGCTGACCAGTTGTTTCAGCCGGATGGATTAATGCCGAGTCATCGCTGTTTGTCTGCGGGAAGCAGGTGACCGGGAGTTTGAATTCAGCGGATCAGGGCTCAGTGCGTGTTCTCGGTTCACTTGGATTTTAAATTGTCTCTCATCTTATCAGCTGTTTCATTTAATTCGGCAGCTCATTCGGGTGGTGAAGAGTCTGCTCTATGGTGCTCTGTGGGAGGCGGCGGCAGCAGCGGCGGCGGCAGCGGCCTTCGGGACCCTGGAGAGGGGGTGTGGGTTGGGGGAGGGGAGGCGGCGCCTCGGGGCCCGGTACCGGACACGCGGGGTGGGGGAAAGAAATTGAAATCTAGATTTAGAGACTGAGCTTGGGAGGAGAGACAGCTGGGGAGAAGCAAGGCGGAGAGGCGGAGAGGAGAAGGAGATGGGGCCGATAGAGCCGTGCACCTGGGGCTGCAGCCTTACTGCTCCCGCTGAAGTCGTGATGGATTCCCTCCACCTTGGCTCATGACTTGATGTTTTCAATCACAGGCCTGGGCTCCGTCCCAGGCAGCGGCTCTGCGGGGCTCCGGCGGTGCGGGCCTGGCGGCGGCGGCGAAACCACACTCAGCCGCCCAGGGACCTCGGGACCGCTCGAGCGCCGCGGACTCCTCGGCGCGGGCGCCGCGGACGACTCGGCGCCGCGTCCCGGCAGGTCCAGGTCCCACGCCGTCGACGCGCCCTCCTCCTCGCGCGGCTTTGGCGCGGCCCGGTCCGAGGCGCCGGCGGCGGCGGTCGGGGTGCGGGGCCGTTCCGCTCCCTCCGGCTCCGGCTCCGGCGGGCCTGTCCCAATTCATTCTACTGTCTTTCCTATTCCCATCAGTATCTGTGGGTTGTACCTCCATGGATTCAAACAATGAAAGATTAAAAATATAGATAAGCTTACAGTAGTTGGGTCTGTACCAAACACATAAAGACTGTTATCATTATTCTCTAAATAATACAGTACATCCATGGTTTACATAGCATGCACATTGTGTTATGTATCATAAATAATCTACAGATGATTAGAGTACACAGGAGGGTGTTCTATGTGAATACTGCATCATTTAGTATCAGGGACTTGAGCCTCTGAGGATTTTGGTATCCAGGGGGTTCCTGGAACCAATCCTCCCTGTGCACCAAGAACAGCTATACTAGCATTTCTG
This sequence comes from Spermophilus citellus, assembly GCF_964194105.1. Classification (NCBI taxonomy): domain Eukaryota; kingdom Metazoa; phylum Chordata; class Mammalia; order Rodentia; family Sciuridae; genus Spermophilus; species Spermophilus citellus. The sequence continues at coordinate 62,955,134 of NC_138187.1, read as the reverse complement.
TCTAGCATTTCTCTCCACAAAATATTTATGTTAGTTGAAATAATGTGAATAATTTGTTTTTAGATTCCCAGTGAGGAGGGAAGAAGAAATCATTGAAAGCAGAATATTATTATGTTATGTTAGGACACTTACAAACGCATTTCAATATAATTTAAAAAAATGTCTTCCCAGAGGACAGTCTAATAAGGAAGGTCAGGACTCTTATTTTAGAGCTAACAAAATAAGGTCAGCAGAGAATGTGTGCCTGGCTGAAATTCCAAGGCCTGAGCCCAGGCCTGTGTGTATGTTCCTAGTCCAGGGAAACCTAAATCAGTGGGCCACGATCTTGTCCTGAACCCCTCATCTGACAGAAAAAAGCCCTATCTGACTGTGAAGGCACATCCTTTCCTACCAATAGCTAAGTGCATTTGATGGACAGGTAACAGGGGCAGTCCTGGATCCTGGGAAAGCCTGAACTCTGGTCTTAGTTTGCACCAACAGATATGACCTCAGGACTTTTACTTTCTCTTTGAAGCTCTGTTTCTTCATCTGTAGAACTAGGAATAAAATTTTTGACTCTTGTCACTTCTCAAGGTTATTGAGAATCAAAACTGGTTATGTCTGTAGAAACTAGGGTGGCCTATACAAACCTAAGTTAGCAATATTAACAGTGTATTTCATTAACTGTAATAATCAGGGCCAACATCTCCACAACACACTATATGCTGTGCTGTTTTCCCACATCTTACATAGCTATTTCACAAAAATCCAGGTAGATTATAGACATGTACCTTTTATATGAAAGGATGAATGGAAAACCAGCAAAGCAACTATTTACTACCAGATGCCAGTTGTATTATGGGCATTTCAGTGTCAGGATGGGTGGTATCTTATTCCTACCATCACTAATTCATGTTGCTATTGACTCTGCTGTGAAGTGGGAGATTGAAATGTGTTTTTTCTCTGCATTTTAGCAAAGACTTCCTAAGAACTAAGCACTAAAACATGACTTTTCATTAGCTCTTCATTTTCTGTAAATCCATAAAACCCATATTCCAGAAGATTCCTCAGGGCTGTAAGCAGAATCATGATCATCATTCAGAAATGATGGAGCAGTGCATTCCAGTTGGATAGACTGTTCAGAGGGGTTTTACTGAGTTCTGGTCTGGGCCAGAATTGCAAAGGAAACCACATACTCTTATTTTACCCAAGGGCTTCTCAATATGAATAAAAATAATAGCTATGCGTTACTGGGCACCTACCATTGTGCAAGTTGGTTTAAATAGTTTACTCTCAACAGAACTTTGCTCAATGGCAACAACACACCATTTTTAGAGCTAAAGAAACTGAGGGGTAGTTAAATGATTTGTTTGAAGGAAGCAAAATTCAAATCCATGTTCATATGATAGCAGATCCAGTCCCATTTCCAACTCACCCACCACTGCCTGGCATCACTGTGAGCTATGTCAGTACTGTTAATCCTTTCTATGTATTAGTAGCCACATATCAGAGAGAATATTTGACCTTTGTTTTTTTTGGGATTGGCTTCTTTCACTTGGCATGGTAATCTCCAGTTCCATCCATTTACTGGCAAATGCAATAAATTCATTTTTTTATGCCTGAGCAATATTCCATTATGGATATATACCAAATTTTCTTTATCCATTCATCTGTTGAAGGGCATATAGGTTGGTTCCATAAGGAAGGGAGGGAGTGGGAACAGGAAAGACAGTAGAATGAATAAAACATATCTTTCTTATGTTTATATATGAAAACTCTACATCATGTACAACTGCCAAGAATGAGATCCTAATTAGAATAAGTTATACTCCATGTATATATAAATGTCAAAATACACTCTACTGTCATGTATATATATAAAGAACAACAAAAAAAACCCCTTCCTAATCTCATCTTCTTGAGCCAGACTAAAGGACTTACTTCTAACTAATAGAATGTGGTGGAATTATCAGTATGTTACTTCTAAAAATCATGAATACTTTGTTCTCTTTGGATCACTTGCTTTGGGAGAAGCCAGCTGCCATGTCATGAGGACACTCAAGCAGCCTTATTAAGAAGCCCACATGGCAAGAAACTGGGCGTCCTGTTAATAGTCATTGAAAAGCTGCCTGGTGAGTGAGCCATCTTGGAAATAGAACCTATCACCAGTGGAGGCTTCAGATAACTGTAGTTCTGGCCAATGTCTTGACCATAACCTCAGAACAGACCCCAAGCTAGAACTGCTCTAAGTGCTGGATTACCTACATAAGATAATAAATGTTTATTGTCGTTTTAAGCCATTGTATTAGTGGTTCTTTAGAGAATCAGATATAGGATGCAGATAAGACAGGATTTATTATGGGAATTGGCTCACATGATTACAGAAGTCAAGGAGTCCAGTATTCTGCCATCTATACACTGGAGACCCGGGAGATAACAGTGTAATTCAGTGTTGAGTCCAAAGATCTCCGAAACAGGAAAGCTGATATAACCTTCAGTCTGAGACCAAAGGCCTAAGAACCAGGAGATGAGAAGGCTCTGGTTTAAATCCCAGAGAGCAAAGGCCCGAGAGCCAGGGGCACTGATGTCCAGGGACAGGAGAAGAATAATTCACCAGCTCAAAAGAGGAAATAAATTTGCTTTTCCTGTGCCTTTTTGTTCTATTCAAGCTCTCAAAGGATGGGATGATGCCTCCCATATGGGTGAGGGTCAATCTTCTTTACTCAGTCTATGGATTCAAATGCTGATCTCATTCAGAAACACCCTCAGAGACACACTCAGGAATAATGTCATACCAGTTATCTGTTCATACAATGGTCCTGTCAAATGACACATAATATTCACCATCTCAGCCACTAAATTTTGGGGTAATTTGTTTCATAGTTATAGATATCCTATATAAACTCCTAAATTGATCTTCTAATTTTCTTATTTTGCTGATATTTTTCTGTCATATTGCTTTATTTCTTGGGAGATTTCCTTGATTTTATCTTCTATTAATTTGAGCTACTATATTTTAATTTCTAAAAGTTCTTTCTTGATTTGATTCATGTGTGTGTGCAGTATTTGTTCTCGTTTTAAGGATCTTCTCCTTTCTCCCTAATTACCTTTTAATATTTCCCCCTAACACTTTGTACTGTCTGATTCCTTGGAGTCCCTTTTTTCCTTTTTCTCTCTTGTGTTGGAAGCTCTCCTCAAACATCTGTGACCCTTACGTTGTCAGTTCATGTTTAGAGGAGAGGCAGAAGAAAGGGGATTGGAAACTCTCTTGAAGAGGGCTGGAGTATGCCAATTCATGATTTCACTGCAGGACAATGGGTGTGTCACCAACTTCTTATTGTAAACATTGTCATCAATGTTTGATTGGGGTTGTGGAAGGGTCCTTCATCCTCCTTCCTTGAGAATAAATCTAGCTACTCTATGGCAAATGTAGTGAGTATGAAAGATTAATACTGTGCCACTCAACGGAACAAAGAAATAAGAGTTCATTTTTTATCATGATCTCATCCTGTTTCCTTGGTTCCAACATTATTTTGGGAAGAAAAGGAAAATTCTCTCAAGTTTTATTCCGGGTGAAATAATTCCTTTCAGGTCAGTGTCTTTGGATAAATGTTTAGTTTCTCAGGTTTTTTGTCCCTCAGCTCCTGCTTAAGATTGAGTCTGGATGTCTGCATGGGGCAGCAGTGTTGGTTAAAGACTTTGGGTCCCATGTGCTACCAACTGAATCTTTATTGCCTTCTAACTAAGAGAGGTGGACCTGGATGTATCCTGATCTGCTGTCTGCAAAGGTGTGGTCATACAGAGTACTTTCCCTGCCCCCAACCCCCCTGGCTTCACCTATTTTATTATTTCTTCCTGCACACTGTCACCTCTGTGTTCTGAGCCAAGGCCTGCACCAGTCAACCCATCCCCTTGCCTACAGAGGCACACAGAAATTTGTAAAGTCCTAGAGCTAACAAAGACTGTAGTGCCCCAAGAACACAGCCTCAAGGGTCCTCCACCAGGGTCCATCCCATCAATAATGCCCCTCTAGCCCCAGAATCTCCCAAGCTAGACTATTATGACCCCTGATATTCCTTTCTTCTCTCTCAAAACAGCACATACTAGGATCTGACTATTTCCTCCCAACTCCTCCAGAAATGGCAAGAGATTGGTACTACTTTTTCCTGTTCAAGGGCTGTCTGTAAGTCTCTACTCCTTCCATCTCTCAATATTAGTTCCTCTCCCCTCACCTTGGGGTCATAATGATGAATGGAGATTTTTAAATAGTCACCTTTCAAACATTTTCAGAATATTTTCTATGTAATATTATCTATTCTATAAAGCAAACACCCTTATGGATAATGCTTTGCTGACATTTTATGGAATTACTGGGTTACAAAATAGGAACAGTATGGAAGCATTTGATGCATACTGTCAATTGTTGAAAGGGGTAACATAATAACCCATTATCCTCCATTATAACAATGTGGTGTACTTAATCTGATTAACCAAAAGAGAACATGGATTGAAGTGAGATTCTAAACCTGTATAATAGAGCAAATCATGCCAGAGTGTTGGGTCCTGCGGGAGGGAAGCCAGGGGAAACAAGGCCATTTGAAGGCTCATTAACCAAGGACTGGGCTACCGCAGGAATCTGGAATGCAGGAAGAAAAGTCCAAGAAGGATACAAGAAGCCCTAAAGTGAAAGGTGAGCTTACTTTTAGTTTTAGTCACCCTTAAAGAAATTGCTAGAAACTAGAACTCAAAGCAAATCTGGATTTTGGACTTTGTTCAGAAACAAAGTCCTTCCTGAGCACTTCCAAGAAATTTAACACACACACACACACACACACACACACACACACACAAACACAGACACACACACTTCTCTGAATCTCTGACAATTTTGTACCTGAAGCCACTCCCCAGCAGTGCTTTTGTGACTCATTAAGCCTTAGACTCACTGTGCCAAGGGTCTTGGTTTCTAACCATCTTTACTTCTGTGATTTCCTAAAGTATCAGTAAGTCTGTGTGTTTTTCTTTCATGATGCTCACCAGTTGGGGTCAAAAGGCCTATCTTCCTAATGTGGTGAATTTGGGGGATCTTGTTCTTTGGCAAGAATCTGTGGATTTAAACCTCATACTTCCTACATGAAAACTCTCACAGGGGAAATCAGAGCCTCTGGTATATGGCCAATCATTGGTGTTTCTTAAACATTTCTCATTATGTTTTTAAAAATTTATAGACGTTTTTAAAAAAGCAATTTTAGATTTACAGAAAAATTGAGCAAAAACTACCTAGAGCTCCTGTAATCAGAGCCACTACTGGTACCTTATTATTATTAACTGAAGTCCAGAGTTTACATTAGGACTCACCCTTGGTGTTGTATATTCTCTGAGTTTAGACAAATGCACAATGACATGTGTCCACTGTTGCAATATCACACAGAGCACTTTCCTTGCCCCCAACCCCCTGTGCTTCACTTATTTTATTCTTTCTTTTCTTACCCCATTCCCCTGGCAACTAATGTCTTTTCACTGCTTATATAGTTTTGCCTTTTCCAGAATGTCATGTACAGTCATGCACCATGCAATGACATTTCAGTCAACAATGGACACCATATGTGACAGTGGTCCCAAAAGATCAGAATGAAGCTAACAATATTCCTATTGCCTGGTGGCATCACAGGCATTATAATGTCACTGGAAAATGTGTTCCTCATTTGCTTGTGAGGACGCTGGTCAACAGGCCTACTGTGCACCAGTTGTATAAAAGCAAAGCACATATGATTATGTACAGCGCTTGCTACTTGATAACGTGATCAATATGACTGTGCTACTGGTTTATGTGTTTACTACACTGTACTTTTTCAACATGATTGTAATGTGTAGCCTTTCTAATTTAAAAGAGTTTACTATAAAATGGAATGCTGTGTTACTCTGGCAGCAACTTCATAGATCTTAGTTTCACGTTTACCTGTCTCTTGAATGTTTCATTTTCTCTTGCACATGGTTTAACCTCATATTATTTTGTTCATCGTGGCCCCTAAGCAAATAATGTCCACCGCTAATGCTGCTAGTAAGAGTCCACACCGAGCAGTTGACTTGGAAATGAAAATAAAATGGAGGACTGTGGAGGTGGAACATTAATGATGGTTGTTTCTACCCAGTCAGGCATGTTCCATCCCACCAAAGCAACAATCATTTTTTTTAAATTCTTTATTTTTTTTTGGTACCAGGGGTGCTTTACCACTGAGTCATATCTCCAGCCCTTTTTTTTTCAAATTTTTTATTTTGAGACAGGCAATCACTAAATTGCTTAAGGCCTTGCTAAATTGTTGATGCTGACCTTGAACTCAGGATCCTTTTGCCTCAGCCTCCGGAGCCACTGTGATTACAAGTGTGCATCACCACACCCAGCCTCACAGGAACAATCTTGAAGAATGAGAGCAAAGTGATGAAAACCGTTAAAGGATCTGCTTCATTGAAGGAAATAAGAATAACAGAAATTAGACAGACATGGTGGCACATGCCTGTAATCACAGTAGCTTGGGAAGCTGTGGAAGGAGGATCACAAGTTCAAAGCCAGACTCAACAAAAGTGAGGCACTAAGCAACTTATGAGGTCCTCTCTCTAAATAAATATAAAATAGGGCTGGGGATATGGCTTAGTGGTCAACTGCCCTGAGTTCAGTCCCCGGTACCAAACAACAACAACAACAAAAACAAAAACACACAAAAATTAGAGCAGGTCCTGCATTAGAAGGGCAGAAACTTCTAAGGACATGAATTAAAGACCAGACATGGAAGTATTCCCTGTTGGCACCATGATGTTTCTAGCCAAAGAGAAAAGTTTCTTCATGACCTTGAAGGAAAAAACTAGATTAAGCCATGATGTTGAGTGTCTTGCTGACTCCGGTTTAAGCAATTCCAGAATCACCATTCATGACAGGATAGGAAAGTGAGCGCTGAGTCACTTTCAGAAACTCCAGATAAGCTGATTGTGGAGAGAAATCACTTGCAGAACAGATCTTCAATATGGATGAAACCTCCCTAATTCTGTAAACCAGGTCTGAAAGCTCTTTCATCCTTAAGGAGGCCAAGTTCATGCCAGGTTTCAAGGCCTTTAAAAGCAAGATAATTGTCTTGCTTGGAGGCCATGTTGCTGGCTACAAATGGAAAATACTTAGTGATGGGTCACAGTGAAAAACCCAGACCCTTCAAGCATATCAATAAGCACAACTGCCTGTTGAGCAAAAAGAAATCAGGGATGACCCAGATCCTCTTCCAACACATCCTCTTGAGTTGGTGTTCCAGAGAAATTGAGAAGTACTTCCCAGAAAATAACATATTTCTCAAGATTTTGTTTATTATAGATGATGCTCCTGCACATCCTGCTTTTATTTGTGGGCTTCATCCCAATTACAAAGTTGTTTTTTTTTTTTCTCCTTCCAAACACCTCATTTAATCCAAATGACAAATTTAAAACTTACAGCAGCTTTGAAGGCCTAATACCCATGGAGAACCTTTGTTCAGGTTCTTGCTGCAAATGAGGAAGACACTAAAAACACTCTGATGCAATTCTAGAAGGATTACAACATCTATGACTCTATCAAGAATCTTGCTTGGGCTTGGGATGATGTCACCACAGAGTATAACATTTGGAAGAAGACAGTCAAAAGGTTTGTCCATCCTTCAAAGGATTTACCAAAGGATGAGGAGATTGCAAAAATCAGCTGGGCAGTGGTTGAGATGGAAAACTTTAACTTGTGGACCAAAATGACATTGAGAAGCTCCTCTGGGTGACTCTTGAAGCACTGACTCAGGAGTTGTTGAGACCTGGATCAGGAATGCTGAGCTGAAGAAGAGGCAAGAGAAAAGGAAATTTCAGGAGAAGAAAAAGAATCCCCCTCCCCCCGCAAATTCATACCAAAGCATTTAGCAGAAGATTTTGAAAACCTCATAGACCACCTTAAAAAGTTTGAAAACATAGACCCTAACAAACAAACGTTTTCTTTAATAGAGAAGCATGTTCATAGTGCATTATCTGCTTACAAGAAATCTACAGTGGAATAAAGAAATGAACCAAGCAAATCATATGGACATATTTCTGAAAAGAATAATACCACTCAAGAGGAGCCTCAGGCAATTCCTTCAGGAGGGATTGCAGAAGAACTTATTGTTATCACAGGAGGTGACAGCTCCTTGTGTGTAATTGGCTTAGAAGACCTTCTAGTGGGACAAGAAGTGGAGGTGGAAGACTGTGACATTGATGATCCTGAGCTTGTGGAGGCCTAGGCTGATGTGTGGGTTTATGTCTTAGTTCTATTTTTTTTTTTTTTTGGTGGGGTGGGTGGGTACCAGGAATTGAACTCAGGGGCAGTTGACCACTGAGCCACAACCCCAGCCCTATTTTGTATTTTATTTAGAGAGAGGGTCTCACTTAGCCCCTCACTTTTGCTGAGGCTGGCTTTGAACTTGAGATCCTCCTATTTTAGCCTCCCGAGCTGCTGGGATTATAGGCATGCACCACCGCACCCAGCTGTGTCTTACCTCTTAACATTTTTTTTAAGTTCTTAAAAATTAATTTTAAAATAGTCTTCATTGGGGCACAGTAATGTCTTGGGCCTTCACACTCATATTCTCTCACTAACTCACCCAGAAATGCCCAGTCCTGCAAGCTCCCCTCATGGTAAGGATCCTATACACGTGTGCCATTTATACTTTTCATACCTATTCTTATTGTACCTTTTCTACATTTAGATGCACGAATAGTTCCTATTGTATTGCAGTTGCCACATGGTGTACAGGTTTATCGCCTAGGAGCAATAGGCAATGTACCATATATCCTAGGTGTGTAATAGACTGTATCATCTGAATTTGTGTGAGAACACTCTGTGGTGTCTGCATAGTGATGAGATCGCCTGATGACAATTTTCTCAGAACATATCCTGTCATTAAGAGACACATGACTGTAGTTGGAATTATACAACATGTAGTCTTTTTAGATTGACTTCTTTCACTTTTCAATATGCACTTAACGTTCTTACATTGTCTTTTTATGGCCTGATAGCTCTTCCCCCCCACCCCCATTTAAAAAATACCTGAGTAATATTCCACTGTCCAGAGGTACCAAAGTTTGTTTATTATTTCACCTTGGTAGCTTCAAAGTTTTAGCAATTATGAATAAAACTTCTATAATCTTCCCTGGGCAGGTTTTTGTGTATATATAAGTTTCCACTGATTTAAGTAAATATTTAGGAGTAAATATTGCTGGATTGTATGGTAAGATTATGTTTAGCTTTGTAAGATATGGCCAAACTATCTTCCACAGTGGCTGTACCATTTTGCATTCCCACCATTAATGAGCATACCTATTGATCACATTCTTGCCAGTGTTGTTAGCAGTGTCTTGGATTTTATCCTTTATAATAGGTGTGTGTTGGTAACTCATTATTGTTTTAATTTGAAATTCCCTAAGAACATGATGCTGAGCACATTTTCACAAACTTATTCACCATCTGTATATTTTATTTGATGAAGTATCTATTCAGATCTCTTACCCATTTTTAAATTGAATTGTTTTCTTATTATTACATTTTAAGAGTTCTTTTTTTATTTTGAATACCAGACTTTTAACGGCTATATGTTTTGCTCCCAGTCTGTGGCTTGTCTTTTCTTCTTAGTGGGTGTCTTGTTTTTGTTTGTTTGTTTGTTTTTGGTACAGAGGATTGAACTCAGGAGCACGTGACCACTGAGCCACATTCCCAGTCCCATTTTGTATTTTATTTAGAGACAGGGTCTTACTGAGTTGCTTAGCCCCTCGCTTTTGCTGACGCTGGCTTTAAACTCGCAATCCTCCTGCCTCAGCTTCCCTAGCCACTGGGATTACAGGTGTGCGCCACCATGGCCAGCTCTTAATGGTGTCTTTGACAGACTTGAAGTTGTTAATGTCAGTGAAGACCAACTTACCAACATTGCTCTTCAAATGTACTTCCAGGGCTGAGATGCTCAAATGTGGCCTGGCTGCACAGTTGCTTTCCTAGTGGTCTCAGAGGCTGTTTCCCCCATAACATCAACTTCATGGATCTTAAATGGGAAACACCCCAGCATGCCTTTGTTGCTGATGTCATCTGAAATGCACATGAGTTATGAAGCCAGGGAAATGGTCAGATTAATCTGGGGTCAAACTTCCTAAAGTGAGGAGACTGGGCTGGCATTCTGAGCAATAGCAAGACCAGAAATGAAGAGAGAGGGAGGGGACAGTGCCTGGGCAGGAAGCATTTGTCTGCAATGCTAGGGGCTGAAGGCTGTGCTATTTGTGGTTGTTAGCATGTGCTAGCCTTCCACAGCCTGGTCTGCATTTGCATTTATTTTTCCTTATAGGCTTGCTGTCTCCTCTGTAAGCTGGGATTCATTGAGGCACTCTCTTTAAAGTACTTTTAAAAGTTCCCAAACATATGTATATTTCACTAGCATGATAAAGTGGGGGTAGGAAGCCATGTTTATGGGTAGAAAAAACAAAGAGATTTTTAATACAGTGAAGAATGAGAAAGAGAAGGAGAGTAAAGACTTAGGCGTTCCCCACTCAAGGTGCTAATATGGCTCCTTAATCTTTCTCAGCTGTCACAAACTTCAGAGGGGAGAGAGGCATTTTTCCCCAGAAACCAGCCTTCCATGTTGAAATAGATGCCAGGGAGACACTGGCTAGATGAGTGAGCGAAGCCTCCTCCTTTGGGAAGGCATTTCCTTCTCTTCAATCTTGGGACATCCTGCTGGGGGATCATGATTCCTTGTGTTCCTGGAGACACAGTTCCCACTTGGGCTTCCAGGGAAGTATCTAGAAGCACAAATTCAGGGTGCTGACGGTGATCATCCAGTCTTCTGTCCTGACCTCGATCTTGAGGAGAATGTCATTGTGAGAACAGTTGGTGGAAAGTAGATGAAAGGTGTTATGGTGCCCGTGAACTAACTCACCTAGGAGGTGGCTATGGCTGAACAAGAGCCAGACCACTTAAAATCTCTGTGTTGGTGTGCATGTGTACACATGTGCATGAGCGTGCACTGGTAAAACAGGTACAAACTACCGGGTTATCATTTTAACCATTTTTAAGTGTACAATTCAGTAGCATCAAACATTCCAGGGTTGTGCACCCATTGCCACCATCCATTTCTGGAACATTTTCATCATCCTAAACTGAAAATCTATTCCTCTTACACATCAGCTGCCCATCGCACCCTCCTGCCACTCTTCTGCCTCTGTCTCTATGAATGTGACTACTCTAGGTATCTTGTATGGCTAGGATCATACTGTTATTTGTCCTTTCTGTGACTGTCTTATTTAACCTTAATAGAATGTCTTCAAGGTTCATTCATATTATGGAATACCTCAGAATTTTCTTCTTCTTCTTGTTTTTTCTTAGAGGCAGAAACATATTCCTGTGTGTATTTCTGTGTCACATTTTTAAAATCCGTTTTTCCATAAGTGGACAGGTAGGTTGTTTTCACCTTTAGGCTATTATGAATGATGCTGCTATGAACATGGGCATAAAAATGTCTGTTGGAGACCCTGCTTCTAATTGTTTGGGATATATACCCAGTGTTGAGATTGCTGTTTCGTATGGTAGTTCAACATTGAATATTTTTGAGGAACTTGAATATAGTTTTCCACAGTAGCTGCACCATTTTTCATTTTCAGCAGTAATGCATGAGCAATTCAGTTTTTCCACATCCTCACCAAGCGTTGTTATTTTCTGTTTTTTTTTAAATAATTGTCATTCTAATGGGTATATTATTATGGTTTCGATTTCTTTTTCCCCAATGATTAGTGATGTTCAACATCTTTTCATGTGTTTATTGGTTGTTTGTATATCTCCTTTGGAAAAAAAGTCTATTCAACTTCTTTGCTTAGTTTAAATTGGTTTTGTTGTTGTTATCATTGAGTTTAAGGAATATATATATATATATATATATTATATATATATATATATATATATACACACACACAGACACACACATATATATATATATTCTATACATCAATCTCATCAAATATATGATTTGCAATTTTTTTCTCTCATTGTGTGGGCTGTACTATTTTGACTTCACTTCAGATATACCCATTTTAATTTTTTTTTTTTTGGCAAAAGTTTGAGACAGGCAAGTTCCAGGTCAGCTGAAGCAACTAAGTGAAACCCTGTCTCAAAATAAAAAATAAAAAGGGCTGGGTAAGTAACTCAGTGACAGAGCAATCCTGGGTTCAATTCCCAGTTCTGTAAAAAAAGAAACAAAGGAAAACCAAACCAACTTTGTTTTAAATCCATCATGATTGGCCATTTCAGTTGCTATAGAACCTTGGAAGGAGTAAAAATTGTACTCTGTGCTGCTCAGCTGCTCACTAGTAGCAACCTTAAAAAATTAGGGCACCATATCTGAAAAAATTAGATTTGAAGACCCAATTTGACATAGAGTCTTGGTATAGGTGTGATAGTTGGAAGCTTTCCCTCACTGTTTGCTGACACACAACTGATCACTACGTTTCTTCATGACTCAAGGAAGACTTAGAGATGTGTCCAAGTGTCTCTATCAAAAGGCTAGTTTTGTGTTTGTAGTTTGTTCAAACTCAGAAAGAACGAACCTTCATTCCGGGAGAGGTGATTTTCCCTGCAAAGCCTCAAAACACATGGCTTTTGACTTTATTTAATCACATCTGGCCTACAGGGAAAAATGGTGAGAATAAGTCTTTAGACACAATACTTAAATATATAATATTGTATATGTACATAAGGAAACCATCTATTTTTCTTCTTTAAGAATATTTCATGATGGGTTCAATCTCCAGCACTGCAAAAAAAAAAAAAAAAACATTTCATGAAATGCATACATTTGTTTGTTGGGCAATTTAATTATCATGATTCCTGCTCTTACTTATCAATGTATTCCCTATTCTATGTCTGAAAAGAAAAAAAAGTAAGAATTTTTATTTCTGCAATTGTTTTTTCCCCATTGGGCAGCTATTGCCAGCAGCAGGAGTCTTGAACTGCTGAAAGTTTGTTTTAAAATACTGCTAACATGACAATTGTTTTCTTCGCTATATTTTGTTTCTAAGAGATCAGTCTGACTGAGGAATCAGTCTCTTCAGCTCTTCTTCAGGCTGAAAGGGCCACCCTTGCTCATCTCAAAGGCCCACAGAAGAGCAAATCTTTCAGTGATCTAGTGTTCCCAAAGATCACAGGTCTGACACCTCACAATTCCCTTTCCCGTCCCTTATTGTTGAAAAAAAAATCTTGCCTTGCCATCTTTCTCTTCTGTGTCCTGCTATATGGCATGAGATGGTTGGATTAGATGACTTTGGTCTTCTTTTAGTTCTCATATTCATGATTCTGTGATAGATATGTAAATATTATTGGACCCATTATGACTACCTAAAGTGAAAAGGTTTGTTTGGCACTAAGATTTCTCCCCCTGCCCCAGTAGTGGGGACTGAACCCAGGGCTGTTCTACTTCTGAGCTACATCCCCAGCCATTTTTATTACATTTTGAGACAGGGTCTTGCCAAATGCCCAGGCTGGCCTGGATCTTGTGATCCTCCTGCCTGAGCCTCATAAGTGGCTGGGATTATAGGCATGTGCCACCACGCCCTGCTGGCACTAAGCTTTTAAAATATAAACTTATTAGAGGGAATTAAATATTAGCACAATGTCAGGGAACATGAGGTAAAATTAGGACATGAAACAATGTTTTAATAGTAGTGGTTTTAAAAAGGATGAACTCAGTGCTTCCTTATAAAGGAGCAGTAGAGAGACTATTTTCCAAGGAAAACATAACTGGATTTCACCTCTGGTTTTCATCCAGCCTCGGGAGAAAACTCTTGCTGATTCAAAGCATTCCAGGAGCCAGGTCAGGTTTGAGGTATGATGTGAGTGTGCCCTACATGCTGGTCACTGTCCTGTGGCTTCCGGTAAACCCAGTGAAATTTATCAGTGAACACAACTCAATGTCACACTATTGCCATGATTTTCTTCCTGCAGTTCGTATCCAAGAGACCAGCTGGGCCTATAGTTCATCCAGAGCTGGTGTGATTTCAAATAGTTTGGCTGTCAGAGTTGCCAGTGGAAAATGGTTATTTAGTCTGTTTCAACATCTGGAAGGAGAGTGCCATTGTTCTTGATGGCAGAAGATGGGTGCCCCAGGCTCCTCAGCAGCGCGCACACCATGGATCTAGCTTGGGATACAGAGATGAGCACAGCCTGGATTTTTTCACTTCCACCCCCACCACCCCACATTCTTCTTGTCACTTTGGAATCCGTACACTCATCTTTTTATTAGATCTTGTTTTGCTGTCAGCATTAATCACTCTCCCTGCTTTAAATTCTCTGTGATTACTGAAATGTGCTGAAGGCTTCCATGTGGAAATGAACCCTTCACTCCATTTTTTTTTTTTTAGTTTCAAAATTTAGAAGTTGGGGAGTCAAGTGCTCCCTCAACCCCAAGATGTCCTAGAGGATGCCAGGCTTAATGGAAGGCAGTTCATGCTGACAATGTTATTCTTGAGCTTCATGAATTGCCCAAAGAAGTGACTTACTTTCAAGGAATAGTCTTTCTACCAGAGACTATTCCTCAAATCTTTGCTGATTTTCTCCTGGATTGTGCCTGCCCTCATTTAGTCAACTACTCTTCCTGTATCACAGTTGTCACTTGTGCTTCTTTTGAAAGGACTCTTCACTGTCCCCTCCACTTGTAGGCTTGCAGCATGCCAATGCAGCACCCACACAGATGCCAGATTAACCTTTAGGATGGGCAAGTTTTGCTTCAGCATGGGCTCCCCACTGCTTTTCAAATTAAGTAAAAATCCTTAACATGACACTCAAATGCTGTATGAACCAGGCATAGTGGCAGTCCCTGTAATCCCAGTGACTCATGCCTGTAATCCCAGTGGTTCAGGACACTGATTCAGGGGAGGATGGCAAGTTCTAGACTAGCCTCATCAACTTAGCAAGGCCATAAACAACTTAGCGAGACCCTGTCTCAAAATAAAAAATAATAAAGAGCTGGGGATGTGGCTCAGTGATTGAGCACTCCTGGGTTCAATCCCTGCTACAAAAAAAAGTCTTATGATATATATGAAGGTTAATTTTATGTGCCAACTTAAAATGATGTGTTACTGAGGCCAGGAGATGCCAGAAGAGCTGATAAAATGCTATTTCAAGGAGTGTCTGTGAGGGTGTTTCTAGAAGAGATTAGCTTTTGAGTCAGTAGACTGAGTAGACCACTGTCACCAATGTGGGAGGGTGTCATCCCATCCAAGGAGGGCCTGGAAAGAACCAAAAGGCAGAGGAAGGAAAAGCTCTGTCTGTCTGCCGGAGCTGGGACACCCAACCTTCTGCTGCCCCCAGGCAGCAGGGCTCCTCCTTCAGGATTTACATCTTCAGCCCCTGGTTCTCACTTCCTGGGGCTTGTGCTAGAGCTGTACCAACAGCTTCCCTGGGGCTGCAGCACACAAAGATGGCAGTCATGGGATTTCTCAGCCTCCATGATCTTGTAAGCTGATCCCTCAAAATAAGTTTCTTTCTCTGTATCAATGTCTATGTCCATATCTAATCTACAGATATGTCCCATTGGCCTATTTCTCTGTTCTCTAGAGAAGTAGGCCAACAGGATATAGAACACTAACACAGCATGGTCCAGCCTATTTCTCTCTGTTCTATGGATGCTCTCTCTACAACCAGAACTTGCCACGTGGTGTTTTCACTGTGTACCATACTTGTCTTTGCTCATGCCGTCTTTTTAGCTTTCAGTGTACCCTGCCTCCTCTCAGGCTGCTCACAGCATGCCCAGTTTCCATGCTCCAACTCGAGCTTACTCCGTCATCAAGATTTTCCTTGCATCCTTCTCAGACACACCAAGGTGTGGGGAATGTGTTTGTGCCTCTTGACAGTGACCACACCTACTTTGTACCAAAAGGTATTTGTATTTCTATCTTAACCTCAAGGAAGATAGGGCAATGCTTTCTGAGTTGTATTTCCCTGAAAATGGGACCCAGTTTACATAAGGTAAGGAATCAGCAGGGATATGGCAGAATGAACTCCCCATTGAATATCAGACAGACCTGGAGTTGACTATTAGCTTCAGGACCTTGGTCAAATCACATGGCTTTTTTGAGTCTGCTATAGTTTGGATCTAGAATACTCCCAATGTGTTGAAGGCTTGTGATGAAATCTTTAAGAGGTGGGGCCAAGTGGGAAGTCTTCTGGTCATTCGGGGACATGCACTTGAAGAGGTAGTAGGAGCCTAGCCTCTTCCTGTTTCTCTCTCTTGCTTTCTGGCCCTGAGAAGATAAGCTTCTTCTCTGATGTGTGTTTCTTCTATGATGTTCTGCCTCACCACAGACCCAAAGCAATGATACCCCAAAAGTATGAGACAGAAAAAACCTTTTCTCTTTATAAGTTGATTGTCTCAGGGGCTGAGGTTGTGGCTCAGTGGTAGAGCACTTGCCAAGCATGTGCGAGGTCCTGGGTTTGAGCCTTAGCACTACATAAAAATAGATAAATAAAATAAAGGTACTGTATCCAACTATAACTAAAAAATAAAATATTAAAAAATAGTAACTTGATTGTCTCAGGTATTTGTTATAGTACTAGAAAGCTGACTAACACAGAGTGCAAATAGATCCAGGTGTAAAATGAGTATGACAGTTTTTTCCCCAAAATGCTATCATGTAGTTCACATGACATAATGTAGAGGAAATATCTTTTCAAATTATAAAATAATAAAAATATAAAAAAACAGTAAATATTTGGAGAGTTAAACTTAAGAGTTTGCAAATGGTTTCTAAAAATCCTTAGAGTACAAGTATTCTAATAGTCTTCCTGGTTTTGTATTAGCTCTGCCCTTACTTGCTAGTATCACTTCTTTCTCTTTTTGCTAAAATAACTCTTTCAATTTATCTTTGATCACCGAATTTAAAAGATGCAGGGAAGTATGCTCTATAGACTTCTACTTCCCTCCTAGAAAATTTACAGTGATTTATGGTGTCTAGGAGTTTGATAGCACAAGTGATTTGTGTGTGTTAAAAGTATGAACGTACATTATATTAAATCTTGGTATTTGTGTTTTGATAGCAAAAGTTGAATTGGGGGTGGGCCAATGCATGGCAAATGATCTCACAGTGATAAAGGTACAAAATTATAGAAACAATCCGGGCAGAGGCACATCAAGTCCAATGTCAGGAACTCTACATACAGGAATGCTGGCACCTAAGCCCACCAGGCAATGCATTTAGCAGAGGTGTGAGATAGATTCCAAGGGCCTCTTTACATTTGTCCAAGTGGTTATTTCTATTTACTCCCTCCCCATTCCTCTAAGGCTGTTGTTTAAGGGAAGAAAAATGGATTCTGGAACATAGTAGTTTATAAATTACAGCCAAATTTGAATTTGGCTTATGGTTACTTTCCAATTACATAAACCCAGAGTTCTGCATTATGTCAAAAACACATGATATTTACTCTGGAAATGATTCTGGATTCCAGGCCATGGCAAATCTGAAGGAACTGACCGCTGCTATTTCTGAGACTGTTAGGTTTGGAGAAAGCTGGGTAGAGGGTCTTGAGAGCAGAGATAAGAAAGGAAGAGTTGGCCATGAGTTGATGAGGGGACAGAGGGAATTAGGTGTCCTTTTCCAGCTCCTCTAAAGGGGCTGAAATAATAATATCTTTCAAATCCACAGCCTCAGCTAGAGACCTGAGCATAGAACTGGCTTCCTGTCTAGGCTCTGAGCTGAAGACTAAGCACTTTGATGAGTGCTTTATCTCTCTAGACAGTCAGTTTATCAAACATCATCTGAACAAAATTGTTAGGCCTGGTTGAGCAGCGGGAATTGGCAATGTGCTTGACTAGGGCAAGAATAAATAGGACAGAGAACAGCAAACGTTCAACACTCATTGGGAACACCAAAGAAACAAATTGTTGGAATTGAACCTCAGTGTTCCTGGACACAGCCAAAGGCCCTTGGGGTTGCCTACCCACTACCCAACTTTCTCAGTAAAATTAGATTGATAAGTTGGCAGGTGCAATCCACATTCAGAAACATCTAAAATAGGCACCTTGCTGAGGGGTGTTTATGGGAGATTGAAATATCTGAATATTTTGTTAGTGTAATGTATATAAATACCAAAGAAGGAATCAAAACCTCCCAATAAAGGAGAGTCCAAGACCAGATGGCCTCATGACTGAATTCTGCCAAACATTCAAAGAATTAACACCAAAACTTGTTAAATGCTTCCAAAAAATAAAGCTGGAGGGTATACTTCCAAACAAGTTTTATGAGGCTAGAATCACCTTGATTCCTAAGCTAAAGACATCACAAGAAAAGAAAAGTACAGGCCAATGTATCTGATGAATGCTTATGCATAAATCTTCAATAAAATATTAACAAACTAATTGAATCCAACAACACATCAAATAGATTATACTTTTGACCAAATAGGATTTATTGCTGACATACAAGCCTGGTTTAATATGTGCAAATCAATTAGCATGATACATCACATTAGCAGAATGAAATCTTAAAACTATATGATTATATCAGTTGATATGGAAAAAGCCTTTGACAAAGGCTTTTACTGATAACTCAGCAGCTTAGGTATTGGAGGAATGTTCTTCATCATGATGCAAGTTATTTAAAGGAAACCCCATTGCTAACATTATAGGGAAAACTGAAAGTTTTTCCACTAAGATCCAGTGGAATACAAGGAAACTCAATCTTGCCACTCCTACTCCACGTAGTGCTGGAAGTACCAGCAGGAGCCATCAGAGTGCGGGGGATGCAGCTCAGCTGTAGAGTGTGTGCTTGCCATGTAAAGGCCCCGTATTTAATCTCTAGCGCTAAAACAAAACAAAATAAATGAGCAATCAGACAAGAAAAATAAATAAAAGGCATACAAATCTGAATGCAAGAAGAAAAAGTATTTCTATTTTCATATGGCATAATCCTTCATGTTAAAATCCTCCAAAGATTGATCTCTCTCTCTCTCTCTCTCTCTCTCTCTCTCTCTCTCTCTCTCACACACACACACACACACACTCACAGTTAGAACTAATAAATGAATGCAGCAAAGTTTCAGGACAACAAAAATTTAAACATACAAAAATCATCGCATTTATAAACACAAATAACAACCAAGCTGAAAAAGAAATCAAGAAAACAATTCCATTTATAGTAGCATAAAAAATACCTGGGAATAATTTGAACCAAGGAAGTGAAAGATTTGTGCACTAAAACTAAAAAACAAATATGAAAGAAATTGTAAAAGACACAAATAAATTGGAAGACATTCTGTTTTCTTGAATCAGAAGAATCAATATTGTTCAAGTGTTCATATCTCCCAAAGTAATATACAAATTCAAAACAATCTTTATCAAAACCCCAATGGCATTCTTCACAGAAACAGAAAAAACAGTCTTAAATTTCGTATGAAGGACTGGGGTTGTGGCTCAGTGGTAGAGTGTTTGTCTAGCACATGTGAGGCACTGGGTTTGATCCTCAGCACCACATTAATGATTAATTAATTAATTAAAGTTATAAAAAATTAAAAAATTATATGTAACCACAAACAATCCCAAACAATTTTTAAGACTGCTAAAGCAGTCTTAAGACAAAAAACAAAGCTGGAATCATAACACTTCCTAATTTTAAATTATATTACAGAACTATAGTGATTACAATTTCATGGTAGTGACATTAAAACAGACACATAGACCAGTGGAGCAGATAGAGCACTCAGAAATAAATCCAAAGTCAGCTAATTTTTTACAACAGCATCAAGCTTAAGCAATAGGGAAAGGGTAGTTCCTCCAATAAATAATTTGAGAAAAATGGATTTCCATTTACAAAAGAATGAAATTGGACCCTTACCTTAGACCATATACAAAAATCGAGTAAAATGAATAAAAGACCTAAATATGAGACCTGAAACAACAGAATTCCTAGAGAACAACTTACGAGGGAAGCTCCTTGACATTTGCCTTGGTAATGAACTTTGGGCCTAGGCTACTAAAGGAAAAATAAGCAAACAGAATTGCATTGAATTAAAACTTCTGTATCACAAAGGAAACAAGTTTAAAAATTAAACTGCAAGCTACAACTTGGGAAAATAATGTATTCAAGTCCTATCTATAAGGAGTTAATATAAAAAAGTTATAAAGAACTCACACAACTCAATAGCAGGAAAATAAATAATGCATTTTTAAAAAGGGAAGGGACCTGAACAGGCATTTCTCCAGAGAAGACATAAAAATAGTCACTATGTATATTAAAAGATGCTCAACATCATTAATCATTAGGGAAATGCAAATGAGAACCATTGTGAGATTTCACCTCACACCCTTTATGATGGCTATTATCAAAAAGTCAAGAGATAACAAACGTTGGCAAGACTGTGGAGAAAGGGTAATCCTTACACACTAATGGCATATGGATTGATGCAGACATTGTGGGAGTAGTATGGAGGCTTTAACTGAATTAAAAGAGCCTCTAGCAATCCCTCTGCTGGGCATAGACTCAAAGGAAATGAGATCACCACCTGGGAAAGGCATCTCACTTTAGTGTTTGTTGGAGCATAATTCACAATAGCCAAGATATGGAAACAAATGGATAATGAAATTGTGGTCTATACCACCATGATATATGATTCAACTTTCAATACATGTATGAAGACTTGAATTGGGTGTCAACATACTTTATATACAAACAGAAATACAAAAAGTGTAGTATTTATATGTATTAAGAATTGTAATATATATATATTGTTACCTTAGATTGGGTAGAGGGAAGTGAAAGGAGGGGAAGGCAGGGGATGTGGGGATAAGAAAAACAGTAAAATGAAACAGACATTATTACTGTATGTATATATGTGACTGTATGACCAATGTGATTCTACAATATGTATACTCAGAAAAATGAGAAATTACATCCCATCTATGCATGATACATCAAAGTATATAAGTGCATTCTACTGTCATATATAACTAATTAAAACAAATAAAAAATAAAAAGACCCTGCTCTTTGCCACAGCATGGATGAACATGGAGGATATTGTGCCAAGTGGAAAGTGTCAGATATAGAATGAGAAATATGGCACAATCTCACTTACATATGGACCCTACACATGAAAATGTCAGATACACAGAGAGTAAAATAGTGGTTATTGGGGGAACTGGGGAGATTTAGGTCAGCACAGGATACAAAGATCAGATATGTAGGATGAACAATTCTAGAAATCCAAAGTGCAGTGTGAGGACTATAGTAAACAAAATTATACTGTATTTTGGATTCCAAAGAAATGAGTAGATTTTTACCTGGTCTTATCATAAAAACCAAAATGTGTAAGATGAGATGATGGATATGTTAATTTGCTTCATTACAGTAACCATTTTACTATTTATACATATCACATAACATAATGTTGCATATCTTAAATATATACAATAAAATGCATTTAAATAAAAAACAGACACAAACAGATTCAGATTGATCGGTGATTAGATTTCCACTTGATAAAAGGCTCAAGTTACCGATCTGCCAACTCTCAGCATTGTTTACGATGGCTGGGTTGATTTGCTAGATTTCTCCAAAACAGCGTGAATTATAATGATTGACTGCATCTTTGAGATTTTTGTATGGCTCTTCATAGTCCCCATGCACTAAACGATCTCTTGAGGTTGTTTCTAGCTCTAAGATCTATAACTCTGTGAACTGCTTCTATTTGTTATTGCCCATAAAAGTCCCTGGCCTCATATTTTATTCTCACTTGGCACATACAAGATCACAGATGTTAATTGAATACCCTAGGCCCATGCAGCAAGACAACATTCATCCTGAAACCAGACTTGGGCTATTTGAAGCTTAGAGTTGCAGTCTCACCTTCCTTTGTTGGGCATTTGCAAACAGCATAGATAGGCTAATGTGGCATCCAAATCAGGCAGAAGCCATGACATATGGATACTTTGGCACAGGGGGTAAGTAAGGTAGTTTTTAATGAGGGTATCAATGGGTCTTAAATTTGAATTCTACAGAATTTATGGGGCACTTTAAATTTACAATCATTTGTATTGCTTGCCACTCATAAAACTCCTCTTGTGTGATTAGGGTACTTTCCCTGAGGAAGCATATGGTGAAGTTGCTCTGCCCACAGGCCCAATGTGGCTAATCACAAGTAGAACAGCCTTAAATTTCAAATGTGACCCTTAAGACCCCTCCCACTAGATAGCTAAAAAGGAGCACAGTCTCCACAGAATCAAATCTTTGGTGTGTCCCTGGGGTGCATCCTGTTTTGCTTGCTCTCTCCCTCCTTTCTAAGTCCAGGGCACATGGTTAGAGGATGTCTGATTTAGCATGTGGAAAGAGGACTCCCAAAGGTGGCTTCCCCACCCTATTTCTTACTATGTGGATATAATAACATAGATCAAACCAAAATTGTAGGGTCGCTCTTTACCTCCAAACCTGTAATTGACTCATATTCACAAACACCGTTTGGTCTTGGCTGTGAATTGCTTACTCCCAGAAGAGACGTTGTGGTGTAGCTATAGTTATGTGCAAGGGCATTAGATACAGACTTAGGTTCAAATTCGGATGCTGCCAACTACTACCTATTTAATGCTGAAAGCCTCAGTTTTCTCTTCTGCACAATGAGGAGGATAATGTCTATTTCACAGAGGTTTTCATAAAGAATAAATGCAATATTTTGTAGAAAGCTTTCAGCTCACCACCTGGTTACTGAGTCTTTATTACTATTGAAGCTTTGATCTAAAAGCAGCAGACTTGCCACTCAACAGATGAGGGAGCTTCATCCACAGTGCAAATGCACAATGCAGAACCCTTGCTTGACCCTGCTTTGATTTTTCTCTATCTGTTCTTTCCTTTTAGCGACATGGACTTTGAGGGAGTGAGCTGGAATTGTCAACTCTGAGAGCACAGATTCCACCTTACTCATTTTCCCATTGTTCATAGATACTGAGATCACATTTTTGAAACCCCAAATTAAAATATATTGTCTCACCTTAGCAAGGCATGTTGTAGCTCACACAGTCTAAAATCCAGAAAGGATGGTTTCCTTTCCCATTGCGTTTCTTCACATGGTCAGCTATCAATGCTGAATGAATGCACCAATCAATCAGACACTGTCATTGCCATCACTAGTGTCTATACAGCTGTTGCATCCTGCTGTCCCTGATGTGTTTGCTCTTTGCTGTATCAGTCAAGGTCCCAACAGGAAATAGTTAGCTCTCAAATTAGAATAATTCAAGGAAAGCTTAACAAAAGACTATTTTGAAAATGTGAGTGGGATGCAGAGGAACCTCCAGGGAAACTAGCAACAGTGAATGGGCTGTTACCTCTCCAAGGCCCCCAGGGAAGAAGGGAGGAAGCAGAAATAGGAACCTGGAATGAAGAGCCTTTCCTGGAGATGGAAGCCTTGATGGAAGCCTGGACCTTCAGGGACTGCAGGTGTGAACAGGTGAGAGGAAAGGCTCCTCCTTCTCTCTGATCTGCTAGTGGTTCCCATTGACTGAACCCAACAGAAAGCCAGAATCCAAGGAAGCCCTTTGATGTGATTCATCAACAGGCACAGGGAGAATGAAATGGCTCAAGGACAGTCTTGGTTGTGTGCTGTATCTGAGATGCAGGGTATCTTTTTAAAGGTATTAAAAGTGAAAAATATCACCCGAGGTTTTGTTTCTGTAGGCAATTCTCTACTGGCATGCCACTGCCTCCACCTTCCTGGCATGTGCCATCTCCCTGGAGAAATCATCCTGCTTCTCATCATCTTGTAGCTCTCGGCACCTGCAGACCAGGAGGTGACCCTCCTCAGGACTCCTGAGCACCTTCCTCTTAGCTCTACCCTAGCACTTTTCATGTTGTAATGATTAGTGTCCTTCTCTGTGCTTAGTCAGTGTTCATTGAATGAATAACATTTTTTCATATAATGAAAGAATGCTTGACAATGGATGATCTTAGTTTTCAAGATTAAAGGTCAGAATTGACCCCAGTAACCTCTCTCCTCCCTTAGAGCAGTAGGCGCGCTAAGACCAACAGAGAGAGTTCCAAGGGCACTGATGAAATTGAACATCTGGAGTGTGTTAGCAGTGGCTGTGGGAAGCATCAAACCAGCAGGAAAGTGTGGGTGGGAAGGGTGGTCAGACTACTGGGCGATGTCTGGAGAAAGGAAACTCCATTTTAAAATTCCTTTTAAGGGGACTTTGGCATTGCTTAAGTTTACACTCTCAAATTCTCATTGGCATCCCTTCCATTTCTGGAAGCCCTGACAAAAGAGACACTAAAAAAAGTGGCATGTACCCTGTTAGGGAGATCAGAAGCATTGACAGGAGGCTTGAAAGGCTGAACAACTTGAAATTCCTTTCCCAGACTTGGTTTGCTCACTTTTGGTCAATTATGTGCACGTGTGTGTGTGTGTGTGTGTGTGTGTGTGTGTGTGTGTGTATGCATGCTTATACATTGTGCATGTGTGTGTATATATGTCACTGTAACCTTCACAGTGCAGAAGTAATTCCTTCAGGTTTTGGGCAGAAAAACATTTATAGATTAAAGGGAATGAAAATGGAAGGTGAGGGGGTGGGGTTGTGGCTCAGCGGTAGAGTGTTTGTCTAGCACATGCAAAGTGCTGGGTTTGATCCTCAGCACCATATAAAAATAAATAAAATAAAGGCAATGTGTCCAACTACAACTAAAACAATATTTTTAAAAAATGGAAGGCGATAACTTCCAGACATACTTCATTGTCACCTATCCCTCCCATCTACCTACCCACCCTCCATTTCCACTCACACCTGCTCCTTCCCTTGCTGATTTTTTCTGGGTAGTCCATGCATGCCTGAAATCGTGTCTGGTGAACTCAGTCCACAAACAATAACTATTTGCTGAGTGATCACTGTGTGCAGGGCAGCAGAATTCCATCAGTGGTGTGGCTTTTGTATTTGCATGAAAGTGCCTGAGTGAAGCCAAAGGATATATTCTCACCTTTGCAATTATGTATTTCCAAATAATAAGGTGTTGATCTTCGGTTATTCTAAAGACCTCAGGAAGATGATTTTCACACTTCCTCTCTTATTTGATTGGGAAACATCGCACGAGGATGTAGAACTCCTGATGTTTCTGTCTCGCTGGGGAGAAGATGAAGCCCAGGGGAAGTATGAATTTGATCAGGTGTACATAATTGCATTGGAGGGGAATATGGGTCTTGTAATTTTCATTAGGTGACATTGCCTTTCTAAAACAGGGTTAATGAGGATTAGTGGGAAGAACATTATTTATTCTTTTGTTGGTGATAGCCTGAAAGATGAGAGCTATGTAGTGATCCAAGGAAATCCTTAATGCTCTCCACGAGGCTTTGCCAGGTGTTTTGAGCACAAAGTTTGCTGACATTCCTGAAAAGCACTGAGTTACATGACATGACTATAATTTAAAAACCCAGCACAATTACATTAAAAAATAATATCACCTTAAAAGTTGTTGTAAGAGATGTACTTAGCAAGGACCCTGTGCGTGGGTTACCTAGGAGAATGTTAGACAATGGCTCACTGGCTCCCTGCACTGTCCTTCCATTTCTTTAGTTGATATTGGAAAAAACCCTAGTTTAGCATTTCTTCCTAGGATGAATTCAGACCATACTTTAAGTTCATTTGGACAATTTATACATTGTACTTTATGTCAACTTTAGATTGAGGAGAGGTGTTTGGAAGCCAGAACTGGAGTCTGAATTTCACCACAGCTTCAGCTTTAGCAAGGACTAAAACAATTTAGGATTACGAACAAAATTCACCACCAAGTTTTTATTTATTCTGGAAGGTTCTACAGGAAACCAAAAGAATTGTTGGGTGTCACTGCCTAGGGTTGTGACTTCTGCCCACAGACATAATTGCAGCTTCCACAAATTCCAGAACTTAGAATTCTAAGTTCTGAAAGGGAGACTGATCCAGGTATGGAACCTGGAACTCAGAAAAGATCTCCAGGATTCTTAGGAATGCTCCAACGAAGAATTCATTCTAGGGCAGTTTGTGGCTTCTGTCTATCTCTCTCTTTCTTCCCTACTTTCTGATCTCCCTGCCTGATCTTTAAGAAAGCAAAAGAAGCCAACTGGAAACTACCTCACTGTGCTCCTTGGAGGGTTGGTGGAGGATCTGGCATTGCCTATCTTTGTTGGCTGTAAGGCTCAGATTTCTCATGTGGAAACTTGGGAATGCCTGTTCTGCCCATCACACAAAATTATTGATGGAGTCAAATGAAATTGTATGTTGGACATGGTTTTATACATGGAGAGGTATCTGAGAGGAAGCATTACTAATATTTCGAACAAACTTGGAGGCTGAGTAAAAAAGAGTGCCCCAATTTCCAACAAACACTATTATTCTCTCATTTACACTGTATTTATGAACTCCTTTTGGCACAATTCTACGATCTGAATATTTGTGTCCTCCATAATTTGTCTGTTGAAATGCTAACCTCCCCAAGGTGATAGTATTGGGGCATGGGGACTTTAGCAGGCAATAGGTTGTGGGGGCAAAGTCATGTTAGGATTAGTGCCTTCATAAAAGACCCAAGAGAACTCATTCATCCCTTCTATCAGGTAAAGATTAAGGTGAGAAGGTACCACCTATGAACCAAGAAGTGTGCCCTTGTTAGACATCAAATCTACTTGTTTTGATCTTGTACTTCCTAAATTCTAAACTGTGAGAAATAAACTTCTGTGTTTGAGAACCATCAGTCTGTAATATTTTGTTAAATAACCAGAATGGACTAGGACACACCTCCTTCTCTGACTGCATTGTATTCCTGGGTATGAATCACTAAGCCCTGCAATGCTGAAGACACTCCTTGGAGCTTCAGTTTTAGGCAAAAACTTCTGAGGGGAACATTTTTCTTTGAAACAAAATTCATTCACTTATTTTCCCATTCATTTAACACATGTTTATAGAGTGCCTAAGGATAGAACTAGATGCCATAAGAAACTGTAGAGTCATAATTTTATCTTGTCACTCATTCATGATCTATGGCATAATCTACCTATGGGATCTAGATTCATCAGTACAGGCAGTCATCAATATAGGTGGCAATCAGTTTTACTGCCTCCATTCCCTAGCAGTTCCACAGGAGTTTACTTTAATTTGAATATTTTTGCAATCATTATGTAACTTTGAAATTTGGACCAGGAAGTTGAATTACAGTTGTAAATATTGTGTCAAACTTTCCTTTGCAACTGATTCTGAAAGTTCCATCTAGTGGTAAATGCTGTTTTGCTCTTGTGGTTTTCTTAGCCTGGGGCTCTGTAAACCTGCACACACAATGGTCTGTCTTTGAAGAAGCCTCCTCTAGCCATGAGGAATACTCACTCATTCCATTGCAGAACTACATAAACTACATTCCTCTTTACTTCAAAGCTCTCTTCAGCTAGTCCTTTCTCTAAGGATAGCTATCCAGTAATAGCTTTTTTTTGGGGGGGCGGCTAAGATGAAAATTTTCAGAAATCAAAATCACACCAGCAAAGAGCTCACGTTGAAGAAGGCAATGTGATATCACTGATAGCAAAAGTCTCCGAACCAGGCACATGGTATGAATTCCTCTTGCACATAGAAGCTTGTGCCCCTCTGTATAAAGGGGCACTGTGGTATCTCCCTGATGCCCTCCCCCCTTTTCTTTCAGCATAATGCCATGAATATGGAGATTCCTCAGTCATTAAAATGAATTTTGCCTGGGGTCAGTTTTGTTGACAGTTCATTATACAATTGGGTGAAAGCTTTTAGTAGATGACCTCTAACCCTCTTCTTAGTGTACAATGGACATAAAACATAGTTTCCACCACTCTGCTGGAGGGGGAAGGAAAGGTACACAATATAAATTTACTCTGTAGCAGATGCTAAACAGGCATCTTAAGTATGTTACCTATTTTACCCTCACAACAGCCCTCAGACACAAGATAGTATTATCTTTGGCTCCAGATGAGGAAATTGCAAGAGAATATCATTTGGGATGTGGGATGGGGTATGATATCAGTATAGACTAGACCGCCTGGGTTTTTCTTCAGGATCCCTCACTTATCAGCTTGTGTGATCTCGGACAAGTTCTTTGATTTCTCTGACCTCAGTTTCCTCATCTTAAAAACAGAACAATAATATTTACTAAACAAATTGTGAAGCACTATAGAAACAGCACCTAACCTAGAATTTGATAATAGCAATTTTAAAATATCCATAATTAGGACTTCCCTTTACCAACACAGTATTTTTTTTTTAAATTTTGTTTAGTTGTTGATGGACCTTTATTTTATTTATTTTTATTGGTTGTTCAAAACATTACAATGCTCTTTTTTTTTTTAAAGAGAGAGTGAGAGAGAGAGAGAGAGAGAATTTTTTTTTAATCTTTATTTATTTTTTAGTTCTCGGCGGACACAACATCATTGTTTGTATGTGGTGCCGAGGATCGAACCTGGGCCGCACGCATGCCAGGCGAGCGCGCTACCACTTGAGCCACATCCCCAGCCCCATTACAATGCTCTTGACATATCATATTTCATACATTTGATTCAAGTGGGTTATGAACTCCCATTTTTACCACGTATACAGATTGCAGATTCACATTGGTTACACATCCATTTTATTCATTTACTTATATATGGTGCTAAGAATCAAACCCAGAGCCTCAGACTTGTGAGGCAAGTGCTCTACCACTGAGCCACAACCCCAGCCCCACAACACAATTTTAAAAAATTCTTTTGTTATAGATGGATAACATGCCTTTATTTTATTTGCTTATTTTTGTATTTAGTTCTAAGATCAAATCCAGTGCCTTACCTGTGCTAGGCAAGTGCCTCTGAACCACAGCCCCTGCCTCAACACCATATGTTTTGGAAGGTTTTTTTTTTTTTTTTTTTTTTTTTTTTTTTTTTTTTTTTTGTGGATCAGAAACATCCACAGAGCTCATTAAAATTATAGACACCCAGGCCACACCCAAATTTAGGTGATCAACTTGTCCTGGTTTGCAGGGGACTTTTCTGGTTTTAGCACTGAAAGTCCTGTACCACAGAGAACCCCTCAGTCTGAGCCAATTGGTATGGCTGGTAGCCCTGCACCCATATTTACTTACCAAGCTGGAGTCTCTAACATCTCAGTCTACAAGGGAGAAGCTCTGGTCATGGAGAGGGAGTAGTGTAATGGATTATGCCAGGGGTGTGGGAGATGGATGGACCTGAGTTTGAATCTCCTTTTTGTCACTTTTGGGAAATGTGACTTTGGGTGGGTTGATGGGTTTTTGGGAAACTGACTGAAATGGAAAGTGGCACTTACAGAGTTGATTAGAAAGTGCATTTGGGACTCCTCTTGTGGAAGGGAAGAGAAGGAAGCAGGATAGGGCAGAGGGAAGCTCTGGGCTATAGGGAAGTCTCAATAAGGCCTCAACCAACCTCACAGAGAGCTCTGGAGGTAGGAGAGAGGATCCTTCAGAATTGTTCTGGGTTGGAATGAGGGGCTGGGTTTCTCACTGCCATGTCACAAGTCAGCGCATGCCATCTTCCCTGGCTGCAAACCCAGCCTGGGAGGCTGACAGCAAAGGTCTCTCTGACAAAAGTAGGAGGGTAAATCTTTCAGTACATAAGTGCCCTCCAGTAGCACATCACAGCATCCGCCACAGGGAGAATAACTTAATCCCTCTAAACCTCTGTCTCTCCATCTTTGAGACAAAATTGATGACAGCAAGTTTATCAACTCAGAAGATTGTTAATAATTGATTCACTACACAGAAAACACAGTTGGATGCTGCAAGCAATCAAGAATGTTAGCTAATATTCTATTTTAAAGTTAGAATAGGACAAAGTTTGGAATGAAGGTGGGGCTGATTCAGAAATCTTTTTGAAGGATGTCTTGTCTGATTTGCCAGGAGGGACAATGTCAGACTTTTTATTGTGATATGTGTTACTGCATTGGGCATTAAAATATAAAGCAGGTGAATAATTGAATTCATTCAACAATTGTTTAGTAAGCATCTGTTAATAGAATAGATCCCAAATGAAGTTTGAATTCAGAGTCATTACTCTGGATGAACAATTAATTTAATGGGCTAGACAAAGCTTAGCTATGAGATCCCATGGAAAATCAAACATGCCTTTATTAGTAGCAATGAAACATATAATGATAGAGTCTTTGGGTATAAACTTCTAAAATTAACTCCTGTAAGACACTCTTTGTGTCCATCAAAACAAGCATTAGACACAGGAAGGTTGTAATGACACTGACACACTTTAGCACAATAACTTGCTGAAACATTTTTGGGGGTAATTTTTAATCTACATCGGGAGCTTCAAAAACACTCACCCTTGTAACTCTGGTCCAAGATTATTTGAACTAAGAAAAAATAAAAAAATATACACTGAAAGACAGAGAGAAGTTGGAAGAAATTATTTAAAATAAATAATTATTTAAAATAAAATTCAACTTTGTTGAAAAAGAATGGGTCATATTTGGAACACATTTTCTAAATGGAGAAAGTGGAGGCCAAGAATCAGACATAGACTTGTCCTAACAAGTGAAGGCAAATGGAACCAGCCCTCCTTAATCCTTGTTCGAGAATTCTGTTTGTCTCTCAAACTACCTTTCTGCTTCTTGGCATGATGTCTTAGAGGAAAATGTCAGCTGTAAGTGCCACAAAACCTCGAAGCCAAACCAAATGACTTGAAGTAAGTGAATGAAGTCCATGTTCTTTAAAGTTTTTCTATTCTTATTTTCCCTCCCTACCTCCCTTATTTTTATTTTATTTTATTTATTTATCCATCTATTTAATTTTTTTATTTTTTAAATTAATGAATTAATTTATTCTAATTAGGTATATATGGCAACAGAATGCATTTTGATTCATTGTACACAATTGTAGCACAGTTTTTCATTTCTCTAGTTGTATAGGATGTAGCGTCACACCATATGTGCAGTCATACATGTACCTAGGGTAATGATGTTCATCTCATTCCACCATCTGTCCTGCCCCCATGCACCTTCCCCACCTTCCCTCCCCTTTACTCAATCAAAGTTCCTCCATTTTTCCCATGCCTCCCCGCTCCCTGTAATGGATCAGCGTCCACTTATCAGAGAGAACATTTGGCCTTTGTTTTTTGAGATTGGCTTACTTTGCTTAGCATGATATTTTCCAGCTCCATCCATTATCTGCAAATGCCATAATATTATTCTCTTTTAATGCTGAGTAATATTCCATTGTGTATATATACCACAGTTTCTTTTCCATTCACCTATTGAAGGACATGTAGGATGGTTCCACAGTTTAGCTATTGTAAATTGAGCTGCTATAAACATTGATGTGGCTGTGTTTTTCTCTCTGTCTCTCTCGTTCTCTCTCTCTCTCTCTCCTGCTCAACCTAGTGAATCTTTGAAAAGAAACTTATTATTACTAAAATCATACCTTGAACTCATAAGGTGTAAACCCAGGTTGTGGTTTAACAAGGCCTTTTAATAAAATATTTTGTAATTAAACCTTGCAGAAAATAAGTGAAAAGTCTAATGGTTTGCCAAATTTTAATATTGGCTGGGTACCTTAATTTGAAAACCCCAAATCTGAAATGCTCCAAGTCCAAAGCATTTCACAATCTGAAATACCCCAAATCTGAACCTTTTTGAGTGCCACAAGTGGAAAATTCATACTTGATCTTATGTGATGGGTCATACTCAAAACACAGGCACACTAAAAATATCATATAAAATCATCTTTTGGCAGTGTGTATAAGATATACATAAAATAAATGAATTTCAGTTTTAGACTTGGGTCCCATCCCTCAAGGTGTCTCATTATGTATCTACAAATATTCCAAAAACATCTGAAATCTGAAATACTTCTGGTCCCAAGCATTTCAGATAAGGAATGCTCAACCTTGTCAACACATCAGGGTCATGTTTGATTAAACCAGCATTGTAAAACACATAAGGGAGAGTGAGGGAGAGAAGCCCATGATCATCACACATGACTCCCTTCAAGAGCTAGGGTGTTCACATTGTGGCATCAGCTAGGACTCATCCTATTAGAAAGGACAGAAAACCTAATATACATTGGATTTATTTTTAAAAAATGTATATGTGTGTGTGTGTATGTGTGTGTATGTATGTGTGTGTATGTATACATACACACACATATTTTAAAACTAAATGTTTTAGCTGACTTATACTAAAAAGTCTAGTTAAGCTTGTTTCAGGTATGGCTGAACTGGGGGATTGACTGATATTAGAACACAGCATCAGTTCATCTCTTGACTTCTGTGGTGTGGAACCCAGTCTCAGCAGCTTTTGAGAGCAAAATGGCAGCCACAGCAGCAATTTCCGCCCCAACAGTTGTCTCAAGTTTCAGAAACAGTGGATACTAACAGAAATCATATTCCCCGAAGTCCAGAGAAAAATCTGATTACTTCTCATTATCCCTAATTGGGTCACATGACCATCCTGTACCAATCAGAGGAAAATGCAGCATACTGATGACATGCTTAACCTCTGGAGTCAGTTTTGTGAACCACATGAAAGCACAGGAACCAGAGCTCCTTAAAAGTGGGAAGGGATAGTTTTAAAGATGAAATGAGACTTCCCTTATTAGATAGTGAATGAATGCTAAGCAGCAAGATCAACAGATGTCCATTACAGTTGGGCTGTTGTCATTTTACTCCAGCATTGCTGGGAAAAAGCTGCTAAGAACAAACTCAGCAAATCACAGATTTGAATTGAAGAGCAGAGACACATGAATCTACAGAGCTCAGCCACTTTTCTCTAAATAGAACATAGTTTATACTATCAAAGACAGATGTTTATTTATTCTGTGCTGAGCATGCTACAGTAAAGAGGATTCCAAAGATCCTTCCCTCTGCAGATTGCAGATTGTTGGGGGTGGGGTTTTCAACTCTTACTATAGGGAAACTTGGGGGGACTCATTAGAATGGGGTAATAAATATGTTTGGAGAAAACTAAAGGGCTATGTTGTTTCACAATTCTGGAATTCAGAGCCATAAAAAATAAGCATTTTCATTAGCTCAAAGGACAGAAACTTTTATGTACAAAACAACTTTATTTGGATAATTTTTTCATCTCAAGAGACTTTCCCTGTGGCTATATTATAAAATAACTCCTTATGTCGTTAGTATATATTATCCTGTTGGGCCTTGTGAAGCAAGAAATTACTTGCTGTGTTTAGTTGCTATGCTATGGGCCTTTTCTATAATTTTCATGTTCTTTCGTATATTATTAATTCACACCCTTTCTAGAAATGCAAGTTTGAAAGCAATTTTCATTAAAATTTCTTATAATCCATAAATTTGAGATAATTGAACTGAGCCCTTGTTTACCCAAATTGCCTATGCCCAAACTATTTCATGGGTTTTAAAAATAGGACAAATTTTTGGGATTGGTCTCTGATGATGAACGCTGGAGATGGTTTTTATCTCTGGAAAAACACTTGTTCCCAACACAGGTGATATCAATTCTTTTATGAGCTGGTACTGATGGTAATCTAATGAAACTAATCTTTATGAAGAAAAAAGTGCATTTCTTTCTTACTAATTGAGCTTCAGTATTTGATGGAGTTGGATCCTGATGAGCTATTATCCAGGAACTGATAAGCTAAGCACAACTTTGGAAGTGTTTCTATGGTGGACAATTTCAGTTTCGGAGTTCCATTTTTTCATTTTGGCTACAGAGTACACAGTTATCATAGGAAATCCCATTCCCATATGCTTATTGTGGTCTAGAATATCCTCTGTTGAGCTAAATTTTTAAAGAACAAAGTGTGTGCAGAAAGTGTTCCAGATTAGGAAGGAAGCTGCAAAGGCACTGCTTGGGGTAATTTAAGGGATATTAGAAGGGATCCTGCCTAAAGAGTAAGATCCCACAAAATGGCCCACAATAGTACTTAAAAATGTTTAATGAAAGGAAAAAATTAAACGCAAGAATCAGCATAAAATCATCCTTCAGCAAAACTAGAGAGGTTAGAGAAATATCCCTTAGGCATCCTCCTAATTTACCTCCCTTACTTCTATCAGGGTCTACTTTTATCAGCATTACAGCAGTGACAGTTGTCATTGAAGAATATCAGGTCCTGTGATGTTTGGAATGGTTATTATAAAAAATAATAACAGCAAATGCTGGTGAAGATGTGGAGAAAAAGGACTCTCATAAGCTGTTGGGAATGTAAATTAGGATAACCATTATGCATAACAATATGGAGATTCCTCAAAAAACTAAAAATTCAACTATTATATGATCCAGCTATTCCACTTCTGGATTTATATTCAAAGGAAGTGAAATCAGCACATCAAAGAGCTCCCTGAACACCCAGGTTTATTGTGGCACTATTCATAACAGCTAAGATATAGGATCAACCTTGGTATCTGTCAAAAGATGAATGAATAATGAAAATGTGGTGACACACAATGAGATATAGTTCAGTCATAAAGAAAATGAAATGCTGTCATTTGCACAAAATGGATAGAAACTGGAGGACTTATTTTTACTTATGTTAAGTGAAATTAGCCAGACACAGAAAGACAGGTACTACATGCTCTGTCTCATATTTGGAAGCCAAGAAAAGTCAACATGGACCTAGAATAGTGATTACCAGAGGAAGAGAGGGAGAGTGGATAAGGGGAGGTTGGTTTTGTTAAGGCATATTCTATGCATGAGTTTGAAATATCATATTGAGCCCCATTAATATGTACAATTAATATGTGTTAATAAACAATAAAATATAATAGTAAGGACTATAATACTAGGATTCAGAGGATAAGGTAAATATCCACCTTTCCAGAGATAAAAATAACTGAATAATGCTAGAACTTTCAAAAGTTCATGTAGTCTGTAACAATATGGAGTGCACGCCTGTAATCCCAGGGATCAGGAGGATGAGGCAGGAGGATTGTGAGTTCAAAGTAAGCCTTAGCAATTTAGCGAGAACCTAAGTAACTTATGGAGACTCTATCTCCAAAGAAAAAATAAACAGGGCTGGGGATATGGCTCAGTGGTAGAGTGCCCCAGTACAAAAAAATATAATAATACATGGATTCAGCTCCTTGAATTATGAATCAAATATAATTTTCTTTGTTCCACCATGCTGGAAGAACTCCTAGAGAGGTTTATTGCCATCTTGTCTAAGTAATCAGTGTCCCCAGATGTGTAGTACCAGAGGATCCCTGGGTTGTGCTACTCAAGGGTCAGATTCATTGATACTTCCATGTGAATGGCACCCCAGAGGTGTGTAACCCAATACTCCCATAGTTATGTACTCAGTATTGAGTATTTATGTTTTGCTTGTCCAAAATCTCAGCACTTTGGGGATCAGTCTAATTTTCTCAGATTTTTATTTCATATTAATCAGTAGTTTTGAAAAAAAAGTCTTTCTATAAATTAATTCTTTATTTTTTACTTTCTTTCTGCTTTTCTGGTTTGTGGGGCTGGAACTTAGGAAGAAGAATTCCAAGAAGATAAGTGCCCCAAGTTGGAGCAGAAGATGACATCAGGTAGAGTCCACTCGGTGTGAATCCTTTTCTGGGCTGCTATTGCTGACAGCTTGACTCAGAGCATTCAAAAGCTTGAAAATTGCAAAGGAAAAATTGTATGTTCCAAATGATTGGAAACACTACTAGAAATGTCACTTGTGATGTATTCCAGCCACAACATCTGGGCAATCTGGTTGTGAAACAGAAAATAGCTTGTTCTCTTCTTTGTCTTTTTTCTTTCATTGATTACACTTCTTGATGAACAAATACTTGCAAAGTAGATGATGATAAAGAAATTCCAGATTCAGTAATGCTAAAATAAGGAGTTTGGTTACTTACTGAAATGCTTATGATTATCTTAGAAAATATTCTTTAGATAAGTTTGCTTTAGAAGTTAGTATATAATCAAATATGTAGCTTTGCTAAAGCTATTTACCCTGTGATAAAACTTCCTATGAGATAATGTGGAAAGAAGTTAAAAGTCGTTTATAATTTAGTTTAAGATTAAGGTTAGGGAAGATAATCAGAAATAAACTATAAAATAAACTATAAAATAAGCTATAAAAATAAACATTAGTTAAATGGAACTAATAATAATGAAAGCTCAATCTTAATACCTTCATCTTCTATTTTCCAATAGCTTCTAGTTTTGTGTTTTATATGACTCAGTATTAGAAGATGACTCTAGAGGTATTTGTTGCTGGAAGAAACTTGTATTCTTAGAATTTCATGGCAACCAGGAAGCAGGATTAAGAGATTGGAAATAGTAATGGAAAGAATATGCAAAGTGAGGGGAAAGTGGCACCCTGCTATGGTATGAGTGGGGAAGAGAGAAGCAGCTATTAGCCAGCTCCACCATTTCCTCTATACCTGTTCTCCCCCTGCCAGGTGACCTGTTCTGGGTTGAGAGCAAGCATTACTCTAGTTTGCTGCCTCTTCCTAGGATTCTGTCCCCTTGCATATCCTCATATACCTGGCTCCTCACAGCTTAAATGTCCTGTCCTACAGAAAACTTGTGGACCACATTCACATTCCTCTGAATCACTCTTCAACTCTGACTCATTTAAAACGTTTTTATAATGCTTATTCTGACTCAAAATCATCTTTCTATTGACTGGTTTAATTCCTTATTGTCTTCTAGAGAGCAGGGACATTGCCTGTATTGTTTAATGGTATCCTTGGCACGTTGGATAGAACCTGGAACATAGTAGTCATTCAGTAAATTCTTGTTAAATGAATCCCTTGTGTCCATTTTCATTCTCTGGAATGGGGACTTCAGTGGGACAGGCTTTATGTGGGCCAACTCTATGCCTATTTTAGATTTGGGGATTATAAAAAAAGAATAAGATATGGCACTAGTTCTCAAAAGAGAGAGATGTCCAAGAGAGAGTGTTTACAACACAAGAAAAAATGTAAACTGTAGGTTGTAGAGGAAGCCAAGGCTGTGGAAGCCTTCCCTTCACAGAGCTTGCTGTTAAAGAGAGCCTGTAAATCACAGACACAGGGAGCTAGGGCAAAAGGCAGAATACAATACACATCAAAACTGACATAGGAGTCGGCAGCTTGTGAGCACTAAAGAGGTGGGATGAATGCAATTTGGAGGATTCAGGAAGTTTTCTAAGAGAATGAGACATATAAGCCAGGTCTTGAATGATGGAAATTCATTCATTCATGAAGAGAGTTACATTAGCTGGTGTATTAATACATGATAACCAAATTCTGTACATTGAATCCATAGTGGTATATTTTTGGAGTTCCACATTTTTAAAAAATTTTTATTTTGGCTGATGTCTTATTGCTTAGGCATCCGACACCTTATCCTGAGATCTATGCTTGCGAGGGCTACTCAGGGGCCAATGACAGTTCCATCATTACCTGTCCTTTGCTCTCTAATAATTTAGTAGAAATCTCTATATATTTGATGGTTTCTTAGTAAGTAACTTGCTTGTGATTAATGCTGACCCAGAATCAGGTGGTATTTTCCACAGACTCCATGAAGTCTTGCTGAGTGGAAAGGGTAATATCTTTTTAAAAGTGAACTTTGATCCTTTATTGAAAATACCATTTCAAAGATGTAGTGCACCCTTTGCACACAATATTTGATGCAAAAATAAAGAAAAGGACACAAAACTGAACATGGGCTATGTTTGTAACTATGCAACCAGCTAGCAGGATTAAGAAATTGGAAATAGTAATGGAAAAAATATGCAAAGTGAGGGAAAAGGAAGAATGAGGCAGTGGACCCATGAAAGACGATTATGTTATGTTGGGTGGATGATATGTGGAGGAAGTTTTCCCTACTTGAGAGTTCCTTTGACATGACCAGGAACAATATTTTTACTGATGGCAGCAAAGAGGAGGTATCATGCCAAAGAGAGAGAACTATTTGTCAGCAAGCCATGATTTGAAGTCCGAGAGCGTAGCTCTCCAAGGATAAGCCAGTTATTGGAAGTAGCTGAGGACAGGGACATGTTTTCACTTGAACT
This sequence comes from Spermophilus citellus, assembly GCF_964194105.1. Taxonomy (NCBI): domain Eukaryota; kingdom Metazoa; phylum Chordata; class Mammalia; order Rodentia; family Sciuridae; genus Spermophilus; species Spermophilus citellus. The sequence goes on along the minus strand of NC_138187.1, from coordinate 62,917,156 downwards.
TATGCATCATTTGCAGCAGTTGCTACACCAGAAGAGAAGCACTCTTTCTTTCTGTATTAGTTAGGGTTCTCCAGAATAAAAAAACCCATTAGGGTATAGATTTGGTAAGAGATGTACTATGAGGAACTGTCTCATGTGATTATGGAGGCTTTTAAGTCTGTCACTGTGAACTGGAGTCCCAGGAAAGCTGGTGGTGTAACTCTAGTCCAAGTTCAAAGGCCTGAGAACCAGGGGAACCCATAGAGTGAGTCCCAGTTGAGGGGCAGTGGAGGACTAATGTCCCAGTTCAAGCAATCAGGCTGGAAGTAAAGGAGGTTACTCCTTCCTTCCTTTACCTTTTCTTCTATTCTGGCACTCAACAGTTTGGGTGACACCCACCCATACCGCAGAAGGCAATCTACTTTAGTCTCTCCACCAATTCAAATGCTGAAAACATCACCAGAGATGCAACCAGAAATATCATTTAACTTGAGCACCCCTTGGTCCAGCCAAGTTGACCTAGAATGGACCATCACACTTTGCCTGGGAGCCTCTTTCCTATTGGCCTTTCCATGATTGTGTTTCTTTTCCCGAGTTTTTATGGTTTCTCTGCCTTTTATTTTGGAGAGGAAGTTTTAGGGTAAACCTTTGCTTCATCTCTTTCTATTCTGCTAAAAGGTTCTGAGAACAATAACCAACCATTCTGAATACCTACAATAGTCTCTGTGGGCTTCAATAGTAATTAGATAAAAAATTGAATATTTCTTGCCTAGCTTGGAGACTCAGGTTTATAATTAACACAGATAAACTACAGATCATGCCCCTACTGATTTTATTTGTAGCCAAATGAGTAGAAATTAGTACCAGTTTTGTAGAGAAAGAAGGATAGGAACAACCTTACACAGGTGGAATATCATATCTTCACTTGTTCATTTATTCCCTTGTCGGCAGGGAGATGAATGATTTGGCTAACTGTGCTTTCTTGAGAGAATTCTTTAAAAATGAATTGCATCCTTTCTGGTGGCTATGTTTCAAAAAAAAGTAAAACGTGTTTGAAAAATGTTGGCTCCATTTCACCATCCCTCTTACCCATGTATTGCTTTAGAAATAGGCCAAGTGTTTTTGCATGCTGAAACAACTTACAAATGAACTTAAAATTCAAGACGATCTTGCGGAATCTTGATTATTTGTGCTGCCAGGGCCTCAAAGATTGCAATACTTGATAATCTGTAAGTTAAAGCCTTTTTATGGTTGATTAAAGGGTGTCATCAGAATCTCTCTTTTTGTTAAAGGTCACCAGGAGCAGAGTGAGGCCCAGCACATTTTCGGAGTTCATTGTGCATGTCATTTGCACTGAGTTAAGTTTTCATTTCCTGTGGTTTTTAGGTTACTTAAGGGTGAAGTAACGAACCCTAAACTGTTAGAACTCGTCAACCAAAAATGGACACAATGAGGAAAATTATATATGTATTTTTGTAACTTCTGTGGGGAAGTGAGACCAGGATTATATCAAGCAGCCTTCATTGCTGCCTGTAGGTTGACGTACTCAGAGGTAAAACTTCTGCCTGGGCAAAACCCATTTCTGATTATTCAAAGTGTCTGTTTTTACTTTCATGTCATGGTAGAACAGTCCACAGGGAGACTTCCACAGGGACCAACTATATTTCGGTCACATATCCCCTTCAACTATGCAAAAACAGAATGAATAGGCAACTCTTCAGATGGGGAGGTTAGAAAAAAGGAAGGGAGATGGACCTCATCTTAAATTTCTCAGACAGCATGAGGATTAAGGGCAGGCTTTTCATTAGAGATAATACTATTGGGGATTGTAGATGGTTTTCGGGGAAGACCTGGTTCCTAACTCCTTTCTGGGACTCTGTTCTACGTGGCTCACATCCTCACCTCATACCAGATCAGTGCTCTCCGTGAGATCTTCTTTAGCCTGTATCTATAAATTTGCAGACTGTCCTGCAATTCTTATAACCTGCCTGGACTTGTGTTTCTAAAACCACTGACAGTTATCCAACACACTGTAGAGTGTATTTGCTTTTTGTCTTCTTCCCTGCTAGAGGGTAAGCTCTAAGGATGTGGAGCACTTTGCATGCCGCTGCCTTACTAGTAGCAGGTGTTCAGTACATATTTGTTGGGTGAGGCCTGAATGCTTGTTCCTCTCTCTTAAACTCTTGCTAAAGCAATTTGATTAAGCAGAAATGGAACATGGCATCATTTTTTATTTATTTTTTATTTTGCTTTAGTTCCCAACTCCTCCTGGAATGCATAAGAACCCAATATAAGTAGTTTGAGTGTGAGTGCATGAATAAACGATGGATAGGCTCACAACATAGCCTGTGACGGAAAAACGGGTTCACTCTGTATTTAACAGGTAGGAAGTGAATCATCGAAGCGAGAGATGAGTTGGACATGAACCTTGCCTTCCAGAAGCTGAATGTTCTTCCTTTACCAGGAGTTTATTTTCTTCCTGTTCCTTGAACTGTAGGACAGACAGTCTGAGGGTCCATAGGAAATCTTTTATGGGAGAAAATGTTACTCAGGTTGTAGATGACTCAGTGAAACCCAGATACTCCACACTCCTTTAGGAGATTTATCTATCATAATTTTATTTTAGCCTATGGAATCCCATTACTTTGTCTCTATTTTGAATAATAGCAATTGTATTTTCACTATCAAGTAAATCTTTTCAAGAAATGAAGGTGGCAACATGCATGTTGTTGAAGAACACAATCTTGAGAAGGGGATTTATTCCCAATCCCAAGGGTTTAATACACAATTGAGCAGGAGGCCATGGGCTCTAACACATATCTATAAAGAGATGCTTCTAGAATTTACTCACACATCTTGTATTGTGAGTAGGAGAAAGATACTTCTATCGCCTACATTTTCTCCACTGGTTAAATCCATTAGAACAGCCTTTCACTTTGAGGAGATACTTCTCTAGTGACCGGAGGTGGGGGTAATGTTTATCTTTGGCAGGAGAAGATGGCAATGCCATGTTTAGCACCTGGGGTGAAAAGAGACTTCCCGGCCTGTCTACTACAGGTGTGCCAGTCTGCTTTCAGCCCACTGCCATTTTGCATTCAGAAGGCATCAACTAATGAAATAGGGTTTTAAAATTCTCAGCACTCTCCTAGGCCAAACCTATGAAGAGATATTACCACCCATGGCTCTGAAAACATAGCACCTACCCTCCATGGGGTTACTCAGAGAGCAGTCTGCTGTTTCTTCCTCTCTTTATGGGCAGAGAGCTAATTGTTTTCAGATTTTTTTTTCAATTCAGGAAATCCAGCAGACCACTTATTGTTCATGAATGGGAAAATGCCAAAGATAAATAAAAATGAGGATTTGTTTTAGTGCTCCATATCTAAGATACACCTGATATGCTGTTGATTAAGTGGGTTCCTGTGCCTTACAGAAGAGCTGAGATGTACCTGTATAGCAAATTGAGACACAGCCAGGAGACACCTTGGTGGCTTCACTGTATACTCTATTACACCTGATTTTGTGTTTGTTAACAAAATGGGAGTAGAGGCATGGAGCTTTCCAGAAGTTTAAACACAAGGTGCATCAGATACCAGGAATGAAATTTTAAGTGTTGAAACTTAGAGCAGAACTGCCTGACTTTTTTTATGCTACCAGATCCATTTCTCTATATCATTCTCTTTCAATATTTTCTTCTTGTTTGCTTAAAATTGAATGTTTTCTCTTTGTAAAAATCTCTTGGAGAAGGAAGTGTTGTGAAGGTGGCATTAACACACCAATTCAGAAGAAGCAAAGCAATGGTCTATATGTAAATGTTTCCCTCCTAGAGGAACCTCTCTACCACTTCCCACTTCTCACTTCCTTCCCTCATGTAAGAATAAAAATATGGAGGTTATATTGCTTGCTATGGATTTGGATGCCCAGCCAGCTTTCTCTTTAGAGAAGTGGATGTAGAAAATAGAAATCATCATCTAGAAGTTCCAAATGCAGGTCACAAATGTTCATAACAGAAAAAAAATACAAAGTTTTCCAATCTGAAAGACTGTTGTTGATGTCATTGTTATTTTTGCTCTTTAGCCATGTTTCCCTGAAAACATCTGAAATGAAATTTCTGCCCCAGAGATCCCCATAAAGTCAGTTTCTTTATTTCCGCCCTCTCTCCACATTCTGGCTCTGCTTGGCTTTGCAGCCCCCATACCTTAGCGTATATCTCGATGTTTCCTTGTATGATCAGCGATTATTCCAGAAATGTACACATATAGGAGGGACAGAAGGCCAGCAATGTGGTTGAAAAGTCATAAAGGAATCTGTCCCAAAGTTGTTTGGCACTGCACTTTATGCAATACTGAGAAGACGTCCCTTGTCCATATCAAAGGTCAGGCATATGGGAGAGATGAAGTTGACACGTGTGGCTAATTCTCACATCCTGTGTCCCTTGGCTCTTCACTTTGGTGCACACACTGTTCCTACTTCAGCACTTGCGTGCCTCTGACTAAAGGCCTTCTCTTACCTACCCCAGAGTTTTCCCTAATCTCTTGGGGAACAGCCCTCAACCAATCACTGATGGGACTTGGTGGATAAATACTCCCGATCCCTTGTGCTTGGGTCCAGAACTGGTTCCCAGTTTTCCAGCTGGGTCAAGCCTAGTCACTTTCAGGAGAAGAAACAACCCTGTGACAGAACTTTTCCTCCCCTGTGTCACCTGTCTCTACCACGCGGCCTGCGCAGTGGTTTCATTAATGAGGTTCTAGGCATAAAGTTAGTTAGAAGAGATCGAAATAAAACACACAGACCAGTTACCTTATTTATATTGCTAGGTCCGAGACGGCTCACCTCTCTGGTTCCCACCTCTAGCCGCCCAGCAGGGCAGCGAGGATTACTCAGGGCTAGCAGGAGAGAGAGAGAGCGAACACGCCTGGGAGTAGCCCTTTATTGGGGAACAAGAGATTCAGGGGAGAATTCCATCCAATGAAGGTTGAGGGGGGGCTGCATTCCAAGGTCAGGGTCAGTGATTGGGTCCCCGGGGTCAGTGGTCAGGCACACCCCCACATGGATGGGCTCTCTCATCAGGAAAGGGTCGGGAAAGCTTCGACAGAGCCAAAGCGCCTCAGGCCCTTAACGGGAGTCACCCAATCACGTGTCAGAATGGCTTCCCACACCTGTCCACCTTCAACTCCCACCTCAGCTGCTTTCATCTGATGCCATGTCTCAGGGCATGCTTTTGGGGGAACCCAAGCTAAGAGAAGGTCCCTTTTGAGGCTCACTGATTGAACACAACTGTAATATTTGAAAGCATCCATGAGCCTAGCTGAGATGGCAAAAATCCTTTAAAAATATTTTTTAAAACTTTCAAACCTTTTGAGTGGATTTGAATCATAATAGCTTTTATCTTCTAGCTCCCAAGCATGGGCCCTAATACTTACCCTAATTGCTGATTGGTTCTGGGTGAACTCAAATAGTCTTATTCTCTGTTTTGAGCCTGTTTTATTTTTTAAAAAACACAGCTCAGGAAAGAATGCATCTGGTTTCTCATCCTTTATCACAGTCAGAATGAGTGAAAGAGATAACAACATACAACAAAGTTACAAAGGCATTTCTCAAATGAATTATGACTTTCTTGTTAACAATAAATTTGGGCTATAATTAACATTTAGGCTATAATTTGGGCTATAATTAACATATGCAGTGTATGCTCCTCACAGATATCAGAAAACAGTAAATGATACTGAGAACCCAGAGGTGACTGTAACTGCTTAAGGCTGTTCTAAAGAGGACAAACTCATCTTGTAGATGTGTTTTGTTTGGCTTGCAATTAAAAAAAAAAATTAACAGGTTGCCAATGTTTAACAACTAGAAAATTTTATGTGAAATATAGGTTCCAATTTCTTTTGAGATATTTTAAGAACCAGCCAAACCAGGCCCTCATTCCTAAGTAATAATAAATAAAACTCAGCAGAGTTGCATTTCCAGCAGCTCCCTCCCCATCCTGCCTCACCCCTGCAGGCATTTGAGGATTAAGCAAGCCCCTGGACTGAGGTGTGAGGAGAAATGCAAGAGGAAAAGGAAGAAACACAAACAAATAATAACCTTTATCATTTCCAGGCAGGAAGAAACTCTTCCCACATGCTTCCAGTTTAATAAACAATATCATGTGGTTTTGCTCCCTTATCAGAAATCTCTTCTTTGGTGGTGATCTGAGGAGCAGGTAAGATGGAGTGGCGGCCGTTGCTATGGAAACAGCTTGTGAGCGCTTGCCTTGCCTCTGCCAGCGATCTTTACACAAAATTCCCTGAAGCTCCCTGTAGCTGCATTTTAAAATTTTACTCAGTGTAAGGGGTGAATATTATACTATCGAAAGGCTCTTCATGATTTCAGTAATGGAGGATTACAAAAGATTTTGCACTGTGAAGAGTACCACCAGGAAATGCAATTTCTTAATGGGTGGGTGTGGCTGGAACACTAGAAATACAGTTCTAGCTTCACCCTGATGACCCAGGGAATTGGAGGTCTCAGGGAATGCCCTGGGCCTGGGCTTCTCTCCTACGCCTTCTTCTTTTAAGGGAAGTGAGAGGCCACTGCATGCTTCTGACAGGGTTGGAGTAAATAAAACACGCTGCTTCTGCTCTTGCTCAGCAAGGCTGATGATGCAAAATCATCTAGGGAGCATTAGCCTGTCTGGCTGTGTGCTTGGTGATCATGAAAATTTCAGTTTTGCTGTCCAAGGAGAAATGGACAAAAGGGACCAAACTGTTCTTGGCTTTTATCTGAGTCATGGAAGCAGAAAAGATCAAAGAGACTCAAAAAGTCAGGGCATATTTTGCAAAGACCTGATTCTAGTATTTGGCTTGCATAGTAAATAAGGTGGCATCAGTCCACTGGATCCATGTGTTCAGCAAACATTTACCGGAGCCTTCCCTTTGTGTTGGGCGTTGAGGTAGGGCTGTAAGCTCTGCCTACTTGGTTTTATGTTCAGTCAGAGCCAGTTAACCCTCATAACCCTGATGACCATGTTTCCAAAACTTTGTGCCTTGCAATTTTTTTGTGCCTAATTTTTTTGTGGCTGTCCTGCTCTATGTAGATTTATAGTATGTGTTTTATTCTAATAACTCAAGAAGGCATTAAAAATGAATAACTGTATGAATTTTTTCAGGTGACTAAAACTTCCTCAGCTTCTTGCCCGGTCTAATCCATTGATTTTGTCCTGAGTTAATCTGGCCTGACTGCCAAACTGAATTTCTGTAATTTCTGGAGCTTATTATCCTAACTGGTCTTTTCTGACAGCTGAACACAAAATATTTGGTCCCCCTCCCAGATTTGATACTATGAAAATAACAATAGCTAATCTTTATTACTTCTTGTAATGCGTGAGGCACTGGGCTGAGTCTTTGTGTGCATTTCTTATTTAATCCTCTTAACAGCCCTAGTAGTAGGACTATTTGACTCCCCCTTTACAGATGGGCAGGTTTAAGATTAAAAAGTTAGCTTATCCAAGGTCATATAGCAAGAAGGGCATGGCACCATGACTCAACCCAAGGCTGGTTAAGACCAGAAACATTTTAACTTTTTGCCATTTTACTCTACAAAACTCAAGTCAGTCTTCTGGACACACTTTAGTATTTCTGAGCAGTACCATACTGAGAGGGGTAATTTTATATCCTTCTGGTCTGAGTGAATTTATTCACAGGGATCTGTGATCTGGTCCCATTTAGAAAGGTTAACCCTTCTGTTTTCTTATAAAGAAGGAGCTCTGAGGGATGGTGAGTTCTTGGAATTTCCCCTGAGCATATAAAGTCATGCTTTGATGGAGGTGAAATGTAGAAATGAGTATCACTTTTTTCTTTTAAATTTGGTGAAGGTGATTATCTGTGTTTTAACTTAACTCTGACTTAACTCTAATAGGACATCATATTTAAATCTGGTAGAATCAAAGACAACAACAAACATGCCCCAAAGTTGACTCTTCTCTCTGATGGATCCTGGCTTCAAACTTTAAGGTCATGTAGGATGCACTCTTTCTACTGAACCTCTGTATAAGTCTTACAAGGTCCCTTTTCAGTATTTCTCGTATCTATTCCAAATTTTCCAATTTTGCAATCACACTTAGTTTTAGACATTGTTCCCTCATATCTAAACCATCTTAAGAGTTTCCTAACTGGCCTTTCTATGTCTGAGTTTCACCTGTCCTTATAAATCTTACATATAACTGTCAGGGTATCTATTCACATACAAAAATCATACCCAGGCTTGAATGTCCAAGTTATATTCTGTAGTGTCAATGAAGTAATAAAGTACATACCAAGATGTAATCTCTCCAGTGCCTTTCTTATGGCCTATACTTTTCAGTTATGTGAGGATATATCTTATCTCTGGTGACAGCGGTGGGTCAGTTGTTTCTATTCATATTATCTTAGCCACAGCATCCAGATATTATTGGGTGCAATTACAGCCCAGCCATAAAACTACATTTCCCAGCTCCCTTAGAAAGTGAGCTGGCCAGTCATATATATATATATATATATATATATATATATATATATATATATATATATATAAGCTAAAGTATGTAGATGTATGTGTTAATTAGGTTTTCATTGGTGTGGCCAAAATACCTGACAAGAACAACTTAGAGAAGGAAAAGCTTATTTTCAGCTTACAGTTTCAGAGGTTCAGTCTGTGGTTGGCTGCCTCCATTGTTCTGAATCTGAAGTGAAGTAGAAGCATCATGGCAAAAGGACATGGTGGAGGAAAGCTGTTCAACTCATGGTGGCCAGAAAACAGAGAGAAGGATGAGCCAGGAGAACAAGATATAATCTCCAAGGTCATGCCCTAGTGACCCCCTCCTCTAGCTATGCCCCACCTGCCCACAGTTACTACCCACTAAGTCTATTCAAACTAGGATGGACTGATTTGATCACAGCCCTCCTAATCTAATCATTTCACTCCTGAACTTCCCTGCATTAACAGGAGCTTTGTGTTTTTGTGGGGGTTGGGGGAGACCTCACATCCACACCACTGCAAGATGTGTCTTCATTTGGTTCCTCCAGAACTAGGGCTGGAGACAAATATTCTCATACACCTTGTTTATTTTGGACACAGTTTCTGCAAGTGCAAAAAATAGAGAAATGTGAAAGAATAGGAGGAGGGTGGCCTAGGAGATTTTAGTTATTAGGAATTAGCCACTGGGTGGCTGGAGTTTCATTTTACTGGGGAACTTTGGGATGTACACCTCAGGTGCTACGAATTTCCTCCACTATTTCTAATTCTTTTAACAGCCCACTTTTCCTTAATTTAGAGTGGTGCATGCTGAAAAGATAAGAACAAAGGAATATGGCTGGAGATCTTTTTTAAAAAATATTTTCATTTTTACTATGAGCAAACATTACTTCTTTTTTTTTTTCCTTTTTCTTTTTTGTGTGCTGGGGATTGAACGCAGGGCCTTGTGCATGCGAGGCAAGCACTCTTATCAACTGAGCTATATCCTCAGCCCTAAGTATTACCTCTTAAAAATTCAGTGATGTAACAAAATGGGGGGTACTCCTAATGCTGTGGAAAATGTAAGATATAAAATTTGGAGTTGTAATGGTAGCTACGGAACATGAAAACCAAGACAGAGCTTTACAAAATGGAGGAAATACGCCAGAATGCAGTTGTTCACCCTCATAGCCCTAGTTCCTAGCACAATAAATACATAATACATAATAAGTACTTGCTCTTCCTAAGTGAGTATTGAAATTTAAGGTGAATTCATCTGTTTTCCAAATTTGCAATAAGGAGATCCTGTAGCTTTCATAATGCAAAAAGAAAAGTAATGTATTCAAATAAGACAGATTTCACAGCCCTCAAGCAGACTTTAATGTTTCTAGAAAGACTTCAGAAGCACCGTGTACTACAAAAGGACTTCAGGGAATACACCCTTCCCCCTCCTTCCTGTCAGAGCATTGGCAGGATACCAAGGCAGCTACCCTGGATCAGGTGGAGAACTCAGAGATGAAACCATGTTTCAGCACATGGGAGTTTGGGTCTCTCATGACCACGGAGAAATAATACAACTGTAGACTGTTTAGCTGTAGGCTTCATTTATGCACAAGAACCAAAAAATGAAACCCACTCTCTCATCTGCATCTTGGGTATTTGTGTTTCTTGTTATTTGTAGCCAAACCTAATCCTTACTGTATTTCTCTTACAATCCTGGAAACTTCTCTCTCTCCCTCTCTCTCTTTTTGTTTGTTTGCAAAGGTATTTATTTCTTTGTTTTCCTTTTTTAAATCATCTCCTTCCATTTTTGTCTCTTTTTAAAAGTTTTTTTTTAGTGCATTATACTTATACATAATAGAGGGGTTAATTTGACATAATCATAACTGCATAGCTTGCTCATTCTCACTCCCTAGTACTTCACCTTTCCCTCCCTTCCTCCTTCCCCTTGACTCTCTTCCTGTATTCTTCTGGTTTTCCATTTATATTTCATTTTTTAAATTGATACATTATACTTATACATAAAAGTGAAATTCATCGCAATGTATTCATATATGCATATAGCATAAGTTGGCCAATTTCATTTAATGGATCCAGGGAAACCTCAGCTTCTTCAAAGATAAATGATCAAAGCAGTGTGATAGAGCTCAGTGATAGAACTCATGCCTGGTGTGGGCAAGGCCCTGGATTCAATCCTCAGTACAAAAGGAAAGAGAAGAGAAGAGGGGAGAGGAGGGGAGGGGAGAGGAGAGGGACGAAAGGAAATGGATCTATTCTACTGTTTTCCTTTTTGTTTTCTCCTTATTTATCTATAATTTCTGCAAAAGCGAGAAAAATTGACTTTCTGAACCTGGCATATTTCACTTAGTGTGATGTTCTTAAGTTCCATCCATTTACCTGCAAAGAACATGATTTCATTCTTTATGCCTGAGTAAAACTCCATTTTGTATATATATGACTTTTCTTTATCCATACATCTGTGGACAAACACCTAGGTTGGTTCCATAACTTGGCTATTGTGAATTACATTGCTATAAACATTGGTATGCATGTATCATTATAATACGCTGATTTTACTTTTTTGGATAAATACCAAGGAGTGGGACAGCTGGGTAACATGATGGTTCCATTCCCAGCCTTTTGAGTAATCTCCATACTGCTTTCCAAAGTGGTTGTAGTAATTTGAAGTCCTTCCAGCAATGTATAAGTGTGCTTTTCCCCCTGCATCCTTGCCAACAATTATTGTTATTTGTATTCTTGATGATTGCCATTCTAACTGCAGTGAGATGAAATTTCAGTGTAGTTTGGATTCACATTTTCCTGATTACTAAGTATGTTGAACATTTTTTCATGTCTTTGTTGGCCATTTGTGTTTCTTCTTTTGAGAAATGTCTGTTTGGATCATTTATCCATTTATTAGGTTATTTGTCTTTTGGGGTGATAAGGTTTTTGAGTTCTTTATGTATTCTGCTTATTAACCCCCTTGCCAGAAGAGTGGCTGGCAAAGATTTCCTCCCATTTTGTAGGGTGTCTCTACACATTCTTGTTACCTTTTCAGTGCAGAAGCTTTTTAATTTGATGCCATCCACTTATTGATTTTTGGTTTTATTTCTTGAGGTTTAGGGGTCTTGTTAAGGAAGTCAGTGCCTGTGTCAATATGATAGTTCTTGAAACTCTAGCCATAGTAATCAGGAAGAAGGAAATTAAAAGGATGTAAACAGGAAAAGAAGCCAAATTAACTGTTAGCTAACATGATCTTATACTTAGAAGATACCCTGAAAAAAACGCCACCAGAAGAATTCTTGAACTGATAAATTCAGCAAAGCAGCAGGACACAAGATCAGCATACAAAAATCAATAGCTTCCCTATATTCCAATAATGAATCCCTTGAGAGAAACCAGGAAAACAATTTCATTCCCAATAGCCTCAAAAATGAATGAACAAACAAACTTGGGAATAAATCTAACCAAGGAGGTGAAATACCTCTACTGTGAAAATTATAGATCACTGAAGAAGGAAAGTGAAGGATACCTTAGGAAATTGGAATTCTCCCATGCTGTTAGGCAGAATTAATATTGTTAACATAGTCTTATTTCCAAAAGTGATTTACAGATTCAATGCAATCCCCACCAAAATACCAACGACATTCTTCACAGAGTTAACTAGAAAAAACAGTCTTTAAATTCATATGGAAGAATAAAAAAAAAATCAGAATTTCCAAAGCAATACTGAGCCAGAAGAGTGAGGCTGGAGGTATCACAATACCTGACCTCAAACTATACAACAGAGCTATGGTAGCAAAAACAGGCATTAGCATAAAAAGAGACAGGAAAACCAATGGAACAGAAAAGACAGCACAGAGAAAAATCTACATAGATACAGTTATCTGATCCTTGTCAAAGGTGCCAAAAACCTATATTAGAGAAAAGACAGCCTTTTAAATAAATGGTGCTGAGGAAACTGAATGCCCATATTTGAAAAAATGAAACTAGATTCCCATCTCTCACCCGGCCCCAAAATCAATTCAAAGTGGATCAGAGACCTAAGAATTAAACCAAAAAACACTACAACTGCTAGAAGACCTGGAAGCTTCTTGAGTGGAAGATTGTGTCTCTGAGTTCTGTCTCCATCCCAGCACCCCACACAGTGCATACACATAGAACCAAGTCCTTGATAAATCTTCATGGAGGGAAGCAATGGATTCAAAGAACTTGGAGAACTATGTGGTAAGACATGGTGTGGGATGATGTAGGGATTTGTAGATGAAGAAAACAGACTCTCAGCTCTCAAGAATTTGATAATAAAACTGCGGGCATGTCACTGTTTAAAGTTGCTATACCTGGGCAGGTAAAGGCAGAAGGGGATCCATATATCCTTTGTCCTTCTGAATAAAAACAAGACGCCTTTTTACTTCCTGTTCTGGCACCCTTGGCTCTTTGGTGTGTGCTGGCAACACTGAACTTGGCTTGGTGTTGCCATGACTTCTAAGCTTTGAGGGCTGATTCTCCACACACACCCTGCCCCAAGCCTCAGAAAGATTATTCTAGTGATAGCTGAATAGCTTGAGTTAGCTGCATACGAACACAGAGGAAGTGGTTCCCTAGCAACAGGAGCCTCTGAAAGCCTCTTAGCGCCCAGCACTTCTCTGGCTTTTTGTTTCTTTTCCTGCATGTTGCCTGTCAGCAAATGGCCAGAGCTGTTGCACCTGCTTTGAATGGGGGCCTATCAGTAGACTCCAGAGGTTTGGTTTTACTGAGTCTGAGGGCTCTGTTCCTCTTTGGATCAAGCTTGTGTGCTCTGGGGCTTTTTTTGCTCCTGGTTAGACCATACTTCCCTCAGATCTTACTTCCTTCTTTGTTCTTTTAGATTTTGACCCAAAATGGAAAATAATGAGGTGACTGAAGAAAATCTGAATTGCATTCTGTTATAATAATGGTTTTAGGCACATTTTTCAGATGTGCTGAATCTATGAAGAAAATGTTTTACATTCCTTTTCCCCTCAGAAGAATTGAGTCTTACCCTACTCTTCCTTTCAGTTTGTCCATAGATAGTAAACAAATTCTTTACTTTTTAAATATGTCAACATCTTTAATATGTACTTGAATTTGCCAGATGGTTGGAGCAGTAACAAAGTACCAGTCACAGTGTATTTACTGCTTCAGGCTCTAGAGACAGTCTTGACAAGAAGCACTGGTCATGTCTTTTCTCTAGCTTCAGTGTTCTAGTTTAGAAAGTGTAAATTTGTATAGACCATTGCACATAATGCTGGCCTGGGTCTAGAACTCCTGACTGGAAATCCGTTGTTTGGTTTTCAAACAGCAATCTGTATGAGAGTAGCAAACCCACAGGAGAGAATTATATATTATATATAATATATATGCCGAAAATATATAGTTATATATAATTTAATATATATAATATAACTATAAATATATAATTATATATAATATATATTATATATTCCTGCCAGTTGGCTAGCATGGATTCAAAGCACTGACCATGTAACAAAGAGTTCTGGTGATGAATGACAGCATGCAGTTAATTATTTTGAAACAGGGTTTTGCTAAGTTGCTCAGGCTGACCTCAAAGTTGGGATCCTCCTGCCTCAGACTCCCAAATCTCTGTGGTTACAGGCATGCACAACCGTGTGTAGCTGGCATGCAGGTAATTATAATTGAGCCTAAGAGCCCCCCCAAAGTCATGTCATCTATAATTTTTAAAATATTTATATTCATACTTATTTAACCAATGAGTATGTACAATTGTCTTCTAAGCAGAAGACACTATGTTGTGTTTTGTGGGATAACATAAATGATAGTCAAAAACCTTAGGGAGATTTCAGTGTAAAAGAGGTTATCTAGATGTCCATATGACTAGTAACTGACAGGCAAGATGGTAGTTTAAAGAGAGGTAGCCATATTTGATGATGTGATGGTCTTTCTCTTGCATCACTTCTTTCCATGAGAGGTTTGTGGAGAAGGTTTAGGGTGAATCCACCTTTCAGAGGATCAAGCAGACTGAGTGTGAGGGAGAAGGAGAGCTGAGAAGGTGGTCTCTGTAGTGGAGCTAAACAGAAGTCTTGACCCAAGACTATGAATCCAGCTCTTGTTATTAACCTCTCATTTATCAAGATAGCAAAACAAAACAGTGAACTCCCCCTGCATCATGATGTTCTGTTTCCAGCCAAATGGGATATTTTTAATCAATGTTAAGAGCTCGACATTTGTCAGCCAAAGTGACATAAAACAGAAATCAGGACGAGAATTTATCTAAGATCTGGGAAAAGTAAAAAATAAACCCTAGCTTAGGGGAAATTTGAAATGCCACTGTTTATCTTATTTTCCTCCCAGGCATAATTTTCCACTAGTCAATGAGAAAGAAGAAAAATATGTCTTAATAGCTAACTCCTCTGGGAAGGAGGCTGTCTCTTTCATAGCCATGTGCCCCCATAGGCTGAGGGGTCTCTCCAGGCTGATATGCTCCGTCACAACCATGGTCATGGTCATGGACAGCCAGAAAAATGAGTTATAAATGAATGGAAATGTGGGGGAAGAAAGGACTCACCAAATCAGACAGCCACGGTGTTCTTTCTCAGGCTGCTTAAACAAGTGGAGAGCAAAAATCTATCCGCCATTCTTAATGCAGCCAGGTGACAAGCCTTTGGGGGATCATTTCAGACTTACTGAAATAGCCACTGCCTTCTGCGGACTTGACACCTCTTGAAGATTTATGAAGTGGAGAATGGAAGACAGGCAATAAAAGAGGCTTTGTAGCCAAATAAATGATTTGTACCCCATGGGCAGAAAGGACAGTGAGGTCCCACCCAAAAAAGGAATATAATTTCCCCAAGGACGAAGCATGAGGCTGAGGTTCTGATGTAACTAAGCAATTCCTAAGGCATAGTTTCTTCTCCTCATCACTTTTAGTATTTCCAATTTCTAACCTAATTGCATGCAAGAAGATCATGATTGATTATTATTTTTAAGATACTATAGATGGATTCCCCATGACCCTTGATAGGCAGATACCAGGCTTTGCCTCCTATGCCCATTCACATAAAGTAAAGAAATTGCCAGAAGCTGTGGCACATACCTGTAATCCCAGCAGCTTGGGAGGCTGAGGCAGGAGGATCATGAGTTCAAAGCCAACCTCAGCACTTTGGCAAGGTGTTAAGAAACTCAGTGAGACCCTGTCTCTAAATATAAAATACAAAAAAGGGCTGGGATGTGGTTCAGTGGTTAAGTGACCTTGAGTTCAATCCCCAGTACCAAAACAAAAGCAAAACAAAAATTAATGCTTATTGAGCATCTACTAGACCAGACATCTTATATGTATCTCTTCTTATAATCAAGAGGTAATAAATTCCCTCTTTAGCCACTGTGCATGCAGAGGAGGAACTAGAGGGAGCATATAAGGAAAACCTCCTCTGTCTGTCATCAAAAAGGAGGAAGGTTCCTGTGTTTTGTAGAAAGTACAGCCATCCCAATACCTGACTTGCATAGCATTCTTCATAAAGCTTTTACAGTTGTTGTATTTAAATCTGTTATTAAAACACCTTATCATTGGGTAGGAAGATGTAATTTTCATTTTACAGGTAAAGAAACTGAGTCACAAAGCAATTAAGTGACATGCTTAAGGTCATCAGGCAAATTAGAAGAAAAACCAAGATGAGATTTTCACATTTTTTGGCTTCTCATGCAGAGGAAAATGTCATTTATTTTTGTATTATTTCTACCAATGTACATGGTATGAATGGGCAGTGGCAGGCAGAATCAGTGGGAAAGATCACAGACTTCCAACTCAGACATTCTTTTTTTTTTTTTAATTTTTTTTAATATTTATTTTTTAGTTTTCGGCACACATCTTTATTTGTATGTGGTGCTGAGGATCGAACCCGGGCCGCACGCATGCCAGGCGAGCGTGCTACCACTTGAGCCACATCCCCAGCCCCGACTCAGACATTCTTGATGCAAATTCCAGCTCAACTTCCTATTTGTTGTTTGACTTTAGAAAATTTTCTTATCTGTAAAATAGGATAATAAGAGCTACCTCATCAGCTAGGAGTGTGAGGATAGTTCAACACAATATATGGAATGCACAGTGCCAGGTATGAAGGGTTAAATAGAGAATTAGTGAGAAGAGTGCCTAGAACAGAGTAAGCATCTGATAAATGTTAGCCATCATTATTACCATTGTTGTATGATCATAGATTCTCTCAAATATGCTGGCTTCTCCTGCTACCTTACTGCAATAAAAGGATTATGCAGAGAATAAGTCATTATGATGATTAATTTTCTGTGTCAACTTGCCTCGGCCATAAGGTGAACATTTGGTCAAACATTATTCTGGGTATGTCTGTGAGGGTGTTTCTCGATGAGATTAATGTTTGAATCAGTAGGCATAGTAAAGTGGATTGAGCCTCAACCAAAAAATCAATTGAAGACTTGAAAAGAACAAAAACATTAAGTAAGAGGTAACTCCTTCGGCCTCATTACTTGAGCTAGGACACCGACCTTTTACACTCTTCACACTTCAACTGAAACGTTGGCTCTTCATGGATCTCAAGTGGAAGCTTTCAGATTGAGCTACATCATTGAGTCTCCTGAGTCTACAGCATGCTTACTCAGATCTTTGGAATTCTCATCTTCCATAAACACATGAGCTGATTCCTTATATTACTTCTACCTATTTATCTACTATCTATCTTTCTATCCATCCATCCATCCTTCATCCATCTCCAAATGGTTCTATTTCTTTGGAAAATCCCAACTAATACAAATTTTGGAACCATGTATTAGGGTGCTGCTGTAACAAATACCTAAGTATGAAAATGGCTTTGGAATTCGTTTATGAGTAAAAGCTGGAAGGATTCTGAAGTATATACTAGAAATATGGGCACAAATGGCAATTTTGGTGAGCTCTTTAACAGAAATGAGAATTGTGTTATTGAAAACTAGAGAAAAGATAATTCTCATTAAAAAGTGACCAAGAATTTGGCAGAACTGTGTTCTAGTGTTTTGTGGAAGGTGTAACTTGGGAGTGAACCAAATAGAATATTTAACTGAGAAGATTTTTCAGCAATGTATTGAAGAATGGCTTGGTTCTATAAGTAGTAAAATGCAAAAGGATAGAAGAAATTATTATGACAAAAGGAACCAGAACTTAAAGATGTAGAATATTCTCAGTCTGTTCATATTGCAAAACAAAAATTTAAATGAAAGGGTATGGAAATGGGGCCAAATGAGGGAAGGCTATGGATTTGATAATAGGGGAAAAGTGATGTATTTGTCTGCAAACATGCACAATTCTTCAAAAAAAAAAAAAAAAAAAGAAAAGAAAAGTGGTGCTGATGGTAATTCAGAGATCATCAGAGCCACCACTTTCGTTTCAGCAGACCAGACAGTCTCTAACTGGACCCTTGGGAGTGAACTATCAAGTGGAGCATAGTGGGCAAGTTCTTAACTGCAGAACCTCTGTCCTGAAAGAGCGATAGGGGGAGGACTTCTGCCTGGAGTCATGAGGGTCAGTGGGCCTGGAAGTTACATCAAGTCAAAAAGGATTATTCTTAAGTCTTAAAATCTAATGAATTTTTTTTTTTTTGGCTAGATTTTAGACTTGCTTAGAATCTGTCACCCCTTCTGATTCCTCTTTTTAGAAATGTGAATGTCTATCCAACATCTGTCCCACCATTGTATTGTGGTTGTACATAATTTGTGATTTCAAATGTTCTTAGCTAGAGAAGAATTTTGCCTCAAGTTGAATATTACCTCAAGTTCTACTCATATCTGATTTAGATAACATTTAGTTGAAACTTTAGACTTCAAAGTTGATGCTGAAATAAAACTCTTGGGGCTCTCAAGAGGGAATGAACATATTTTGCATGCAAGAAAGACTGAATTTTTAGGGGGCCAGAGGTAGAATGCTATGGACTGTATTGTGTCTCCCTTAAATTCATGTTAAAGTCCTATTCCCCCAATATGATGGTATTTGGAGATAGGGCCTTTTGGAGATAATTAGGTTTAGATGAGGTCATGAAGAGGAAAATCTCATGATGGAATTAATGCCCTTAGAAGAAAATACCAGGGAATCGATCTCCCCTGCCCAACTCCCACTATGTGAAAACACAACAAAAAGGTGACCATCTGTAAGCCAGAATGATAAACTTCGTAAGAACTTGACTGTGCTGGCACCTAGATTTTGGACTTCCAGCATCATCAAAAATTGTAAGAAAATAAATTTCTGTTGTTTAAGCTAACCCAGACTATAGTATTTTGTTAAGGCTGCCTGAGCTAAGATAGCCAGTTCTTTTGAAACTAGCCTAACTTGCTTTTGCATCTATTTGTATAACCCAAATACACTGCTTAGTGTATATTTGTATTTTATCAAAACAATGTTGCCTTAAATTATTTAAAGTATCACATGTCTGAAGACCCCAAACCACCACAATGTGTTTTATCAGTTCATCTATCAAAATTGAGAGTTATGACATAGCTTAGTAATTGGAACCACTAAGTAATTTCCACAAGAAGGGAAAGTACCACTTGGTTATTTTCTACCTAAGAAGAAATTACAGAGGGTGGTAGGACTTTGTTGATGATCAATTATATTATTTCAGCAAACACATTTGGTTAAAGCACATTTTCCCCTTCTGCTAACACTGCTGGTAAGGAAAGCAAAATTGTCTCTTCATTTGTGAGATAAAAGAACACTTATCTCATTGAGTGTTATAGAATCACTATAAATCCTTTGAATCCAAGCCAACTTGGAAGTGGAAGCCATATATAATTATACTAGATCAAGGATGAAACAATTACAACTAAATTTAAAAAACCTTTTAAAGCAAGTTTTTTTAATTAAAAAAAATGGGGGTATCAAAATTAGGTGTTCCCCTTAGAGAAAAAGGATGCACCCACATATTTTGAAATATTTTTCCCCTATGGACCTTGACCCAGGAATCACTAACTAATTGCATGGCTATAGGCAGTTTGACTACTTGGTTGATCTGAGCCTCAATTTCCTGGTCATTAAAGGGTTGGAATGCATTATCTGTAAGGTCCTTCAAGCTTTGAAATTCTTTGATTCTAGCTACAATTTATGCAAAATTCTATTGTAGTAAATCCAGGAAACAAAAAGAAACCTTACTGGATTTATTTAACTTGGAGGGAAGCACTCTTTATTATCCAATAGTCACTAGGATCATACTGTGCTCATGTTAGAGCTGCATTGGTTCATGTTTGGTGGATCCTTGGCTTTATTTCTAAGAGAATGAAAGCAGATGGAAGCCTTTTTTGAGAGATGTGGATTAAAAGAGAGTTTGCTTTGGATGTGCTAAATTGAGCAATGAAGGCATATGGAAAAAAAGTTAACTACTTCCTACAATTCTGGAGAAATCATTCATTTCTGCACATCATTTAACCAATGCTTATTGGTAGTCAGTATAGTTTGTTAATGGCTCAGAATCTGGATTCAGGTGTTCTGCGTTTAAATCCTGGTTCTACCATTTATGTGTTTTGTGGCCCTGAGCAAGCTACCTAATTTTTTGGTTTCCTCATCTGTAGTACCCATCTCAAAAGCTTGTGGAAAGGGTGAAATGAGCTTATACAGATAAAATATTTATAACAGTGCCTGGCACATAGAAATCAATCAACAGAAATCCAACAGTCTGTGTTGGATACTAATGGGAACTCTGAGAGATGTTACTAAAGGCCAGATCACAGTTGGTACACAAATGAGGAAGGAGGATGATAGGGCAAACTTTAGAGAGGAGGTAATCCCAACCAAGCCTCAAAGTTGGGATAAGTCTTTGTTGGATGAGGAAAAGGGCGGTGTTAGCCCAAGGTGGAAGGTGCAAATCCTTTCTACACTCTGGTGACTGTATTGGGTATTACTGATGTTAGGAGTGGGGGAAACATCATCAGAGAAGCAGCTAGATAAGTAGGTCAATCAGGGGTTACTCTATATTCCATGAGAAGCGTGGACACTGATTTAAGCTGTTCAAGCCATAACCATGAAGGCTCGAATTGGAAGGAGAAGGGAAATAAAGGGATGAGATTGGACTTGATCCAGGGTCTGGTAGATCCTGAGGTTAGGCTTAGAGGGGAAAACAGAAATCTTAATAATTTTTATATATTGCTTGATTTTCAACTTTATTTTATGTCATTGCATAAGATTCTTGTTTCCATTCCTGCATTTCCTGAGCCAGGGACCTTACAAATCTGAGTCATGATTTTTAAAAGTGTATTGAAGACTTACTACCTAGAAAGCTCTAAGCCCAGTAGATGGAGAGGCCAAGCGTAGCAGTATCTTACCTAGGGTCACTGGTGCTGTTCATGTTCAGAGGAGGAAGACATCCTTTTGGCTTGGTTAGTCCAGGAAAATGTTGACAGGCAGAAAACAATCTAGGTGGAAAAAGCATCATGAGCAGAGTTGAAAAAATGAGATATAAGAAGTGGAGCTAAAAATAATAATAATAAAATAAAAGCAAATACAAGTTGAGGAGGAGGAGGAGGAGGAGGAAGAGGAGGAGGAGGAGGAGGAGGAAGAGGAGGAGGAGGAGGAGGAGGAAGAGGAGGAGGAGGAGGAGGAGGAAGAGGAGGAGGAAGAGGAGGAGGAGGAGGAGGAGAAGGAGGAGGAGGAGGAGGAAAGCTAAAGAGAAAATATAAGTAGTATCTTGACCTGAGTTTTCGAGGGCCTAGGCCACTAGCATGGATGAAGCTTATGTAAGAAGAGCTAGAAACAGGAAAAATGAGCTCTTGGCCACAGGGATGAGTGAAAGAGAATGTTGAGGAATGATTAGAAAATAATCCATCTGAAAGATTGGCCAAAAATAGAAGGAATTTTAAGGTGTAATGTCAAAATAAGACCTTTAAGAGAAAATTCTTTCTAAAAGGCAGCTAAAAATGTAGACTGATGTTTTGAGAAAAAGGTTGGCATTTTAAATAAAAGTTTTGAGTGTTATCCCCTTAGAGGTTGTATTTGTGCTCTGGGAATGGGCAAGTTTGCAAAGTGACAGGATATAAAAAGAAATGTGTCTAATATTTCTGGATATAAAAAAGAAAATGTGTCTAATTTGCGTGGAAATCCTTAAGAGAGTTTTTCTAGCAGTATGAAGGACTAAGGTGAAAATCATGGGGTGGGGACACTAATTGCTGTATACAAACTAACAAAAATTTTTGTAAATGCGTAACTAAATTGCTAAAACAATGATGGAAATTTCCAGAGGCCAAAAACAAAGAAGCAGCTGAAAACCAGAGTGGTAATTTTGTATATTGATGCTGTCACTGCCCTTGGGGCAGGTTTCAGCAATCTCAGGCCTTGGGTTTTATGCCTGTCTGAGTAGAGGAGCCTATTAGTTATGTTGGGCTGTGTAACAAATTACCATGAACTTAGTGACTCAAGACAAGTATCTCACATCCAGAGTCCAAGCAGGTCTTAACTGGGTCCCCCCCTCTAATCTCTAGGTGCTTTTGGTCATTTGAGGCGTTTTGTTGTTGTTGCTGTTGTTTACCATTTTCTTTTAGATTTTATTTAAAGTTTACAGTCTCCATGTGAATACTGGCTCTGCCATTACTGGACGCAGAAATTCATCACTTCTCTCTCTGTCCACTCCCATCTTCTTTGAAAATTTACCACTTTCATGTGGATAAACCCAGGCCTATTTTTTTTTTCTTAAATTTGGACACAAAATGTTTTGAAATCCTCAAAGTTATTTTATATCAGTTTTAAAGAATCAATGATAATGTCTTAAATGTGTAACTCAATTAGATTAAAAAACAGCAGAGACCAGTTTATAGTGAGATAGAAAATCATACAATGTCTCCATATTCCTTCACTTCTGGGCATTTGAGTTGAGGCATATTCATTACTATTTGTTTTCTGTCTTCCACAAAGTGATATGACAGGTTACCAGAAACATTTTAAACTTCTCGCTATGTGAGAAAGGAAAGATACAAACTAATTCTGCAAGTCATGGGTCTGTTGAACTGATATTATCTCAGGATGACCTGTGAAAATCAGTTGTCAGGTTTGGGGTTGGAAACTCCTTCAGCTCTGTTCTTGCTGGTCAGCCCTGTCATTCCTCTCCACATCCTGCTTCTCTCCTTCCTGGAATTTGAGGGTTAATTAGGAATCTGTTTGCATTTCCACTTACTCATTTGCTCAACAAATATTTGTTAGGCACCCTATTTTGTATTACTAAATTTAGTTTGTTTAATGGAAAGCATTTTTAGTGTTTTTTTGGATTAGGCATTAGCTGGTATATTCATGTTCTCATTTGTTGAATTAATTTATTTCACAAATGTAATTATTTTATGGATAATTCAGTGAAATAAATTAAATTTTTTTAAAGAGAGAGAGAGGAGAGAGAGAGAGAGGTTTTTTTAAATATTTATTTTTCAGTTTTCAGTGGACACAACATCTTTGTTTTTCATTTTATGTGGTGCTCTGGATGGAACCTAGCACCCGGTGCATGCCAGGCGAGCGCATTACCGCTTGAGCCACATCTCCAGCCCGAAATAAATTAATTTATCATTAAATTTCTAGTGGTTTTTCCAAGGAACTGTGAGGTCCTTTAGTATTAGATTGTTAAGTTTTCTCCAGATAATTTTAGCATCAATTATATCTCCTTGTGTTATTTTTTGAAAATCATGAGCCCATATATGGTCTGTGAATTGATTATCTTAAAGAACTACACAGATTAGTTTGTACTGGCCAGCTTCACAATGAAAGACCTATATAAATTATAACACCATCTCTTGAAGGGATTATTTACTCAGTCAAGTGCTTTGACCAGCCATATGATTTTTTTAATCAATTGCTTATTCCTGCAAATGGCTCCAGCCTCATTTCTGAACCCCTTTCCTTTCTGGCACTTCCTTCCCTGTGCCCACTAAGCTCTGACCTCTGTTGGTTGGCCTTGCTATTCCTCTGCCAAGTCCTGTTACTATTCTTCCTTATCTGATGTCCTGTCTTCTCCTCTCTCTACCTTTTCCCTGGATTTCCTTTATATAGTAATTCTTATTCTTATGTACAGACTTCTTCTTCTTCTTTTTTTTCTTTGGTGCAGTTCAGGGATCGAACCCAGGGCCTCCCACCTGCTAGTCAAGCACTGTACCATTAAACTACATCCCCAGCCCTTATGTGCGTATTTCTGAATCCCATTCAGATGCCTGTGATCCCAGAACCTCAGGAATCTGCACTTTTCTTCATAGGCAATGATTTGTGCGGTAGTACAGGGGCTTGTGCTTCAAAAGATTCCACATTATCCGTGCCCAGTGGAGCATGCCTATAATCTCAGCAGCTCCAGAGGCTAAGGCAGGAGGATCGCAAGTTCAAAGCCAGCCTCATCAATTTAGAGAGACCTCAAGCAACCCAGTGAGACCCTGTCTCTAAATAAAATACAAAAAGGAAGGGCTGTGGATTTGACTCAGTGGTTAAGTGTCCCTGGGTTCAATCCCTGGTACTGAAAAAAAAAAATTCATGCTTAGTACAATGCTTTGCTGCCACCATCTTGAAATGCATTTTAGTTCTGCACTGGTTCCCACAACCTATGTAGCTAGCCCTGCATTAGGGAGAAACACTCAGGGAGTTTGAAGGTACAACTCTCAATGGAGGTGAAGGAGAGAAGCAGGCCTAATGATGAAGTCAGGGAAGAATAGGGAGAACAGGATCTTGGGGGGGGGGCTCATTTTTCAAGAGGGCCTTTTACTCCCTGGAAAGGTCCTAAATTAGAGGGACAGGTTTGGGTACATGGTGGTAATCTTATAAGTCTTATAGATCATTTTTGTTCAAATGATCACAGTCTATTCTGATTGGTTTTGAGGAATCTCTACCAAATTCCAGGAAAGGGACTTATCTCTAAAAATAGGTGGATTTAATAGTTGAACCATAGAAATTATACGTGGTCCCACATCTTCTATCTAAATAGGACACTAGTATAAAAAGATAGATATATTCATCCTAGGGAAGTTGTGAGCAAAACTTCTCCCCAGAGGGCAAGAATGTACTTTTTATGGACACTGGCTTTGAGGAGCTCTTATGGTGGTGGTTCAGGAAAGAATCCTGGTAAAGTAGAAAGAGTATTGTGAGGTAGAGCTGATGAAGAGGTGTGCAGGTGGTGTCCAGGCAGAGCATGAAGATTCATATGTAAGAAGGAAACAAAGGAAGACATGCTAGATAATCATAAACTATTCTGGAAAAATAGTCTATGTTGATTCAAGAAGGAAGGTCTTTTTATTAAGCAGTACAATAGAAAGAGGTAGGGTTTGGATTACAATTTCATACCTTTCTATTTGTTTTGGGATTCTTGTTTTGTTGGCTCTCAATAAATGTACACTAATAATAAAAGCCCATTAGGTAACCATTTCAAGCACATGAGATCCTGTTGTAATTCATAGAATTCAAACAGTGGCATCTGAAGCCTCTTTAATGAAGTTATTTTTCAATACACAGACATGATTGCTCTTGAAGAGAATTAATTTCAAAACATGGTTTTGAAAATGAGACCTAAGTAACAAACATACTTAAGTATGTACAAGCCAGCTCTGCCTAAGTGCATTGTTTTATTTCTTATTCCTTGAGATTCTTTGGAAGCAATGGGGATTTGTAGGCAATCATTTATTTTGCTAATGATCATTGTGATAAATCTTGCAATTCAGCTATTTTTCCTGCAATTCTAATACCAGGAAGAAGTAAGGGAATAGTGAACTCAACAGCTGAGTCTTAACATTGCATATAGGGCAGCTTGCTGTAGAGTAAATTGCTGAAGTGATGGAGAGAAACACATTTTGATTGCTTTCTTAGATGTCTCAATTATTGCCCTGAGCTTCAGTATGGAAAACAGGCAATTCCTCACCAAAGGAAGATCCCTGTCCACATACTGCACATTGTAGAAGAAGATAGGACTCCACCAGACTTCTACCATGGTGTAAATTATTCATATACTGTGTAACCTCAAAGGAGATATACACATTTCATGTCTTAGGTGGAAAGATTGCACTGTAGTGACTTAAGTGTGTTTTAATATTAATGCTTGATATTAAAAAGCAAATTGTAAAATCATGACTTTTTCCTTAAATTTATAAATCATATTATGCTATATATAATACTAATATATTTAAAAATTACTTTTATGTCCTTGATTGCTATCTGATCCCACTTACAAGCTTAAACTTCTTTAAACATTTTCAGTTGCATTTATATTTACAAATTTTACATATTTAGTTTTCTAAGTCCTATTTTTTAATAGCAGAATCTTCCCAAGATTTGTAATACAAAGCTAAAATATACATTTATATGCATTTATGTAATCTTAAATTCTCTGGTTTTTCAGTACTGTTTACAAATTTAATTTTATCATATAAGCTTCAAAGCATGAATCCAAATCTATTAACCATGCCAAGTTATTTTAGATAATACAAATTTTTAAAATAGAAGACATATAAAATTATTCCTTATGTTAACATGAAAAAAAAATAGTAGTACTATAAATTTGATTTCATTATATGTAGAATTTGTTCCAAGTTTGCTTGGGATTAGATACATCCATTGAAGCACCAATGACAGTTCTCTTCATTTCATTTATCTTCCAAGAAAGGTAGGGATGCTTACCCAAGGAAGTTGAGGTTTTCATTCCCAAAGCCTTGAAGTTGCCTGCTCATAGACTAGTTGCATATAAGCCGAAGAGATTGGTGTAGGTGGGAAATAAAGAGCTATAACCATCAGCATCATTATTATCAATACAGCAATCTTTTGGTGAGAATAATGATGGCTTATACCAACAGTGTGCTCCAAGTCAATGTCCTAAATCCCACGTCCCTGAATTCATGCTTGTTCTTTGTAATTACTCGTAACTGTGGCCTCTGATTGGGGCAAATAATATCGTGTGTTTCCCCACTCCCCCAACCTTAAATCCCATCTTCTTTGCTCTATTCCTTGATTGGAGTCAGTCTATTTAATGTTTATTTCTATTCTGAATTGTGTTCACATTCTTTATGTCTGGCAGGGCTACTATTTATACAACATCCTTTAGATTCTCTGTGTCCCCTCCTACCTGTTTATCCATATCATCAGTTTCTAAAGTCATTCTAATGAAACAGTTTAAATATAATATTAAACAGATTGGGACATAAAAAACCAGGACTGTGATAAAGATATGTTTTGGTAGAACTGGATGGCAGTGCTTTAAGAATTAATAGCATTCATTTAGGAAAGTTTCATTTTTAATCATTTGACCACAATTTACACTCTGCTGTTCAAGCAATGGCAATTTACCCAAATTGCCTGGATAGTAATTGGTGCCTGGAAGGAAATACACCCACCAGTGTGTCTGCCTTGTAAATATCTTGTCTGCAGCTCACCTTCAGGCCATGGTCATATCTAATTGGAAGCATCCTGTGAAGGGACTAATAGTTGATGAGAATAGGGAATGTAGCCAATTGGTGCAGAAGAAAAAAATCCAGATAATAAATGAGGAGTTATAACCAGATGGCCAAGGGATGGAATGAGGTACAAACAGATCATTTGGGCACAGATCAGCAACTAATTCAGAAACTAATTCAGAAACCATTGATTGTGTGTGTTTTATGCATGGCTCAAAGAGCTCTGCTGAGTTACATAGACTTATAGGAACCAAGCAGAGCAAGACCCCCAAAGCTATAACACAATCCATCTCAAGTGCCACAACCTATTTCCATGAAAGTCAGAATCCATGATAACTGGGACCCCCAAATGAGAAACCAAATAGCAGAGGTGTTGTGGAGGGAATATGCCCTTTGGTACCCCAATTCCAAGATTTCTAGCTTTTAAGACAATTGCACAGGACAATCCAAAACTCCCCATTGCCAGTTGAATATAAAACAGCATTGTTTTTTATTGTTTCTCAAATGAATTGTATATTGAATACAGAGGAGAGGGGTGGGATCTCAGTTCATTCATGCTACATGAAGAGAGTCTTGTGTAAATGGAGGCCACCCAGGGACTGGCAGTGGCCAGCAGTGACCAGCAGTGACCAGCCCTCAACAAAGTAAATAAAATCATCAGCACAGCAGGAAGTGGCTTTTCTCTTCTCCCAAGCCTATGTTGAGGGATCCAGGGTCTTGAACCTCCCCTCAACCCTAATGAGGAGGAAGATACTCTTTGCTTTGATGTACAGCTGTATGTTTTCTAATAAAGTAGGCAAGAGATCGGCTTCCATTAGGACTTCTCCTTTTAAGCCTTGATTATTCAGCAGCTCTGTTGAAATTAGCTGTTCATTTATCCACGAGCAGCTGCATGTAGGGTTGGATGGTTGTGCTTGTTGTGTTAAACTGAGTGGGTCTGGGCTAAAGCACTCCTGAATATTTCTTTCACTTATTCCTCTGTAATAGTACTAGATTCTGAAACAACCAGAATTTCACCATTAAAAAAAAAAAAAGACGGAGAAATTTGATCTGGATTGTAAAACACAGCTCAGTTCTGATACAAGGCAAATCCTTTCTGTCCCTCCTGTTTCTTGTGCACGCGACATTAATGCCTATTTTGGCACATCATGTCACAGCTGCAAAGCAGGACTGGTCCCTCCTGTTCTCTTATTCTTATGAGCTCCCTGCAGGGCTGCCAGAATAGTCACATTCATGACTGTCAGGTCCTGGCTGGAGCAGTTGTGAAATGAAGTCATTCAGAGCAGGAGCCAAATTCTGCTCACTGTCCTGGGGAGGTCCATGGGACTAGATGAAACTTCATCTTAGGGTCAAGGAAGAATTCAAGGATGTCCCCGAGAAAGGGTAAAGATTAAATGCCAAGTTGGAAAACTGGCAGGACACACACACACACACACACACACACACACACACACATACACACACACATACACGTCTGTACCCATACACAATTCTGACCAACAGAATTCTTGTGCTATATCTAGGTCCATAGGCCAGCAGGAGTACAAGTGTATATTTTACTCTTGGATTTTTATTCATCAAGATGAATCAACTTTGTAATGTTTGTACTTTTTGTTCAGCGGCTCTCTAGATTATTGATTTAATAGTTCCACCCACCTCTGTTCTTTTAATCCCCCATTTGCCAGCTGCTTGAGTTGTTAACACATTTGTCCTAAGTACAGCTTGTCATACCCAAATAAGGAAGGCTACTTAGGAACATTCAAACTCCTTGGGAGTTGACCCCAAGTTCTTTGACTTTGAGATGAAGCTGAGTAGGTGAAACCTTGGCCCAGTCAGGACTGGCTTACCTTATGTTCTCCAGCCTTTGCAACCAACCTTGAAATAGCTTTCACACTTCTCATATCTTCTGATAGGCTTCATGGTTTTATTCATGATTCCTATGGCCACTACAAAACTTCTGGTGTATTTGAAATTATTCTCCATGTGTTTTCTGAATTGAGCTCCAGGTTCCCTCATCTGCCTCCAATTTTTTTTAATGTACCAGAATTGAACCCAGGGGGTACTTAGCCACTGAGCTACATCCCCAGCCCTCCCATCCCCCTTATTTTTCATTTTGAGGCAGGATCTTGGTAAGTTGCTTAGGGCCTCACTAAGTTGCTGAGACTGGCCTCAAACTTGCAATCTTCCTGCTTCAGCCTCCTGAGTCATCGGGATTGTTCTATTTTTGTTTGTGTTTGCTAGGAGCTGTTTAGGGGTCAGTACCATCTTTGTTGACTTAAGCAACTGAAGAATTCTTTGTCACTGATGTTAACAGGTTCATTTAAAACAGCCATGTCTTCAGCAGTATTTAATGTTAATGTTGAGAAAGGTGAGTTTGACATTTTGTTGAGCATTAGGAAAATGGACTCTTTTACATGCCTTTAAAATACCAGCCCAACTTAGCTTGAAAATGTTTACAATCCAGATCAAATTTTCTGATCCTTTTTTTATGGTGAAATTTTAGTGGTTTTAGAATCAAAATACTAAGCTTGAAGCCTGAGCTCTGCCCATTCCTCCTCAATGTACTTGTACTTCTTTTGTGCCCCTATCCATGTTGGCATTGGTTGTTCTCCTTTGCATGTCTGTGCTTTTTCTGTAGTACATGTTCTGGGACAGAGCTCCACTTAGTTACTGCTGGGATGGAGTCACTTTAATTTACCTCTGTGAGTCCCATGACGTGCTGGACTCTTGCCACTGCTGGGCTATTCTCCATACACTCCTGGTCCTACCAACTGTTGTTTGCTCACGAAGAATGTGAGCAAACAACCAACTAACTTCCTTGTTAGTCTCAGTTTTAGTTATAGGATTGTACAAAACAATCCAGAAAAACTTGCCAATCAAAAACTCAAGGATAGGAAATTCTATGAAGTGGCTGTGGGTCAAACTAAAGCCCATTCAGTCTGGTCCCCTGTTCTGTCATTCTTATCAAGTGCCTGACAGATTGAGAAGACAGTTTCCTTCCTGACATCCACAACATGGAGAGTCCCCTGAAACTCCATGTTCTTCTGAAATACCTAGGGTAGTTAATATGCATATGTGTGTGTGTGTTTGTCCGTGTATGATGTATTTGTTTTCAAATTCGTGGATGCCAGTTGTATTTGCTAATGTAATACGGTCATATAATTAAACATCAAGTCAACAAAATATGAGTGCCAAAGAAAAAGAGTTGTGATTATGAAAATCAGGTCAAATGCTTGGAAAAGAATGAAAATGAGCTGCTTAAGACAAATTGCTGTCAAATTAAGTGTGGGTAAGAGAACTGTATCAGACTGATAAATTTGTATAAATCAAGAAGGATTCTTTACTTGGACCACTTTGTAATTCTTTCCACATTCTTGCTCTCCTTTAAAGAAACACACCAGAAATTGTTCAGTCTACACACTGTGGGCATGCTTTCTGCAGAGATGAAAACAAGGAGCTCTAATTAGAAGGCTATGTTTGAAGGAAGATATTGAGCCTACAATCAAATAAACTGGGAAATAAATGCCTAATATAAGTTTAAGTTAAGAGTTTAAGGCATACATTATGTTTATAAATTTCCTGGTCTGATGAACTGACCATCAATTTGAATCAAAATAGCCAATACAAGGATTTCTAAGCATTCTGGAGTAGACTGCTGTGTTTAATGTGTTACTTGTATGGGATCTCCTTTGGAAGATTACTTTGACCAACTTTTCCAGTATGGGTTAGGATCCTTCCTGTTGGTGTTTGCCCATCATGTGACTTTGTGACATCATTCATGTTTGTTGTCTGTCTCCTCCACTGTGAGCTTGCTGGGGACAGTGAGCTCACTTAAATCTCTATGTTTTTAGATACTGAAATCCTGCTTGGTCCAAGTGTGGATGCAGAAATGATTATTGAGTAAATGTTGAAAGGTATATTTTATTAATGTTTTGATGAAAAAAATCAAGATAAAAATCCAGGTATCTTATTTTGTGGAAAGATGATGGAAAAGTTTTGTTGGAATAGACACATCATTACTGCAATATTTAAGATGTGTTCTATGATTAGTTTGAAGAGACCCGGCCTGGGGATCACAGAGCAACTTGAATTATTTTATTTCCAGTGTTCATTGTCTTGGCATAACTGCAAGAAAAATTCACTCTGAAGAATTTTTCCTTCCCTTTATTTTTGCTCCCCATGCGTTATAGTCTATCTTCAGCAGCTGATCAGAAAGCTGTGGAACAGGGCTTGTACGATCCCATCCCGGCTGGGAGAAGGTAAAAATCTTAGTCCTTCTGAACCTTGTTTATGTTCCTTCCTCTCTTCCCCAACCTAAAATCAACAGATGCTTCTTGTCTGGGAAACTAGGGGAGTTCTTCAGGCCAAGTATCCTGTTTCCTTTAATAGAGTTGCAGCCTAGCTAAGGTAAGCATTAGCTTCTCTTTTGTCTTTTATATTCTTTAATTCCTCCATTTTAACTCTTTAATCAAATGTCTGGCTTTAATTGTCCCTTGCCCTGTGGCATTTGGCTTAATGTTTAGCCACAAAATGCTCCATTTTGTATATGTTTGAAAAATTAGATGGCAGGAGGAAATACTTCTTCCATAGTCAACATTATAGTTTGAACATTTAACATCTTAGACCAAATAGTCTGCAATAGGAGTCAAGCACAGTTTAGCAGAAGAATTGTGAAATGAGCCTATGTGATATTAATACTAGTTTAATGTGTGCTTTCAAAGCAGCTTAATATGGAGCCAAATGTCATTCTTTTCACTGGCTACAGGATTTCCCCTGAGTTCCCTGAAAGGAATGTCAAATTTAAGTCATAGATAACTAAGAAATAAAGCTTCCTTTATTACAAATGACATAACTGTCTGAATAAAAAAAAATCCCAAAGGATGATCAGAAAAAGCTACTAGGATGTGAGTTTATCAAGTTCATACTTACAATGTCAATCTATGGGAATCAATTATATTTTATATATTAGCAATAAATAACTAGAAATTAAAATTTTGTAAATATATCACTTAAATAGCATTAAAACCAAGAAACATTTGTGTAAATTTTTAACAAAATATATATAAGATTTGTATTGTCAAAGTATAAAACATTGATGAGAGAAATCTGAGAAGACCTAAGTAAATGAAAAGATATACCAGGTTTGTGTCCTGTCAGAAGACTAAATGTTGTCAAGATGTTAGTTTTCCCCACATTGATCTATAGATTTTAATATAGTCTTAACTAAAATCAAGCAAACATTTTGAAAAAACGAAAAACCTGACATGGTATTCTAAAATGTATATGAAAAACAAAGGACCTAGCACAACCAAAATAATTTTGAAGAACAACAGGGTTGGGGATGACTCACACAACCTGATTTTGGGTTTTCAATAAAACAAGACAAAGAAAACAATATAGTAGCAATGAAAGTATAGATATAGAGACACAAGGAACAGAGTAGAGATTGCAGAAATAGATCCACTCTTGAATGGTCAATTGATTTCTAACAAAGCTACTAAGATAACCAATACATAAAGCATAAAAAATGGAGCTATAACAATTGAATATCTCTAGGCCAAAAGAAAAAAAAGAAACTCAACTCTTACTAACACCATATGCAAATATTAATAGATCATAGACCTGAACATAAAAACAAATAATATAAAGACAAAAACTTCTAGAAGAAAGCACAAGAGAAAGCATGTGGAGTGTTGGTTTGGGCAAAGGCTTTTAGCTAGGACACAAGAATACAAACCATTAAAAATAATGGATAGGGGCTGGGGTTGTAGCTTGGTAGTAGAGTGCTTGCGTAGCATGTATAACGAACTGGGTTCGATCCTTAGCACCACATAAAAAATAAATAAATAAAATAAAATTATTGTGTCCATATACAACTAAAAAATAAAAACAAAAACCTCTTAGCAATGGATAAATATGATTTCATCAATATTAAAGTTGTTTTCTTCTTCAAAAGACATTATGAATAAGAGAATCACAGAGGGAGAGAAAATACTTGTAACACTCACCTGATAAAGGAAAAAAGAACACACTTAACTAAGAAAAGTGCACAACTAAAAAATATTGGATAAAAGACTTGCATAGGAATTTAGAAGATTTATGGATGGCATAAGCTCATGAAAAGATGCTCAACATCATAAGCCAGTAAAGGATTACAATGAAAACCACTGTATACCTGTTAGTACAGCTAAAATAAAAAAAAATATTAATAATATATTGAGTAACCAGACCCCTCAAGCATTGCTGGGGGGAATGTACATACAGGCATTTTGGAAAATAACTGGGCAGTTCCCCTCAGGCAAAATGCATACTTGTTATACATATTATTTTCTTAGAATGTTGTAACAAAGTGTCACAAATGTGGTGGCTTAAAGCTACAGAAATTGACATCTTGCCCTTTCTGGTGGCTAGAAGCACTAAATCAAGGTGTTAGCAGGCCCATATCACCTCTGACACTCATAGGGATGAATCTTTCTTTTTGTCTCCTAGCGTTTGTTGTCAATCCTCAGCATTCTTCAGCTTGTAGATGCATAGCTGCAATCTCCGTGTCCTTGTCACCTGGTCATGTTCTCCCTGGGTTTCAGTCTCTGTGTCCTCTCTGCTCTTCTTATAAGGACACTAGTCGTAATAGATTAAAGGCCCATCTTGCTCCAGCCTGCCCTCATCTTAACCAATTACAAAATAAAGCAATCACTTTATTTTCAAGTAAGGTCACAATCTTAGCTTCTGGGATTTAGGACTGAATATACCTTTTGAGGGGGAAAGAGGACACAGTTTGATCTGTTATACTATACAATCCAACAATCTCACCGAAAAATGGAAACAGAGTTCTGAGAAAGACCTATATGAGATGTTCATAACAGTTTTATTCATGGTCACCACAAAGTGAGAACAACTCAAAAGTTCACCAACTGTGAATGGATAAATCATGGTACAGACAATAAAAAGAACAGACTACTGATATATCCAAGAGTACGGAAGAATTTCAAAAAAATTATGTTAAATGAGAGAAGTCACACAGAAAAGATAGGAAACTCTAATGCCACGTATTCAACATCCTGGAAAAGGCAAAACTATGAAGCAAAAATCAGGAGAATAATTTCAGGGGCTGTGGGGGTGGGGAGGAGAGTAAACAGAAGTGAACTGACCACAAAGAGGCATGGGTTAGCTGTCTCAGGGGATGGAATATTCTCTTTCATAACTGCAGTGATGGTATACAACTGTGTGTGTTTGTTGACATTCACAGTACTTTACATTAAAAAGAGTATATATTTTACCATATGTAAATTATGCTTCAAGAAAATTTTTTATACCAGAGAGTGCAATTGAATACCAATAACACTTTTAAAAAATAGGGCCCAAGGTCTGAGGATGTTGCTCAGTGTTAGAGTGCTTGCCTAGCATGTGCAAAGCCCTGGGTTACAACCTCAGCACTGCAAAAAATAAAATAAAATAAAATAATAAATAAAAAAACAAAGAAAGAAAGAAAGAGGAAGGAAGAAAGGAAGGAAAGAAGGAAGGAAGGAAGGAAGGCAGGCCCAAGATTCTTGGTATAATTAAGGAAAGAACAAACCCCCCAATTCAGTAGGAAATCTAAATCTAAATTATTCTAATTTAAGGACTTACAGTGCCTACAAGGATTGTAGGACATACAGGGTAAACTGAAATTAATAAACATCAAAGAACAATGAAGGCCGCCTCCAAAAGCCAGGACATATACTTCTGGGGAATTGCCCTTTGGCCATTATAACGAGCAGCCCTTGGGACAATCTGAGACTTAAGAAAGCCTCCTAACTTAGAGCAGCAATTCACCTCCCAGCTCTGGTTCTGTGCTTGTCTGGCCTATTTCCTGTCATCTATCTGAATCTTTTTTTTCCTTTTCTCCTGACAATAGTTCTTTCCTAGACAGGGCCATGCTCTGCCTTCCTTACCAGGATGGCTTGCTCTGGTTTTAGTTCTATTTTGGCTTTGAGTTCACAGTTCCACTTTTGTCTGAATTCAAATCATAGATCGCAACTTCCATGTTTTTAAGAAATAATTTAAGTTCCAAGTGACAAAAAGTACAGGTTTATGTTGAGTTATATTCAATTTACACCAGAGTTTATTTTATTTTATTTTATTTTTTTAGAGGGTGTTTCCTGCATGAGCAAGACCAGGGCTCTCCTGGACTCATCCATTCCCCAGAGTTCCAAACCAGCAGGCCCCTAGTATTCAGGTGCAAGCCCTTCTCTTTGCAGATATTCTGATTGTAATATGCAACAATGGCCAGCAAGTGTACACACAAGAATTGCCTCAATAGGAAAGTTTGTTTCCTTAGTCTTTACTTCACAATAAAACCAGGGCATGACCTTAAAAAAAAAAAAAACAACCTTAAAATATCTCAAGTCTTTCTCCCTGCCAATTTCCTTTTCCTTCCCAGCCTCTTTATTTCCTTTCCTTCCCTCCTACCCGGGTGGTCTTGTTTGTGGTTAGTTTTTCCTGTCTTCTTTCTGTATTTTCTTTTACGGCCCTCTCCTCTTTCTTTTCTTTTTCTTCCTGCTCTTATCCACCTTCCTGTCCACTATTTTAATTTTATTTTTTTACTTAACCCACTCTCTTTATCTGACTACTATAAAGGATTCAAAATATATCTTTCATTGTCCTTATTCAAAAGTTTTGTGTTCTCCATTAAGCCTAAAAGAAAGTCTGCTATGAACTTGCCAAAAATATATCCACTGGCTCTATCCACTTTTTAACACCAGGCTGATCTAGGCAATGCAACAATACCTTTTATCAGCTTCTTGGTGGGAGTCCAGCTTATGCATATTCATTTTCTGCTTCATTAATAGTCCCCTGGGCTTACTCCATGTCATTGGGAGAACACTGAGAACAGTGGAAATCTCAGTTAAAACAATGCCCCTTGTTTTTTCATTTGCCATGGCATTTTTGAAGCACGAGTTTCTAATAGCTCCACAGAACTGCTGATCAGGTTTTTGTCCTCTATGTAAAACTGAGTCTTAAAAACAGGCCAGCAAATGTGCAGTGTGCACTAAGCTCAGCTTTATCAAAATTTCCAAAAAGACACCCCATTCTGCCATCTGCAAGCAGAGAAAAATAATTTTTAAAAAAACAGTATCTTTAAGGTTCTTTATTTAACACAATAGGAAAATATCTAACCTCTATTAGAAAGTATTGAAATAAGTGTTGCAAAAAATATTTGGAAGAATAAACCATTATTTTGTTATTAGTTCATAAAACTTGGCAGTAACATAATGATGCCTTAAGTCAGTCCATCAAACTGGTCATTGGTTTTTTTGTTGTTTTTTTTTTTTTGCGTTTTTGGTGCTGGTGATGGAAAACAGGACCTTGGGCTTCCTATGCACGTGCTCTCCCACTGAGCCACATCCCCAGCCCCTCATCATGCTAATTTTTGATATAATTCAATACATATCAATTTAACTTTCATTACAAACCTTTCATTGTGCTAAACACTGCGAAGATTTAAACATTGATTCTTGCTTGCCTTCAAGATTTACAGGATAATGAGGGCAAAAAACAAAACAAAACAAAACAAAAAAACCCATGTGTTTAAAAAAATATTATATAGGACAAAAAATAAATTTGTTAGTTTCTTGAGATACTGTGCTTTTTAGTCAATTTTCTTCCCAGGTCTAGTTCACTCCTTTTCACACAGAGACACTTAATAAGCAATTAAGGAACTGTTAGTGTTAATATTAGCATGGGTTCCTTAGGATAACTGTTGTGGGGGACAAGAAAATCATATCTTACAGAAAGACCTAACTCTGAATTTATTTATTTACTTATTTTTTAGGTTGTAGATTGACCTTTATTTTATTTATATGTAGTGCTGAGAATCAAACACAGTGCCTCACACATGCCAGGCAAGTGCTCCACCAATGAGCCACAACCCCAGCCTAACTTTGAAGTTTAATAAAAGAAAAGCCAGTGGTTTCTGGCTTCGAGGTGTGAAACATGGTGTGTTTCACTGGATTGGCCTAGTTGACGTGGTCTGCTTGGGCAATGACTTGAGTTATATGTGTGCCCTGTGGGCAAGTGGGAAGAGGCAGGAATAGTGGATTTGTACCCAGTGGGGATGAAATATCTGTGGGTCAGGAAGAATTTGAAAGATGGAGTGAAAGGTATGGATTTCAGTGATATGGTAGAAAAAGCAATTGCTTGGTTTTGTCATCTAACTAGATGTGGGGTCTGAGAGAGGAAATGAAGACTGTCTTAATATTTGGGTGGCAAAGGGGTATTCTTAATAAGAGGGTACGGGGTAAAAAGGGAAGCCAAGAGGGAAAAGAGGACTTTTGCTTTTAACTAGTCATACTGATAAACTATCACTTAAAAGGTTAAGATCTCTCACCATGCTAAGAATTTCATGAGCAAACTTTTCTTAAAATCAATTTCCTAGCATTAGCTTCCTCCTGTTCTGTAAGAAAAATTAATAGCCAATTCAATTTATTTAAAGTGTATGGAATTCTCCAGTTTTGCTACTTCATCCTGAGTCATGTGTAGCAAGTTATATTTTTCTATTCCATCTTGATTTCCAAATGAAGCTGTTCATAGTATCTCTATATTCTCTTTCTAGCCTTTGAGTATCCATAGCTATGTTTTCATACGCATTCCTAGTATTTTCTCTTGTTCTTTCTCTGTGTGTTTTTGTTTCTCTGTCTCTTACCAGTTTGGATAGAGGTTTGTTGATTTTCTCCTTCTTTTGAAGAACTTAACAATATCTACTCTATCTCTGCATTTCTTTCTGATAGCCTTATGAGTACTTGCGTATAGAAAGACGTAGATAATAACAGATGGCTTCAACAGTTGTTGCAAAAAGAAATGATCTGAGGAAAGCAGGTGCTTGTCAAAGTGCAGTGTCCTGCAACGTTTCAGCTGTTGACTTAGAAAAGGGAGGTCATAAGGGCAGGCTGGAATCTGAGGACAGGGCAAGTTGTCCTGAATCCTGGTGGTGAATGACGTGAGAGGTGAACTGGGAGACTGCAAAACACCACAAGCAAATGCCTTTAAGACAGACTTTCTTTATCATTCTCTTTTCCCTTTTAAAATTCAAACTTGTTTTTAGTTTTTTATTTTATTATTATTATTATTATTATTATTATTATTATTGTTATTATTATTATTATTTTCTTTGGTGGTGTTTGGGATTGAACCCAGGTCCTTGTGCATGTGAGGCAAGCACTCCACCAACTGAGCTATATCCCCTCAAACTTATTTTAATCTTAACATTACCCAGTTAACACTAAATTACTTAAAATTTTTAGTTCACAATAAACTTTATTGGGATAGAAGGATGTTATCACTAGAAAGACAGTTTTAAAATTCTGGGGATATAGATCAGTTGATAGAGGGCCTGCCTCGAATGCACAATGGGTTCAATCCCCAGCACCACCAAAAAAAAAAAAAATCAAATAAAAGTCTGGTAATCATTAGCGGTTCAAATGTGTGGGTGACACACTTCTCTAAGCAGGGTTAATAAGCAAACCTTCTCTGGAAAGATTTAATGTTAGCTGTAGTTTGGACTTGTAAACTTAGTGGATCAAACAGCCTCCTTTTCCAGCCATGTCTGGCGGCAGCATCAGCAACATTACTAATTCTCTCTCTCTCTCTCTCTCTCTCTCTCTCTCTCTCTCTCTCTCTCTCTCTCCTATGGAATCATTCAGCATTGAGTCCAGAGGAAACTGAAGTCCACGGCAAATTAAATATCTTGTCCAAAGTCACGAACCTACTTGGAAGCGGAGCCATGACTACAAAGCAAATCTCTTTAGACCTAGCCTAGTTTTCACTCCAGTCCTTTACAAACTTATCTCATTAAACAAAAGGTAGATGAATATATATAAATGGCATTTCAAGAGACACTTCCTGCTAATGGAAATGTTTGTGAATATCAGCAAGAAGAAAAAACAAAGTTGGAACAAATTGTAAAAGCTTCTCTATAAATTGACCATTTGTATTACATGCTAGTCATCTGAAATGTTAAACATAGGAATGATCTTTGCTTTGTTTAAATGCAGAGATAGTTTGTTTACTCTTAAATATCTAATCTTAAACTATCTTAGTATCTTTGAAGGGATGAGCCTTTGAGGGGCCCCTCCCCTCCCTTCGCTTTTTAGAGATTTTAGTTTTAATACACAGGAAGACTCTCAGGAAATCCTTTTTTTTTTTTTTCCTTTTCTTTTCTGATTTTAGATACATGTAAAGAAAAAGACATAAAGCTCAGATCTTTGCATCATGTAGAAGTTGTTTATGTGCCTAACAGCTGTTTCTTTTGATTCTTTGGGATATTTAGTTACAAATTAGAACCACCATTTTATACAGTCCCTTTGATTTTAGAATTCCACACAACAAAGAACAAATGTTTTGTAAAAACTAAACACTTTAAGAAACACATATATTAAATGTTTTGAAATTCATTCTTCAACTCTTTAGAAGTATTCCATTACATTATGAGACACAGCTCTGCTCTGGAGCTTGCAACATGCTTTGGTGGGTTAATTACCACATGGAGGAAGATTAATTTTGAATATTGGTGTTATTAGCATTTTTAATGAAATGATTTCATTCCTTTGCTCACAAATGCTCACAACAGCATTTTAATGCAACAGTATATTTTTATATAGCATATTTTTTGGGGGGGTTATCATTTTTACTCCTTCCTTCTAAGTACCATTAATTTTAATATAGATATATTTGCTTGACAAATCATACATCTTTTCACACACACAAAAATTCCACAAATGAGTTTTTCACATCTTTCATAGAAAAACATTATTTTCCAAGGTTACGGAACTTTGGATTAATGTTAGGTAACAACCCCACTAACTACTTAAGCAAAATAAGGAAAATTCTAATATATCCACATTACCATGCCATTGAAATGATATTTTTAGGATACCATATTGCTACTTTTGTTTTTCTTTCTCTATTTTTTCAATGTTCAGGCCATCAGGGTTCAGTGAAGACTAATTGTACATAAACTGTGTGGGAGCTAGATAATTACTTAGTAAGCATTCCTTTTCAAGGCCTGTCCTTCTGGTTTACTTAAGTAACTGCTGAACTCTGTATGGATACCTTCTCAAGGCTCCCATTTTCTGCCTGCCCTCACATTCTATAGATTTTATGCTAATCAGTGCCTACCTATCCATCTAACTAGACTCATAATTGTGTGTTTAGAATTCTAAGATAGCCTCCAAGATGTCTGGCCTGTGCTGCACATATATCTTGTGCCACTTATTCAACCATGTATCGATCTAAGTACTACATTGAATGATGGTTTTTCATTACTATAATGAAGTATCTGAGGCAGGCTTACTTATTAAGCAAATAGGTTTATTCAGTTCACAGTTTTGGAGGCTGAAAGTTCAGAATCAGGTACTCCTGGTTTGGTGTTTGGTCTTTAGTCAGGGCCTAATGGCAGATGGCATTGCCTCAGTGGGAATATGTGCGGGATGAAGTGATGACTTCTTGAAATATGAACCAGAGAGAATCCCTTCTGAGGATACGCCCACAATGCTCTCCTGTTAGGCTCCACTTCATAACCTCCTCCTGCCACACTAAGACCCAGTATTCCAACCACATGAACTTTTGGAGGTCATGCTCAAGCCATACCCATATGGATAAGATGGGTCCATTTCATCATAACATAGGATAGTTTGCTTCTTGACTTTGGGTCCACCCCAGA
Organism: Spermophilus citellus; assembly: GCF_964194105.1. NCBI lineage: Eukaryota > Metazoa > Chordata > Mammalia > Rodentia > Sciuridae > Spermophilus > Spermophilus citellus. The sequence continues at coordinate 62,876,634 of NC_138187.1, read as the reverse complement.
CCAGCCAGTCCCTGGCAAACTTCCTAAGTGGCAAAAATGCATGGTAGAAACTGAGCTGATGTCACTTAGGGGCAGAATAGAGATGTTTCAGCTGAGCCCCATCTACACTGCCAATCCACAGTACTGGGGGCAAATCATTTATTCTTGATTTTAAGTAACTAGGTTTTGAGATGTTTTGTTATACAGTGATAGAAAACAGATGCTATTAAAGAACAGGCTTCATAATATGATTTTAAAATGAAAATTGTATGTCTTTTTGAATGGGCTATTGTTTATTCAGATGCCCAACATATAGAGCAAAATTTAAGGGACAAAAGGATGCATGTATGAAAATGGACTTCACTCCTCCAGGACACTGTCAACCTCACCTCATCTCTTTAGAGCTCCTCTGGATGATGCTTAGGGTATAGAGTTAACAATTTCAAAATTTATGCATGGAGAGAATGACCAAAGTTGAAGATAGAAGTGGACATACCTTATTTCAAATTGATTTGCTTTGCTCCATTTTATGTTCCCAAATGTTCATTTCTGCCTTCTTCAATTTTTCTAAGAATAAATTCAGATGTCACAGCAAAAGGACAAGGTTAAAGCTTATCACATGGATGACCTTGTGAATGAATGCTCTAAGAGAGAAAATTATATGCATTTTCCAGTAATTTGAGATTACACAATCTATGGGCGAAGTGACTAAGCAACCAATCCGGATGAGTATTTTTTTGTATTTCACTTGGAGAAAGCAAGTCACACCAGGCCCTCCATGCCTCTAGATTAACTGCATCAGTCTAGGAACAAAAACCTAACATAGTCCAGCAGGTTCTTAGGCCACTAGTTTCCCTGACCCATCCAGAGTCCTTTCCACATTCTGAATGTGAAATCAATGGGACATTGGACTCAGACTGAGAGTCTGGTATCACCTGAAGTCACCTCGGAAAGTCCAGCTGAGCCCTGAAATGCTAGTCTTATTCATCAAACATCTGTCACAAACCTACTTTGTTCTGTGCACTGTGGTGAGTACAGATAAAAAACCACTTAGTACATAGCCTTAAAGTTCTTATTCCCAGGGTCTATTCACAGAAGCTCCCAGGCTCCCAAATTAAATTGGATCCTCCATAAAAATTCCCCTAAGATTCCCTAGGGATGGAGAATATTCAGCCCCAAACAGTGGACATAATACATTGGTGGATTTGACCTGCTATATTTTAATAAAGATTTGAATTGAGAAATTCAAAGTAAACATTTGCTCTCCATTTATTTGTTTTTTAAATAAAATTATGGTAGTTGGGGTTTGGGTAGTGTTGACTTTGAGTCTGTGAGCATTTTTCTCTCAGACTATAGAATAAACCATGTTTCCTTTTCTCTCAGAAGGCAGGGAAACACTGTGTGGTCACTTATCACATGGCTTGGTATCTCAGGTGTTTGTCCAGGCTGCTTTGGGAGGACAATCAAGCTCACTGGTGGGTTAATGCTTGTTATGGTTTGGATATGGAATGCCCCCACAAAACTCATGTGTTAAAGACATGGCCCCAATACAGAGATGTCCAGGGGTGGAACTTTTGGGAAGTGATTGGCTCATGAAGTCTGTAACCACATTTGTGGATTAATTCATCATTTAATGGATTAATAATCTAAAAGGACTACTGGGAAGAAGTGGAAACTGTAGGCAAGAGGGGCATGGTTAGAGGAAGTAAGTCACTAGGGGCATGCCCTTAGGGACTATATCTTGTCCCTGGCCCCCCACCATGCCATTATGAGTTGGGCAGCTTTCCTTTGCCATGCATCCTTCCACTATGATGTTCTGCCTCATCACAGGTCCAAAGCAAGGGAGTCAGCCAACCATGGATTGAGACCTCTGAAACTGTGAGCCAAAATAAAATTTTCTCCCTTTGTTTATGTCAGGTATGTTGGTCACAGGATTAAAAAGATGACTAATACAGTGCTTTACTGAGGTTAGAATTCAAAGCATGCTTTTTCTATTAGATGGATGGGGTTGCCATAACAGAATACTACAGACTGGTGGCTTAAACATTTTATTTTCTCACAGTTCTAGAGGCTGGAAGTCCAAGGTCAATATGCTGGCAGGGTTGGTTTCTGGTGAGGTCTTCTTGCTGTGTCTTCACATGGCCTCTGTGAGCCTCCTCTTCCCTGTGTGTGTATGTGTGTGTGTGTGTGTGTGTGTGTGTATAGAAAAAGAGAGACAGAGATCAAGAGATCTAGCATTTATTCCTCTTCTTATAAGGTTATTAGTCCTACTGAATTAAGGAGTCACCAGTCCCCCTAATTAAGGCCCCATCCTTATGATCTTACTTTATCTTAAGTAACTCCTTACAGGTCTATTGTCCAAATGTGGTCACATAATCTAAAAATTATGGGGAGTACACAATTTAATCCATATCACTTCTTATATGTGAAATGCTATGCTAGGCATGAGGATGTATAGATATCAAGCACAAACTCTATGTTCAGGGGAGTACATATTTATAATACAGAGCAATAATTACAATACTTTGCTGGTATGAAGGGGCAGAAAAGATCCATTTGGTTTGAGCAGGATGGGAAGGTTTTCAAAGGTACCTGAGTCTCCAAGAGGGGAGGACTGTTGGAGGTAGGCGTGGGGTGAGTAGAGGTATGCTGAGCAGGGGCAGAAGCAAGTGGAAAAGCATACAAGCAGACCTACTCATTTTCCATCCAGGCTCCATAGTCACAGAGCAGGGCCATTTGGCAAGTGCTGTGACTGCACAGTCTGGGTGTTTGCAGGATGTAGGAAGAGTACACAGAGTTTGTTGCAGTGATGTCACAGAAGTGTGCTGCACTTTGGAAGACTGCACTGAAGAGCTTGGACTTGATCATGGAGTAGGAATGAGACACCTTCTTCCTCAAGAAGAAGCTGAGCAGTTTGTTTCAGAAAGTTTGCTGAGGAAGCAGTTGGGAGGAAATACTTTGTGACACTGGAGACAGGGCTGGTTAGAAGGCCCTGCCAGTGTGGTGACATAGCATAAAGCAACCCCGGCAGTGCAGGTGGTTGAGACAGGGGAACAGCTAGACATCATGTACAATGTTAGGAACTAAGAGTTGACACTGATGTGGGGAAGCAGGGAAAATCTAGAATGGATCCCAAGTTCTGGTTCATGGCTTGTGGAGCTACTGTCTAGAACAGAAACAATACAAGACAGGGAGGAAGGAAGAATCAAATAGTAGGAAACACTCTGAATGAAGTTCTCACAGCTCAGCTTCTTGGGCTGGGAAGGGGCTTCTCTCTCCAAATCCTTTTGCAGGTGATTCTACCCCTTAGCAGACTTCTGGGGTCTGAGGGTGGCCAGGCTATGAGGCTGTGGCATTGTGAATGATAGATATCTTTAGCCTAAGTAATTTGCTTACTGAAATCCATTAATTGATGGACTTTTCTGTGTGATCATGACCCAAGCTCATTTAGTCAGAGAAGTTTTCTAATGAATAAACCCTTAGTCATTCATTGCCAAGAAAATTAAAAACCTTTTGATCCAGAATGCATCAAACCCCTGTCCTTATTGTACTCTGAAACAGATCCTGCTTATGTACCTGCTGTGATTCAAATAGATGGTAATCTTAGAACCTTTGGGTTGGCCAGGGAAGCAACTTGCTGTAGGGGACCTGAAGAAAATGAAATTCAGAGAGAAAGGCAAAATAAACCTTTTTTCTCTTGCACATAAATTTAAATCTCCAATTACCCTTTTATTAAGGGAGGGGGGAAGCACATGAGTCAATCTCCAAATTATTGTCAAAATGAATTTGTATAATTACGACAAATCTGTTTCCTTTTCCTAATTCCTTTTGAGTTTTCTTCTGATAAGAACTGACAGGATTTCAATGGGGACAGTCTCTCCCAACATCACAGGGTATTAGCGGAGATGGAGCCCAGACATGGGCGGCCAAATACCCAGCTTGAGTACGTGTGTGCGCGCGCACGTTCATGAGAGTGTGTGTGTGAAATAGATGGTGAGAGAAAGAGAACAAGGGGAAGAAAGGAGGGAGGGAGAGAAAGAATAAGAAAAGGAACAAGAAAGAGAAAGTGGGAAAAAGAGGGAGGGACGAGTGAAGAGAGAGAGGGGAGACCAGAGAGAAACGGAGAAAAGAAGAAAGAAAGATGAAGGGGGCGGGTGGAGAAAGAGAAAAAAGAGAAGAGAATCTCTTATTGTGGAACCCTGAACGCGCGCCTGTCACCTTACCAATTTTCTCTCATCTGGAGACGCGTGATCTTTTTCTTCAAACATTGCCTCACTTCTTTCGCGAGTCCTCTAAACCAACCAAACTAAAGTAACAGAATTTCCCCGCGGCATGGGATCTGAGACCCGTCGCACTCCTCTTGGGGTCCACGCAGACCACTCGGGCCAGGAGTGGGGGCGTGGCCGGGGCGCGCGGCGGGTGTGGCCAGGGCGTTCTTGGGCGGGGCCTGGCGGTGACTCAATGGTCTCGCCCCGCCCCCAGCCCGCCCCGCCGCTTAATTCGGACGCGCGGGGCCGCAGGGTGCGAGAGCCGCCCCGAGCCGGACGCGCTGGCTGGCTGGCTGTCGGATCCGCGGTTGGAGCCGCCGTCGGAGCCGCCCTCGCGCCACCTCGGGCCGCCACAGAGCAGCCAAGCCTCTGGGCGCTGCCGCGGTCGCCCTCAGCGAGCCAGAGAGGGAGCCGCGCGTCTTTGTGCGCGCCGAGGTAGGTTGGCCCGGCACTTAGTTCTCACACAAAGACGAGGGTCTCGTGGAGGCCGGCTGCCCACAGGGACGCGGCGCGTCGGCGGCCTGCCCAGACCCCCGGCCAGAGGGACCCTCCTGGCAGGAGGCCGGTGGAGCCTTGTGCGGCGTAGGGTGGGGGTCTCTGGTGCGCAGGAGGGTAGTGGGCGTGCGGGAACCCGAGTCACCCAGTGCCGCTCCCGGGAAGGTACCGGGGGTCGAGGCTGGCACGCGGTGGGTGCGGGCGGCGGCCCTGGCCCAGGGGCGCTAGGGAGGCGGAGGCGACGCGAGAAAGGGGAGCTCGGGTGGCTGCTCGGTTCATTGTTACCTCCTTGGCCCTGCGGACTAGACTGTCTGAAGCGGGCTGCGCTGCTCCGGGCGCGCCGCTCGCGGGCAGATGCCCTGTCCTTGGCTCCCGCTCGCCCTGGCTGCCCCGGCCCGACAGGGTCAGCGGCCCGACGCCAGTCCCAGCCCGGCAGACAAAGGCGGAGTCGCCAGGGTTTGTCCCCCATTGAAAGGTGGCGGTGACAGTTTCTAGTCTGCAAGTAACTTTTCTGATTTGACTCATCTGTCTCTGCTACTCCAGTGAAACCAGTATGTCAGATGATGTTTGCACATTAAAAAAGTACTCCAGTTTTGAGTTCTGTGATTTCCCCCTAGGCATGTGTAGGTCACTAGGAGATGGTCTGTTGAGAATGGTCAGGTTTTAATATACAGTAAGGGATGGTATCAACCTCTTGTGAAATTTGAGGAGAAATTATTTTAAGAGGATAAAGTGCAGGTATAGCCATATCCATCCTTTCTGCGAAAAGATTTTAGTGACAGCAGAGAGAAGTTTCTTGATTAGAAGGGGCCAACTCGAGATTCCTTGCTAACAGATACATCAGTTTTTTTTTTTTTTTCCTACCCCTTCATGACTTTAGACATATTAGCTGTCCGAGTTGCTGTAAGTTGAAATAGTGTCTGGGGTGTTTGTCTAGTGATTTCAAAGTGCTAGTGGTTTCAAGTTTAGAACTTTAAATTATGAAATTGTGTATGTTTATTAAAAAAATGAAAAATTGTGGGAAAAGATTACTCATATGAATACCACCCAAACACACCCTGTGGCTGAAGGCATCTTTGCTTGATTTATGGTTGGGTTGTCCTGGTGTTTGTGCAAGTGAGTGAATGAGAGTATGAGAGAGAGAGAGAGAGAGAGAGAGAGGCGCATACACTACGCTACTGATTCTTAAATTTTACCAGTTATATCACTCTAAAATATGATACTTAATCATAATTCTGAAATATTGCACACATAATTAAATCAAAAATTGGTTTGCAATGTATATTTTTATAGCCTTGTAAATAACCACCTATGCAGAAGGTAGAGGGAAAACAAAAGGAAAAACAGTGTAATTTCCACTTCACTTGGAAGAATATGCTGACAAGAAAGTTTTATGGATTATATATTTTTTGGATTTCATGCATAGTTTGAAATTAGCTATTTTCAAATAAAAACAAATCAGCTTTAAAAGTATTTACAGAGTAAAATCATGTTCTGGGATTCGTGATAAATATGTGGTGGAAATGAACTTTTTTTTTTTTTTTTGTAGAACAGGAATAACAGTGATTTTACAGCTGGAAAAATGCTTGCTTCTAAAAGATTTTGCATTGAAAAAGTGAAATAAGGGTTTCCCATTGAGTATTGAGTAGTTTTGAGTGTGGGTACTCTGGAAAACAAAAAAAGTAATTCAACCATGTATTCAGCTGCTCAATGCTTTTATCATTATCTACTTTTATATTTCCTTGTAAAATTTTTGGACCTTTGAATTATTTAATATGCAAAGTGAAAAGAGGCCTTTGAGACAACCATTTAGAAGTAGGTTGATCATGAAGCTGATGCAATACTTTTTGAAGTGAGAAAAATTTACAAGAAGGAAGTTGTGGTTTTGAATTAACAGGTGCATTTTTTGTTGCTGTTAGTACTGTTTGGGCTCCTTCATGTGCAGTTTGGATATTTTCAGTCTGTATGCGTGCTTAGTTGCAGTGTCCTGTGAAGGAAGGGGGAGGTATGCAGTCTTCTATAGTGAACAGAATACCTTTAAGAGTTTGAATAATAACGTCAGAAGAGACTTCAATAGGAAACACCAGCATCTTAGAATCTTATTTTTTAAAAATTATTTATTTTTGGTTCCTGGGATTGAACCCAAGGGCACTTAAACACTGAGCCACAACCCCAGCCCTTTTTATTTTTGAGACTGGATCTCACTTATTTGCTTAAAGCCTCCCTGAGTTGCTGAGGGTGACCTCAAGCCAGATATCCTCCTGCCTTAGCCTCTTGAGCCACTGGGATTACAGGTGTGCACCACTATGCCTGGCTCAGAATCTTATTTTTCAATCCTCCTGTGGTACCTTGGGTGATAAAAGTAGCACAGCCAAGCTGACTTTGAGGTCAGACAGTTTGCTCTTCAATTCTATTGCCTCAAAGGAGAGAAAGTGTGGGAGTAGCCCAGTATTAGGGACTTTCTGTGGCTATTTCTGATGGCCAGCCTCCTACCAAGGAGACAAATTCCATTTCTGGGATGGTTAAAAGTAGACTTGTTTTTTGGTTGAGAGAAGTGCTCCATGAAATCTTGTTCTTGAACTGTAGGATGCTGTCATTCATTCATCCATTTATCTCTTTGATGCTTAATTGTTTAAAATGACACAAGTAAAGGTGGAAAAGATTTTTTTTTTTTTACTAATTCTTCAGGATGAATGAGGAGTAGATTATTTCTGTCCAAACTGAAAGATGGCACATGGAAGACCAGTTAATAAGACTTAGTATTTTTGTTAGTGTCCCATCTGCCCTTTCCTTCCAGAATCCTTTGTGCAAGTGTTTTGAAAAAATGGGTCAGGGAGTTTGCTGAAGTGATCTAGATTTCAGGCATTTGTAGAAGTCCCCACCTATCTTGGGGAGTCATCACCCTTCTTTAAGTTTAGAGAAAGTAGAAACTGAACAACTTTGAGGCTAGCTCTACCAGGAGAGCTGCTGTGGAATGAGAATCTCTGCATCCCAGAGTCACTTGTGATCTTGGTATGACTGATGATAACATCACTGCAATTCCTTGTGTAGTTCCTTGTCTCGGCCTGATTTTGCTTTTCCTTCTCAAAGTAAACCATTGTCACCCTTTGCCTTTCTAGTTCAACAAGTACTGGGTCTCATCCACTTGAGATGAGTATTTTGTCCTAAGTACTTAAGGAATGCACAGAAGAGGAATCCATGCTTTTACCCACCTAGGATTATTGATTTCAGAACTCTGTCAGTAAAAGAAATAAAATTATTTGGCAAGCTGGCTTTGGTTACCATTGAACTGTGAGAAGCCCATCAAGGCTGTTTCTAAGGCTGATAGGTGAGAGGTTTGCTTTTCATTACCTCTACATTTAACAGATGTTTATTTAGTGCCTCTTATATGCTAGACACTGGGTTTACTGTTTACTGTTTATTTGTTACTGTTTAACAGAACCGATAAGGTCCTTGTTCTGTGGCAGGGCAGGTGAGGATGACATTTTAAGAATCGTACACAATGACACAAAAATTATTCAATTATGGTTCTAAGAGCTATGGATATAAAGTAATACTTTATGAATTAAGCCATGTCAGAAAGAATGATGTAAATCACAGCTAAGGATGGGAAATTGGGCTTCTGACCATTTAAGGTAAAAGGAGGATTTGGGGTATACATGGGCATAAATAAGATGATTTGTCTATACTCTGATCAGCTGAGAGTATAGCAGTAGGGGCATAGCTGAATAGATTAAGTGCACTGCTTAGATTTTGTGTAGAATTTGGCTATAGATTTGGGACACTTTGTAGTGTAGAATTGAGCAGGGTGGGAAACTCCACAGTGTTGTTCTGTTGTCATCTTTCAAGGTAATCTCAGGGCCAATAGTGATGGGAAGCCAATTGTGGTGGGGACATGTGATCTAAGCTGGTTGGTATTGCCAGAAGTGAGGATTGGTATTGGAACATCTCTGTTACAAATGGAAAAATGAGCTGGGGATTGTGGGGAGAGGGTGAGAAGACTTGCTGAAAATTATTTTCAAGCTCGGGTGAATTGTAGGAAAGAAAATGGGAAGAGCTACCGGAACAGGAAGGGCTGTTGATTTCACGATAAGGGAACTCTTGGAAAGTGCAGTAGGTGCAGGAGTTGGTAAGCAGGGGCTGGAGTGTGTGTGTGTGTGCCCGTGCACTTGTGTGGGGAGGTTGTGAGAGACATATGGATTGGTAACAGTAATCTTTTCTCCACACAGCAAAGGCTTGGGTTGTAGGTCATGGCAGAGAAGGACTTTCTGGGTGTTGTTCCTGGTCTACTGCTAAATAAGTGCTTCGCAGTCAAGAGACCAGGGGGCTTTTGATGGAGACTGCTGAGCCTCCGCAACCTTGTTAAGTATGTGTTGTCAGATCTTGTCCAGAAGCAAGGTAGGAAAAATGCAGTTTCAGACCAGCTGTCCTGTTATAGTGGTATCAGGCACAGGGGCAGTGGAGGATTTTTTTTTTCTCCTCATTTTCTCCTCTTCTTATTGTCAGCACTAATGTAAGTTATACAGGACCATCTATAGACAACAGCCCTGCTCTACAGTAGCCCTGGGCTTTTGGAGTGGAATTGTAGAATGGGACAAGGATCTGAATGTGGTGTAGGAGAAGGGTTTGGAGCTTGAAGCCACACACATCAGAATTAGAATATATTCCCCAATTTTCTGATCTCCAGCAAGCAATATAACCCCTGTGAGCCTTGATTTTTCTCATTTGCAAGATGAACTTGGTGTACCAGCCTCCCATGGCTGAATGAGAACAGTGTTAGGTCTTGAAGTACCTAATTTGTGGTCCCTGAGACTTGGTAAGTGATGGTGTTTTTGCTGTTGTGTCAGTACCCCTCTTTTAGAAATTTACTTTTTAAAGTTTTATTATGGTAAAAACATGTGACATAAGACCTACCCTCTTAGCCAACTTATAATATTTTTAGAAGTGTGCATTGTTGATTGCAGGTTCAGTGTTGAACAGTAGATGTCCAGAGCTTATTCATCCTGCTTGACTGAAACTTTATGCCCATTGTTGATAACTCCACATCTCCCTTATCACCCCATTCAATCCCTTGCCCCACACAACCACCAGTTTATTCCTTAATTTTATGAATTTAACTGTTTAGATACTTCTTATAAATGGAATCATGCAGCATTTACCTTCCATGCTTGGCTTATTTCATTTAGGATAGTGCCTTCAAGGTTCATCTGTGTTGCTGCATGTGGAAGCACTTCCTGCTCTTTTAAGGCTGACTAGTATTGCACTGAACATTGTGCCACATTCTCTTTATCTATTCATTTGTTGGTGGATCTTTAGGTGTTCCCACAAAACTCCTAGAAAGAAACATAGGGGGAACCTTCATGACATTGGTGAACCTTCATAACCTTGAGTTTTAACACCGCTTTCATGGATATAATACATTGGCAGCAAACAAAAATGAACAAGTGGACTGCCTCAAATTCCAAACCCTCTGCACAGCAAAGGAGACAGTCAGCAAAGGAAAATGTGGCCTACAAGTGAGAAAGTATTTCCAAGCCATATACCTAATAAAATAAGCCATATACCTAGTAATCTCCAAAATATGTAAAGGCCTTCCACCATGCAGTACTAGAAAACCCCACAGCCCAGTTAGACGATGGGATAGGGACTCGAGTAGACATTTTGCTCACAGCCTTTTGACTCCAATTTTTAGTAAAGCACCTGGCAGCAATGTCAAGATGCTGGCATATGGTTGGGTGCACTCCTGTAATACCAGTGGCTCAGGAGGATGATGCAGGAGTATGGAAAGTTCAAAGCCAACCTCAACAACTTAGTGAGGCCCTAAGCAATTTAGTGATACCCTGTCTCTAAACAAAATACAATAAAAAAAAAAAACTGGGGATGTGGCTCAGTGGTTAAGAGCCGTGAGTTCAATCCTCAGTACCAAAAAAAAAAAAAAAAAAAAAGTTGCTGGCATAGGAACATTTAGGGAGGGTGAGGGACTCTGTTCCTCACCTGGCCCTCGCCTCTCTTCATGTCTTTAGGAGAGTTTTAAAGATAACCTGGTTTTAACATTAGAAATTCATGTCGTTTTCTATACTTTGGCATGCTTCCTAAAGTGTCACCTTAAGAAGTATAGGAGGGAGGCCTGTGGCACTGTGGTATTGATAATAATGTGGAAACTCAGTGCATACCTCTGAGAGTTAAAGTAAAAACTGTGTTTTAAGGCATCTGGGCCTAATGGATGCTAATGAGTTCACAAAAAAACTACAGTTATATTATTAAGTCCTGCAACATAAATAATCAGAAGTTGTTTATGGATGTTAAATGTAGATATATTAACATTCCCATGTACTTGAGGAAGTTATGAATATTGTGGTAATGTGTATGTGGAAGGGACTTAATGTTCTTTCCTTTATAATTTGATGTTATTGGAATTAGGTAAGCCTGTGGCCAAGATTCTTTTTCCTTCCTCCCTCCCTCCCCTCTCTTGAATCTCTTTCCCTCTTTCTTTCTCTCTTCCTTTCTCCATTTCCTTCCTTCCTTCCACCTATCTAACCATCCATTCTTCTTCCACTCACATATTAGTATAATGTGTTGGAAAGAGATTTACAGAATCCTAAGACCTAAGCTCAACATAAATTAATATGATTTTTGAGAAAGTCATATATTTCTGTCTTCCACCTTCTTCTTTAATTTCCCTACCTCTCAGCATTGTCTTGAGAGTGAGATGAAACCATGTTTCCTTTATACCGGTAAAAGTGCCTGTAACTGTAAATTATTGGTTAAGAGAACATTCTGGGGTTCTCATGACATGTGGGCCACCCCTTCAGGAGAAGGTGAGAGTAGGCAGAGCCCAGAACCCTGCAGAGAGCAAGCTGTGTTGTGCTGTAAGCTCCTCGTATAGTGGGTTCATTTGGTTATTCTGACCTTATGAAATGGGAGGTATCATAGAGGTAATAAACAGAATTTGACCTGAATTATCAGATCAAATTTCACTTCTGTGAAATGCAGTGACAGTAACAACAACTATAATAATGACAATCCAGTTATTACCAAATACAGTTTTCTAACAAGTCTTATGTGGCAAGTGTTAAGTGCTTTATGACATTTGTTCATTCATTCAGCAAATATTTAACAAATGCTACTATTTGCAAGGCACTGTTTCAGATTCTGGGGAATCTGTGGATAGGATGGTGAATAGGATGGACAGATAAAACCCCTGCATGCATGATGTCTATATGCTGGTGGTATGAGAGATAGTAAATAGACCCAGAGATAAGGTGGTTCCCATGAGAAAGATGTCAGATCAGAGAACTGAGTCTGGTGGGAGGGGAGGTGGTGTTTTAATAGGGTGAGGCCTTTCTTAGAAAAATTTGAGACCTGAATGAACTGAGCAATTGCTCCAGTCCAACTGTGCAGAGGCAAGTAAAATAATGCTTGAGGCCAGTGTAAGCTTGCTGTGAAAGGAATGGTAGAAAGGCTAGTGTAGATGGAACCAGATGGGTAGGGCAGGAGGAAGGTTTGAGTGGGGACCCATGGTCAGGACTTGACTGACAAGAAAACCATGGGAGAGTTTTGAGGTGGGGTTGGAAGACATCAACTTTGCATTTTATACATAGTCCTCTGACCTTGGAGGGAAGTGGTGACTGCAAAAGGTCCAGTGAAGGAGGAAGTAGGAAGACCAATGGAGGGAGCCACTGCCACATCTGAGAGAGATGCTCAAATGACTGAATGGAGCTGCTGAAAAGTGTTTGGATACTTGATATATTTGGAAGATTGAACTAGCAGGATTTAACATAAAGCATTTGGAGCTGATATTTGAAAGCGAGGAATCATGAGTGACACCTACATTTTTGGCCACTTGGTGAAGAGGGATCTTATTTATTGGAATGGGAAGACTAGTCAAGGATTATCTTTAAATGTATGCAATGCCCTCTGAAATTAGTATCATTTTATTCCTATTTTACAGATGTGGAAGCCAAGGATTAGAGAATTAAAAAGTTTGCCCTAGAAGAAGCTGAATCAGGATTAGGAGCAAAGTTTGGTTTGTGCCCAAGCCTTGCATTTTTAAACCAGTTTTGTTGCACTCCATAACTATTGGAATTTACAATGATGCCAGATTTATGAGAAATTGCCTGTGCAGATGCTTTAGAAATGCATCTGTTTTTTCAAGCATAGCTCTATTGAGGTATAATTTACATTCCATACAGCTTACCCATTATCAGTATACGGTTCTGTAATTTTTAGTAAATCTGTTAAGAGTGGGCAGCCATTGCCATGGTCCTGTTTTTGATTTCATAGTCAGTTCCTATTCCCATCCTTAGTCTTAGGGAACACTGATCTTTTTTTCTGTCTCCAGAGTTTTGCTTTTCTAGAAATTTTGTGCAAATGGAATCATATAACCACCTTTTGTGTTCCAGTTGTTTTCATTTATTGAATGTATTTGAGTGTATCCATTGTTGCATCACACATCTGCTTTTAAGGAACATTCTTGACCTTTCTCAGAAGAAGGCACTCTGAGCTGATGAGAAAAGCATCCACTTAAATGTGCCTGAAGTTGGTAAAAATAATTACAGCTCTAATTTACTGAGCACTTGTTAATGACAGGCCTGGGCTCTGTTCATTATCTTATGTGATCTTCCAAGTGATTCCATGTGGGACATAACATGATTAATGTTTTACAAATGAGAAAACTAAAACAGAGAGGTTAAAAAACTTGCCCAGAATCACACAGGGTGAGAACATACTTGGTCTTGTTTCTGTAGACCTGTGACCACTCCTAGTGTCCCTTACTATTCATTTAAAGCTTGTACATCTTAGCTTCAAAAAGGGCTGGGAATCCCATTATTAATGCACTTGCCAGATAAAGCTACAGTTGCACTTTTTTTTGTTCTGAATTTGTATTTTGGTATTATTGTATGGAAATTACAGTGTCTTAAAGTTATCCTTTTGTGATGCAATATTTTTAAGCATAGTGTCAGAATGACACCAAATTAAAAACCAAATTATGTCATTAGGCCAAGTTTGCATATTTGTGTTGTGTTTTAAACGTCATTTTTACTAGAAATACATTTTTATATGAATCATCCCTGGCTGTTATCTTACTATTAATGGATAGAAGTTAATTAGGAATCATGCATTTTTTTCAATTGTATTATGTGTTTATGCATTTCACCCTCTATCTACCAACTCTTCATTTATTTAATTTTTTTTATTAATTGTAAATGTACACAATGCTTTTATCTTATTTATTTTTATGTGGTCCTGAGGATTGAACCCAGTGCCTCACACATGCTAGGCAAGAGCTCTACTACTAAACTACACCTCTGGCCCCAAACTCTATACTTAAATGGTGATTTTTCCCAATCAACAATAATATCCATATTGGAAGATTTCATATTATTTAGTACACAAGGAACTTTTGCCTTCACAAGAGTTCTGAAATATTTGAAAAGATTTCATGCACACAGGTAGCTTAGAGCTAGTTATGGAATTTTGGCCATGGTGAACAATAAAGTTTTTGGAGTTAAGTACTGACTTTAACCTGGATTATACCCTTATTTTCTGGTAAGACAATTTTCACTAGTCTCACATTTTCCTAAGTTTGTAAAATATATTTATGGCCTAGTTAAACCAACTCTGCAAGTGTCTCACATTTTTAGGGATTTTTATTTATAATCTAGTTTATGAGTTCAAAATTTTAAAAAAAGACTGCTGCTTTTTATTTTGGAGTATATGGTTTTAAGAACAAAAAATTAATAACTTTAATTTTAAAATATTTCTTTCAACTCTCTATGTAATCTCTATGTGGTTGGAACCACAGGGGAATTTGCTTTTTTAAAAAAAAGATTAATGATGAAATGCTTTGCCAGGCCTTTGAAGTTGGTGTTTTTAGTCAGCTTTTTTGCTGCTGCAACCAAAATACCTGACAAGAACAATTTTAAGGAGGATAGTTTATTTGGGGGATCATGGTTTCAGAGGTCTTAGTCCATAGACAGCTGGCTCCATTCCTTAGAGCTCCAGGTATTGCAGAACATCGTGGCAGAAGAATGTGGCAGAGGGAAGCAGCTAACATGATGATCAAGAAGCAGAAAGAGACTCCACTTGCCAGACACAAAAATAAGTACCCTACAAAGGTGCATTATTATTATTATTATGATTAATGGATTTAAACATATTTGATAATGTGTTTCAATCCAATCAGTTATTATCTGTGTTAATATGCAAATTGTCCTAATTTTGGCCAGTGGGAGCTTCTTCAATATATCCTGAATTCTTTAACATAACACTTTGATCTTTGGTAGCTACTATTGTGGTAGCTTTCCCTAAGGTAGGTTCTAGTTTATAATAGAATTTAGTAATATATTTAATTTAAATAAATATATTTAATATTCACACAATAAATTTTGTAATCATTTCTCAAAATAAATAAATATCCCAAAGACATCCCTCGAAATGCCCACCTCCTTTAGCCACTCCCTACCTACCTTCAGTTAGCACTCAGTTAATCCCCATCAGGGGTTAATTCACTGACTAGGTTAGGCTCTCATTATCCAGTCTTCACCTCTAAGCCTTCTTGCATTGTCTCATACATGAGCTTTTGGGGGACACCTAATATCTAAACCACAGCAGTGGGTGAGGATGAACAACTATGGTTCCATACTTTTTGGACAGTTCTGTGCAGAGACAGGGTAAAAATCCTGTGACTTGAGCAAGAAACTTGAGAAAAGCAGGACTAGAGGGCAGAGGTAGAGACTTGAAAGGCTCAAAAAGCCATGTCTTTATTTGCTACCCTCTGTTCAACTTTTAATTTTTATGCCTTGGCTGGTCAGTGTGTATCACCTTAGGCCACCAGCAGTGCATAAAAGTTGGAAGCAGGTTCTACTCTCTATCTCAGGCTGGCTTCTAACAGATGTAGGCCTTCAGAAAATAGATATATATTGGAAAACTAAATAAAGTTAAAGTTAGAGGAAGTAAAAATTGAACTATACTGCAGTATGTGCATTTAATGCACATTATACCTCAGATGTTGAAAAAGAGACAAAAAAGTAAAACCGAGAAACCTTCCAGGTAGAGGTGCTGGGATATGGAATACTGTTCAGGAATGCCAAATCTTAGTAATCTCTTGGGCATTGCTTATCTCTTCCTCCTTTCCTACCTCATGGGCACTTTGTTTGCTTCAAGTGCTTATTTCTCAGAGTACTGATTTTCTACTTTTCAGTTGAAGCTCAGAGCCGTTACAGAAACCCATTGGCAAAATTGCTGGTCAGAGGAACCTGTAAGTGTCCTTTCTAGAGATCCCTGGGAACTCCCCCTTGTTTCTCTACGTGTGAGTCCTCCCCATTGAGGGTTTTTACTGTTTGGAGCTGGTGAATCCACCTATCTGTTG
This sequence comes from Spermophilus citellus, assembly GCF_964194105.1. Taxonomy (NCBI): domain Eukaryota; kingdom Metazoa; phylum Chordata; class Mammalia; order Rodentia; family Sciuridae; genus Spermophilus; species Spermophilus citellus. The sequence continues at coordinate 62,860,521 of NC_138187.1, read as the reverse complement.
CCCAGCTTCTGTGACTGTGCCCTGCCCTTTCCCTGCCCTTTCAACTTGGGGGTAGCTGAAACAGTTTGAGAAATCAGGCAGCAAAGAATAGAAGGGACATCAGTGATCTGTTGAACCCCCACCCCTCTACCCCCCACATTGAATGCATCCCTCATTAGATTAAAAATGGATTTTTACAATTAGTTTCTTCCAACCAGGATCCCAGCAAAACCCATATAGCATGTTTGACTGCTGTGCCTCTTAAAGCTTTATAAAATGAGAACAGCTCTACTTCCCTCACCCTTTCCCCCTCTGCACTGATTTCTTCAAAAAATGACATTCTTTGTCCAATAGAACATTCTGAATTTGGCTACTAGTTTGCTTTTAAAACTTGTTCCACCTGTTTTTGTGTTTCTGTAAACTGAAATCAAGTACTAAAGCTTGATTAGATTCTTGGTGAGCTTTTCGATCAGGATTAATTTGTTGGTGGTGTCATCTACTTCATCTTGCATCATCTCACGGAAATGTCTGGCTGTATGATTTATGATACAAACATTGATCATCAGGTTTCTGTCCTGGCAGCTTGATTCTTCATTGTGTATTTCCTCATCGACTTGTCTCTCAATGTCGTTAGCACCCATTGATGACAGTTGCTTGAATTAATTATTTCATTGTTTAGAGATTGTTTAATGAGCATGTGAGTGAGTGTGAGCTGAGGCAGATTGGTCAGGGTGTCTGGGAAAACTGACAACACTGATGCAGATCAGGGTTGTTAAGAGACTTAATAGAGAAAAGCAAAGACTGGTTTGATTTTCCATTATTGCAGGTACTTCCTATCATTAAAGTTAATTGCCATTTGCACAATCTTTTATGAATGCTGTTGTGTTAGGTTAATTTTATTGTAAGTCTGTTGAACAGCAATATTAAATTCTTTGCAATGTAGTAAATGTATTGTTTACATAACATGAGTGTTCACCACCTATATTAGGAGATTATGATAGGGGATTATGAGGATAATTCTATAAAATGGTGCAGATCATGGTAGATTATCTTTTTCAGTAATCACTTTAAATTTCTTGACATGCAAGGACATTTATGCCTAATCTTTTCTTAGAAAAGGTAAGTCATTGATAAATTTAAAAAGGAGAATGATAAATCTGAAATAGTTTTATTTCTCTTCTACCAAGATATGATAAATGGCTCCTAAAAGGCAATTTTCAACTTCATTGTTAAGACTGTTTGGAAAGTATGCATCAGAGCAGTATTAACAGAAAGAAGTAGTTGAGAGCTGCTTTCAGAGAAGTGTGGCCATGGCAAAGAAATTGGTTTATGGGATCCAACATGGCCGCCGGCGAGGAAGCAGCGATTCCAATGTCTCCACATTAACAGGATCAGAAAGACCCATTGGAACAGCGGCAGTCTACCTACTGAGGAACTTCTAGCAAAATTCCGTTAAGAGGGGACCTGCCGGGAATTAGTAGGTTTATTAGAAGTGTCAGTTTGTCCCAGACAAGTGGATCTTGGCCGGCCACGCGGGCGCGGAGGTCCAGTCCTGCAGCCACCAGCCGCTTCTGCAAGCGGCCAGCGGCCCAGAGCGGCGCGGCCCGCCCAAACCCGCAGACGGCACCCGCCATCCCGCCGTCCCGGGGAGGCCCTGCTCTCGCTCTGCGAACGGCCACCACGCCTGCCAGGCTCGTAGCCACACGGCCGCAGCTGCCCAGCTCTACAGGCGGCCCCCCGGCGGGTGCAGAGGTACAATCCCGCGGCCACCAGCTGCTTCAGAAAGCAGCCGGTGGCCCGCCCGGATCTTAGCCACGCGGCCGCAGCTGCCCGGCTCTACAGGCAGCCCCCGGCAGCCCGGTGCAGCAAGAAGTGTCCCCGCCTGGCCCAGCAGACAGCCCATGCCCTCCCGGCTCTACTAACAGCCCCGCCCACCCGGCAAACGGCTCCCCCGCCCCAGACAGCGTGAAGGGAATCTAACCAACCCTTTACGAAATAGCGAACTGGGAACTAAAACCAGAGATTGTGTCAGACCAGAGACAAGCCAGTTCCACCCCTCCCTTCGGACACTCCGGCAAGGAGCCAGGGGCCCGCCATAGCAGAGAGGGGAAGTCACCAAAGTTCGGCCAAAGAGATTCCTTCCCAGCGGAATCTACTTTAGCAGGTGTGTGACTCCCACCCACACCAGATACAAACAACCGAGAAACTTCAAAATCTCTCCGTGGGCGTGACCGTAAGGGCCAAAGGACTCTCGACCCCCAACTCCCCCTACTGCCAGTGATGAGGGCGTGACTATAGGGGCAGAGGGAAGCAGAGAAGACTCCCCACTCCCAAATCCCCCAACCGCGAACTGAGAGGGTGTGATGGTAGGGGCGGAGGGAAACAGAGGACACTCCAGACCCCCAACTCCTCCTACTGCCAGCAGTGTGGTTGTGACTGTAGGAGCTGAGGGAAGTAGAGGGGATCCTCGACCCCCAACTCCTATTACCACCAGCAGCGACACCAATGGTCTTAGCTGCCAGATTCCCAAGGTGTGCCCACCAAAGGGGTCCGGAAAAATTAAACAATTGACTCCAAGACCACAGCTCCACAGCACTGGGGCTTAGATGAATGACAGAGAGAGTGCTCAGTCGTTAGGGAAATAGAGCACTCGGTGGGGCTGAAAGTGTAACCAAATCCTTGGGGAACTGCCTCCGGTGAGCAGGACCTGGCTGGCTGGCAGGAGGAAGGGGAGGAGGGGCCGTAGAAGTGAAATGGCTCTGGACCAACAGGATTGAGAGACTCCCAGGAACCGCCTTACAGGGATTGCTGTTGACACATTGAGGGCAAAACTCAGCCCGGAGGGCACAGCTTTGCCAACGGGAAGAGAAGAAAATGGATCTCTAAGACCTAATTTTATTTCCTATTTCATTTTAATTTTTTCTCTCCCTTTTCCCTCTCTCTCTCCCCTTCCAAGTTTTACTGCTCTTTCCATTCTCCTCTATGCTATCTATCTCCCTATCCTTCTTTCTTTTCAAGAGCACCTACCTTCCCCTTCCCCCCAACTTTCATCCCAAGCATTACGTCCTCCATTTCGCGTAACTGTCTAAATACAAATAGGTGTGCGCCCTCCCCCCGCGCCTGCAAGGTAGCCGGACCTGCAACCCACCAGCAGGTCAGGCCCAGCAACCTGGGAGTGGCAGAGCCACCCCACGCGCCTGCAAGGTAGGCGCACCTGCTACCAACCAGCAGAACAGGCCCAGCGGCCTGCCGATGTGGTAGGCACAGTGCCCCAATTGGAGGAGGAGCAGAGCCCCTGCCCGCGCCTGCGCGGGAGACTTTGCAACTATACAAGAGTAATACAAATATATAGGGGGAAAATTCAACAACACAACAGTCTCAGTAAGCAGAAAGAAACGCGAACAGTATGAAGAGACAAGGAAAGGAAGGACCACAAGCAATGCAGGTCAACTCAACGTTAGAAGAGGTAATATCTGCAGCAGATGGAATGTCAGATAAAGAATTCAGGAGATACATGCTTCAGATGATCTGGAGTCTCAAGGAAGACATTAGACAGCAAAATCAGACAATGAAAGATCTCTTCAACAATGAAATACATAAACAAATCCAGGAAGCATAAGATCAACTATACAGGGAGATAGAGGTTATAAAAACAAAGAAACAACAATCCTAGAAATGCAGGAAGCAATGAACCAACTTAAAAACTCAATTGAGAATACTACCAGCAGGGTAGAACACTTAGAAGATAGAACATCAGACAATGAAGACAAAGTATTTCAACTTGAAAAGAACATAGACAGCTCAGCAAGACTGTTAAGAAACCATGAGCAGAACATCCAAGAAATATGGGATAACATTAAAAGACCAAACTTAAGAGTCATTGGGATACAGGAAGGCACAGAGCTCCAAACCAAAGGAATGACCAATCTATTCAATGAAATAATTTGAGAAAACTTCCCAGACTTGAAGAACGAGACAGAATCCCAAATCCTAGAAGCCTACAGGACGCCGAATGTGCATAATCATAAGAGATCCACACCTAGACACATTATAATGAAGATGCCCAACATACAGAATAAGGAGAGAATTTTAAAAGCTACAAGAGAAAGGAAGCAGATTACATTTAGGGGTAAACCAATCAGGATAACAGCTGATCTCTCAACACAGACTTTGAAAGCTAGAAGATCGTGGAATAACATATTTCAAACACTGAAAGAAAATGGGTTCCAACCAAGAATTGTGTATCCAGCAAAATTAAGTTTCAAGATGGAAGATGAAATTAAAACCTTCCATGATAAACAAAAGTTAAAAGAATTTGCAGCTAGAAAACCATCTCTCCAAAAAATCCTCAGCAAAACATTACAGGAAGAGGAAATGGAAAATAACAATGAAAACCAACAGTGGAAGGCAGGACAGTAAAGGGGGGAAAATAATCAAAGAGGAAAACAAACCATATTCAGTAACATAAATAAACAAATATGGCTGGAAGGATAACCCATATCTCAATAATAACCCTAAATGTTAATGGCTTAAACTCACCAATTAAGAGACACAGGCTAGTAGAATGGATCACAAAACATGACCCAACAATATGCTGCCTACAGGAGACGCATTTGATAGGAAAAGATATACATAGACTGAAGGTGAAAGGTTGGGAAAAATCATATCACTCATATGGACTTCGGAAACAAGCAGGAGTGTCCATACTCATATCAAATAAAATAGATTTCAAGCCAAAGTTAATCAAAAGGGATAAAGAGGGACACTACATACTGCTCAAGGGAACCATACACCAACAAGACATAACAATCATAAATATATATGCCCCAAACAATGGTGCAGCTATGTTCATCAAACAAACTCTTCTCAAGTTCAAGAGTCTAATAGACCACCATACAATAATCATGGGAGACTTCAACACACCTCTCTCACCACTGGACAGATCTTCCAAACAAAAGTTGAATAAGGAAACTATAGAACTCAATAACACAATTAATAACCTAGACTTAATTGACATATATAGAATATACCCCCAACATCAAGCAGTTACACTTTTTTTCTCAGCAGCACATGGATCCTTCTCAAAAATAGATCATATATTATGTCACAGGGCAACTCTTAGACAATATAAAGGAGTAGAGATAATACCATGCATCTTATCTGACCATAATGGAATGAAACTGAAAATCAACGATAAAAGAAGGAAGGAAAAATCATGCATCACTTGGAGAATGAACAATAGGTTACTGAATGATCAATGGGTTATAGAAGACATTAAGGAGGAAATTAAAAAATTCTTAGAGATAAATGAAAACACAGACACAACATATCGGAATCTATGGGACACATTGAAAGCAGTTCTAAGAGGAAAATTCATTGCATGGAGTTCATTCCTTAAAAAAAGAAAAAACCAACAAATAAATGATCTCATACTTCATCTCAAAATCCTAGAAAACGAAGAGCAAAATAACAGCAAAAGAAGTAGAAGGCAAGAAATAATTAAAATCAGAGCTGAAATTAATGAAATCGAAACAAAAGAAACAATTGAAAAAATTGATAAAACTAAAAGTTGGTTCTTTGAAAAAATAAATAAGATCGACAGACCCTTAGCCATGCTAACGAAGAGAAGAAGAGAGAGAACTCAAATTACTAGCATACAGGATGAAAAAGGCAATATCACAACAGACACTTCAGAAATACAGAAGATAATCAGAAATTATTTTGAATCCTTATACTCCAATAAAGTAGAAGATAGTGAAGGCATCGATAAATTTCTTAAGTCATATGATCTGCCCAGATTGAGACAGGAGGATATAGACAACCTAAACAGACCAATATCAATTGAGGAAATAGAAGAAACCATCAAAAGATTACCAACTAAGAAAAGCCCAGGACCGGATGGGTATACAGCAGAGTTTTACAAAACCTTTAAAGAGGAACTAATACCAATACTTTTCAAGCTATTTCAGGAAATAGAAAAAGAGGGAGAACTTCCAAATTCATTCTACGAGGCCAACATCACCCTGATTCCTAAACCAGACAAAGCCGCTTCAAAGAAAGAAAACTACAGACCTATATCTCTAATGAACCTAGACGCAAAAATCCTCAATAAAATTCTGGTGCATCGGATACAAAATCATATCAAAAAAATTGTACACCATGATCAAGTAGGATTCATCCCTGGGATGCAAGGCTGGTTCAATATACGGAAATCAATAAATGTTATCCACCACATCAATAGACTTAAAAATAAGAACCATATGATCATCTCGATAGATGCAGAAAAAGCATTCGACAAAGTACAGCATCCCTTTTTGTTCAAAACTCTCGAAAAAATAGGGATAACAGGAACATACCTCAACATTGTAAAAGCAATCTACGCTAAGCCCCAGGCTAGCATCATTGTGAATGGAGAAAAATTGAAGGCATTCCCTCTAAAATCTGGAACAAGACAGGGATGCCCTCTTTCACCACTTCTGTTCAACATAGTTCTTGAAACACTGGCCAGAGCAATTAGACAGACGAAAGAAATTAAAGGCATAAAAATACAAAAAGAAGAACTTAAATTATCACTATTTGCAGATGACATGATTCTATACCTAGCAGACCCAAAAGGGTCTACAAAGAAACTATTAGAGCTAATAAATGAATTCAGCAAAGTGGCAGGATATTAAATCACGCATAAATCAAAGGCATTCCTGTATATCAGCGACAAACCCTCTGAAATGGAAATGAGGACAACCACTCCATTCACAATATCCTCAAAAATAAAAAAATACTTGGGAATCAACCTAACAAAAGAGGTAAAAGACTTATACAATGAAAACTACAGAACCCTAAAGAGAGAAATTGAAGAAGATCTTAGAAGATGGAAAAATATACCCTGTTCATGGATAGGCAGAACTAACATCATCAAAATGGCGATATTACCAAAAGTTCTCTATAGGTTTAATGCAATGCCAATCAAAATCCCAATGGCATTTCTTGTAGAAATAGAGAAAGCAATCATGAAATTCATATGGAAAAATAAAAGACCCAGAATAGCAAAAACAATGCTAAGCAGGAAGTGTGAATCAGGCGGTATAGCAATACCAGACTTCAAACTACTACAGAGCAATAGTAACAAAAACAGCATGGTATTGGTACCAAAACAGGCGGGTGGACCAATGGTACAGAATAGAGGACACAGAAACCAACCCACAAAACTACAACTTTCTTATATTTGATAAAGGGGCTAAAAGCATACAATGGAGGAAGGATAGCATCTTCAACAAATGGTGCTGGGAAAACTGGAAATCCATATGCAACAAAATGAAACTGAATCCCTTTCTCTCGCCATGCACAAAAGTTAACTCAAAATGGATCAAGGAGCTTGATATCAAACCAGAGACAAGGCATCTGATAAAAGAAAAAGTTGGCTACAACCTACATACTGTGGGGTCAGGCTCCAAATTCCTCAATAGGACACCTGTAGCACAAGAATTAATATCTAGAATCAACAAATGGGACTTGCTCAAACTAAAAAGTTTTTTCTCAGCAAAAGAAACAATAAGAGAGGTAAATAGGGAGCCTACATCATGGGAACAAATCTTTACTTCTCACACTTCAGATAGAGCCCTAATATCCAGAGTATATAAAGAACTCAAAAAATTAGACAATAAGATAACAAATAACCCAATCAACAAATGGGGCAAGGACCTAAACAGACACTTCTCAGAGGAGGACATACAATCAATCAACAAGTACATGAAAAAATGCTCACCATCGCTAGCAGTCAGAGAAATGCAAATCAAAACCACCCTAAGATATCATCTCACTCCAGTAAGATTGGCAGCCATTATGAAGTCAAACAACAACAAGTGCTGACGAGGATGTGGGGAAAAGGGTACACTTGTACATTGTTGGTGGGACTGCAAATTGGTGCAACCAATTTGGAAAGCAGTATGGAGATTTCTTGGAAATCTGGGAATGGAACCACCATTTGATCCAGCTATTCCCCTTCTGGGTCTATTCCCTAAAGACCTAAAAACAGCATGCTACAGGGACACTGCTACATCGATGTTCATAGCAGTATAATTCACAATAGCAAGACTGTGGAAGCAACCTAGATGCCCTTCAATAGACAAATGGATAAAAAAAATGTGGCATTTATACACAATGGAGTATTACTCTGCATTAAAAAATGACAAAATTATAGAATTTGGAGGGAAATGGATGGCATTAGAGCAGATTATACTAAGTGAAGCTAACCAATCCCTAAAAAACAAATGCCAAATGTCTTCTTTGATACAAGGAAAGTAACTAAGAACAGAGTAGGGAAGAAGAGCATGAGAAGATGACTAACATTAAACAGGGATGAGAGGTGGGAGGGACAGGGAGAGAGAAGGGAAATTGCTTGGAAATGGAAGGAGACCCTTAGGGTTATACAAAATTACATACAAGAGGAAGTGAGGGGAAAGGGAAAAATAATACAAGGGGGAGAAATGAATTACAGTAGAGGGGGTAGAGAGAGAAGAGTGGAGGGGAGGGGAGGGGAGGGGGGATAGTAGAGGATAGGAAAGGCAGCAGAATACAACAGACATGAATATGTCAATATGTAAAATCAGTGGAAGTGTAACTGATGTGACTCTGCAATCTGTATACGGGGTAAAAATGGGAGTTCATAACCCACTTGAATCAAAGTGTGAAATATGATATATCAAGAACTATGTAATGTTTTGAAGAACCAATAAAAAAATAATTATAATGAGTATTTAAAAAAAAAAGAAATTGGTTTATATTTGTCCCATCACCACCAGAGTGTACCTTGACATACTATAGTAGCAATCTGATTTGGCGACATCCTCCATTATATTGGCATAGAAATGCATGGATTCCTCCAATCATGGCTGACCATCCTTTTGCCCCTATATACTCCTAGAAAGCACATTGTGACAAGGATGACCGTGAAGCTCACCCCAGGAGTTGGACACACTTCCCCCATGTACTTTCTCTTAATTAGAAGTCATGCTTTTGACTGGACATGTGATATCAAGTAAATCATAACTATTCAGCAAGTCATAAAAGAAAGATATAGAATCTGGATTCCTATAAAAGAATTTGAAATTGAAAATGATACTGTATTGTTAAGAGAGGGCTTGAGCATAGAAAAGCTGTAGAAATTGAGAGGTCCCTGAGTTAGATGCCTAATTTTCAAGTGAATAAACACATGCTTAGATGAGTTCAGTAGATTGCTCAACACCATACAACTAATGGTAGGTAAGTTGGAACTAAAACTTATTGTAGAGTAATGATCACAAACACTTGAGTGTTTCCTGTGCACATGCTAAGTAGTTTACATGCATCATTTTTTTAAAATCCTCATGATGTAGAACTATTGTTAGCTCTGTTTTACTGAGCAGCACATAGTCATGGAGTCATACACCCAGGACCACCCAGGAGTCACTACAGAGAATGTGCTCTTATATATACTGTGGTCCTGCTTGCCTCCCTTCCTCTTATTATTTTTATGTCATTATTCCTCATTAAAATAATGCTTTATTCATTTTTGTTTTTGTTTGGTATCAGGGATTGAACCCAGGGGTATTCTACCACTGCGCCACATCCCCAGCCCTTTTTATTTCTTTGAGACAGGGTCTTGTTAACTTGTTTAGAGCTTCCCTCACCAACTTGCTGTGGCTGGCTTTGAACTTGCAATCCTCCTGCCTATAGCCTCCTAAGCTGCTGGGATTGCAGGCGTGTGCCACCATGCCTGGTTCCTAGAAGAATGCTTTATTCTTAGCAAACCCACCAACATTGCCTTTCTAGGCCTTCCATATGCTCTTTTTCCCCCCCAGTTTCAGGATTTCTTTTTCCATTTAGATATACATGACATATACATACATGGAGTATAACTTATTCTAATTAGGATCCCATTCTTGTGGTAGTATGTGATGTAGAATTTTACTGGTAGTGAATTTATATATGAATCTAGGAAAGTTTTGCTACCTGCACTTCAGATAGAGCAGTAATCTCCAGCATATACAAAGAACTCAAAAAGCTTAACACCAAAACAAAAACAAAAACAAAAACCCAATTAATAAATGGGCAAAGGAACTGAACAAACACTTCACAGAAGAAGAAATACAGTCAACAAATATATGAAAAAAATGTTCAAAATCTCTAGCAATTAGAGAAATGCAAATTAAAACTACATTGATTCCATCTCATCTGGTCAGAGTGGCAGTTATCAAGAGTACAAGTAATAATAAATGTTGGTGAGGATGTGGGGAAACAGGTATATTCATATTTCTGGTGGGATTGCAAATTGGTACAACTACTCTGGAAAGCAGTATGGAGATTCCCCAGAGAACTTGGGATGGAACCACCATTTAGCCCAGTTATCCCACTCCTAAGTATATTCTCAAAAGACTTAAAATTAGCATACTGCAGTAGCATAGCCACATCAGTGTTTATAGCAGCTCAATACTTAAGCTATGGAAACAGCCTAGGGGTCCCTCAACAGATGAATGAATAGTAGTCACTCTCCATTAACTTTCTCCTTCTACCCCAAGTACCCCTTCCCTGGAAAACCATTAATGATACAAATCTATGGATTTCCCTGTTCTGTATCTTTTGAATAAATGAAATTAATAATAAAAGCCCTAGATGATGAATGGATAAAGAAAATGTGGTATATATATGTGTGTGTGTGTGTGTACACACACATACACACACATATATACACAAAAATGTACATACATACATTTTTACATACATACAAAAGGTATATATTTTAGATGTAAAATGTATATATACACATGTGTGTATATAATTTTTTTAAACTGCAAGCTCTAATGTATTGTAAATAAGGTGGATGGGAAGTAATGTATTAGCTAGAATAATTATTTAAATACTTAGTTATTTCACTTGGATTCTTAGCCTTAAAAAACTTTCAGGTGATAGATGCTTCAAGGTCTTACAAGATGGAGAGGCAGGTTTGATATTTTCTTTTGATAAGTGCCCCATGTAAACTCAAAAGTTTTAAACATTTTCTTTAATTAGTCTTTTTTTTAAAAAAAAATCACCACTTATCCTTCAAATACTTGAAAACATCACTGAGAAATTGATGGTGGAGGGATCTGGGATCTGCCATACTTTCTCTCCTGTTCTCTCCCTTGCTCTTGGAGTTGAGATTTCCTAAAGTTAGGTAACGGGAGGAATTGACAGGAGAAGACACCCTCTGGCAGTGGGAAGGGGTGGCTGGTGTTGCTTTTCTAAGGGTCAGCCAGCCTCTTGTTTCCTAAACCCCGCTCCTTTTCTTTATTCCTGCTGCCCATAGAGAACCCAGTGTGCTGGCCCAGAGGCATTTTTTCTAGTTTACCTGTATTAAGTGAGCATACTAGTAGGGGGAGAACCAGGAGACCCCAATAATTTCCATGTGGTTTGTACTCTGATCCCTGATTTTAAACAACTTGTGATAAAATAAACAGTTGGTTTTGCAGCTATACATATATAGGCCCAGAGGAGGTTTGTTTTGTTTGCTTTAAACGACTCCAAGTTGCAGTTCTTCGTATGCTTCCTGTTTCATACTCACAGCTGAAATATGTGAATCTTGGTACCAAGTCTGTTTTTTTTCTTCTATTCCATTTATGCTAGAAACTAAACAGCTTGCATGGAGCCCAGAACATGTTGCATACATGTGCTTATTGGTGAACCATAGCACAAAGCTAACTAATTTCAAAAACTGCCTATTTATAGCTGCTTCAGAATAATTGTCAGATGGTTGGTGCTCCCTGTTAATATCATGTGGATTAATATGGCTTTTTAAATGGAGATAATTTTTTTTAACTCATGGATGATTCATTTGGTAGTCTTCTAATCACACCCCGTGATGTCTCTGAAGTGTGTCTCTCTAGTAATGCACCCATATTTGAAGTCTTCAGTAATTGTCATAAGATTGAGTGCAATACTAAGCCTTATAGAGTTTGTAACTCTGAGGTTGCAGACAAAACTGAAATCTGGGACTGCTGAGTTACACAGACGTGCTTTAGTGCATGTCTAGGACTAGAACTTTCTTGACTTCTCACTTAATAGAATTCTCCTTGTTCTCACTGGTCCTGCTTCACTCCACCTACCTACCCCACATGCTGGCACTTGTCACCACAAAAGAATAAAAACAAGAACAGGAAACAGAACTTCCTCGTTACCAGGATGATGGCAAGAATTTTATTGCAGAGAGAGAGAAAAGAAAAAAAGAATGTTTAAAATTCTGCCCCCTAAAACATTATTTTTGTTTGATGTGTGTTTAAGAAAAAGTCTTGTTCATACTAATAGAAAGTCCAAAAAGCATTAAGCATTAAAAATACTTACTTATACTGTAAACAAAGGCTTAGATATTTATTTAAATGGATGAGAACTATTTTTGCTGGCTGTTGCTGTTGTCCACATTTTGACTTCTAGGACTAAGCATCATCCTATGATTGAATAATATATGCATTCTTTCCAAATAAACATGAGAGACTGTAGTTCTATAAAGTCAGGAGAATAAAGACAAAAATCTCCCCCATTGATGGAAGGTTGCTTCTTACGTGCCAGGACTATGGGCTTTTGCAGTTGTATGTTATTTATTAGTTCTGACATGGGTACACTAGAAAGAACATGAATGTTTTGCTACATAGACGTGGATGGCATGTAGTTCCCTCTTTTCCTTCTGTGAGCTCAAGTTTTCTCATCCCTACACTGTGTCACCACGCTGAAACACAAGTATTAACAAATGTTAGTGCCACCCTGTGTGCGCTCCCCCTAAATTGGTATCTCAATATGATGTCATACATGATTATTGACATGCTGACCCAGTAGGAGACTCAGTTCCATTAGGACTCAGAAAGAATTAGGACCAGGTTTGGGGTGGATGCCTGTTTCATTGGTATTTATTGCATGGGCCTTTCACTCCTGAAGTTATAAGCATTGGTAGAATATAGAGATGGACTGGGAGGATAGAGGTAAAGGGCCCAAACTGGAGCTCTGTCCAAGTTCTAGTTGCAGAGTGGAAGAGACACCTCTGCATGCAAAGGTATGCTTTTAGTTATTTGGGGTGCTATTAAAAAATAAAGACTGGGTAGTATAAATAACCATCACTTATTTCCCAGTTTAGAGGCTAAGAAAGCTAAGATTAAGGTTTCGAGGGGTTCAGGGTGGGGGCCTGCTTCCTAGTGTGTAGATGGCCCTCTTGCTGTCTCCTCAGTGGTAAGAGGGACCATCTCTTTCCCATCCCTTTTAAGGATACTAATCCCATTCATGAGGGCTCCTGTTCTAGGACTTTGTTACTTTCTCAGAGCCCCACTTCTAAATGCCATTGCTTTGGGCATTTGGAGCGAAAGGCCCATTGCTTTGGAGTTTAGGGCTTAAATACATGAATTTTGGGGGAGACACAAATATTTAATTCCTAGCACTGGCCAGAGTGAGCAGAGATTTATAGTCTATGGGCTGGAATGTTTCTGTAGAGAAGGTATATCTTTAATGGCCCAGGATTGAACTGGAAATAAGGAGGATTGAGTGGTAGGAGTGACAATTTGTGGGTCAGGAATCTGAACTTGGACATGAGAAAATCAGGTCAGGAGGTCACCAGTAATCAGGAGTGGACAGTGATGCTGAATAAGTGTTCTTGACCAGCTGATTTGTTGCTCTGTGGGCTCCTGTTAATGCAGGAACTGATTGTTGGGTGAGGGCAACCCCACACTCCCAAGCAAGCAGGTCAGCTGTCAGTGGCAGGAGGACAGCCAGGGAGAGCACACCACCTCGTTTGTTGGGATGAACCTAGTCCAGGTATAACTACTGACTGAGCCTTCATCGACTCTCACGAGTGACCTGTTGTGGTTGGTAAATAACACAGCCATTCTACATACATGTACTTGGTTGTAGAAGTACTTGTGTGCATGTGCATGAATGAAGATCCTAACTGAAGATATTTTTTCTTTTCTTTTTTTGTGTGTGTGGTATGGGGATTGAACCCAAGGGTGCTCTACCACTGAGCCCTTTTTATTTTTTTTTTGCTTTGAGACAGGGTCTCACTAAGTTGTTGAGGCTGGCCTTGAACTCATAATTCTCCTGCCTCAACCTCCCACCTCACTGGGATTACAGGCCTGCACTACCACAAGTGGTCTGACTGAAGCTTTGATCAACAAGGGGTGTCGATACTGAGTTCAAGGTTTACCTTCTCATGGGAGAAGTTTGACAGCTTTCTCTGATTACTATTGTTTGAACTTAAATATTCTGCATTATATTTTCCAGAACTTTTTTCTCTTGATTCATATTTTATATGACTGTTTTGCTAAGCTAATATTTCAACTTCTGTGGATTTGGCACATTGCAGCATCTGTAATTGTATGTCTTTGCCTTGAGTCCCTTGGAGATGGTAGTCTTCTTTCCTGGGGGCTCCCCAGGGTGTACAGAAGCGTCACCAAAATGTTGGTGGCAGGGACTGATGAGAGGAGGGAGTTGGGGAGAGGAGGAGAGGGAGCTTCGCCGCCTTTCACTTGTTAGCCTGGTTAGAGGTAGCTTGGCAAGTCTTATTTTCATTGACTGCTCAAAAATGTTATGTGAGGGAGTGAAGCTTGCTAAGGTGGGGTCCAGGGACCAGAGTGCCATCATGGAGCTAATGTCATTGCAGAGAGCACCACATGTGCATGTCTTGTTTCCTTAAAGGAAGGGAGAGCTGAGGTTCTTCCTTGAATTTCCACACTAACTAATTTTATTTGGATACTAGCATCTGTAGGCCATCATAGTGTCTGGACTCCTTTGTTCCTAGTGAAATGGACTGAGAGGCTCTGGGGCTTGAATGCAGGGGGATGAGAAGGCATAGCTATCATCTGGAGAGTGCTTTTCCATCTTGGGCTTTTCCTGTGGTCACTTGATTATGCATTATGGTTTTCCATGTCAGGTTGGAAACTTTGAGGACAGGAACTCTGTCATCCTAGTCTCTGTGTTCCCTGTAGGTCCTTCAGGAAGTAAGTACTTCTACATAAGTAATTGCTGCCATTCTGAGCCCAGCACTGATCTACTAACTGGATTCAGACTTGGGCTTGCTGTGTATTTCCATGGGGATGGGTGTTCTTCATAAAGTCACTTTGCTTGGCCTCCTTGGTCAGTCTGTTCTGCATCTGGGATTTGTCAGAATATCTGTGAATTCCTTTCAAAAGACAGCATTTACCTCTGCTTTTGTTAGTCTCATGTTTCCTAAGCTCAAAACCCTTTTTTTCTAAGGGTTTATCTTGAAACACACACATAAATGACAGCTTTGTCTGCACTTATTAGCATGACCCCCTCTGTAGATCCCAAGAAGTAGCTCTGGTAGTAGCTGGAGTATCCCAGAAAGGTTGAAGTATAGCAGACCCTTCTGTGGTAGATGAACTTGGGCTTCTTTCCCTGCCTCCGTAGCTTCCTTTCAGTGATGAACTTCTTCCATTCCTTCATAGCAGCCGACATTGGAAAATAATGCACACACTGGTTGGGCTGAGCCTGTTCTTATCCCCTGTCCCCTCCCACCCTATCTTTATGATTTGGGTGGGGTGACATGTCCGGCCACAACTTCCGTGACCATTCTAAACAAAACAGAACTAGCTGTGCTGCATGTTTGTGATCTCCCATAGGTTAAAAATATATACATAAAAACGTAGATGGGCAGCTGGCAAATGGTGGTTGTGTGCCTGGGAAGGTGTGTTTGTGTCCTGTTTTCAGAGTTCTGTGGTCTGTGCTGTAGTTCCACATTTCATGTCACTTGTCAGTAACATGAGTGGGTTCTCTGCAGTGTATTTAGCTCTGGCTTACTATAGCTCCATGAAGAGTCCTCCTGCTCTCTGGCTCTTAAACAATAGGCTCTCTTATTATCTAAATGGAAAAGGATTGTCTTCCCCTCTCTAACCTGGGTAACTTCTGTGAGATGAATGATTTTTCTTACCACTTTCTTTAAATTGAGTTGTAGTAGCTGGTTCTATGTCACATGCCTGTAATCTCAGCTACTTGGCAGGCTGAAGCAGGAGGATTATAAGTTTGAGGCCAGCCAAGGCAACTCAGCAAGATACCATCTTCAAAAAAAAAATAACAAGTAATGTTATTTGACTCTGGAATTAGCACTCACCTTCTGGAACTCTGTAGCTCACTACTTTTGTGATCCTGGGCAAGTGAGTTACATGCCTGATTGTTTCCTTAGCAGTAAAATGGGGCTAATAATAGTGCCCTTGATGAATTTTATAGTTGCATTAGCTGTGGACTTTCATAGAGTGAACATTCAATAAAACACTAATAGAATGTGGGTATGTTATTGATAGTGTTTGTCTTGAAGCTCTGGTACTGTTTTTAGGATTGTCTCCTAGAATTATGGCCACAATTTATTCTCTCCTCATAGTCAGAGCAATGCCAGGCACGGTTAGATGTTTCCTGGGAACATCCTGATGGCCTGATAAGGCTGTGGCAGGGTATTGCTTTAAAAATCTTTCAGATGAGTTGGTTTCTAGTACATTCAGTATCTTGGCACTCTGACTTAACTGCTCCTACAATTGTGGGGTGAATCCAGAGCAGGTCTTACTCATTCTCCCTTTCTTCCCATTTCCAAACACTTTCCTCCTTGTACTCAGCTGCACCCATGTTGGTTGACCCATTGTGGTTTCCCTAAACTGTCAAGCCAGTGCCTGCCCAGGACATTTTGGGTTCTGCAGATTCCTCTCTGGAAAGCTCTTACCAAGATCCAGAGGCCTCTTTCACCTGTGTGAGCCCAGCCCTTTGACTCTGCTTTGTTTTTCTTTTAGCAATTCACCAGAGACACTGCAAATAGCTGTGTGACCTTTGTTTTGGGGTGCCTTCTTCTGCCCTGGCCTGCCACACAAACATGAATCCCGTGAAACAGTGATCTGGACATGCCTGGCCTGGATGTAGAGATTTGGTTTTGCTCCTGCTGAAGTTCGTTGTAAACACACTGCTTTTCATACTCCCCACAGCAACACAGAGTAAGAGTTCTTTAGGTTTTAATCTCTGAGGATAGCTGAATTCTTTGTCTTTTCAATAAACTGGCAGAAGGAAATGATATTTGGGAAGAAATTCTTCAGTCTACATTATTTCAAGTTCCATCTTGCTTATGAAGTTAGGATCCTGGGAATCCAAATATGGGGATCTATTTAGCATTTCTTTTTTTAAAAAAAAATTTTAGCAGTATATGGACATAATACCTTTATTTAATTTATTTATTTTTATATGGTGCTGAGGATTGAACCCAGTGCCTCACACGTGCCAGGCAAGCACTCTACCATTGAGCCACAACCTAGTCCCCCAGTTAGCATTTCTTTTCAGTGAATTAAAATAAATTAAAGGCCTATGCCTTTGCCCTTCTTCTTGTGCACATGGAGCACATTGCTCCTTATTCTGGGTTCAGTGTGGGAAACTTATTTTAGATTATCATGCCATGATATTTTTTTTCTTTCCCTTGGGAAAATGGAATGCTAATCATTTTACTGAGAACATGTAACTTTTTTTGGTTCTGACCACTGTGAAGCTCAAAAACATATTTAATACTCAGGTCTGGGAATTATGTAGTTCTACTGTTCTGACTTTTGCTGTTTCTTCAGAAGAGTACTTTGACTTTATAATTCTGTTTTATTTACCTAATTGCTTATATGACTTTTATTTTAAGGAAGGTACCAAAGAACACAAAGCAGTTTTATCTCCTCTCATCTCTTAATACGAGGTATTAAGCAGCAATTTGGCTTTGAAATTCTCTTGTCCTTTTGAGGTTTTAATTTGGGTAATTCTACTGACATGAATTTCTGTGTTTGCTTAGGTAGAATTTCCATTTTTTTTTTGGCTGATAAGCACAGGGTAGTAATTTTAGGATTGGTATTAGCTGGGTAGGGAGGTGAGAATTTGTAATTAATCACAGTACCCTTTCCATATGAATCTTTCACTGGTTTTATCTGGTTTATTCCATTTATGAGATTTTGGTTACTTTTCAGCAGAATGGTTTCAATATGAGTGTTTCAGGCAAACCAGATAACTGGTTCTGAGTATTAAAATATAATTGTTTAAGCACTGGTATTTCCAAAGGACTACAGGGTTTTCTTTGTTTTTTTTTTTTTTTTTTTTTTTTTAAATCCAGTATCTTAGTGCCTTCCTTTGTTCAAAGAATTCCATTAGTTGCTGTGGCTGTTTGCAAATGGTGCTCAAATGCCTGAACCTACCTTGGAGAAGTTGACATTGTAGTTAGTTTTCTGGGTTGGGGCATATCTCAGTGGTAGAATGCATGCTTAGCATTCAAGAGCACTGGGTTCCATCCCCAGTACCACATTAAAAAATAGAAACACATGGTTTTCAAAGTTGGTGTGTGAAATTGGTAATTATTTGGGGAGCAAATTAAAGAAACATCTCATATAAATCAGTTTATTTGCTTAGGTAGTTGTAAACTGCAGGTGAGTTAAATTGCTGTTTTCTTTAGACTGAATTTTTATTCCGTCATTGCCTGTCCTCTGCAGTGATTTATCAGGCATGATATACATATTTATCATCTCCATTCTTCTTTATTTCAGTCTCTTCTAACATGGTTGCATTTTTCTTTTATTGAACAGGAGTTCTTAAATGATTTTTTCCCCTATGATCAAGGGGGCAGCTTGTGAAGTTTTGTTGTCTTCAGAGTAGCTTCTTGACCGTGGGAGCTGTGACCTAAGTGAGGACTACTGTTACTCTATAAGTGGGACCAGAAAGTGAACACAATTTGGCAAGATCCCATCTCTGAGCATGTCTGAGACTGATTCTTTTTCCTCAGTGAAGACTTGTCATATTCATAAGCCAGTGATATTATTTCAGAATCTCAACAGAAAATGTGTATCCATGATAGGGAAGAAGCTTGTTTATTTTAGATTTTTTTCATCATCTTTTTAATATTGAGAAAATTGCTCAAGAGTGTTTTGGCAAAATAAAAACAGGTGGCTATAGTTGGATTGAGTTTGTGGAATGTTTTAATTTAACTAATGTTTATTAAACTCCTTAGGAAAATAGCATTGTGGGCACAAAATAAACATACAGAGTATTTGCTCTCAGGGAGCTTCCATGTCAATGGGGAGTCAAGGTACATGCTTAGATTCAGCATGAATGTTAAAACAGTAGTCGCTTATTCTGCTTTGGAGGCAAAGGTGTTACCACTTTGCTTAATGAACTTTTCCTGATTAAAAGAAGGTTTTGTGCTGACATTTGTTTTTGGCTTGTGAACAACAGAGATTTATTTCTCATAGTTCTAAAGGTCAAGGTTCGGTCAGATTCAGTCTCTTAACTCTGACTTCACAAGTTGGAAGGGGTGGTGGTGGGGGGTCTCTCTCAAGTCTCTTTTCTATAGAAGAGAAACATCATTCTCTTGAAGTCTCTGTCCCTACAACCTCATTCCTTCTAAAAGTCCCCCACCTCTTAATACCATCATATTTTTGTATTAAATTATTTATTTTTCTAATTTGTTATACTTGATGGCAGAATACAGTTCATTTCATGTTACACAATTAGAGAAATGCATCTCACTCCAGTCAGAATGGCAGCTATTAAGAATACAAACAATAATAAGTGTTGGCGAGAATGTGGGGGAAAAGGCACACTCATATGTTGCTGGTGGGATTGCAAATTGGTGCAGCCAATCTGGAGAAAGCAGTATGGAAATTCCTTGGAAAACTTGGAATGGAACCACCCTTTGACCCAGCTATCCCACTCCTCAGTTTATACCCAAAGGACTTTAAAACAGCATACTACAGGACATAGCCATATCAATGTTTGTAGCAGTACAATTCACAATAGCTAAATTATGGAACCAACCTAGATACCCTTCAGTAGATGAATGGATAAAAAAAATGAGATATATGTACACAATGGAACATTACTCAGCATTAAAAGAGAATAAAATCATTGCATTTGCAGGCAAATGGATGAAGTTGGAGAATATAATGCTAAGTGAAGCAAGTCAATCACAAAAAACTAAAGGCAGAATGTTTTATTTGATATGAGGATGCTGACTCATAATGGCGATGAGCGGGGAGCATGAGAGGAATGGAAGGGGCAAGTGGGTAGGAATGATGGTGGAATGAGTTAGACATCATTACCCTAAGTACATGTATGAAGACACGAATGGTGTGAAAATACTTTGTGTATAGTGACTTGAAAAATTGTGCTGACATTTTATTGAACATTAAAATAGCCATCAGCTTTAAGACTTTCCAGTAGGGAAGAACTGGGGGTAAGGAGCCATTCTTTGGCAACATTAGTGAGAGTACTCTAATAAAACTTATTTTAATTAAAATGTTTCCTGGCCTGTTGCAGCCACAGAAATATTAACTGTCTGCAAATGTTTATTTTGAAGAAAAATGACTTTAATACTGGAGTAGAGTGTGAATAGAAAACTGAAGATTATAATAAGATACTTTTATTTACCGTTGTGCTTGAAAAACATTGGCCTATATAACAAGGGCTGCCAGTGTAGAGATTTGAGCAGAGGTTTATGATCTGAGCTTCAAGGATGCAGCTTCTAGGAAAGGAGTTGAGACAGGATCAGGAAGCAAGGCCTCTCTTGCCATTTTGGGAGTAGAACTCCTAGGATCTCATGTAAAATCATCTAGCACACCTTTTGAAATCACAGGCTTTAAAAAGAAACATTTTTGATTAATAAAACCTTGAATGATTCTATTCTTTTTGATCTGTTGCTCAAAAATTAGTGTTTAATTTCTTGTTTTTCCTAGTTTTTAATTAGAGGTAACATATAACTGATCCCAAAATACTTTGGGAGGATATAATCTAATAAAATAAACTTTTTATATTGAATGTTCTGAAAATGTCTATTCCTCTGAGAGATTCTTGGCAAAAGCAAGAAATTCTGTTTTATATACTTGATAATATGTTGATATGTATTTATATACATTATTATTATTATTATTATTATTATTATTATTATTACCAGGGATTGAATCCAGAGGCACTTAACCACTGAGCCACATCTACACCCCCAGCCCTCTTTTTTAATTTTTTATTTTGAGACAGGGTACCACTAAGTTGCTTAGTGCCTTATTAAATTGATGAGGCTAGTTTTGAACTTGAGATCCTCCTGCCTCAGCCTCCTGAGCTGCTGGGATGACAGGTGTGCACCGGCTCTTAACTGAGTTTTCATAGTGTTCTTGATTTTTCTGTAAAATACCTTTTGAGCATTGCAACCTCTTTCAATTTTGAGTAAATGTCCTTATTATTTTTTTTAGCTGGAAAAAGTTAAAAAGAAATGCAAGACATAAATGTACTGTCAGGGTTCTAATCTCTGTTACACTACCAAAAATATTTCCTTTCCGTTATGCTGGCTTACCCAATATCATATAGTATAGAAACTCTTTGTGTAGGAGGAATTTCTCAATTGTTGGATGTTTCTTAACTCATTTTTTTTTATGTGGTAAGATACGAATAATAAAAGTTAGGATTTTAACCATGGTTCACAGTGTTATGTGACCATCATCGCCATCTATCTTCAGAACTTTTTCATTCCAAACTGAACTTCAGCATTCATGAAACAATGCCTCCCATCCTCCTTTGCTCAGCCCCAGGCCACCATTCTGCTTTCTGTCTGTGAACTTGACTGCTCATCATGTAAGTGGACTTACACAGTATTTATCATTTTGTGATAGGCATATTTAACTCAGCACACTGTCCTCAAGGCTTAACCATGTGTATATGGCTCAGAATTTTCTTTTCATTTTAAGCGCTGAATAATATTCTATTGTATGTAAATATCACATCTTGTTTATCCATGTGTTGCTGGATTTAATTCACTATTTTTATATTGCCGGTCACAACCTGCATTCTTAAAAACTATATGTTGTTTTAGATATAGATGGACAAAATGCCTTTATTTTATTTATTTATGTGGTTCTGGGGACCAAACCCAGTACCTCACACATGATAGGCAAGCACTCTACCACTAAGCCCCAGCCCACCCCCAGCCCACAACCTGCATTTAAAACCAAAATCAATAGGAAATTTGTGCCTGTATTACAGATCAGGATTTTAAAGTATGGGTCTGTGTCATGATGTGAAATATTTTCAGTGGCTGATGCTGGAAGTGTGTACCTCTGTGAGCCCCTTTGTGACTCTGTGGTTGCTTCCTCAGTGTCCAGGCTGTCACTCATTGCTTTTCTTGGCCAAGTTTGTGTGCTTCCTCAATTAGAAGTTTCTTGGCAGATAAGACTTAGTGTAGGTAAATAGATACTTCTTAAACTCTCATGTGTGGTAGAGGGGGTGATTACTAAGTCCTGTTCTTATTGAATTAGTTTTTTTTTTTTTTATAAGCAGAGCAGAACTAAACTCTTACTACCAGTAACTACTAGGTCTTGTGACACTTTGTGTTGGGAGCTAAGCAGGGTTTCCTCTGCTGGGAGGCTGGAGTGCATGTGGAAAGAAGAGCAGGAAGACCATAGAACGTGCCGATCAACTCATATTTTTAAAATATCACATGTCCACAATGATATACCAAACAACATTGTTTGTAGACTGTTTCAGGGTTCCCCTGTCCCCCAATCTCTCCCCGACAATGTGCTGAATGACCAGGTGCCTCCCTGGGAGGGGTCTGGCCTTTTCTGGGCATTGTGAAGGTATGGAAGTGTCCTTGTGGATTAGAGCTAAAGTCAATTCACTAACTAGATGCTGAATATGTTTCTGCAGTTGTCACTTTATATTTTGGTTTTGATGTGGATTTTATACCTCCTACCAATTTAGTAGTAACAATCTAGAACGAGTTTCCTTGTTTTAGAGAGGAGGACCCTTCAGACCAGAGGTCACACAGATGGACAGAATTGGGACTAGGACCTAAAACTCAGGTCCCTTCTAGTTGTCTGTGTTTTGTTTTTGTTTTTTACTGATTAAATAAACATACCCTTTGTTTCTCAGAGGAAATTCTCAGGGTATGTCATAAGTGGACTATAATATGTGAATAGTGCAGTTTGAATTTATCTTAAAGCTTATGTGCTTCAGGTACTGTGGTGATATTATAAGAAGTAAGAAGCTCAGCCTCCAATAGTTGGGGAACATATTTATAGTTGAAAAGGTGACTCAGGATGTGTCAGATACACTGGGTGAATGTGGAGCTGAGGATGGTGCACATCCAGGGCTGGAGAGTGGGTCTGACCTGTTGCAACACCATATATTGTCACAGCCTCAGTGAGGGAGCTGCTTTGTAAACATTAATTAGCTTTCATAAATATTTTAGTTAATTCCTGTGGAGGGTATTTGCTTTCAAATAGAGGAACTGATTTTTCATGTGCATCTGAATTTTACTTTTGCTTCTGGAGACAGTGTGTTCCCTGGGTCTGGAAGAGTCGTAACTGGTACCAGAGTTGGTACGGTTTGTTTTCATCATTTGCTGTAGTTTCCATGCTTTATGAGGTCATTCAGTTGCACAGAGTTCCCGCTTTCTGAAGTTGCTTCAGCTTCTCTCTTTGAACTTGATTGTTTGATTTCCAGAAAGAGTATGTATCAGGAAAAGCCAAAGACTGCTTCACCACTCTGGGGAACTACCACCATAAGGAGGTATATTCTTATTCTGATCTTTTAATTTGTTGCTTGAAAATATCTAAATAATTAAATCTTTAACATTTTGTTAGTAAAAGCCTGATAGGTGACAGGTGTGGAAATATTTCCTGGGCAAGTTTTTCCCTTGCTAAATGATGACTTTTCAAAACCTTGAACATTCATGATTAAAACAGAAACAACATAATGTGTATCTGAGCTAAGTATAAATGCTTGGGTTTTCTTGTGGGCTGCTGAATAATCTAGTCATTCGTTAGAAATTGTGTGAACTTAGTCTTGTGATACTGAGTATCAGGTATTATGTCTTTGCCAGGAAGAGAGCTTTATAATAGATTGCGTCTTTTACAGTAGTATGCCAATTCTTTTTTCCCTATGATTTCTTCAAATGCTCAACCATGCCTGACAAACCAGGGATGAGTTACCCTTGCTTTAAAAAAAATCTTATATCTCTATTATATTACTCATGCTTTTAAGTGTCTAGGATCTTGATGATTCAACTGTGTGTTTTCTTTGATGATTTCTATTTCCAGTAAAATGTGACTATCCAGTGATGGTCATAGGACTGAGATATATTTTGAAGTGCTTTGTCATAGTCTGAATGTTTATGCCCCCCATTTGTATGTTGATATCCTAAACCTGGTGTGATGATATTTAAGAGATGGGAGTTTGGGAAGTGATTAGGTCATGAGTGGGGAGACCTTGTGAATGGCAACAGTGCCCTTGAAGAAAAGACGAAGTGCTTGTTGTCCCTTTGCCATCCACCACATGAGGATACAGTGAGTGGACAGCTGCCAGCCAGAAGGCAGGTCCTCACCAGATGCTGGTTCTATTGGCACTTTCACCTTGGACTTCCCATCATTCAGAACTGTGAGATGTAACTATTTTTGTTTAAAATACCCAATCTATGTTAATTTTTGCAATAGTATCCCAAGATAACCAAGTCCTGCTGCATATTAGCAAAATAGCACTTGATTTGAAATTGTTTTGCTCATTGTCTTTACCTTCTCCCTAGTAGTTGTAAATATTTCAAAAAACAAAAACCCAAGTAAGCCCAACCCAGCGCTTTGCTGTTCCCTGAGTCCACTGCTTTTTACTGCTTGATGGTATCAGGAGAGAGTTTCTTCAGCATCCATCATGGCAGTGGTATTTTAGCCCCTGTTAATACCTGTCTAATAAGAAAAGGGATTTTGATGTTTTTCTTCATCGTGGTATAATAACTTCATGGGACTTTGGCTTTTTCTGCTACATTCTCTTTTACCCCCTTTTCTGCCTGATCTAGTGTGCACAAATATTTGGTGGAAATGTAATGTTGATCTAGAAAAACAGATTATACATATACATATTCTGTTTTTTTAATGGTAGGTGCATTTGCAATGTCTTTTTCACTTGAGACAAAATATAAGTTACTCTCATTAACATTAAGTACTCATCTACCTTGCATGCATTTATATTTATTTACATAAAATAAAAATTTCAATAGCAGTGATAAATACCATCTTAAGTAACACTGGCTTAACATGTGAACTCTTTATAAAGAATATATTTTCTTGGGGGTGGGGTTGTGGCTCAGTGGTAGAGTGCTTGCCTAGCACATGTGAGGTCCTGGATTTGATTCTCAGTACCACGTAAAAATGAAATAAAGATATTGTGTCCACCTACAACTAAAAAATAAAATTTAAAAAATATCTGTACTTTATTTATTTATTTTTATGTGGTGCTGAGGATCGAACCCAGGATCTTGCACGTGCTAGGCAAGCACTCTACTGCTGAGCCACAATCCCAGCCCCCAAAATAAATATTAAAAAAAGAATATATTTTCTTTCTGTAACTAATGACAGTCATTTTCAAATAAATATTTATTGGTAACCCTTAGAAAATAGACTTAACAGGTGGCATTTCTGCTCCAGTTTCTGTGTTCTGGTTTGTGATGCTTCTTTCTGCTTGTCTAGCCTGCCTGGATGGTTGTGAGCTGAGGTGGGGGCAGGTGCTTCCCCAGGTCCAAGGGAAACCATGAGTGCACACGTGTGAGGTAGCAGGACCCTGCCTTGAGGGGTAGGAAAGAGACCTTGGCTATGTGACAGGAGATAGAGGACCCCAGGAGGCAGAGGGCCCCTAATGTGTCTCACCTTTCCCTTGACCTGTGAGCTTACTCCACTTCTTTGTTAGGTTAGGGCCCTACACCCCCAGGCTGACTGAACTATTTTCATCTTGCCCAAAACTCAGCTGAAAGTACTGAGTTAATTCTACTGCATATATTTTTCCTAAAAAGTTTTTACTGGAACAGTGTTTTATTGTTGAGTCTTTATAACTTCCCTAAGACTTAAATCACCAGATGGTACAATTTTAACACATGTACATCTGTGCAAATGAGCATACACACACAGTGCAAAATATAAGAGTACAAAATACAACTCATCATAATACATACCCTCCTTTTCTTTCCATGGGTGAAAACTTGAATCTTTTTCCTTTTGGCTTTTATTGTCAAGACATATTGTCTACACTCTGCATTTCTCTATTAGTTACTGGCAGTTGTCATATTTGTAAAATTATGAGAATTTTTTGGATCCCGTCATGCCAAACACACGTCATTAGTGAAAGATGAGGGATTTAAGGATACTCAAGGTTGGACAAAGGTTGAATAAAAAGAGAAAGAAGATACCGATGTGTGAAGCAGTCGTAGGAGAATAGACTTCCAAGAGTGGGGGATGGTTAGATGAGGACCAAGGAGTGAATTCCCAAGCTTAGAAAATTCCTCACTTCTTTTCTCTGGGATAAATTTGTCTTTTCACCAAATAGCAGTTTCCAGTGTGTTGAAATACAGCTATGCTTTTTGTCCCACAGACAGTGGGGGACACCAAATCCCTGGTAGATGCCATTTACTGCATCACCAACCAGTGGTCCCCCAGATCATGTGGGTGCAGCCCTCCTCCATCTTCTCTGTGTCCTTCCCACCAGCATCTTCTGTTTGGGTTCCCCCATCCCTATGCACTCCCTGTTCTTCCAGGCCCTTCCACTTGTATTCCTCTTCTGTTGAGAGCCACAGCCAAAGGGGCCCCAGCAAACTTCCAGCTGCTGGCTGATAATTGGCTCACAGTAGCCCCAGCAACATCTAGCTGATTGGCTCCTCTGCAGTGATGTTCATTGGGCTGTTTCCCTGCCCTTCAGACTGCCAGCTGATGATTGGCTCACAGCGGCCCCAGCAACATCTAGCTGATTGGCTCCTCCACGGAGCTGCTCATTGGGGGACTTCTTTGGCTCCGCCCACACGACCCAGCCAATCGGCCTCAAGAACAGGAGGATTGTGGGAGGTGGAGGGTTGTGTGGGGGTGAGAGGCTTGTGGGAAGCCGGTGGTGGCAGTTGGGCTCTGAGGGTTTTTTCCTGAGGAGCTGTTGTGTTTGGCGTTTGTAGTTCTAAAAATAAAGTTAGCTTCTTTTGACAAGTGGCTCCTGAATTGTGCCCAGCCAGACTGTGGCACTCTTCTGCTTTGTGTTAGCCAGCTCTCCTGTCTCTTCCCTGAGCATCTTCCCTCCTAGTCCTACCTAAAAGCCTCTCTGAGTTTGCTGCTGACCGGACAGCCTTGTGAGTGGAGAGTGCCCCATCTCCTACCCCTGGGAGTACTCTGGGGTCTGGAGGCAAGAAATGATTCAGATCATTCCTCTCCTACTCTCTGCTTCTTTCAGGCTCATTTCAACCATACTGTGTCATTTCAACCATACTGTGTCTTCTTTTCCTCAGTGGTATCCTCTGTTGGTTCTGGATCCTCATTCATTGAATACCTGGTACTGAATTATAGTATAATGTTCCAGATGTTTGTTCAAGCTCATAGGGTAATTCCAGTCTAGCCAGAACTGGAGGACCAACAGCCTTAGTTTACCTGGAACTCAATGGGGGCTGGAGCAGTCTTGGGAATGAAGGATTGCTCAGGACATGGGATTTTCAGTGCCCACCACCCTAAAGAATCACTGTTGCAGCTCTCAGTAATACTAGGAACTGCTTCTGCTCTGAAATTCATGGTTTACCAGGTGGCCAAAACTTTCTACCTTAAGTTTATTCAACAGACTTTCCTAAGGAATAGGTTCTTGCCTCACAGGCTGGTTTCCAGCCCCTTGCCCCCCACATGTGTATCCCTACCTGCTCCACATTTCCAATTCCATGGCCAGCATTCCAGCTATGCCTTGTCAACACACTGACACACCTCTGTCTGCTGTCTTGGTTCAAGCCAGCCCTGGAGGGTTGCGTCGCCCACACATGCCTGTATCGGATGGCCCAGTCCTGCCAGAGAAAGTTACACAGATGCCTCTATAAAATCCTGTTCCTACCCACCAGCCTCAACACTTCCTGGAAATAAACATTTTCCTTATCACACTCTCTCCCCATAATGATTTTTCCAACCTTCTTGGCACTTCTTAACTCTCAAGTCTCATTCTCAGCCTCATCTCTTCTTGTCTGTGGTTCTCAGCAGATGGTCTTTCTATCACAAATAAGATGGTTAGATGACACCATTGTCTATTCCTATGGCCCCTTTGAAAATCTGCATTTTTCTGTTTATATAAATGAAAAAGGAACCCTCTCACTTTCTAAAAATCAACTTCTCCACCCCATTCTTTCTCACCTATTTCAACCTCTCTGTGCTGGTGTTTCAACCTTTCTGTGCTGGTATTTATGGGCGCTGGTTCCCTCCCATCTTAGGATCCAAGCAGAACAGAATAAACAGTGGCAAACCAAGCCTCACCTCCTCCTTTAGCTACTACCTTCTCTCTTCTCCCCTTGGTTAAACTCAGTTAAACTTGGTTGTCCTGCTTTCTAACTTGCACTACTTACCTATTGCTGCATAACAAATGATCACACAACAGCTCACACATCACTTATCTTAGAGTTCCTGTGAGTCAGAATAACAAAATAAAACAAGTATGGATATTTGTGCAGATCTTTAATAGTTTTTTAAAAATGAAAGCTGTTTTCTAAGTCAAAAAGAATTTAGTGAAAAAAAAGTAGTACTGTTTTCCTTTTGGGAAGCCTGTTTTATTATAATCAGCTTTAATAGAAAATAGTTGTCTTCCCATACCTTCTTCTGTATTCAGTCTATGTGGTGGGTGGTTTTGATTGCAGCATATGCAGAAGCCTCACACATGTATGTGAGTGGAAAGACTAGGATAATTGAAATTCAGATTTGAATTACCTTATGGTTCCTTTTGATATCCCACTAAACTTGGGAGAGTGGGTAGTGTCTTAAAGGTTAGCCACAGTAGGGATGCTGAAAATCAAAACAGTGGCCTTTTCCTCCTTTGTTACATTAATATCAATTGCATTTGAATAGGACAATAGAGATATTAAGTCATTTGTAACACATTCATATAATGACATATTACAAAATCATTAAATATTTTATTATAGGTGATATGTTTGCAAATGCAATAAGTTGTCTATTCAGTGTGAATCTTAATTTTCCTTAACAATTAAAAGAGGTATATGTTCATATTAATTGAAAGGAAATATGTCAAAATATGAATATGTTTAGTGGTATAGACATTGGTGGCATTTTATTTTCTTTATACTTTTCTCTCTTTTCCAGTTTTGTATAATTAGCACTTTGCTTCTAAAATAAGGGGGAACTTTTTTTTTTTAAAGAGAAATAAGTATGTCTGTTGAACTGATTGCTTATCAATAGGCTGCTGTATACAGGAAAAACTCTAGCATTTCCTACTGAAGTAGGAATACTGTTTCCCTCCTTATGTTTTTATTTATTTTTATGGCTGTCCTGAGTTTTAAGATTTTTCCCTTTAAATAGCAATTTATTGATTTAGTAGAGAAACTTAAAGATTTATTTAAGCAAAGTTGTAAAAGTTGAACTTTCACATACAGTGGAGACAGACTTTGCTTTTCCTCATTTCTGCGACAGCTCAGGCAGTACTGCTTCTCACCCAAGGAAAATGGCACAAGGCTGTCTTGTCTACAGTGGAGGTGCAGCTGCCTTCACAGTGGAGAGGTGTCCTGCAAGGAACATGCAGAGCTACTGTTGCTGAGTCTGTTGCCAGGGGTGTGGGCCTTGCCTGCTTTTCCCTGGTCTTAGGGCTAGAAGTTGAAGTGCTTTTAGACATGCAAAAGGCAGCTCACATCTAGGGCTTAGTTCCCATTTGCTTCTGAATTTCTAAAGGACATGTGCCTACTTTGATGTGGCTGATGTGGTGTTCTCCTAAAGGAGTGCTGCTTACAAATCTTTATCTTTTCTGGAGAGGAATCTAAATGTGATGGTGGTCTGTTTTCCTGAAAAGGGAGAGTCTTCTGTTTATGTTTCTCTTTTGACATTTCTTATGATATAATTAAGCTATTATTAAAATGTCTCCAGATGCTATAAAGCATCCACAAAGCCTTAAGAGAGAGCTTTCACTCACTACTTGTCAAAAGAAAGCTAAAAGCATCCTCACCTGGACAGTTCCAGTGACTGGAGAGTGGCTTTAGTTAATGTGAGTGATGTTCACTGTTAGCAATCTCTCCCAAGACTGTTTCCCAGGTTCTGGCTCACTTTGAAGCCTCACCTTTGGGCAGGAGCTACTTAATTGCATATTCTAATTCAATACTGTTCTACATTAAAAGACCATTCTGTCCTCTGCTTAAAACAACCTGTGAATATTGTTTTTAAGGGCATCCCTAATGGTTAAAATTGTCATCACATTTGGAAATATGCTAATTTAATTTCCATTTGATTTCAAGTTGAACATTTTGGAAAGTAGAAAATGCACTCCAGATATACCTAGTGATTTCTCTTTTTTACTGTTGAAACTGCTATTTACATTTTGTTATTTCATGGATCTGTCAGTATCTTTTGTGTATTAGACTGGACTTAGAAGGATTTACAGATTTAAGCTGAGGAAAGACTGAACAGCATTATTATTTCTGTAGTAATTTTATAAGCCTGAGCCGCAAGGTCCTTTCCCCCTGCCTGCCTGTGGTATTCAGAACAAAATCTGAAATCCTCTCATAATCTGGTTTCTGACCACTTTCCCATTTTATCATAGGCTAAATCAGGGAAATTGGTGGCAGTTATTTTACCCACATTTCTAAAACAGTTTCTACCATGCCTTTTTCCTCTTTAGGGACCTGCTACATGTGTGTCTTACTGGCCACATCACAGGTAAACCAGGCCTGATTTTGGACCCTGTGATCATGGCTCCTCTACCTTCCTAGCCTTATCTCCTGCCACTTACCAGATGTGTCCTCCTTGCCTCAGTCAGGCTGGTGTCTCCCATCTGGGCTATAGGTCCTCCTTAGACTACCCTGCTGGGCCCTTGTTAGTGTCTTTTGTGTATTAGACTGGTGTGGCCATCACGATTGATTCTCCTTTGGTATAACTAAGCCATTTGGCTCACATGGCAGTAAACAAATCTGCATGGCTTTCAGGGATGTATGATTTACTTACTCTTTAGTTGGGCTCACACAGCTCAATAGTTGAAGGTTTTTTTCTCCTATTTTTTTATTTACTAGTTTGGGCTCCCCTTCACATTTAGTTCTTGGAGTTAATAAGAATTTAAACTGTCAGATTTTTATTATGCCCAGCAGCTCATATTATTAAGGCATTGATATGTTTTTAAGAATTCAGCAACAAAGTATAGATTTTATAGTTCCCCTGCTCAGCTCACCACAATTTTCCAGTGCTCCCCACATTTACCAGTAGCACAATCCAGAGCAATTTCTCTACTTCTGAAATGGAGGACGGAATACAATTAGGAAAATTGGGATGGAGGCACATATTGGCCAGTCTGCTTATTTTCTCCATGGACACTTTTAAAAATGTCCGTTCAATTTTGGTCACTTTGTAATGATTCAAACTATACTTTGTGAACAAGTATTCTTTTAGAAGTTATGCATTTTAGCATCTCTAGGAAGGCCGAGGTGCTGTTTCCCTTTTATGCCCTTATTTTGTATTAAAATTATTTAATTAGGACACTTATATACTTTTTCAATTCTAAAAGCTAGAGAGAGCATGCCCTATTAGAATTTCCAAGTGTGTACATGTGTGCATGTTTGTACTTATACACATTGGTAGTGGAGGGAAACAACTGGACCATGATCTGAATTACAAAGCACGTGGTACAGTGGATGAGGGAGATTAGGGAACTGGGAGGATGATGGACACCTGGGAGGGCAGGCTTGGAGGAGTAAGGAGGGAATTGCCTGAACTCAGGTAGAGAGGGTGAAAGGATGAATTTAGTCTTTTTCTAAAACCAATTTTAAAAATGATTTCCTTGGCTCCAAAACAGGACGAGACAGCTATGTCTCATTTTTCTTGTCTCCTAGTCTCCATTTACAAGAGATAGAATATAGTGTAGTAGTGAAGAAGGTGGTCTGCACTGCATGACCTTGAGCAAGTTGGGCTCAGCCTCTGTCAATTAGGATGTTAACACCTCCTCAAAGAACTGTTGAAGAGATGAAATATGAATATTTAAGACAATGCGTGGAAAGTATTAAGGCTCAAAAGTTAACTAGTAGTAGTAGTAGTAGAATGAATAGGTATTTCTGTGGGTTTCTTTAGTATCAGGCCATCTTTGCTAATATAGTTTCTCTTGTAAGTTTCAAACAATTAAATAGCAACAAAACAAAATGGTAAAATAAAACATTTTAATAAGAGTTTGTGGCAGAGCATAAACGCACCCAGTAGGGAGAAACAGTTTTCCCAAGATTAGTGACAACTGTTTTTGCACCATCACCAATATAGGACAGATAAAATTGTTTATGGACTTTTTTTCTGTGCAAAATTTATTGAGCTATTGTAAAACTTTAACAAATGACAGTTGAACATTTAATATATTATAGGTCTTACAGAAACAGTAGTACATAAAACAGAAGTGGCCCTGAACTTCATGTAGCTAAATATCCAGAGAGGAGACAATCAGATAACAAGTATCCAGCAATACATTAAGTGATTTCAAATTGGGAGAGGTGGGAAATGGGTTCAGGGCAGAGATCCCCAGTCAAGGGACAGGGTTAAATTGGTGAATAAGGGAGGTGATGCTTGAGTAGAGAATGGAGTAAAGGGTGAGGATGAGCCAGTGGCAGGTGGAGGTTTAGGATGAGAGATGGTTATTTGTTAAGGAAGAGTTTGATGTGTTCTTTGATGTGGCTACAGGGTAGGGAGCAGTTTTGGGGGGAAGACTGGCATGGGATGGTGGGAAACAGATGTGGGTCAGATAATTAGGGAATGGAGTCTGTTTATAACAACTGCCTTGGAGAAGTTATTATGAAGTACCCTGAAAATCCCATGGGACAAAAGTCAAATCTTAGCACAAAGTGTGGGTACTATTCATTTTTGGTGTCTGTTTGCTACAGAACTAAGAGTACCTGGGTATCTTTGAGAAGTGGCAGTGCTGGGCTGGCCTCCTGAATTCTTAGCCTGAAGTTCCAATCACAGGCTGAACTGTGAAGCCAGGCCGTGGCCTGTGGCCTGGATGGCATCATACAGAGATCCCCTGTGAAGGTACTAGTGTAGGATCTCAATTCAAGCCTGGAGTTGGTGCACAGCTCTGCATCACCCTGAGCAGGGCTCTCATTAGGTAGGGATAGGACAGAGGAGGACACTGACCTAGGCTGATATCTGGCATGCTGAGTGCTGACTGTTTTTTTTTTTTTTTTCTTTTTTCAACTGTGGAATCATGGCCAAGCCGGGAACAATCCAGAAACTCGGCAATCAGCACTTCTCAATCATCTGTGCATTTGGGAGAAGTTACCATGGACCACTTTATCAATTGTAAATTTCTGATATCAAATCACTGGCCTCTAAAGCAATCAGTTTTGACCAGGAAGGACTCTTTGGAAAGTCTTTTTAAATTAATCACTATTATTCAAACAGTATTCTTTTATTTCATTGAGTATGGAAAAAGGAATTTAATGCTCTGTGGCCACGGTTTGCTTTCTCTGAGTTCTTACCGCCTCTAAGTCTCGAGAGCCCAGATACAGATATACAGGGCTACATTGTAGGCCCAAACTTTAATATGGATTCCCATGGGTCATAGACCAGTTTGGTGTCACCCTGTTATTTTGTACTATAGACAAGAAAAACACAGATATTTCACATTTCCTTTTTCTGGGGAAGGGAGGAGTGTGGTTTTCAAAGATCTGGGTGTAGCCTGATTGCATGGCCCAGTGTAGTGGGTGTGCATATATGTGTGTATACAAATGTGTGTGTGTGTGTGTGTGTGTGTGTTGGTATGTCTCTGTGTTAAGAATGTCTGCATGTTTAGAATTACATTGTCCTTACTCATGAGAACTTCTGATTGCCTAGGCCAGGGTCCAGGGAGGACCTGTGACAGAGGTGGATCACTTTCTGAGGCACAGGGTCTGAGAGGTGGCAAAGCTGGAGTTGAGCCTGGCATTTCTATATTTTTGATGTTTGGACCTGTGCCCTGATAAGGCCACAATGTGTAGTTAATTGTAAAAAGAATGGTTTAGTAACAGTTGTAATGAGGAAACACACAATGCACAATTATTCCAAGTCACTGAATCGAATCTGTTTTTGTCTCTGCAGTTAGCATTTTAAGAAAAAACAAACTTAATTTTTTGCTAACAGTTTGGAAGCAAACCTTATTTTTAAAAGTAAAAATGAAGCAAAATAAAACTAGATTAAAGATAAAATGTAAGTCTAAAATACTTTGTTATGTTTTAAAATCAGGCATTAAATTATGTCAGTAGGAATATGATTCCAAGTTTTTAATACCATTAGTACTTAATTAAAATAATAGCTGTATTAATAAATCTGCTAGTCAGTTTCAAAATTAATTTTTTTCCTTAAAAATAAGCATTATGGCTTTTCAAATTTTTAAATATCTTTTAAATAATGTGTCCTGTTTTCTGAACATTTATAAGTTCAATTTTTATCATTTAGGCTTGTGGGTTCATTTTTCCAAGTGAAGATTATGACTTCCATCATAATCCCTTCTGGCTTGATAAAAATAGTGATTTCTTAATTCCTCTGTATCAGTTGATGGTTTGGGTATAAAGTAAAACAAGGAGCTCAACTGTTAAATACTAATTGGAATAGGCCTTATTGTCCACTATTGCTGTGACAGCTAACAATTTAAGTCTGACATTTAAAGGTAACCTGTTAGATCATGGGAGCACACATACTGAGTTTTTCTATACTTGCTTTAAAAAGTACCTTTATTTAGTGATCAGGTAGATGAGGGTGTGTTATTGGCCTGTCTTTTATCCACAGGGTTAAATTAACTTTGTTGATATACTTTGGCTCTTTCAATTTAACAGCTTGTTACTGCCTCTTTTACCCACTTCATTTTTAAAGGATTGGAGAGAATGGCATTTGCAAACCAGCTTAGGTAGGAATATAATAGAGAATGTAACTCTATTTTGAAAAGTCCTGTCAGAATTTATTAGCTACTTGGTACTGGTGCTTCCTCTTTCCAAAACCAATGTTCATGCAATCCTACCCTGCATTGTGAGATTTTTGTTGCCCTAAGCAGAATTCCTGGCATATTTGTGGCCTTGCCCCTTTAATTTCTGCCAGGTTTCCAAGCCTCAACTGGCTCACTCCATCTCCACAGTAGTGCTGCCTTCACCATTTGCTGCCTTCATCCTGTCTGTAGTAAAGAACTCACTGGGTAAATAAGTTGAACCTAAGGATTGTTCCAGCACACTTCTGCTGCTGGTCTGCATCCCAGTCTTTATGGCTGTCTGCCTGTTATTGTCTTGACCTTAAAATAAGCCTGACAACTTTGCCAATGGACAAATGTTAGATACCCACCTCCCTTCCTTTAGTAAATATACTAATGATAGGTGTTACCTTACTTATATCTACCGTTTTGTTGAAGTGGGTCATATTTCCTAATGTCAACGAAAAAACTTCCTAGGGAGGTGTGTTTCAGGGGTGGGGCAGTGGGAGGGTAGGAGAAGATAAAGAAAACTCCAATTGCTGGCTGTCTGAACAGGTTAAGCTGGCTTACCTGGGATAGTTTGTGTGTCAAGCTGTATAAATATATTGATCTCCAGGACCTCAGTTCATAAAGCAAGCCTGAGAGGGGAAGATAAGGAGAGACGCTCAGAGGTCTTGTGAACCGCACAAGGTTTTCTGTGAGTTAGCCTGTGTGGGCTCCTTGGCTGTCCCATTATTAACTGCATGAATTTGGGAAGGTTTTTTTTGCCTTTCTGACCCTCAGAACCTCCCTCAAAGTGTTGTTTTAAAAATCAGTGTCTGTGTGCCCAGCCTAGAGTCATATTTAATGAGTAATTATTTTTTTACTGTAAAGTTGGCTAATGCAGCAGACTTAGCTGAGTTTCTCAGATCCTGAAGCTTATGAGACTCCTTCTATTTCATACTGCAATATTGCTACCCCGCCTCCCACCAGTTTTTCATCAGCTCTTGGTTTCTCCCTAACCCTTTTTTACCCAGTTGCCTGTGTTGCGTTTGACTGCTTGATTTTGGGGGTTTGGGTCTGGAGAACTTCCTACCCCTCTTTTTAACTATAGCTAAGTGGAGTTTTGTTCAAATTTTTAATGTTGCACAAATAAAATTATTATTTTGGTATTAAGAAAGTTAAATTATTCACTGGGTTACCCTGTTTTTTTTAAGGCATATACTGTAGGATTTTATTTATAAATGTTGAAGCTGCCTTAAAAGATATTTTAAGGGTTGGGGGTGTTGCTGAAAGTCCTGTCCTTGTCTCCAGTGCTAATCCTATAACGAGGACACGGTTTTAAGAAAAAGGAAAAAGAGAGTTTTTTTTTTTTTTTTTTTTTTTTTTTGCTTAGCTAGCAAAGGAGAGATACAGGGACTCCTGTCCCAAAGGCTGTGATTCTTCCCATCTCCGGAACCGGGGGGTTTTTAAAGAGGTGATTCAAAGAAAATGAGGTTAGGGAGGAGAGATCAGGAAGGAGAAGGTTAAGAAAAAGAAAGAGGGACAAAATCAGGGTAAAGTTTAGGGGAAAGAAGATCAGGAAGGAGAAGATGAGGGAAAAGGTCAAGGAGGAGAAGAGGTCAGGGAGAAGAAGGTTGGGGAAAAGAAAAAAACATGTAAGTTTCAAAGCCACAAGAGATATAGTCATAGCATCAAGTGAACCCCTGTTACAGGGGTATAGCTCAGTGGTAGGGTGCTTGACTAGCATGAACAAGGCTGTGGGTTCCATCACCAGCACAGCAAAAAATAAATAAATAAAAGGGACAAAAAGTACTTTCTCAGTCCTCTGTTCCCTAGCTTTCATCATAGCAGTGGGGAAAACTTACCTATGAACAAATATGATTCTTGAAGTAATCTTTAATTTATATTCTCTTTCTCATTTACATATAAATAAAAGGGATTTGAGGTTCTTCTTCAACAACTGGAGTAAGGGTAGTTTAAAGATTAGCTGGAAGAGAAGCAGATGGCCACATTATCAGAAATATTACCCCAAATAAAACTTTCTCAGAAGTGTTTGTTGTGGTATAGGCAGCTCTTTCAATTTACATTTCTATTAACAAGTGCCTTCGCCAGTCATTATTATTACCTTGTTATTGTGGCATGTATAAGTAAATGAATTAGGGCAAGATTTTTCAGGCTGCAGGTTGGTTCACCAGTGGGTCATGAATTCAATTGAGTGACAACAAGAAGCATTTCAGTAAGGTGAAATAAGGAGCAGATAAAAGTGTGCAGCAGGTAGGAAAGGCGATGTATTACTTCTAGAAACTCTTAGTTTTCATTTGTATGTGTATATGTATGTATGTGTGTGTAAAGAGGCTCACATACTGAAAAGTATGGAAGTCATATTTCTGGAATATTTTAGAAAATTTGTCAAGAGTTTTTCAGAGTGCGTTTAACTGTGCCTAGAAAGAAAACAGTTACAGCAGACTCATTCTTAGCTGTATTTCCATCACAGTCTGAGTGGATTCAGAGTGACCTCTTTCAGGGTCTAGGACTTTGATCCTTTATTTCTCTGGCTCCCACTATATCACTGAGCAGGCTCCAAAGCACAGGGGAGTTTGGGAGAACTTGAAAAGCAAAAAGGAGGTAGAAGTACTAACTGCTGATGGGACTGACAATCAGAAGACTAAACTGGAGAAAAAGGAAAAGAGATTCCTTAATGTTGGTAATGTATATTATTATTAAATATAACAGGTTTTAGACATAGTTATACAGAGAATCCCCTTCCCCCCAAAATAATACATTTTGCAAATGAAAAAACAAGGTTATTACTTTAATTATGAAACTTCACAGATGAAATTTTAAAAATAACACATCCCTCCTAATTGTTACATATAACCATTGTGCTTATATATTTTCTAACACAGTGAAGTTTTTAAAAAGTGCTCCCAAATATTTGGACTGTTAGATTAAAAACCAGGGCTGGGGTTCAGTGGTAGAGTGCTTACCTAGCATATGTGAAGCACTGGGTTCGATTCTCAGCACCACATATAAATAAATGAATAAAATAAAGATCTATCAACATCTAGAAAAAATGTTTAAAAAAAAGATTGAAAACCGGAGTGGACAATTTATTTTCAGGTTTTGTTCTTCAAATTCTGAATTGCCTTAAACTTTTAAAGGAATCATCTCATTTTTATTGGCCCTTTTGCTACATTTTACTTTAAATACTTAATCTATTTGAGAAGGCAGAACTATCCTCTTATTTCTAAGCTTTTCAGATTAGTTTTCTTTTTAAAGGCATAAGGGAAGTAATAGCTGTCATGTACATCTGTAGTTTGTTAGAGAATTATTTTATAATTGTTCTTTGGGAAGTATTTTGTGATTTCCTTTATAACCAGTTGTCAGTAAAAGACAAGTTCTTATTATGAATGTGTTGACATGTCGTTCGTTCATGTCCTTCTTATTCAGTTAAAATAACCAGAAGTTTCTATTTGTGTGGATTTAAAAACCAGTACTTTTGCTGGGGATATAGGTCAGTGGTAAGGTGCTTGCCTAGCCTACATGAGGTCCTGGATTTAACCTCAGTAAAAAAAAAAAAAAAATTAAACGAACAAACTATAACAAATCCAGGTACTATTAAAGGAAACATCTGACTTTTGTGACAAGATCTGTGAAAGAAGTCAGAGCCGATAGGCAGTTTCTGAATATTGCTTTCTTGGTTAATGAGTCCTGTTGCAGCAAAAGAAATGAAAATATTTACAATTTGGATAAATTCAGAGTGAGCAGCAGAATTCTCCATTTCTTGTGGAAGGTGTCTGGCATGGCATCTACTAAAGAATTACCATCCTATTCTATTCTTGTACTTAATCATGGTGGCTACTGTATGATTTAAGTCTTAATGATATGCCGAAACTTTGGGAAGATGTATTTGACATTATTTGCAGCATTATTAGGTAGTAACAGCTTTGATTGAAGTGCCACAAACTTCCAGAGTGAATAGGCTAATGGGGGATGTTGACACATGGGACCAAAGCCCTAATACCTAGTGTCCAAGGACTTGGGAGCTGTAGACTTAGTAGTTGGAGGTTGGTGTTCTAACACATTTGTGTGTGAGGGATGCAGTTAGTTTTAAGAGAGAGAAAAAGGAATTTACTTGAGGATGGAAGATGGTGAGTAAATAGGAGATATTGCAGCAGTATTAAGTGATCCTTAAAAGCGTCTGGCTTAAATGAAGATGAATCACATCACTCTGCTTCTATAGGACCCGGATTATGAGTGTCTCTGTTTGTTGTCACTGAAACTAAGCATTGTTTCTCTAAGGCCCTTTCCCACTCCCCCAGAGTGAAGTGGTTATGTTTTTCAGATATTGTGGCACCTGATGTCTAGATGTTTGAATGTGGTCTTTTTTGTTTTTAGGCTTTAATTATTGGTTCTCCTTGTTTGCCAAGTGTATAGCTGTCATTTTTCCCTATTTGGGTTTGGAAGGTTTCCCCAGACAAATAGTCCACCACTTGAGCAGGGCCCTGTGGGGAGATCAGTGCAGCTTCTGGGCCTGGGTGCACTGTGACACGGGTGACTATAATCAGTGTTTATGGTGTGTCAATGATTTCAGGGAGCTGAGGTTGCCTGGGTTTTGTTTTCTGTGACTCTGGGAGTCAGCCTGTGGGAAAATGGTAAGGCCTGTCATTCAAAAATACCAAGCCTCTGGAGGGAGTTGAATTCATGTACAGAGTTCAAGGGAGAGAGTTCCAAGTGGTGTAGTGCACTCCCCTGTTCCGGCACCCACACTCACTGCTAATGTGTTTACATTTGGACTTTTGCCCAAACCCCCTTCTCTTGAAAAGAATTATCAAATAGAAAAGCTAAGGCTGAAAAGACTTCTGTTAGCAAGTCTGCATCTGTTATTACTGCAGCTTTCACTCTGGATGGCAGGAGTACCAGACACTTCTGAGAAATTGCCTTGCTGCAGTTTCCCTTTCAGCTTTGGAGCTGAGGTTCCAGGGTAGCTAAATGTAGACCAAAGAGCCCCTCATGAGGAGCTGGCCTCCCTTTGAAGGTGGTTGAATTCGGTGTATTTCGTGGTCTCCTCAGGTTGCTGTAATAAGTCTTGACCTGGTGCTTCATCAGCATTTACAGAGGCTGGAGGGCTGAGGGCAAGAGGCAACTGCTTGGGTTCCTGGCATCTTTGCTCGTGTGCTGGAGTGTCAGGGGTGAGATGCGTGTGTGGTGTGGTGGGAGGAGAGAATGTAGAGAGCAAGCTCTGGTCTCTTTCTCTTCTTCTGAGCACACTAATCCCATCATAAGGGGTATACCTGATAATTTCATCTGCATCTAATCATCTTCGAATAGTCCCACCTTTAGATATTGCCACCTGGTGGAATGGATTTTGAACTTCAACATATGAACCAGGGGAAACACCAGCTGCAGTCCTTGAGGGTACATTGGTGAGGCAAAGTTGATTGTCTACCAGGTAGCCATTGATGTTCCTCTTCACTGCTGATATGCCAGGCTTACATATCCTCAGCTTCCTTTGTAACTGGGTGGTCACATGACACAGTTCTGGCCACTGAGATGCATGAAGCCCCCTTAGGACTTCTGGGAGTGACTTCTCTCCAGATGTAGAGAGCCAGTGAGGAGCTTTCCCTGCCTTCCCCTCCTCCCCTGATTCAGGGGCTATGAGGTGGGTGGGGCAACGAGGACAGCCTGCACTGTCTCACTTCAGCATTCTTCTGTGAGCTAAAAATGGACCTCTGTGGTTTCAGCTACCTGTTTTTAGGTGTTAGATGCACTCCAGAACATTCTCATTGAGCATCTGTGCGGGAAAACCTTCCTCCTTGTGGAGTTGGCAGGAGTCTTAGGAAGATCTGGTTTCTGAGGTCTTCCTTTACTCCCCACCTGGGGTGTACCCAGTGTACCATGGCATCATGTTGTGTCCTTGATGCCCTTATCCACAGGGGACTTTATCTTTCTGCCCACTAGATTTTAGGGCCCACCTCCCTATACTTAGGAGGGACATAGTGAATATTTAAATAGGTAGTTCTGTGGTTCTGTCTTGTAACAACTATTGGGGTACCATTCCTGTTTTGCTTTTGGTGTCCTCCATAATGAAAGAACTGTTTGTTGTTCACATTCAGAAAGCCCACGAGGCAGCCTGAAGAGAGTAAGTGGGAAAACAGACTTTAATTAAAAGTACCTGGGCTGCACAAATAGCTGCTCTCAAGGGTC
This sequence comes from Spermophilus citellus, assembly GCF_964194105.1. NCBI lineage: Eukaryota > Metazoa > Chordata > Mammalia > Rodentia > Sciuridae > Spermophilus > Spermophilus citellus. The sequence goes on along the minus strand of NC_138187.1, from coordinate 62,819,412 downwards.
TAGTTAGAGACAGACAGTCCTCCCAAGGCATGCCCAGTCCTCACATTCATTTTTCATTGTGAAAACAGAAATCAAATAAGACTCACCTTATATTCTTTTAATTATGAAACATTTTTAATCATACAGAAAAACATAACCATGGCCATTGTTTCTGGCATGAAAGTCTCTTTTTTCTTTGTAAGAGTGAAATTTGCACATAATGTAATGTTTAAATATTAAATTGTTATTTTGTTAATTGGAAGTTTTCTGGGCAATTGCTTAACTGTGCTGTATTTCAGAGTAAGACATTAAGTTGAGTAGTTGAAAGTCAGCATACTTTCTTCCATGAGGGAGAGGCACTTAATTCACAGTATGGCTGAAATGTAGACATTTGAGATGAAAAGTTATAAAATAATGGGGTACTGGTTGTTTTACCCAGAGAAGTGGTAAGTTAGGATTTAGGTTTGTGAACCTTTTATGTAAAGTTCTTTCTACTTTTACCACACATTGCTATCTTATTAAGACAAAAGTATCTCAAATCACATGTCCCCAAATCACTAGGAACACATATGTGATGATAGAGGTGGTGTCTTCTTCTGCATCAGCAGAACTTTACCCCCAGAGCAACCTAGATATTGTCTTGGAAAGGCAGAGGTGGTCTGGTGCCTGTGCTGAGGGACCTGAAGGTGTGATTGTGGAGATGGGGCCAGATCTGGTTGGATGTGGTTAGAGGCAGGCACTGTTTGGTAATTGGGCAGCTTAGCAATTTTTATCTGGGAGCAGGAGACAGGTGGCGTTAGAATGGTCACTTAGCAATCACACATATTAAGGAGAAAAAGGGGAAGTCTGCTTTTTGTCATGGTGGAAATTTGAGTCCTCTGTATCCCATTTTGAACCTCCTTCAGGTTCTGCTGGAGATGTTGGGGTAGAGCTGTCCATGAAACTTGTCTTTTCTTCTCCAGTTGTCAGTGGGGCTGATTTTCATATTTTCAACAACTTATTATTTAATTTTGTCGTGAATACTGATGTTTGGGGAAGGGTAGGTTTCAATAGAAGGATGAGTTGGTAAGTAGAGACTGGAGAGGATTTCCGATGTGACTGGGTCTAAGCATTCACTGATTCACTATGAAATATGATATATCAAGAACTATGGGGCTGGGGATGTGGCTCAAGTGGTAGCGCGCTCGCCTGGGATGCGTGCGGCCCGGGTTCGATCCTCAGCACCACATACCAACAAAGATGTTGTGTCTGCCGAGAACTAAAAAAATAAATATTAAAAAAATTCTCTCTCTCTCTCTCTCTCTCTCTCCTCTCTCACTCTTTCTTTAAAAAAAAAAAAAGAACTATGTAATGTTTTGAACGACCAACAATAAAAAAAGAAAAATAAATAAATGGTCATATTTCAAATTACACCCTGCCCCCGCCAAACAAAAAGGCAAATTGTCATGATGATGTTGTACTATTCTAAAATTTGGCAGGCTGCAGAAGCAGATAAAACTGTGGTGCTTTTATTAAAGTACAGTTGTAACTTAAATAGATTTTTATAGTTTTCAGAGATGATAGCCAGTTATTGATCAGGATAATGGTGATGTTAGTCGTGGTGCCAGAGACACCCCCAAACAGTAGGAAATAGAGAAAATCGATTTAGAAAACTTAAAAGGACTGTGGAAAGTGGAGGCCATGTGGTAGACTGATGCATGGACCAGAGGCAGCTCCTGGTTCTGGTCTAGGCCTTGCCAACTTCTCTGCAAACTTAGTCATTTCATCTCCTTGAGCCCCAGTTTCCTCTTTTGTACAAATGACAGGTTGGACAGATAACCTCAGTGTTACTTCTGAAATTTCTCTTATTAAGTGCTTTTAAAGATAAGAGTCTCTTCTTTTGAGCATGTTAGTTTGGTCAGTTAGGCTTGGTCATGAATTTTATGGAATTATTATTCAGCTCTTGAAGACAGGAATATTGGAAGCTTTGAAAGCCAGTCCAGCAGGAAGTTTTTTCTGTTCTGTGGTTTCCTTCCTCTCAGGAGTGACTGAGCCTAAACCAACCATATTCCCAGTCCATCCCCTTTGTAGTTTCCTGAAATGAATGGCTGAGGTGTTTCCTTCTCAAAAAATAACATGCAATAAAAGTGCCAGGGGAGGCTTTTCTGTTCAAGAATTTGTGGCTTAGGGATAAGGTGTGATAACTTTTGTAAATTTGAATCCTATGTATGCAAAATAACAATTAAATATTTAAACATTACATTATGTGCAAATTTTGAAGTAATGCAGAATCCAAAGGAATTGATCAAAAGTTGCATAATTTCAAAGACAGTAGACCATAGGGTTTGTAAACTCTTGTTTATGGAATTGCCATATGGCTGCTCCACTGTGGCTGGCAGTAGAAACATCTTATCTGTTAGCTATTCCTAATGGACATGAGAGTTTCTAGTTTGGGCTGATATTTAATGTACACTTAGATCTAAACATCTATTTATAGCCTTCAAATATGTCAGCCAGGTATTCAACCAGAGGTATATTAATGGTGGTGCTAGTGATAATGCGAAAACAGTCTTCCCACCACCATCACCCTGTAACAGAAGTGCTAAGACACTAGGAAGGAGATCAGATTATACCTGGAACGCACCATGTTCTTCATTTAGCAGAAAGAGTACAGAGGACACTTCCAAACCTGAGAGCTAATGTGGACAGGCCCTACAGTAAAGTGGTTCAAGCATGGACTCTGGAGTGAGCTGCCTATGCTACCACTCATTTGCTTTGTAGATTTCCACAAGGTCCTCAGCCTCTCTGGGCAATGGGGTGGATTTAATAACTTCCTCAAAGTTTGTGTGGCACAGGATACACATTATGGAAATAGATTGCCGGGAGCATCCCAGATAGATGATTCAGTAGATCTCATTTTTAGAGACAGTACTTCTTGCTACACATTTGCTACACATTTACAAATTTGCATTTGACAAATTCCCTGGTCCTGGTGGTGGTGCTGCTGCTGGCTCTGAAACAGCACTTTGAAGAGCTCTTTGCTCTGCATTTAGACACCCCACCACCACCACACACATACATGTAGGCATTTTTTTTTTCAAAACAAAGGGCATATTATTTTGGAATCTTGTATTTTTCTCCCACTTAATCTATCATGAATATTTCCTTTTCATAACTTACTCTAATACTATCTGATTTTGATGCTGCATTATATTCCCATTATTTGATATTTAAATATCTTTTTCCATTTTTTTACTATCATAATTGCTAGAAAAAGTATTCTTATGCATACATTTTTGTCTATATCTTTGCTTATGTCTTTGGTAAATTCCCAGAAGTGGAATTTCCAGGTTTAAGTATATGTACATACACTTTTGCCACGTATTATCAATAGACTCATCAAAAAGGAAGCTGTAAAAATTATCTTCTTAAAAGTACTCTATGAGGGTAGATCCTTAGTTTCTAAACATAAGGGATTGTGGAGAAAAAAATTAACTTTTTTCATGTGTTTGGGTTTTAGTGGAATTAGGCAAGAAGAATATCCATGGATTTTTAGAGTAAAGGCAAAGAAATGTCAAGAAAAGCTAAGGGAGGAGTGATAAGGCTGAACTGTGTGGCTTGATTTCAGGGTAGATTTTGGGCTTCAGACTTGAAATAATATAATGCTATAATATATAGCCACTGTATGTGATTTTATACAAGGAAGAATAAATACTGCTTTATTTTTACTTATCATATATATATATATATATATATATTATCAAATATATATATATATATATTATCAAATATATATATATATACACATATATATATATATATATTTGCTATTGCTAGTTCAAGAGTCTGCATTTCTTTTTTTATTGATTTAAAAAAAATAAATGACAGTGGAATGCATTACAACTCTTATTACACGTATACAGCACAATTTTTCATATCTCTGGTTGTATATAAAGTATGTTGACACCAATTCGTGTCTTCATACATGTACTTTAGATAATGATGTCTATCACATTCCACCATCCTTGCAAGTCCCCTGCTCCCTTCTTTTCCCTCCTACCCCTCTGCCCTATCTAGAGTTCCCCTATTCCTCCCATGCTCCCCCTCCCTACCCCCACTATGAGTCAGCCTCCTTATATCAGGAAACATTCAGCATTTGTTTTGGGGGGATTGGCTAACTTTACTTAGCATTTTCTTCTCCAATGCCATCCATTTACCTGCAAATGCCATGATAAGGGTCTGCATTTCTAAAAATGTGTTTCTTGTTTATGATATCTAGGAGGCCCCTGGATTTGAAGTTTGGGTTTAATAAAAACAAGTCCACTTTCTGTTTCTATGTGAACCTTCTCTCTAGCCCTGGGTCAAGCAGTTGAGAATCTTCAAGGGGGAGGAGATCAACAGATAAACTGAACTTCTTTATTATCACGATGTTTAAGTGGTAAGGAATCTCAGGGGTCATGTGATGCAGCCTTCTCTTTATACAGATAAGGAAATTAATTTTTTATTTTCAATTGAGCTTCAACATATACAAGTTTTTTGGTTCTTTTTAAAGTTTTTTAGAATCAGTCTTGAAACATCATTGTCTACTTTTTATTTTATTTTTTTCAGAAAGAGATGAGCTTTTGAGACTTGAAGTGGCTGAATGTTTGATGGGCAAAGCAGGGACAGACAGTGAAGCAAAAATAACAAGAGTGGCCACAGCTGCCTTGCTCTGCTTGGGGTAATGAGTTGACTTAAGGTGGCCTGCCCTACTCCTGCTGTGGGTCCTCACTGCCTGCCTGTCCCAGTGGAGCCAGCTCAGAGCTGCACACCACTCCCTCCCTTCTATAGTGTACCCCCCTGAAGCTTCAGAGCCACCTTGGTCAAAGAATAGCTCTCTTCTGTGCCAGTCCTGTGATTTTTAGATTTACTCATCAGTTTCCTTATTGCAATTTGAAAAACTGCTCTCCTCTTTTCCCTCCAGTAAGAAACACATGTCAGTGATTTCTTTGAAAAGCAGCAGCCACTCTAAACACAGACTGTGCCTTTTACCACTGGGTGACACTGTTAGACCACAGAATACTCTACTGGTAGAATTAAGGAGTCCTCAAACTTCAGATTTCATCAAACTACTTTATGTAGGAGAGAGAACTCTTAAATCTAACCTTAACATTAGTCATTTATCACATGTTGTGTGATAAGTGTAACTTATCAGTCTAAGGCAATTTTAAAGCCAATGAGTTTAAAGTAATCAGTTATTAATGAGACCCATTAATTGGACAGCACTTCAGTTGCTTAGAGGTTTGTGCAATTTAACGTGCTGCATATTAATGAGCTACTGATTATTTCATGGGAATATTTATGCAAGCCAGTGTTCTAATATTTATTTCCCGCCACACAACAATCTGAAAAAAAAGAAAACAATCTGTTATCTTTGTGTGGCAGAAGACTATTTGCCCATGCATAACAATTAATGTTATAGACTTGTAGTGAGGATTTTATTGAGCTGCCTTATTCAAGATGGAGTATAAGCTGTTGGTTAGCAAAAGAGGCATTGATTCCTTGTACAGATGTGTAACAAGAAGCATTGACTCTAACTTGTTGTGAGCACCTGCAGGATCAAGTGAGGGCAGGGACTTTGTTCAAACTTAGGTTGTCTTGTTCTGTTCGCAACCTCTTCTTAAATCCAAGGTCCATACTTCTAGACTTGACCTGAGTATTAACTGGTCAAATTCAGTTGAGGAAAACATGATATATAATTCTGAGGATAAGAAATAAGGAAGAGTCAGGCCATCCCTTTGTGGGCTTCATGTGAGTGATGAGAAAAGTTTAAATTTAATTCTAATAGAAGCAGGCTTCAGTGTCCTAAGAGAGGTGTCAGCAACATCAGTAGAGATATAAAGAAGTGATGCTCAAGAGGAATCAGTGAAGACTTCATGGTGGGGGTTATTGTATTCGGATGCACTGAGCTTCTGCCTGTGCTTCATTTATTCCATACATTTTTACAAATTGCCCACAGTCTGACACGAAGCACCTGGCTGGAGAATGCAGTGGGGAGTAAGACCAGAGGTGCTTCAGCCCCTGCCCCGCCCAGGACTCAGCTAATGCCATGAGAAATCAACAGCTCAAGTATCTATTAGGTTTTCATCTCCTAGATGTCCTGTACATGAGTCTTTGGGCACATGATGGAAGTCAATAAGAGGCCACTTCCTTGCTTCGGAGACTCACATCTGTGTCCTTGCAGGGGGATAACACAGATCCACCTGGAATAATATAGCTCACAGGGAAGCGGGGGAGTAAGGAGTCAATCCATGGGTACAGGGGAATATCAAGATTTCATGCAATAGTTCAAGTGAGGGAGATAACCCCACAAGGGGCATGGTTTGTGGAGAAGCAAGCTTTGTACAGGGCTTTCAAAGTGCCTGTGTTTTTCATTGACCAGGAGGAGGGAATTCCACCCAGGTGGAAATGTGGAAGAGAGGTGGAGATAGGGATGTGCATGGGTTTTCTGGGACTGGTTTATTAGAGTAGGGGTTTGTGCTGGAGAGCAGGAGCCACAAGTTTAAAAAGGTAATTGAGGACCCAATGTAGAGAAACATAAAAGGGAGGCCAGGTAGTTGAACATGATATCCCCCACTGACAGTGCTGTGTGGCTTGGAGGCTTCTGATATGATTAAATTAGGCAGTGCATTGGATTTGACTGAGGGTGCAGCTGGATTTTAAGGAAGGGCCACCAGGAGGATGGAGTTCAGTTAGGATCTAATTGCATGATACTGAGAATTGAAGGGTGTGGGGACGGAAACCCAAGACTCTAGCAGTGGCAAGAGAATGATTTTCAAATACTTTTATGAGAAAGAATTGATGATTTGATTCCACATCAAGGGTGAGGGATAGGACATTGTCAGAGATAACTTAAGTTTGAAATCTGGATGATGATGCTTTTGAGAAAATAAGGAAGTTAGGGGAGCACAGCAAGGGATTATTTCTGACAATGGGAAGATAGTGTGAGTGTGACAGAGAAGAGCTTCAGTCTTAGTTTGCCTGAGGTGATCACCACTGCAGTGTCAGCTCAGTTGGGGGGGGGGGATTCCTGTCCTTTCTTGAACCTGGACCTCAATAAATGGTGAGCAAGGTGGAGCTCAACTCTTCACATGTTGATTGAGGTGAATGTTCCAGTATGCAGTTTGGAATTTTAGACCCAGAGCTTAGGAATGTGGGAATGGCCTTCATATCTACTCTAGAAATGGGCCACAAAATGGAAGGTGGGTAGAGTGCACAGAATCTTCAGAGGCAAGCCAGAGGGAAGGGTACAGGGCTTCAGACCTATTCCTGGACAACTGAGGCTCTGGGAAGGAAGGGGAAGCTTGGGGCAGACCTCAGAGAGGATGGCCAATTGAGCTTGCTTTGAAATCCAGAAGGAGATGGACAACAGCTTCAAGTCCACAGTGTGGCTGAAGTGAATGCCACCCATGAAGAGGCTGGAAGCTGCAGAGTCCTGAGGAAGTTCCCCTGGATACAGTTGGTTTGGGGAGTGGGACCATGTTCTGCAGGCAGTAAATGTTTGAAGAATGGCATTGTTATTTGTTAGTGATGGAAGTAGCTTTATTTTCCGTCTCTGTCTGCTTCATGGGTCTCAGCCCTTGTGGATAGACCTGAGGGCCAGAAGCAGAAATTTTATATGAAATAACATCTGACTAGCCAAGGGCTACAATCAGCCCCTATCGAGTGGCTGGTAAAGAAACCAAGGCCTTCTCAGGGTGACATTTCTCTAGGTTAGCCCCTAGGCCTAGCCATTTTCCTGAATAAACACAGATGCATTTGTGTGGTTGATTTTAAGCCACCCTGCTTTTGTAATATAGATGGCACTAAAGGAGCTAGACATACAGTACCACCTACATAGGCTTCAGAATCAGCTTGTAAAGGACTGTGACTTGCTGCCTGTGGACAGCTGTGCTGTGTGTCACCAGGGCTGCATGCATGCCGGTTGTCTGGTCACCTGTCTCTGTTTTTGTATAGATGCACTGCTATTGGACAAGGTTAAGGAGCAGTTCTCTCCCTGGGCACTTTGCCCAGAATTAGGGTGTTAGTGCATTCTACCAGGGAATTCTAGAATCCGCCCTGAAACAGAGAGAATATGTATGGTTCATGTCTCATATCCTCAGATGTGTTTGGGTAACTGTACGGAAATAGTCACCAAGGATCAGTTTCTTGCCAGGACAGGGGATGTTACAATTGGCCAAGGGCCCTGAAGAATTTTGTTCACCTCTTAAACCCTTTTCACTCTGTCTCCTGACCCAGCAGTTTAAGCATCCCCAGCTTTCATTTATTGGACCCTCAGCATCACTTCCTTCTGACCAGGCCATGAGGAGTGCTTGAGAGTGGGTAATGAGGAGGAGGCGTAGGTGCTGAACTTGGACATGGTGCTCTCTGAAATCCAGTGGGATCTTGGGTGCTTGACCTTGGCATATATGCTCTCTGATCCTCCTGCCATCATCTTACTTTCTTTATAGCCATTGTACATGTATGAGCAGTTTCTGGTTACATGTGAATATAAATGCATGAATAGGATAGAAAATTGGTTTTAAAGATGCTAGCTAGTATAGTAAACTTTATGTTTAACATCAAGAGCATGGGATATAGAAGTATAAACTGGTATAGTACACTTTAGGACATTTTGTTATCTGTCTGCAGCCCGTTGTGTATCACTTTCCATGGGGTTACATTGAACATTATGCAAAACATAATGAGATCTCCCCTATTGTCTGTTTTGGCCTTTTTTTTTTTTAATGGAGTTTTATCAGTGGGTGGCTTAGTTCAGATTTCTCAAGGGACTTTGGAGTTAAATAATGTTTATTGGGTTTACTTGATGTTTGAATAATTTAACTAAGAGTTATTATGATTTTATAGATCCTTCATTCGTGTAATTGCTTTGTGCTCAGGACAGTTATTCCCAGTGGAAACCAAGACACTAAGAGAAGTGACTATCATCATAGATAAGAAGACTGAAGCCCAGACATTGGGAGAGTCTCAGGATTCTCCAGGCACTGGCAGGCTCAGGATGCCCACTGTAGTCTGATTTGGCCTTGCCTTATCAGGTATTTTCTTTTCCTTCTTCCACTTTCTACCTATCTGTCCCTTCTCTGTCATCCTTCTAGGTCCAGATTGGAAAAATGAACAGAGGCCAGGACTACCTTCATCCACATAACTTCTTTGTCTAAAGTAGTAGACTTGCAGTATATGATCATCTGTTTTGTTAGCACATTACTTAATGGAGAGTTATATTAGTGAATTCATTTGTTGGGATTATTTAACTGGGTTATTTAACCCAGTTTGTTAAGCATTTACCATATGGGCAGGTACCATGAATAGTAGATGTTTTCCAGAAGTACTTTCAGTGTTTAAAACAACTCTGCCACTGTAGGTATGTTGGTTCAGGTTTCCATTTGTGGAAATAAGGTTCAGATTAAGTAATTGGTATAAAATGACATAAATGACCTAAGCAGGATCCTATCTGGGATGACTGGTTCTCAAATCTGGCTCATTTTTCCGTTAACCACATAACTTCTTGTGGAGGACAGTTTAAGATGGATGAAATCACTAATTTGTAATAATGCAGCAGGAACCAAGTAAATTTCTAGGTGGTAATTTTTAAAAAAATATTTTTAGTTGTTGATGGACCTTTATTCATTTATTTATATGCAGTGCTGAGAATCGAACCCAGTGCCTCACACATGTAAGGCAAGAGCTCTACCACAGCCACAACCCCAGCCCTCTAGGTGGTAATTTTAATAGCTATTTTATATGAGCTGTATTTATGAAGGTGTATCACACCTACAGAGAAAGGCATGCACCAAAAAAGTACCTGTAGATGAATTTTTGGAATGAATGCCCCTGAGTAACCAGAATTCATGTCAGGAAACAGAACACCATACCCTAAGAGTCCCCCTCTTGAAAAACCTTCTCTTCATTATCTACTCTCAAGATAAACATTGTCCTAATATCCAACACTCGAGGGTGTTTTTGCCTATGTTTCAACATTGCATACATAGGATTACCTAATAAATGCTCCTTTGGGCCCTCTTAAATTCAGCATTGTATTTGTGAAATTCAGCTATGCCCTTGCTTGTGTTTTTCACCCATTCATTCTTAACTGCTATATAGTATTCTATTGTTTTAGCACAATACAACATATTCATTCATCGTACTGTCCATGGACATTTGGATTGCTTCTAGCTTTTGTCTATTTTGAAACGGTACTGCGGTAGAAATTCTTATAAGAATAAATATTTTGTGCTGCTATAAACATTGATGTGGTTGTGTCCCTGTAGCTAAACTGTGGAACCAACCTAGATGCCCCTCAGTAGATGAATGGATTTAAAACATGTGGAATATATACACAATGGAATATTATTCAGGAATAAAAGAGAATAAAATCATAACATTTGCAAGTAAATGGATGGTGTTGGAGAAAATAATGTAAAGTGAAGTTAGCCAATCCCCAAAAACAAATACTGAATGTTTCCTCTGATATAAGATGACTGACCCATAATGGGGTAGGGAGGGGGAGCATGGGGGGAATAGACGAACTCTATATAGGGCAGAAGGGTGAGAGGCGAAGGGAGGGGGCAGGGGATTAGCAATGATGGTGGAATGTGATGGACATGGTTATCCAAAGTACATGTATAAAGACATGAATTGGTGTGAACATACTTTATATACAACCAGAGATATGAAAAATTGTGCTCTGTATGTGTAATAAGAATTGTAATGCATTCCATTCTGCTGTCATGTATTTATAAAATAAAATGAATTAAATATTTTAAAAAAGAAAAAAATATTTTAAAGAAAATGCCTTTCTAGCCTCCTGTCCCCATTTTCATGTTACCTTTTATAAGATGTTTTCAGTTTGGGATTGTAATGCTATTATATTAGAAAGCTTCTGAAATCATGTCGAGAGGCAGAGAATTCTTCCATCTATTTTCCCAGTCCAGAAGCATGGAATGCCTGAGAGCTTCTCGTTGGAATCAGACAAACTTGGGTTTGAATCCTGGTTTTTGTCCTTCCATGTCTGTAACCTTGGGCAGCAGTAATTAAGTTATTGTTATTAATCACTGTTCATTACCAGTGACAGCACTAAAACCACTAACATTTATTGAAGGTGCACTGTGTGTTAGGCAATGAATTTGTAAGCATTTCTCATTTACTCTTTCTAAAAATCTGTGAGATTATCTGTCATTCCTTTTCGAACTAGTGAAGATGCTTACCCAAGATCACCCTTCACAGTAAGTGAAGAGCTAGCCTGTAGAACCAGTCAACCTAATGTGGAGCCCTGTCTCAACTGTCCACCTCAATTGGAGAAAACAGGGAAGAAGAACCTCTATTCAAGGACCCAGGAGGCTTGAATGGTGGGGAGGAGCTTATGTACACATATAAGAGAGACACTCAGAATGGGCTCCTTTTATCTCATGTCTATAAATGGCAAATACTTTTGGTGTGTGTTTTTATTAACAGCACTGAGTGTCCCATGAGGCATTGTGGCTCCTCCTCATGCTGTCCTTATGACAGCATAGTTGGCATTCAAACTCAGGACACTCAGGGCTTTGCCCATTGCCACCTACCTCATGGCCCCACCTCACCCCGACCAGCTTATCTTGGATATTGGTGTGTGTTCTGACTTCTGGATATTTCTTGTCCTGCGTCTCTTCTTCCTTTCCCATCTTCTAAATATAAAAATGTGCTTTATTTTAAAAAAATGCATTTTGGGGGGATGAAAAAACTGATGAGAAAATGAATTTGATATTTTCCCAAGAGCATCACTATTTGACATTTGTACAGCAGCATATGGGACAAATTCGTTGAGAATTCTCTCTTGTTTATAATGACTGACTTGGGACTGTAGGGTCTCTCCTATAGCAATAATGGAGCTTGGCAAAGTACGAAAAAATATTTCTTCCCTTATGTGGATTGCTCTCATGGGGCATCTTTTCTAAGCTTTAGGGGCTGTAGCCCCAGAGGTCCTCTGGGCATTTGTCTGATGCCTTTAGGTGCCACATGATGTCATAGTGTACTGGTCCAAGGCTGAATTTTTAGGTTTGCCTCAAGGCCAGGCAGGTCAGGAATTTGTCAGCTGAAGCCAAGTGCCTTGGGAGAAATTCCTATCTTTAAATTCATTCTCCTGGCTGTCTAGAAACTCTGAGTACTAATGGAGATTGCTTTGGATCCAAGAGTGCCTGCCCTTTTTCAGGCTGATGCAGGCCTGGAATTTACCAGCCTCCAATCCTAAGTATCTTGGGTTTCTTGAGGTCTTGCCAGAGGATGCCAGAATCTCCTAGAGACAGCCTGGGAAATAGATTCTCTGCAAGAAATCCTTGGAATACTTTTAATTTTTCATGAGTTGTAGCAGTTCAAAAATATTCAGGGCTGGGGCTGTAGCTCAGTGGCAGAGTGCTTGCCTAGCATGTGAGGCACCGAGTTCAATCCTCAGCACCACATAAAAAAATAAATAAAATAAAGGCATGCTGTTCATCTATAATTATAAAATAATATTTTTTTTAAAAAATGTGTTTAGTCTAGACTGGTTGTAGTACACCTGTAAATTGTGGGCATTGCTATAGGATAAATGACTTTTAAACAGAATTCAAGTATGAATGCTTCCAGGGAGAATTTGTTTTTTAATATTTAAGTAAACATGAAAATTACCATAATCTCTGTTCTGATTTTTAAATCTCATCGCATTAGCTTTCAAATTTTATCTGTTTGACATAGAAATATGCAAGGATAGAGCCAAAGTAATATGATGGGGAAATTGTTGCAATGTGTTTATGAGCCCAGTTGTGAAAGTGTTCAGCAGACCTGGGAAGCAACCAAAATGAAATACTTGGGGTAGGCATAGAGCTGGGTCCAGAATGAACTTTGAAAGAGAGTGGGGGGAAAAAACCAAAAACTCAAAATCCATCTGTTAGGATGGGATTTCTTGATCCTTTGGGCTAGCCAAGTTTAGTAATGACTTTCATTTTCAGAACTTAAAAGCATAATTCTCATCGGGTGGCATTTTTAGGCATGCTTTTAGTATTTGCTAAAATGCAATTCTGTTGTTATTCAACTGCTTAAAATCTTTCAGGGAGTTCCATACACCTCCCCACAGCATAAAAAGGCCTTTTTTTTTTTTCTTGCTACACTCCAACACCCTCGCTGGAGCCATTAGAACCATTAGCCATGGAATGGAGCACCTTGATAGTGTGATAAACCTTTTTGTGCTTTTCAGCAGTTTCTTAGGTTTGTAGCATGAATGTACCTGGGAACCATTGAGTTTACCAGCCAGAAAGTCTATGGATATTTCAACTGAACTTGTGTTTTTGAAGAATCCAAGGCCTAGAGAGAAATAGTTTTGTATTCAAGGTTACTGAGACCTCTAAATAAAACATTTGATGGTGTTGGTGACATAGCTTGGCTAGTAATAGCTTCTACTTACTGACTGCTCACCTATGTCTTCTGTGTCAGGAATTATAGAGAGTACCTACATATATATTTCAATCAATTCTTGCAGTAATATTCATTGTAAAATGGGGAATTAGGTTCAAAGAAGGTAAGCTGTGTCTAAGATTTTGAATCAGTTTTGTTTCTCCTTCATTGAGCAGACCCTGGTTTTCTTTCATTGACTCGATACTTTTTGAAAAGTTACTTTATAGATCAGTGACTTGGCCAGTAGAGTATGACAATAAAGTCTTTGTGCTTATTTCTAGGAGATGTTTCATGTAGTAATACCACCTTGAAAAGTGCTTTCACTTCCAGGTTTTCTCTGTCATCTTTCCTCTCAGGCTTCTGGATTACTTGATGCTCTGTGCAGAACCCTCTGCCTGGCCTACCAGCCCTTTCAGCGCTGTACTTAGTTAATATCCAGGCAGCTCAGGGGCTCCCTCTACTGGTAGTTAACCCATGTCTTTGTTACTTTATTGAAGTAACACACTGAACAAATACAAGTGGTTTAAGAATAAAGGTGTAACCAGAGTGGTCTTTGTGGTGAAAGGGATGGTAAGATTTATGTTCCAATCCTGAATCACAAGGTGGTAATCAATGAGTACCAGGAAAAGAGAACAAAGAAAGTTCCATTGTTGTTAGAGTCTGGATAGTTTAATTACTGGAAGAGCTGACATTTATCTGGATTTGAAAGGACACTGAGATTTGGCTTTTGGAGATCCAGGAATGGAGCAGAAAGAGGGTGATCATGCATGCTGGAGGGAACAGAGCTTACAGAGGCATGCTGGGAGAGTGAGGGAAAAGGACTCAGGAAACTAAATCTAAAGTGAAGTCAGAAAAACATCAGTCTGTTCACCACCTGCACTGCAGCCATCCTGGGCTGAACCTCTTCTGGAGGGTTGTGCTAGCAGCACCCTGATTCTCTCCCTGCCTTCCCTCAGTCTGTTCCAAGCCCAACCACTGTAGCAGTGACCTTCGGAGGCAATCTTCTGTTGATTTGGTGTCATGGAGATTATCTGTGCGTTAGAGCTGAGAAATAGGACCTTTTATGGAACCTTGTAGCCACCTTTGTCTACTGATTAACTAGAATGAAATTGCCATTGACTTTTTAGACCACTGACTGCTTAGAGGTGTGCGTGGTGCATTTGAGGTTTAAGGCAAGGAGCACGGTGACTGTGGACTGCATATTGGTCAGGCTGGCTGAGATGGGTTCCCTGACTCACCATGAACAAGGTTTGTAATTCTCCACTTGGTTAAGGTTGCATGCATTCTCCGGTAGTCTCTAAGGAATGTTTGGGGTAATTTGTCACATGTTCCTTATCCTTCAGTAATTTTGAGTCTTGATATATACAGTGATATAAATATTTAAACAAAAGATGTAGCTACAGTTCTTCTATAATTGACTTCCTCTTTGGATTTTTATTTGCTTTATTTTCAAATTGTTGGTATAAAAATATAAAACATTACAGTTTGGAGGAGAAACAGGTTTTGAGATGAGAGGACATTGATTTTAGTTTTAGCTTTATGCTGCTGGCAATATAAGTGGGCACAGGATTTAAATTTTATTTCCCCATTTTATTTTCTGTTAAGTGAATGTTCTAGTTCTTTTATTTGTAAGGTCGTTGCCAGAATCAAATGTGGTTTTGTACCTGCATGTGCTGTATCCAAAGCTCTCTGTGATTGCTGGCTGCCACTTTGTATAGTTTCTAGTCAGATATGTTAAGAGTCCAGTAATGTCTAGAGACACTTCAGGGATTTGTGGAGACTTCGTTGGTGTCTTTGGCCCTGCTTTAATTTTAGCGGCTGCTGCTGCCTGTGCTTTTTTATTTTAGTTGCAAACATGTCTTTGCTCTCTTCTAGTGTCTCCCACCCTCGAATGTGCTGGAGGCCAAGGATGTACAACCTGCCTCCCCTTGTCCCTTCACTCTGCCCCCACCTTTCTTCTGTCACACCCTTCTTATCTGTGTGCTTGTGGGCCACCTCAATGGCGCCGACTTGCATTTAGGAGCTCATCCATGGAGGAGCTCCTTTTTAGTACAGATTTCATTTAGTTTAACATTTATTCAGTGCCTTGGTTGGCCTGGGTATCAAAAATTCTGGGGAAGAAGTTCTTCTTGCCCTGGCAGAGGACAGAAACCTGTGGTTAACCTGTGTCAGGATACATTTTGTGACAGAAGTACACATACGCTGCTGTTGGTACTAGTGGGGAAGGTGGCAGTGTTGGGTGTGAGCTGTTCGGATGTGCTTCTCCTCCTCCCACGCCTTCCTCTATTCTCTAATCATTCTTCTATCTATGGGAGTGGAACTAGCCAGGCAGTAAGTAATTGTGTACCATGGACTTTGTAGAAAGTCTGTGTAAAGAGGCCTGGTATCTGATTTTCAGTTTGGAAGTTGAAGTCACCACACCTGAACAGGAGAGCATAAATAGCATTGTAATTATCATGAATTACTGGCCAGGTTTGTTTTGCAGGCAGGGGAGCAGTTATGGGATCCATATCACGAGTTGAGTCTCAGGGTCCACAGTGACCCCGATGCCAGCCTTGGCCCCTATCTGCAGCCTATTGCCCAGCCAATCCTGTTCATCTCACCCCAGCCCCAACTAGGATTTTTTGTGTCTTACAAAATAGGACTGGTATTCACAGGGCACCCACTACGTGGCATGCACCACCCTAGCGGGTAGGAAAAGAGGGGGCCAAATGCCCTATTCCCCAGGAACTCCTCTTACTGAGGAGGACACATATACTTGAGTCATGGAATAGACAACTCCAGAGAGACCAGGAATGAGGACCAGAGGAGGCTGAGGCCTGAAAGGTTAAGGGACTCTGTCCAGGCACTTTAGCAAGTTGTTCCTTCTGTGAAACTCCAGTGACTCCATTCCCCTCTCTGCCCCAAAAGGCTCTTGCTACAAGGTCTCCTCCCTCCTCCCTGCTGTCTGCCTTCCTTTGATCCAGCCCTGGGGATAGAGCAGTGGAATGAAAGGTCACCCTTACCCTCAGGAACTCATGCCCTGTACATTCAGTCATAAATAAGTAAATTTGGTAGATAGCTCACTTGGGGAAGTGCTGGGGCTGGACTGTGGCTTTCAGCAGGGCTCTCAGGAATTCAGGCTCCTCTGAGCAGGTGCCTTTGGAGGACAGAGCTGAAAGGATTTGGGCTGGATGAAACCCACATGGCTCAAGTGAAGAGAGGAGGAGACATGACCAGGAGCATCACAGGTCAAATTAGACTGCTCTAGAAATTTCTGGCCTTGATGCAGGGTCAGGGCTTGTGAGTTTCCAGTGTAGATTCATTTGCTGAGACTGAAGGGACCTGGTGCCCAATGCTTGTTGCAAGATTGCTATTGTGACATGGTAGCAGGAGGCATCCTGTGTGACCACAGCACAAATATGAAAGGCAGTGACTAGAGTCAGGACACCAGACTCCTCTGCCCCATAGTCTCAGACATCACTGGAGAAAACCACTCTGCTCCTCGGTCCTGTGCTCCTCAGTTACCTTCAAAACACTTGGGATGATTTGCCGGTGATGTCCCTGATGTGGACCTGTCTAGTGTGCTGGACTGGTACAGCCAGGTTTCTGCTTTGAGAGAGAAGTCTTGGCAGAAAAGCCTGCAAGTAAGTCTTCTTTTTCTCTTTCAGACGGCCTTCTTGAGGATACCAGCCCCAAAGACTCATATCTCATCCCAAGAAACATCATGGCTGAGCCAGACTACATAGAAGATGACAATCCAGAACTCATTAAGCCCCAGAAATTGATCAATCCTGTCAAAACATCCCGGAACCATCAAGATCTTCACAGAGAACTCCTTATGAATCAAAAAAGGTACTGTAGTGTCTGGAGCATGGCTTCTGTACAGGGATTTTAATAACCAGATTTATCAGTGATTGTTTTTACAGAGGCTTTGAAGAGTTTTTATTTCCAGTAAACCAGCAGGTTACCTTGTGATTGTCCCACTTTGACATGTTAGAGAGAATTGTTTCTTGTTGAGGAATCTCTCAAGATCATGCAATAGATTTTTAGAATAAAAAAGGATAGAAATAAGCATGGGATTTAGGACAGTTTCTAGAGATAAGTATAGTAATTATATAAACTAGAGAAAGGGTTGAATAAATGAAAAGATGGGAGAATGAAATCAGCAAAAAACAAACTTTACCTGGAACATTGACCTTTGCTCCCATAACTACAAATTTGGCTCAGAGCTCTGCAGCAGTTAGTTCAATTTTTTTTTTCCAATTTACTTTTAGAGATTATAAGATAAAAACAGTTACTGCTTAGGAGAACCAGTATTCAGAGATCTTCTTGCTCTGCACCTGTGCTTCTCAATTTTATCATCTTTTTAGATTTGGCTCAGATTCCAGTAGCAGTCTTTAAATTTCCACCTGGTCACAGTCTGCTTCTAGGTCTGATAGTTATGACCCTTTGTCAGGTTCTTGGGTTCCATAGGCCTTTATTAGTAGTACAAAAGGGCAGTTTCCAAAAGGCATTATAAAGCATTGTATTTTTAGTAGTTGAAATGTCAGTATTGGAAACATCTTTTAAAAAAATAAGATGACACAATGGAATATTATTCAGTGTTAAAAGAGAATAAATCATGGCATTTGCAGGTAAATGGATGGCATTGGAGAAGATAATGCTAAGTGAAGTTAGCCAATCCCAAAAAACAAATGCCAAATGTTTTCTCTGATATAAGGAGGCCGATTCATAATGCGATGGAGTGGGGAGCATGGGAGGAAAAGATGAACTCTAGATAGGGCAAAGGGAAGGGAGAGGCAGGGAGGGGATGTGGGAGTAGGAAAGGCAGTGGAATGAGATGGACTTCATTACCCTAAGTACACGTATGAAGACACAAATGGTGTGACTATACATTGTATACAACCAGAGACATGAAAAATTGTGCTCTATATTAATTGTGTAATATGAATTGAATTGCATTCTGCTGTCATATTATAACAAATTAGACTAATTTTAAGAAAAGAAAAAAAAATAAGATGATTTCTAACAAATTAAGAGATTCAGTTTTCTATAAAAAATAATTTTTGGACAAATAAACCAGTTAAGTTGAACATGTCTCTAATGGTTCTTTGTCTTGTACATTTCTAAGTAAGTGGTTTCTAGCTCTCTGAGTTTTCAGCTGAACTTTTGAAATGCTTTACCAGACAAATAGTTTCTCAATGAATACTTTGCTGCTATACAGCATGGGAAAAGATAGGGGAGGTTGTAGTGACAACAGAGAAAAGTATTTATACTTGAACCCATGCAGGTGAAAATGGCTAAGCCAAGAAAGTAGATGAGGCAGGTCAAACTAGACAATTCCAAGATTCACAATCACACTGAAATCCAAATGCAGCCATCCCTTCGCCAAACAACAAAAACAATTAGACCAGGAGAGGTTTGGCTTAGGGGGCAGGCACGTGTGCTCTCTGATGGTTTGCTCCCCAGCTTCCTGCTCTGGCTGGTGATGTGTTCCTAGTGAGGAGTTGACTTCATTCATAGCTTGCAAGCATGCTTGAGGTTGAGATGAAGATGCAGTGCATATGGGCTTTTCCAGTTTGCCTCTGAATATTTAGTGTGTTTTGCTGATGTGAAGAAGAGTGAGGAAGAGAACGCTGTGTTTGTACAGGTGTGGAAAGTATGGGGGCATGCAGACCAAACAGTAACAGTTATATCTGGGTGCAGGAATGGGTAGGGCTTGATGGAGCAGGCACTACCTTATATACTTCTCATGGACACCACTGCATAGAATACAGTGCAGATGGTCCTCCCATGATTTGTTTAATGGGGCAAGTTTGGGGTATGCTTTCACTTTTTTTTTTTAATGGATCTGGATATACTGCCTGACTTTTTTTGGCAAAAATTCAAAGAGTACCTATTAAGTTCACAATTTTTAAACTAGGCTTTGCCCACTGTGATAGCTCCATGACCAGGAAGCAGACTTGAGAATTACTTGATCTTGGGTAGTATGAAGCCACCAGCCCTTGTCTCCCTGTCAGTCATGAAGGGATTGAAAGTACTTGTTATGTGTATGTCAGAATTGAAGAGAATCAAATGTTCTTATGCAAGGGGTAATATTGTTATTTACAAAATTTGGAGATGCTCATTTCTGCCCCTCCACAGTCTCTGCATTCTGATCCACTTAGAGAAGCACACAGGCAGAGCTTAATGTCTCCCATTTGGCACAGAAAGTTAAGTGACTCACTATGATTAAATATTAACTGAAGGTCTATGACTTCTTGACTGTTATAAGTGCAGAATTTTTATCACATAAGCACCACTTTCCTGAATTATCTGTTACTAAGTATTTTATCTTATTGTCACCATCATGTAAAATCTTTGAGCAGAAAATGAATACTGTAGAATAGTTAAACCCATTTATAAGTTGCAATGAAATATCAGCTTAAAGTATCATATATCAAAGTTCTTTCATTAAGTTTTGCAGAAGAATGTCTTCTAACAATAATTTAAGTGAATTTTGCTGGTGGAATACAGTGAAAGAAAAATCTTTAAAATCTAAATTATTCAGATAAGATAACTAAACTCTTAATCCTAAAATTTAATTCTCTTAATTCTATCTATAGTGTCAAATCAAGACTTTCTATTAGTCATGAAACTAAGAAGCTTCTTAGTCTTTTTTCAGATTATTTTAAGAAAGGTTTTTTAGTGATTAATGACTCTTCTAACTGAACAGCAAGAGTGCTCAAAAGCAACCTTTAATGTGCTGATTAAAGATTTGATTTCTAGAATATTCTGTCTGTATTTTCATACCTCTATTCAGTCTTGATAACTATGAGGCAAACTGTAATTAAATCAGAAACATGACTCCTCCTTGTTTCTTTGGAAATTTGACCAAATTAATTTTTTTAATTAAAAGTTCTGCTAATATTTGAAATTTGAGAAAGTAGGACATATATATTATTTTGTCTTTGTGTCCTTATCATCAAAGACAGATCATACTGATCTTTACTCTGTAAACAACTACATTGAAAATTTTTATTGAGATTTTTAAAAAATGAAGTAGGAAAGATGCCAGAATTTTTTAATTTCTAAATTACTGAGGAAGTGTAATATTGAAGATTCATTTATAGGTGTGATTGTGTGACTTTGAAAGCAGCTAAGAAAGATATGTTCTTGATTTTCTTATAACTAGAACCTCATTCTGGGAACTCTTGATTTACCAGTTGTTCAACTGACTCCTATGTAAGTTGATTGGAGTAGTTCAAAGAACGACTGCCTGGACTGATGTCCCGTCCTCCAGATCAGTAGTGAGCAGCAGGGGCAGGCAGTGGTGGGCAGGTGTAGCACTTCTGTGATCCCAGGCTGAGTCTATAGTCAGCCCAGTGTGAACCGCTCTTGAGTCAAGTGTATATATACAGCTATGCAGCATGAGTGTGGACGTCAGCCATTATTGACCCTGTATGGTCTGAAATCAACAGTGTTTCCTGTTCTATGGTTTATTTTGTTTTTATTTTAAATGACCTTAATAAATTTTAATGTCAAGTTGAGGTTGCTGATGAGCTAGTAGAGTCAGGCCAAAGTAAATAACTAGGGGAGACAAAAAGGAAGAGATAAGTGGTCGTATCCGGCATCCTGGAAAGCCTGGCTGGAGAAAATCCCAAGGAAATGGCAAAGTACATTATTATAGTCAGCTACTTCATCACTGTGACTAAAAGACCCAGCCAGAACAAATATAGAGGAGGAAAGGTTTATTTAGGGGCTCACCATTTCAGAGGTCTCTGTCCATAGTGGCTGGCTGCATTCCTCAGGGCTCAAGGTAAGGCAGGACATCATCATGTCAGAAGAGTGTGACAAAGAGAAGAAGCTCACATTATGATCAGGCAGCAGAGAGAGACTCCATTCACCAGATACAAAATATATACCCCAACACTATTCCCACCCCCAGCCTTCAGCTACCACTCAGTCAATCCTTGTTGGGGAATTAATTCACTGATTGGGTTAAGGCTGTCTCTCACAACCCAATCATTTCTTTTCTGAATCTTCTTGCATTGTCTCACGTGAGTTTTGGGGGACACCTCACATCCAAACTATAACAGACCTAGAGAAAAAGTGACTCTAAGCTGACATCAAACATAGATAGGAGTCCTACCTGAGAAAGTTTCAGTGGGTCTTTCCTTTGTCTTGTCTCAAACATTTCAGATGGATTGTTGCTAGTGAATAGCCTGTTTTGGTTTTATTTTCCTCCATTTAAAGAAATGGCCACCTAATTTATCTCTCAGAAGAGTAGAGTTTCCTTGAAGCCTGAATTTCATGTATTATAAATAAACCATGTATCTGAGGTGGTCTAGGTGGAAAGAACAGTAGACTGACAGTTAGGAGATGATTGATTGCTCCGCCTGGCCATGACCCTTGGAAATGATATAATCTTGGTCACAGAGACCGTTTCTTTTTTGGATCTGAAAATGGAGAATAGGAAGAGGTTTCTAGGGTAGGAAAAAGTTTTGTGATAACCTGTCCCTGGACTGCATTAATGCATGAGGTCAGAGACTATGCCTTGGGAATCCTCCTCCAGTGGAGCCTCCTCAAGTCTTGGGCATTTATCTCTCTGTGGTGGGTACATATCATACCCATTGCATGAGGGTATTTCTCCACCGGATTATCCCCTTCTCCATCACCCTGTTTTGTGTAGTCTAATTCTTGCACATAGTAGGTTCTCAATACATTTTTATTGAATAAGGATTTTACAAATTCTTTGGAAGATGTTCTTCTCCTTTCTTTGATGATGGTGAGTTTCTGAGCACTCCCATTAACTGCTTAGCTTAGGAGTAGGTATCGGAGGTGTGCTGATTCTACAGACCTCTTTTCTGTGGCTGATACCTTCAATTACATTTTTATTCATGGTTAACATTTCTCATTTTCATTAATGCTTTTTTTTTCAGGGGTCTTGCCCCTCAGAATAAACCAGAATTGCAGAAGGTGATGGAAAAGAGAAAACGAGACCAAGTAATCAAGCAGAAGGAAGAAGAAGCACAAAAGAAGAAATCTGACCTGGAAATAGAACTTTTAAAACGGCAGCAGAAGTTGGAGCAGGTAAGAGTGACTGGGGGAAAGTATTCTTTCTCATTTCTGAGAAATAAGGATGTTGGAGCAAGCAGAATCTCCCAGACATATCAGATATAAACATTGTTGCCTTGAAAGAAAAGAAACAAAATGTCAGCAGATGGCGTATATTATACTCCAGGCAGAGGCAGGAATTCTATTGAAGACCTAAAAGAAATGCTCAAGGCAAAGGCAAATCAGAGAAATATCGCTGAATTCACAGAGTACTGGAGTAATTTATGCAGCTCAGCCTCACTTGGACTGCAGGGCAACTGCGTGTTCTTCTCGGGATTTTGTTTTCTTGGCTTTGACTTTTTCATTCCTGTCTTCTCATGCTGTCGTTGGTAGTAACAACCAGTTGGGTGCTGCCTCTGCAGAATCAGTCCTTCCTCCCTCTTTCCCTCCCTTGCTTTTCTTCTTTCTTTCTATTGGGAGACCAAGAGAGAATTTCTTCCATTGGAATGAGAGGAGTGCCTTGAAAAGCCTCTCAGTTTGTAAATAATTTTCCTGGTTTTGAATTTCATTTAGCTTGAACTGGAGAAGCAGAAATTGCAAGAAGAGCAAGAAAATGCCCCGGAGTTTGTGAAGGTGAAAGGCAATCTCAGGAGAACAGGCCAAGAGGTGGCCCAAGCCCAGGAGTCCTAGGCGGAGGCTGTCTGGAAACCTGGTGTGTCCTGCCATCACCGCAAGAGCTGTGTCTAGGTGCCTCCTCTGCATTTGTCTCAGGGCCAGAGCCCCTGGAGAGAATTCCAGCCAGCCAAGAATCTTGACTATGACAAGGATTTGATTTGATTTTACTACAGTCTGGATGGATAAATTATCTATGAAAATTGTAGTTCCCATTCGCCAAATGAAGGACATTGACCAGCACGTAAGTTGGAATAATGGACCTGTGTTCAGAGACCTAAAGCAAAAAAAAAAAAAAAGGAAGAGGACCCTGGAAAAAAATATTGAGAGCTGCACTACTTGGTTTTTCTTCCAATCTGAGTTCAGTGAAGCAAATATTATTTTCTTTGAAGAGCTAAAGAAAATGTGTTTATTTCTTCTTTTGGTTATCTACAAGATAATTTAGATTACATAGAAGTGCATTTAATCAGTTACATCCAATATTTGTAAATTCTACTTTGAGAATTCAAAATTTTCTTGTTTAATTTATACTTTCACCCATGTTAGAATTAACAGTGGAGAATGTTAATGTTGAGCACAGCTATTACCATTGTTGGCATCAAAATTCAGAAATAGATTAAGAAGGTATAAAAACATGTAAAGATTGATGTTGGTCTGTTTTAATTTCTTTCAGTTCTATGCTTTGTGGAGGCATCCACTTCCCAGAAGGTATCTCATGTAAATTCATTTATTGCTTTGATAACCAGCATGTTTTCAGTTCAGTTT
Source organism: Spermophilus citellus (assembly GCF_964194105.1). Lineage (NCBI taxonomy): Eukaryota > Metazoa > Chordata > Mammalia > Rodentia > Sciuridae > Spermophilus > Spermophilus citellus. The sequence goes on along the minus strand of NC_138187.1, from coordinate 62,795,559 downwards.
TATTTTTAAATTTCTTGCTGAGATACTTCTTTCAGGAAAAGAAAAAAATCCTCGTTCCTTTGGAAAACAGAAGTAGTCTGTATAGCCCAGCGTTAGTGTCAAAAGTAAAGAGTACAAAAATCTTAATTTCTCTTGAGCACAGTGCAGGGAAAGTTCCCATTAGGAGCTGGATGGTAAGGTCTTCTTTAGGTATTTTAATGTGAAACAATTATCAGTTGATCTCAAGGAGGCTTTTTGGTTTGTACATTTTGAATATTAGTAGAATCCAAGCTTTGAAAACTTTTTGATTGATGATTGTGTATTTCTTTACTCTTTTTTTTTTCTTATGAAGGAAAACTTTTACCACTCTCTCAGTGTGATGCTGTTGGTAAGGATAATGTTGATGACTACTGTATTGCATCTCTCAGGAGAAACTGAGGTGCAGGGAGAAGAGACTCAGTTTCCTTATGTTAACTAGCATGCTATTCAAAGACATCCAAGTTGCAAATAATAGCAAATTCTCATGAAAAGTTAATTTTATACTGCTGACATGGAAGAATTCTTGTGGATTTAGTATGTTCTTCGTAGAGATGATTCAGCCTTTCTACATCAGAGGCTTTTATACTTCCTTTACAACTCATAGAAAGTTGGATTCAGAGCTTTAGAATCCTTAACTAGCAAGTAGACATTAGCTTTCTATGGGAGATGCTTTAGTTTTAGTAATCAACAGGCCCACATTCAGTCCCAATGTGAACAAAATAAGATTAAATAGATGATAATATACTGCTAGTTAGAGAAATATATTAGCTGTTTATACCTGAAATGGATTATTTGTCTCATCAGCAAATATTATTTAAATAAGACATGCTGAGGTTGCTCTAAAATAGTTTGCTGTTGAAGATTAGAATGGTAACAGTTTTCTTATTATTCCCTTTGAGAGAAGAAAGTGAGGTACGTGATCATCTTGAAAGAACATTCCTTATTGCACATTAATTAGAGTTCTTCCTCTGTCTTTGTGGACTTAACGGTGTGATCTGTAAAGTGAAGATTCTAGACTGGCTCCTATCTTTATCTAATAGGATGTTTGATCTTGAAATCTGTTCCTTGAAGCAGTTTTGCCACTTGACAAAAATCTCAAGGGCTGGAAGGACCAATTCTGTTCCTAGAACTTCCTTAGGATTCATTCAACACTGGGAAAAAGTTAATTAAAAAAGCATTTCCCTTCTAATTGCACTAAGATCTGCAGAATTGATTGTAGCTATACTACAAGGTCTGGCCTAAAGAGGACTTGTAAATGGTGTAGAGTGATGGGTGTGGCTCAGTAGCAGAGTGTATAGGAAAGGAAGCTTTGACATCATCTGGTCAGCTGGGCCTACAAGCTGGTGGTCAGTTTAAAAGGTGGTCAGTCTCTCCTGTACCTAGCACTATAAACTGAGGACTCATGAACATCTGAGCAGTTCTGTGCTTGGAGCCACCATTTGACAAAAATGGCTCCATTTTTCCATTCCGTGGTTTTCTTAAAATAGTTCAGTGTTTTATAGTCTCTTAATAGTAAAATAGTGTTGCTTTCTAAGCTATAACAGCTGACTTTATTCTTCTACTCTGAACAATCTTGCCTTGTTTGAGTGTATATAATATATATAAAGGGAGCCTTAATGGATTTGTTTTCATAATTTAATATTTTTTGTATTTGCTCTTGTATAATTGTTTTTAATGGAAAGTATTACAGAATTGAGGGTGGAATTCTTAGAACCAAAGTTATTCTTAATAAAAATCACCACATGCTTGGACCATGCAGCTGTGTTTGTCTGATCTGTTTAAGGTGAATGTCCAGAACCTGCTGCAGCTATGTTCAATTCAGAGATCAGAAGGTAGTTCCAGGGTCTCCCTTGGTGACCATGGTCTTTGACAGCCTTCCCTGCAAATGTCCTATCATCTGCATTTATACAAGCTGGAATTTATATGTCAAATAAGTTCATGCTAAGATATTAATAGCTCTCTATATACCTTTTACAGAGAGTATATGGCACTAGAGCAGCAGGTGCCAGTCCTGCAGGGAAAGATTGAGCATTTTAGATAGCTGACATGACCAATGGAGAAGCATTTTGGGAAGGACCAGTTTTTAGTGCTTGTGAGCTAGTACAATTGTGATTCTGAAAATTTTTTTTCTTACACAGATTAATGTTTTCATCAGAGAAGTTACTTTGGAAAACTATTCTCATGATTGCATTATCCTCTTGTTTAAAAATAGTTTGGAGGCTCAGGTCCCTTTATTGGATAATTATGCTTTTATGCTTTTATTTTTAAACCATAAATTAATTATTCAAGTGTTCAGTTACCCAACTTCTAGTGTCTCTGTACTTATTTTACATTTGTTTGTTTGTTTGTTTGATTGGTTGGTTGGTTGGTTGGTTTCTTTGTTTTTTCAAAGCCTTACTTAGCAGAGTAGATCTGCTATCTCTAAGGTATATCATGAGCCCTAAAAACCCATGCAGAAGATGGATACCAGAAATGATTTGTACAGTAACTGCAAGGTTTTCCATGGTGACAGTTTTGAAGCCATTTTTCTGGACTAATGTATGTGTGTTTTACAATAGTAATATATTTGAAAGAAGACAGACCAATTAAAATGTTAAGTGAGTTTTAACATACTACATGCTGTAGTATATCTAAAAGAAGCATTAAAACATTAGTCTTACATTTATTTTAAGAAATGAACTTATTTTATTTCCAGGTCTCAGAGTAAATAAAAGCTTTATGGGCTAGCCTTTTAAATCATAATTTCTATTTTCTTTTTTCCACCTGAGCAAATGTAGTCTGATTATCAACTGGAGGTGTTTTGAGGGTCTCCCTGTTTGCCCCTTGATTTTCTGAAATGATAGTAATTCCCAGTGAAAGTAGTAAAAAGGGCTCTTAGTTTTTTATTGAAGATATGTTCATTGTTCCTGGGGTTTGCTGCACCCAGGCTCCCAATATATAAATGCATTGATATTTATTTTTATCTGTATTTATTGAATCATGAGCAATACCCTTAATGCCAACCAAGTTCTTCTCCCTCTCCCTCTTTCCATATTTATAGCTCCTTCTCCAGCAGTGAAAACCTGGTTGCCAGCCTCCTCCTCATAGCTAATGATTTCCTTAGTCCTCCTGTGTGTGACTTTCCTCCGCCACCTTGCTCACTCTGGTCCTGCCTACTGGTTTTTCAACTGAATTAAGGAAAAAGAATGGAAACAACAATTTTTCTTGAGCTTTTAAACATCTGTTATAAATTTAGTTAACTGAGTTGTCTCAAACAACCTCAACTACAACTACAGGTTTAGTCTGGGTGATTGGGACCTTTCAAACTCCTTAAACAGTATACAACCCATGCTTAAATGCAATTAGCACATTTTAAAAATGACTTATGTAAACCTGTTTCTAAAGCCAAGTCTATGTCAATTATTTTTGCATATTAAAAATGACTTTTATACTACTATGGCCATATTTACTTTCATGTCTTCCTAGGGACACAGTTAAACACAACTTCCTGGGCTTCCTTTCTAAAGGGAAAGGGATGTCTGCTTAGACCACATGAAGGAGAAAGATCTGGGTTGTTGACTGTTTCTTACTTAGACCTGGATCCTGGCTGGACAGTCCAAGTTCATTGAACCATAAGTCAAGGCCTTGGACCAAGTCTTTTATATAATTAGCTCTTACTTGCTTTGTTATGGGAATTCTACAACCTCCCCATTTATTTTACTTTAAATTTTCAAAACTTGGTGTTCTTCCCAGAAATGGTGTTTTCACTTAACATGACCAGTATTACCTACTCATTGTCAGCCTTTATGATGGCCTTGTTTGTTACCGTTTTTGAGAACTTATGTATGACCTTATCGATGTTCCATATAATTATTAGGATCACTTTGAGATTTTGTGTATGAAGAATCTGTGTGGAGAATTATTTTCTTCAAGATATTTGGCTGTTTATCACCTTGGACGTGCTGTTGGATTCTCTTCATCATTGTATATGATCTACTGGATTCCTTTTCTACTTAATTATTATGTGTCTCCACTCATGGTAATCAGTCGTCTTCTTGTACTATATATTTCCGGTTTCTTTATTTTGACTGTATTCTTTCCTGTATTCATAACTAGAAACAAGCACATTCTTCCACTTTAAAGAAAAGGTATATTTTTTCATAGAATGAACAAAATACACACACCTGTGAATATTCCCTTAAATTCCCTTTAATCATCCTCATTGTATCAGTACAAATCTGTGACTCTTTGTAGGCTCAACTTCTTACTTTAATTTCCCTCTCCTTTTGTAGATTTTCAGAATATTTCAATTTGGCCAGAGAAAGCACTTAAAGCTTATTATGTCTTTATTTTCTGTTTATTTATAAAACATTGCTTTTAACATTTCTAGCAACATCCTTGCTTTGTTACATAGGATGTTTTGAACCATCCTTATTTTTTCTGTCTCTGACATGTTACACAGGACCTGTGCCCATCAAGGAGTCCTGGTTTCTTCCCATGACAGACCTCAAAGTCTGTCATGAGGGGGTGCACAAAAGAATTTGAATTGGACAAGTATCCCTGCAATTTTAATAGTGACAGAATGAGAAAACATGAAATTGCCCTGGCTTTTTTCCTATTTTAAACCTTTGTTTTTCTGTCTTATTTTTCTTAGGGAGGTATCATTGAACCAGAACATTTTTCTTTACATTTACAAAGATTAGCCAAGATGTTCTCTTTGAAAATAAGAATTAGGAAAGGGGACCTGCTTGCCCAGATACCCAAATGCACTTTCCAAGTAGTAGTGACTTAACTGGCCCTATACTGGCCCAGAGTAGGCAAGTTGGTCAATGGAGCAGAGTTTATAGTCCCCCCCCCAAAACATTGATTTGCCCATTGAAATTACTATGATTGAGGTAAAATTTTACTTCAAATTAGGAAAGAATAAATTTAATAAAAAGTTTGGGGGCAATTGGAACCATATATTCTTCTACTTAACACTATATTGAAGAATAATTCTCAAATGTATTAGTGTTCAACACAAAAATAACACTATGTACATATTCGAAGAAAATATAAAAGTACTTTTATAATCTTGGGAGTGGGAGTGGGAGTGGGAGAAACTTACTAAAAAAAATCTAACCCCAAATTTATAATGAAGAAAACTATGAAAATTTAAATTTACAAAAATAGAAAATGGGCCAGGTGTAATGGTGCACAACTGTGATCCCACCTATCAGCAGACCAAGGCAAGAGGATCATAAGTTCAAAGCCAGTCTCCACAACTTATAAAAAAGGGCTGAGGATGCAGCTCAGTGGTAAAGCACACCTGGGTTCAATCCCCAGAACCTGAAAAAAAATTACATAACAGACTAAGATATATTTCATATATGTTAGCAAATGAATAATACCTGGATTACACACAGATTATCTGTTAATGTCAATAAATGAACAGCATTTGTGCACAGGAAGTTTATAAATGAAATAAAATGGTCCAGCGGCATATGAAGAGATGCTCAGTGTCACCAGCATCAGGGAAATGCAAATTAAAATAACAATGAGTAATTTTGTACAAATACTCACAAGGCAAAAAATAAGCACACAATTGTGTAAGGTTTTTGTTTAGTGTGCTACTAAAGATTGAACACAGGGGTGTTCTACCACTGAGCTACACAGACAAGGTCTGCCCAGGTTGGTCTCAAATTTGTGATCCTCCAGCCTTAGCCTCCCAAATAACTGGGATTATTTATAGGTATGCATCACTGCTCCCAGAAATACATAGTTTGATAATAGCTATTAGTAGTGATATGAGATATGGGTATTATTTTTCATATATATATATATATATATATATATATATATATATATATATATATATCTTCAGCAAGAATACAAATTAGTAAAGCCAATTTTAAAGTGCAAATGTCTTAGTATCCCTTAAGATGGACATAATAAAAAAGATAGTCAAAAACAGGTATTGATGAGAGTATGAAGACATTCAAGCCCTTGTTACATTGCTGGTGACAATGTAAAAGGGGAAGCTAATCTGGAAAAGTTTAGCATTTTTTTAAAAAGTTAAACATAGATTTACCATAAGACCCAGTACTTCTAAGTATATACCCAAGAGAAATGAAAACATTCACACAAAGTCGTGCACACAAATAGTCATAACAGGAATATTCATAATAGCTAAGATGTGGAAACAACCCAAATGTCCATTAATTGGTAAATGGAAAAGCAAAATATGGTATATCCATATAGTAGAATATTACTCAGTCCCAAAAAGAAATGGAATGCTGGTAGATTCTAAAATAAAGGTAAATCTCCAAACCTTCAAGTAAAAGGAGCAAACAAAGAACCACATGATAGTTACATTTTCTTGTAACATCTGGAATGTGGAGACAAAGCAGATTAGTGCTCTAGCTGGCTATAATAGATGATTGCAAGGTTTCTTTTTCAGGATGATGGAAATGATTTAAAATTGTGATGGTTATAAGACTCTTTAAACATATGAGTAATATGGCTGGGCATGGTGCCACACACCTGTTGTCCCAGTGGTTTGGGAGATTGAGGCAGGAGGATTGCAAGCTTAAAGACAGCCTCAGCAACTTGGCAAGGTCCTAAGCAACTTAGCAAGACCTATCTCAAAATAAATAAATAAATAAAAATAAAGTGCTGAGGATGTAGCTCAGTGGTTAAGTGCCACGGGGTTCAATCTGTGGTACAAAAGCAAACAAGCAAACAATCATATGAATAATAGTATTAATATGAACAATATTAATAAATACTTAAGTGGGTAATTTTATTGTGAGTTATACCTCAGTAAAACATTTAAAGGTATGGATATATTTGACACAATTACATTTCTAGCAGTTTGTTCTTCAGAATGATTTATGTTTATATACCTTGTTGTTCAAAGATATATTTGTAGCAGCTCTCATAATTTCTGTTATGAGACAATCCCCATCTAGTAGTATTTTACTAAATTAAGTATAATACCTGTCCCCTTTAACAAACTATAATGCATGTCTTATATAGAAATTTGGATTTGAAGTCTACTGTTCTATTAAAAAAAGGCTATAGAACAATACATGTAGTATAATCCCATTTACATGAAAAAATTTAAAAGTATATTTGGCCATATATCTATTAAAAATGCTTAGAAATCGGCCTGAAAGCTTACCTATCCAGTTAATAGTAGTTACTTCCTGGGAAAGGAAGCTGTTTGGGCTCAGAAACAAAGGAGGCTTCCATGTTTAATCTGCTATTTTTATATTTTAAGGCTTTGTGTAATAAGAATGAGCCACTAATGGTTCAAAAAAACATAAACACAAAGAAAAACCTAACTGTAAGTATGCTTAATACAAAAGTATCTCTTAAAATTTAAATGCTATTCATTTTATAGTATTTGCACACATAGTGCATATATAAGTGCACTATGGAGATAGAATTCTATTACAATTGAATGCTTTCAGTGTTCAGAAACCCCAGACACCATAACTGATGAAGTCAAAGGGGGAAAGGATCCAGTGAAAGGATAATGAGAAGTTCAGACTCCAGAAAGGCAGTAAGGAAGGTTTTTTGACCTTTCATCACCCCCAGTGATGGTTAACCTTGATTGTGAACTTGACTGGATTAAGACACTTATAAAGTTGGTAAAACACACCTCTGCATGCATCTGTGAGAGTGTTTCCAGACACGATTGCATGTGCATTGCTGGACTGAGGGGAGACCCCTGCTGAATGTGGACAGAACCATCCATTTGGCTGGGGACTCAGAAGGAAGAAAAAGCAGAAGCGGAAAGCAGGCTCACCCAGGCCCATTAGGTTCTCCATTTCTTCACTGCTGTTATTGCCTGTGGACATCAGACTCTGGCTCCTTCAACCTTTAAATGTGGACTCTCACCAGCAACCTTTCAGCCTCAGACTGGGCTACACCATTGGTCCCTCTTCTTCTGCAGCTCCAGCTTTTGGGGACTGAACAGCTACTGGTTTCCTGGGCTCTCCAGCTTGCAGACAGCCATTATGGGACTACCCAGCCTCTGACTGCATGAGCCAAGACAATAATTTCCTTTTTATAATTACATACACATTCTGTTGGTTCTGTTCTTCAGATCCCTAAGACTCCCTCAGAGTGGAGCAGAGAGTGAGCCAAGGTTTCTTGAGAGAGATCCAAGGGACATAGGTTTTGCTTGAAGACAGCTTTGTCCTTTAAGTTTTTCTACTGCTACTGGAATTTTAGGTAATGTGCTTACAATCCTCTGGGTCTTCCTGCTGCTGTTTTTATTGGCTGGAGTCAAGAGAGAATGTGAGGAAACTGGTACTTGGTGTACAGGGCTTTCGGGGAGCTCCTGGTTGGCCAATCAAGGTCTTGCTGGAAGATGGGCTTCCTGGATGATGGTTAAATTTCTGTTTGCCTTTTTCCTTGATTCCAGGTGGAGCCTTTATTATATTTCTTCTTCTCCATCTGGCTGCATGCTTGAGATTTAAGCTTGGAAAAGGAGCTAGCCAAGAATTTGGAAACTGCTGACTCCTGGCCCTTTCTGAAGTCTAGAAGAAGCTATCACTCAATAGAATTAGCAGCAATGAATCTTAAGTGGCCACCTCCCCTATTCTGACTCCAATGTGGAAGCTTGACATATGTTCCCACTCATGTCTCCTACGTCACTTGCTCATGGTTATTTTTTGTTCAAGAGTTTTCAGAGAGTCGTTGCACCTGTACCAGCTAGGTGTCAACAAAAAAGAAAGAAAGCAGCAGGATTAAAACCATCTACAGCCAGGCGCAGTGGTGCATACCTGTAATCCCAGTAGCTGGGGGGTGGGTACTAAGGCAGGAGGATCGCAAGTTCAAAGACAGCCTCAGCAAATTAGCCAGGCCCTAAGCAACCCATTGAGACCCTGTTTATAAATAAAATATGAAAAAGGAATGGGGGTGTGGCTCAGCGTTTAAGCACCCCTGGGTTTAATCCCCAGTACCAAACAAAACAAAACAAGACAAAAAAATCCTACAACCTTGCAGGAGGGCACTGTTACTTAATGAATCATGAAGCAGAATCAGAGTTCAGAGGTAGCTCGTGGAGAGCTAATAGACAACCTAGGATGTGAACTAGAAAAACATTCACTGTGTAACCTGAATGAGCCAAGAGGATTCTCTGGCAATGGCAAGTTGCCTTGAATTTGCTCAGGTGGTACTCTGCTATCTGGAAGGAGGGTCTATGTATTTTCTCAATTTTATTTTTCCTCAAAGATAAGCAACCCAGTCAATTAATTACAAGTACTTGCTACATATGTTAATAAGATATCTTGCAAGGAGCTGGTTCTAGTCCTTGTGGTATTCATAATCTTGTTCAGAGGTAAGGCATTGCATAAGATGTAATAAATAATAATAATCATTAAATAAAATGCCATATGAACACTTAGAAGATAGTACCTATAGGAGCAAATTAAGAAAATGCACACAGTAAATCAAATGGTTTTATTGCTGGATAGATGCTCTCATAAATGCTCTATGAGAGAAGTGTCATAATTAATGGTTTAAATGTTTTAGGTTAAATGTGAATTTTATTTTGCCTTGATCTCTCTCTCTCTCTCTCTCTCTCTCTCTCTCTCTGATTTCCCTGGTTTTCAAAAGTTAAGACTAGACACTTTCAAAACCCGAGATCTTATGAGTACCAAGAAGAGGAGAGTGGGTAGTGGAGAAAAGGGGAGATGGCAGATAAGCCTAGAGTCTTCCCCATGCAAGGCAGCTTGAAGTGTTGCTAGGTAACATCTGTCATTTATTTTCAAAGAACTTCCTGAGGTGCTTGAGGCTTTGGGCAAGTTTTGATCTAGCAGTGAAATCTGAAGAACTGTGTGGTTTGCTCTGGTGCAGTCAGTAACAACCAAATGGCAGGCTGTCTTTAAATACCTGTCTAGGGGTACAAGTCATAAGAAAGAATGAGGCTCTGGGAAAGCATGTATCTCATGTCCAAGCTGTTTGTCCATTTTTGTCACAATGCTTTGTGTTGGGACTCCAATGCTGAGCAAAATCATATGCAGTTTCTGTCTTTTTGGAGCTTCAAGTCAAGAGAGGAGACAAACATCTTTCAAAGAAACACAGTGATGGCTGGGCACAGTGGTGCATGCCTATAATCCCAGCAGCTCAGGAAGCTGAGGCAGGAGGATGGCAAGTTCAAAACCTGCTTCAGCAACTTAGCGAGGTCCTGAGCAACTTAACAAGACCCTCTCTCAAAATAAAAAATAAAAAGGGCTGGGGATGTGGCTCAGTGATTGAGACACGTGGGTTCAATTCTCGGTACCAAAAAAAAAAAAAAAAAAAAAAAAGAATCATGCGAATGTATATAAAATGAGCAAATGAGAGTGGTACAAAATGTGAAGGGCGAGATGCTATGAGAACAGGGGCCTGTGTCTCCCACTCACATGGTTGATAATGGTGATCAGAGAAACAACCACCATCCTTGCACAAGCTCCATGTGTCAGGCCCTGGGCTCTGTTCACTCAGGATCTAATTCACCTCTCACCGCCCTCCTCAGGGACTACTGACATTTCTGGGGGAGAAGATCTTGGCTTGAATAATTTACATTGGTGAGCTACAGTTCCCTCTTCTACAGGAGAATCATGCCCTCATCCACCCATACAGTCTTTCTATGAATTGGAAAGATGGGAATCACTGTTGACCCAGCCTCCTCCATATCAGCTAATCACCCTGCTCTGTGCGTTTTACCTCCTAAATACCTACTGAATTTCTGTGCTCCCTCCCTGATCCCATTACCATCTTAGAGTGAGACTCTTCATGGCCTCCTGCTTCCTTTTGCCTCAATCAGATCTATATTCTTCAGAGAAGTCAATGTGATCTTTGGCAAAGGATCTATGTCTCTTCCTTCTTTGAAGACTTCACATTGATTTAAGGGTAAAAACCAAACTCCTAGGCCCTGCACTCTTGGGCTCCTGCCTCCATCTCTAACTCCTCTCATACTTCTGCCCCTTACTTTCCTTGTTCCAGACCCACTGGCCTCCTTTGTGCCTCAGGGCCTTTGCACCTACCAACTTCCTTTCCTGAAAAGCTCCCATTCTCCCTTCTATGCTTAACTCATATTGGGTTCTTAGGTTCTTATTTCTTAATTGTGAAAAACAGTTCAAATTCTCTCATGATAGTTTCATTTCTTCTTTCGAACATTAGATACATTGATCCATTTCATAATTAATCTGTCACATGCTGTAAAGTTGAGTCTAATATCTATCTTGTTTGCTGCATGATTCTCAATTCAGGATTTGGCACATACTAGGCACTCAAGAAGTCTTGGTTGAATTAGAGAAATTTTCAGTGCTCACATTGTGAACATCTGGCAGAACTATGATGTGAACCCATTGTGACTATTATCAAAGCTTATGTTTAATCTCTGCATTCTACTGTTGTGACCCGTGCCACCACCATGTTAATATTTTAAGACGTCAGAGCTGAAGCATGCTTCAGAGTGAATATATACAGATGGAGCCTCCTCCTTCTCTTTCACAGAACATTGTGCAACGGCCATGTCTCCACATAACTTGGTTACTTGCTCCCTGTCCTCACATGTGCTGCTTCTGAACTAAGTTGGAAAAAGCTCTAGTGATAAAAATCAAGAGATTCAAGAAAATTATTTTTAGAAAAAAAGATTTAAAAGAATGGAATATAGAGGCTGGCTGAGTTTTCATTTATTTGACATGGAAAGAACAGAAAGCAATTTGTGAAACAGTTTCAGCAAGTCATTCAGCCAGAACACGACATCCATCATCAAGTATGAGATAGGACTGGAAGGAAAATACAAAAGATGATTTACTGTGGTGTCAAGTTAGGTGAGGAAAGTACACAATGCTAGGTTCATGAGGTTAGGGAGGTTTGTCTTTGCTCACAGCCATGTCCCCAGTCCTGAAACATCGCTAGTCATTTAATAGATGTGCAGAAAAGACATGATGAATAAATGAATTAAAATGTGATTTCAAAAGTCTATAAACCAGTGAGGATGTGCCAGATTGTGGTACAGTAACAAATAAGTCCAGAATCAAAGTGGATTAACAGAACTAATGTTCATGCCCTGCTCTGTTAAGTCACCAAGGGCCCAGGAAACTTCCTGGACAGCTGCCCTCTGCATGTACTTTGATACCACCACAATGCAACAGGTGTAGAGAGGGATGGGGAGTCAAGCAGTGGAAGTGATCTCCATCATTGGGTAAAGCAAGTCATAGGGCCATGCCTACTTCAAAGGGGCAGGGAAGTAAAACATTCTCAATCTCTCTCTCAGCAAGGAATAAACCTGATATTAGTGAACACAATAATACTCACCACAACAGATATACAGATATTGAAGTGCACTGGGCTATTTGCTTCTCCAAAACTTCATCTTTTCTCTAACATTTTAATGACCTCACTTGTGACTTTGAGATTTTTCTTAAACATGTGGACTTCTATATTTTTCTGTGCAAAAGATTGTTTTTAACTCAAAGTCCAGCAATTCATTTCTTACATATCAAAGTTTTTCTGTAAGACAATTTTAGTGATGTAAATTTTAGAAGGATATTCACAGAGATTTCTCTGAGTGAGCATTCACTGTACAACTGTCTCTCCATATCTGCAGTTCTGTGTCCTTGGACTCAGCCCACCATAGACAGCAAATATTTGAGGGAAAATTGTATCTGTACTGAACATGTACAGACTTTTTCTTCATTCCCTAAATAACACAGCGGAACAACTCAGCATTTTTATTATATTAGGTATTATGGTTAATCTAGACATGCTTTAAAGCATACAGGAGGCTGTGTGTAGGTCAAGTGCAAATACTGCACCATTTTACCTAAGGAATTTGGGCATCTACAGATATTTCTAGGAACCAATCCTCTATGGATACCCTTTTTATCCCAGGTATCAAGACATGATAATCTCCTTTCTTGCCTCCCCTCCCCCAGACCCCCATTTATTCTTTTTTTAACTGAAGCCTGAGAAACTACTAGCTGGCTGGGCTGGATGGACAGCATCTCCAGGTAATCTGGGGTTTGGGATTGACACTTGATCTTCCAGCGGCAGCAGCATCATCTTCTCTTAGAGGATCATCTAGGGCAGTTTTTTGCCAAGTGGCTTCAATAAAAATATAGGACATGATCGATAAATGCATTTCCCACCAAAAAGGCAGGAAGAGGAACTTATTAAAGGTAGTTTATTGTTGATCATCTACAGTCCACCCTGCTTTCCTTTAGATTGTGTGGCTTACAAAAATCAGTTTTTACAAAAGCTATGTATTTTTCAAAGCACACTGCAGCATCTTTAATATTGGGAAATCAGAGTCAAGAGGAAAGACAATTCTGTATTGAACCTGATGTTTTACCTTCACATACTCTCCAAAAGTTATTTTTACTGTGAACAAATTTTAAAAATGTAGTTTTCTCCATTGTAGTTAGACTGCAGCTGGCTGAGTTCACTGGTTCATGAATTGCCCATGATCAATGAATTGACTTAAAGTATTGAGTAGGTGAATTTGTAGTATTGAGTTCTAGCTGGAAAAAAAAATCTTTTTTTTCTTTTGTTGTACTATATAATTGTTCCCTCGAAGAAAGTGAATCTCAACCCTGGGAATTTACTTCTTTTGAAAAGGATGGGGTAGGGCGGGGGTGGGGTCTTCTTTCTGCAGTGCAAAAATATCTAGTCTTGAATTGTCTCAGCAAAGCCAAAGCAATTCAGGGGGGCACATCAGGTATTAAGGGCACACATAACCCTTAAAAGTAAATTGTGGAGACCCTGGCAATACCCATTTTTTGCATTATGAAATTACCCAAAAGCTTGCCTCCTACTATGTGCTGGGAGACACCAGCCTGAGATCTCAGAACTCTCCCCAAGTTCTCTGTGGGTGCCATGGGCTGGGCTGGGCTTACTGCCCCTCACTCATCTTGCCTTAGGGCCTTGAGGCCCCTGAGTACCCCCAAAGAAGCCAGAACCCAGGCAGTGAGGGTGGACCTGAAGGCAAGTCAGGCCAAAAAACCCAGCCAACTAGAAACGACTGGATAGAAAGCCCATGGGCAGGTCTGAATAGCACAAAACCAAGTGCATATGGTTTCCCTTTCAAGTCCACAATTTACTTCTTAGGCAACAGAGTTTAATTCACAGTAAAGCCTAGGAGTCTCTCAATTCAGTTTCTTTATTTTTTCTCAGCTTTAAGTCCTAGGGTGAGCCCCCTCTCCCCTCATTCTCAGCACGATTCATGAATTTCCCTCCCTCTCTTCCTCACTCTTCCTGTCTCTCCTTATTACATAGTGGAGACAAAAGATGTGTGTTGTAAGGGCTGATCTGACATTGGCACTCACCAGGCAAGCTCTGTTTTTCCCCACAATGGCCTGTGTTTCTCACATGTGTTCACACGTCTCACACGACTTCTGTGGTGCTATATGTAGTTCTCCCCCTGTCTCACTTGCCACATGATGGCTGTGGCTTTGGATGGGCCTTGTCGCTTCTCCTTCCCTGGCGTACAGCAGAGAGAGACTGAACAGACACGGAGACCCCAGCAAAGCCCAGCAAGGAGCAGTGAGGTGCAAGAGCAGACACCCAGGGATCAAGAGGTGACCCACCCCTTCCCCTCCCTAGGGTAGGCTCACACTTTATTTTACGTGAACCAACATTTATTGAGCATCCACTGTGTGCTGGGCAGCATGAGGATGAAAACTGTGTGGGACAGAAGCCCCATCCTCGGAGGCCCCACAGGTGAACAAGTGTCCTTGGCAGCTAAGAGCTGTTATGGGGTCCATGCAAGTGTGACTGATATTTTTCTAAGAGAATATGAGGGAAATTGAAGTCCAATTTTGAGAAATTACCATGATGCTGTCTGTCACAGCTCCATATGGACAAATATGGACACAGCTTTTGGGACGCACACGTGCATGCACACACACACACACACACACACACACACACAGAGAAACACACAAACAGTGAATTATTTTGCTCAAGAGCAAAACACAGTAAGGCAAAGGCAACACTCAACTCCAGGTTGTCTGTGGCTTCCTTTCTCTGGTCACTGCCTTGGGAGGTATTTATTGCTGCTCTCCTTGAATAATGAATGACTGTGTGTATGTGTGTGTGTGTGTGTGTGTGTGAGAGAGAGAGAGAGAGAGAGAGAGAGAGAGACAGAGAGAGAGACAGAGAGACAGAGAGACAAGGGGCTACTTTCTATAACAAAGGTCAGTGGAATTCACATTGGATTTTAGTGGAAAATTGAGTGGACCATGGAGTGAGTCTAGGAGCTCAGGCTCTAGAATCAGAGAACTTGGATTCAATCTTAATACCACCAGGGTCTGCCTTTGTGATCATGGAAAAATGAATTCTTTGACCTCAGTTTCTTCATCTGCAAAATGGGTATGATGGTTATGTCTGCCCCACTGTGTTGGTAAGAGTTAAAGGAGTTAATCCATGTAAAACACTTAATGAATAGTAGTGGTTATCATTGATTTTTATACTCATCTGTATGTTGTTTCTATCATGCTCAAGCCAATCAAGGCTCCAGTCATTGGAACTTGTGTGGGCAGAACGGCCACAGAGCTATGCTGTTCAGGGGAGCAACACACAGAGTGAGGGAGATGCTAGGCACGGACACTGCCACTTGGTGTGATCTGAAGCCATAACGTCTACTTATCCCCAAGTTCCTCTTCTGAAAGCCTCTAATATTCATTTTTTAAATCCCAACCACCATTTCTCTATGTTAAAGTTCCATCATGCCATTGCCTGGGGAGAGAAAACACATGTCCCTGTCACCACATGACAGAGACACCTTGATGCATTCCTGAGCAGTGTGTACAGCCAGAACAAGCCCTTTTGGTGTGAGAAGGGAGGAGACCAGGCTGGGAAGTCAATATGGAGCCACGAGGAGCCTGGAACAGGAACATGGATACTGATGGCTAGTTTGGAAGTGAAGCATGTGGGTGCTGGATGTTGGTGATAGATGTTGGTATTTAGAGCAGGACACCTGGTACACACTGGGTCCTCAATAAGCATTAGCTATTCAGCGAGGTCCTAGAAAGAAGAAGCCTGGGCACTAGCATGTGTGGCCTGTCACCAGTGTGCCTAGGACAGGGAGTCAGAGGACCAGGAAGGAGGGCCTAGTAGATGTGCTAGTAGATGTACTCGGACCATCCAGAGGCCCAGAGGAAGCCAGTGTCTCTGCCACCCCTTAACTGGGAAGAACCAACCCCTAGCTCAGAGGCTTCTAGAAATCAAGTCTTCCCCAGAGGGACTTCTTCAGTGACACAGAGAGGCAACCAAAGCCAGCCTCTGAGAGGACAAGGGAGCACATTTCCCTTTCCTGTTTCCCTGCCTGCTCTGCCAGGAGGAAAGTTGGTGACACAAGGACCCTGCAATTTGGGATTCGATCTTTCTACTAGGATGTTTAAATCCTAAATGATTTAAGTGGTAAGTAATTTTGATGCTTAAGTAATGCAATCCAGCCCTGTGGTGGCCTAGACAGAACCTCAGTGAAGGGATGTGACAGCTGCTCCCAGCAAAGTCCTTAAAATGATGCCCAGTGCTGCCATCTAGTGTGCATCATGGACCTTTTAAACTTTTAAATTAGAATTGTATTCATTTATTAATTTATTGTTGTTTATGCTGTTATTATTATTGGCTGTATTGGTCTGAGACTTTCCCACCATTACCTTAGTCTTCTGTTGTTAGTTTAAGTCATCAGTAGTAAATACTATGTTTAAACCTGTCAGTTTGGCATGACAGATTTCTGCACCCAGAGTAGCAAGTCCCCTTTTCCAGTCCCAGTGCTGCTTCCCACTGTGGGGCAGTGGGGAAGTCACTGAGTCTCCTGATGTCCAGTTTCCCTCATCTGTAAGGACAGGGAGTCAGAGGGCCAGGAAGGAGGGCCTAGTGGATGTGCTAGTAGATGTACTGGTGACAGGCCACACATGCTAGTGCCAGGCTCCCTACTATCTTCTTCCTGCTCATATCTGGGTACTGTTGTGAGAATTCCAGTGCCACCATCCATCCATCCATCCATCCATCCATCCATCCATCCATCCAGCAAATGAGCAGGCCCTGAGTTCCAGCAAGTGAGGAAGTCAAGGCTTCTGACATCAGAGGCATTCTGTAGTGGAAATTCTCTCTCTCTCTCTCTCTCTCTCTCTCTCTCTCACACACACACACACACACACACACACACACAAACACACACACACACACACGCACATACACACAGCAAAACATTGACTAATGGAAGGCTCCTTTCCTTTCGCCATATGACAGTCCTTTTCTTTTTCTGAGTCAGAGCTCTGAGAATATCACCATCTTGCTCAGAAACCTCCCTTGTCCTTATAATAAGGTCCAACTTACCTATCATGGAAGCTGTGATGCCAAACTGGCCCAGCTTCCTCCAGCTGCTGAGGGTCTTCTGCAGAAGCAGCTGGTAAGCTTTGCCATGCACCCAGTATTATACTAAGTGCCTTATCTGTTAATTTTCACAACCACCTTACGAACTGTGTCCTGTTATTACTTTATGGGGAAACCAAGGCAGAGAAAAGTAAAGGAACATATCAACAAAGGTCACATGGCTAGTAAATGGTGGCCCTAAACCTCAGACTGAGGTCCACTGTCCATGGCACCCACCCCTCCCCCACAGTGCCAGCACCATGCTGCTCCAACCCTGGGATCCACAGCTGTCCTCCTGATGGGATCTCGCCAGTTGCCCATGGGCAGCTCAAACATCCTCCACACTGCTGCTCCCAATATGCTGCTCTCCTGTTCCTCACCTTAGAAGACCCTCTCATGGGTGTCATCCCTGTCATGGCCCACAGAGGTCTCATACTTGTGCTTCCATTGACACACAGTGAGGGTCTCGTAAACATCCACAGTAGTCAGAGCTAAATAAGGGTCTGCTGAATGGGAGTAAATCGACAGTGTTGGAGGCATCAGAGAATCAGAAGTCAGCAGATGCTTTAAAAGCTTCTTTTTAAATGAAAATAGACTTAGTACACGAAGTACTCATTTGTGACCAAGCAATTTCTTCTTGTTGATTTTAGGCCACTTTCCACATGAACTCACTACGTGAGGAAATGTACATTTCTGCCTTTCAACCAGGGGTTATCACACAGGGAAAAGTTCCCGTTATCTTCCTGAGAAAGAGATTTAAAACTGTCTTTGTGCAGTCTTTGCATAAAGGCAAGTTTGTCACATTGTAAGGAGTTTTATGATTTGGATGTACCTTGATATAATCAAATTTTCTCTCAGAGTGTGGACATTGTAAAGAGTTTTGAAAAACATTAATCAAGTGACTGCAGACAATCTTTCCAGGTAATGGAGCCTGGCCTAGGTGTCGGGTCCTTAGTTTGGGCTGGGACTCTGGCTCTTGCCAGCTGTGTGTCTTTGACCTTCTCAGCATAGAGGCCACAAAAGGATTTCTGAAGTCCCTTCCAATCCCAGGGTCCTAATTTTGGTTCTGCAGCCTCATCTTTTGGAGATGTTTAATTGCTTTTCTAAATCAATATTCATGCCTATAAATTGGAACTGGTCTGAATTTTCAGAAAATTATGGCCATCACAGAGAAATATTACATCAGTTGCTCATGGAATTTAAAATCTAAGAAATGCAGAGAAGAATGAAGGAGGCTAGTGTTGCCCAGTTAAACAGGATGGCTCCCTAGCATAGTGGTGGCCAGTGCTCTTTTTAGAAGATGAGTTTTGTAAGTGAGATCTGAATCCTCCTTCTTGGGATGGTAAACTGAGATTTATGCAGTTTACAACCCTAGAAACTGCATTTATTGTTCTCTAAGGAAGGCTGCTTCCATCTCTCTGGTGCTCACTTGCTCTTATTTCTGGGCAGATCTATCACATCAGCCCTGTGACCTTCCAAAACCAGAGGTCCAGACTCCAAACTTAGCAAGCTTAAGGCCTTCCTGTGGATGCTCTTTTGGTTACTAATAAAAAATTGCTTCATATGAAATCATTGTAGTCAGGAAGGAAGCATAATATTATAAAAACCAAAATTTTCTTAAATAATATTACATACTTCAAATAAATTGAAAAGTAGTCAAAATAACTTAAATGTCCAGAAATAGTTTCAATGGCAAATTCTATCATTGGTTAAGAGAAAATAATTCCAATTTCACACAAATGATTCTTTTTTTAAATTTTAATATTTATATTTAGTTTTCGGCTGACACAATATCTTTGTTTGTATGTGGTGCTGAGAATCGAACCTGGGCCGCACGCATGCCAGGCGAGTGCTTTACCGCTTGAGCCACATCCCCAGCCCACAAATGGTTCTTAAGAATAGCAAGAAAGGGAATGTTCTCCAAACTTAAGTTACAAGGCTTTCAACATCGTGATTCCAGAACCTACAAAAACCCAGTAGGAGACAGGAAAATTTTGGCCAATAGTTCTATAATTATGGGTATAAAAATTCTGTACAATATATGGGCAGGCCAAATCCAGCAGCATAGCCAAGGGATAGTACATCAGAATCAAGTATGTTTCTTCCAGGAATGCAAAACTGCCTTGAGCATTAATTAATGTAAAATTTAAACATTAACTAACGTAATTTTCTAAATTATAAGATTAAGGGGAAATATGTGATTATTTTAATGAATACAGAAAATGATAAAACAATATCATTTATGATTTTAAAAATTCTTCTAAAGCTAAAATTCCTTAACATGAAAAAAGTAAAATAAAAATCCTGCCACAGACATTCTCAATGGTGAAAAAGTGAAAATGTTTCTTTTGCAATGAGTAACAATGTAAGGGCTATCACAATTTTTATTCATCATTGAACTGAAGATCCTAGTACAGTAAGACAAGAAAAATAAAAGAATTTTAAAATTATATATTATTAATTTAAATCAAATATTAACAAATATTATTGTTTAATTTACTTTTATTCTTCTTGGGATATAATATTTGTTCATCTTTATGGGGCATATTGATACATGTGTATAATGTGGGATAAACAAATTAGGGTAATAAGCATTTTCATCTCTTCAAACATTATCATTTTACATGTTGGGAATTTTAAAGGTAGAAACAAGATTGCTATTATTTGCAGATGCCATGATTGTATATATGAGAAATCCAAAAGAATCTGTAAAAAACTTATTAGATTGAATAGAAAATTTACCAAGTTTATATACGTGATATCAACATACAAAAATTTTTTGTCTTTTTTATATACTGTTGTGAAGATTTAGAAAATAAAATTAGATGCCTTTTTGTTGTGAACTTAAAATTGCTCTAAAAATAAAGTTCATAAATTTTTTAAAAGATTCCATTTAGAATAGCAGAAAAAATGTTTAAAAGCATTTAATAATGGTGAATAAATGGAAACAGAGTAGAGCAATGTTTTCCAGAAGTGGTGAGGAGAAGGAAATGGGAGAAATAGATTAAGGAATACAGATTTATAGGTAGGCAGAATCAAGAATAGACACCTAATGTACAGAATGAAGACTGGAATTAATAATAGTGTGTTATGTACCAAATATTTGCTAATAGAGTAGAATTTAGGTGTTTTTATTATAACCACAGTGTAACCAGGAAAGGGGATAGGCATGTAAATTTGTAGTAATCATTTCTCTATGCATGTATGTGTATATATATATATATATATATATATATATATATATATATCAAAACCTCATTTTATACACCTTGAATACATACAATTCAAATAAATAAAACATTGAATGAGTAACAATGTTAAATGAAGTGGCCTTATAAAGACATAAAAAAAGGTTGTAGAAATTCTAAGATTCTGCATTCTATTATTGCTTCTTGCTGCATTTCAAAACATTTGATTAAGTTCATGTGCAAAATTTTCCAGGCAATTAAAGCATAATGAAAAGTTAAAATAGAGCATAACATAAACATTCTAAAAGTTCTATTATTTTCTATCCTTATTGAAAAATACGGAAAAAAATCCTAAATGAATGGAGAAATATATTATACTCATGGGTTAGAAAATATTCTTCAAATTGACTTATTTATTCAAAGGAATCCCAATAGGGTGTGTGTGTGTGTGTGTGTGTGTGTGTGTGTGTGTGTGTGTGTATGAGTGTATAACTTGATAAGCACTGTCTAAATTTATATGTAAGGATAAAGGGCCAAGTACAATCAAGGAGATGCCTAGGAAGGCTAGCCCCACCAGATATTAAGATGTGGTATAAAATTATAGCTAATATGTATGTATATCAAATATACTCTATTATCATATATACAAATTTTCCTGAGAAAGTTTATATATATATATATATATACATATATATATTTTATATATATATGTATATATACATAAAGGAATATATATACATAAAGGAAAAAAGTTCATAAATTTTTTGAAAGATGCCATTTAGAATAGCATAAAAATTCTTTAAAAGCATTAATAATGTTGAATAAATGGAAACAGAGTTGAGCAATTGCAAATAATAGCAATCTTGTTTCTCCCTTTAAAATTTCCAACATGTAAAAATGATAATGTTTGAAGAGATGGAAGTGCTTATTACCCTAATTGGTTTATCCCACATTATATACATGTATCAAATTATCATAATATGACCCATAAAGATTAACAAAAATTTATCACAATAAAAATAAAAGTAAATTAACAAATATATATTTGTTAATAATATGTGATTTAAATTTTATATATATAATTATATATCTATAATGGAAAAAAATCTCTCAGGAGAAAATATTATAATAATGATTGTATAGCATGGACCCAGAAATTAAAAAATTCGAACAATGGTACAGAACAGGGTCCAAATACAGAGATACTGCTGTCAAATATTTAACATAGGCAATATTGCCAATTAATAGGGTGGGGAAACTGATATTTTAATAAATGATGCTAAAATAATCCTTATCCAGATAGGAAAAATAAAGCATGATCCTACCTCAAATCATATACAGAAAAAAATTCCAGGAGGATTAAAGAAACTAAATAGGAAAGCAAAAGTATAAAGCATCTAGAAAGCATATTTTTGTGACTTTGGAATAAGGAATCCTGCTTAAGAAATTTCCTGTGTCCTTTACAAAGGGGAAAGAGTGATTCCTACTGGGCTCAGGATGCAGTCACTGCCCTGGGGTTAGGAAGGAGATGCCTCAGGGAGAGGGACACAAGAGACTTGTGAGTCACTCTAATGCTCTCTCTACCTGGGTCGTGGTTGCCTAAGAGTTTGCTTTAGTATCATTTACGGTGTTGATAGATGTTGTACACACTCTTCAGTAGCCTGAATTATCTCACATTACAGTTTTTTTTTTTTTTAAATGGAGAACTTCCAGTGCAACCCTATGATTTGTGTTTGGAGTAGCAAGAAAAACCTTGGTCATCTAGGAAGCAGACAGTGACATGTACTGAGAGGAGAGGAAGCCAGGCTGGGTCAAAAAAGCCAACCATGAGTGTTCTTGGAGAAAGGACATCTGCTGTTACTGAGGACAGTGCTCTCTCCTATGGCTCTGTTGGAGGATCCTGCCTGTAGGCCTGTACTCTCAAGGGGGCCCAACAACTGCACCAAGAGACAAGGGTGAGACAATTAGTGTTCATTAATATCACAGCAAATGGGTTTAGATTAGATTTTCCTTTATTATTTCCTTTATTATTAAAATCACTAGCATTGGCTGTAGTTAATCAGCAGGATGGAGAATGCCTTTTACTATGTTTAGCATGATAAATTCAAGCCCCCTCTTTTTTCACTGGTCCCCTAGCATGAGGCCAAAAGAGTATAACCAGCTCCTTCTGGAAAACTTCATTTGGAATTGCCTTAGAAATCAGAGTCTCATAAAAGCTGCACAAGTGGAGACAAGAGAGAGGAGAGCCCAGGTCTAAAGCAGTCACAATTTCTTTGGCTCTAAGTGCTCACTCTTGCTCTCTCTCTTTGGTACTGGGGATTGAAACCAGGGGTGCTTTACCACCGAGCCACATACCCACCTATTTTTTATTTTGAGATAGGGTGTCACTAAATTGCTTAAGACCTCCTTAAATTACTGAGGTTGACCTTGAACTTGCATTACTCCCGCCTCAGCCTTTAGAACCACTGGGATTACAGGCATTTACTACCATGCCCAGCCCTAAACATGAATTAACATGTTTAAAATATTTTTCCGCCTTTGAGTGCAATGAGGTACTGGAAGGTATAGCCTGGCAGTTGAAACTTCTTTGCTCTTTGAGGAAGGACTTTGAGATGCACCTACTAGACATGTGGAAGCAAAGCCTTTACTGACCATTGCATAAGAGAAAAACCCATCTAGGGAGATCCTAGATCTCCTTCAATCAAGAGTTGATCTTCAATCAATTCTCTCCATAAGTGATTGTACCATTCTTTTAATAGAAAGAATGGGTTTCTTTGAAAAGAGTATCAGGTGAGACAGATAATAAATGTTAAATAAAAATTAAATTCATTCCAATAACAGAGTCTATCATTTAAGTTCCCCCAGACACTGCTCATGCCTCCTGAATTTTACAGCCCTAGGACCTGGCACAGTGCCCAGCAGCAGCTCCTAGCAGGGGCTCACTTCATCATGTTAAATGAGATGAATATTAGGCTGGGTATCTGGGCTTTGATGTTACTGGTATGCCCCAAGCACACTTTCAGGATCCCTGAAAGATACTTTTCTTTAGCTTGCTGTTCTGTGAATTTTGAATGGAAAAGACTAACCATTGTACAAAGCACTAAAGTGATGAATGAACTTTGGTTGGGTGTCTGATATTAAGATCCTAAAGTGTGAAGATCCTGTTGATACCTGAAATGAAAAGTTGAGTTGTGCTAATTAAGGTAAAAGAACACATCATAAATTTTTCCCTACAGGATTTATTTAAAGGAAATGTACATATAATGGATGAGTTTGGATGGGCCATCAAGGTAACTAAAATAGAGATTCTGCAACATTAGGCTCCAAAAGCCTGCACTGGATCTGCAGGGGTAAGAGAAACATCTTCATGAGGATTGTAAGAATAAATTCCTATGGCAGGAGCATAAGGAAAACCAGCATCTCTCCATAGAGACAGTCAGTATTTCTAAACTACTAACATCCATTAAATTAAATCACAGAAATAGGAATTTAAGACAACATGCAGCCAGTGAGAAATGGTTTATAAGGTAAAAGATTCTGGAGCTGTTCTGCCCACATTCCAGCCTGCTGTGGGGAGCCATCAGGCTCAGAGGTACATGAGGTTAAGATACCAACTTAAGATACCTGCTCAGAGGTACATGAGGTTAAGGGCCAACTTCCTGCTGAAGTTGTAGCTCTTCCTGGGTTGCCTGGGAACTTCCTTGGCTTCTGAAATGTCCTAGTGCCCAGAAGTGACATCTTTGCTGCCCCACAACACCCATCAGAGCAAGATCCAAGTACATTAGTGAGTGAAGTTCTTCTGTATAAGAAGTGAGCTTGCTTCCTTCCTTCCTTTCTTTTGCTCTTGTTTTGATTTATGAAGTATGTTTGACTGAATCTTCTGGGACATTCATGCTTGAATCTATAAGCATTTGATTAAAAAAACCCTAGCAGCCTAGAAAATCATCAGTCATCTTTCAGATGACATGTGCCAATCAGCTTTTCCCCTTTTCCTAGAAAACAGGCTTCCAGCCAGAGAAAGGGTCAGGGAGCAAACCAGAGGGAGCATGACCATGGGATTACTTTCCAAGCTTGAGTGAAGTGCTGCAGAGAGTGGAGGCTGTGGGAGATAATGACTTTTCCAAGCAAGCAGATTGGGAGTCAAGTTCTGTGTCACTCATGCCATCATTTAATGTACACTTGAGTGCACATTATGGACCAGGTTCTTTTATAGGCATTGGTGATCTACCCATAGAAAGACAAACTTCAATGTCTTCTTTGAGCTTGCAAATAGTAGAGAGACATAGTGATGGACAAAGTGAATGAATAACCATGTTTTGTTGATTCTGGAAAGCACAGTATTTCACTTTAGCAACTCTGTGATTGGGATGCTTTCTCTAATCAGAGGCATCTTACAATTCCTGCTGTCTTTAGGTAATTGTCATTGTCTTGATTCAGCAGATGTGATAAAAGTTGTTCACTTCAATCCAGTTATATTTATTGTTGGTTATATATTATAGGATTTAATTTGCTATTTAAAATGTCTTCAAAAAGATTCCATAATAATCCAACATTGAAAAAATAAGTTATTGTGGACACAGCAAGGCATGGAAATGAGATAGATATTCATTATTGGGACATTATTGACCACAATTTCATATTTTCCTGTAAATAACCACCAATGTTTAGGCACCATAATAAAGGAAGACACCCCCAAGTGGATGAATCTGTGTCATGTCTTACAACTGAGCTATGTTTGCCACAAGTATTGCTTATCACATATTAAGGATTTCCACAGAGCTCAGGAAAAGTCTCTGGAAATCTTCCCCATTAGTAAAAGAAACATTTAAGGTGTGACCCAACATTAAGGCCATGACTCAGATTGGCAGCATTTCTCTTTGCAATAGTGTGCCCTAAAACAGACTTCTGGCATGAAATATGGCATATTAAATGTTGGAAGAATTGTGGAGGAAATGAAACAGGGAGTGCTGTAGAGAGCAGGGTGTAATTTTCAATGGTGTGGTCCTGGAGAGGCTCCCCCAGCAGGTGACATATGAGCAAATACCTGGAAGAAGTCAAACTTCCTTCCATGGGGGATTGTTCCAGGAAGAATGACTTTTAAAAAATTACTTAAGGGTGTACTCCAACAAAACCAAAACAATTTAGCACTTTCATGTAGATGTAAGTTCCATGAAGACAGAGGTGACAAAGCTTGTTATTATAGATCTCCACATGGGTACATCCTAGCACTCAGTCAATATTGGTGTAATAAATGAATAAACTTAAAAAGGGAAAGAAATACTGTGTTTTGTAGTAAGCCATGAAACTACCAACACTGAACGTTATGTGTGATGAAATTTGTGATGTTTAATATATGTTTGAAGGATTTTAAAAAATAAGCATCGGGCTGGGGATGTGGCTCAAGCGGTAGCATGCTCGCCTGGCATGCATGGGGCGCTGGGTTCCATCCTCAGCACCACATAAAAATAAAATAAAGATGTTGTGTCCACCAAAAACTAAAAAATAAATATTAAAAAATTCTCTCTCTCTCTCTGTCTCTTTTTAAAAAAGCATCATATGTCATTAATGAATTACAAATTAAAACAACAATGACATACCACTATGCTCCTATTAGAATCACCCAAATTAAAACGTTGACAACATAAAATGTTGGTAAGGGTGAGAAGCAATGGGAACTCTGGTTTGCTGCTGAAGGGAATATAAAATGGTTCAGTCACTTTGAAATATAGCTTGATAGTTTCTCACAAAACTAAGCAAACTCTTACCATGTGATTCAGCATTCATGTTTATTATGGTTTGGATCTAAAATGTCTTTCAAAGGCCACATGCTAAAGACTTAGTCCCCAGCTGGTGGTGCTATTGGCAGGAGGTGGGGCCTACTTGAAGGAAGCAGGTCACTGGGAGCATGCTCATGAAGGGTATTGGGACTCTGGTCCCTTTGTCAATCCCTTTTACCTGCCTCTCTCAGATTCCTGGATGCTGAGAGGAAAGCAGCTTTGCTTCATCCTATGTTCCACACCATGTTGTTTAACCTCATCATGGGCCCAGAGACACCAGAGCCAAGTGATCATGGATTGAGACCATGAACCAAAATAAATCTTCCCTCCTTTAAGTCATTTTTCTCAGCTATTTTGTAACAGCCTCAGAAAGCCAATTAACACAACACAGTACTTTTTGGCATTTACTCAAATGAATTAAAAACTTAAGCTCACACAAAAACCTGCACATGGATGTGTATAGAAGCTTTATTTATAATTGCTACAACTTGAAAGCAACTTCAGATGTCATTCAGTAGGTGAGTGAAAGATATATATTATATAAATAAATGGTGGCACATCCAGATGATGGAATAAAAAGAAATGAGCAGGGGAGTGAAGTGGGGGGGGGGTGGAGCATGGGAGCAGGAAGGATAGAAGAACGAATCAGACATGATTAGCCTGTGTACATATATGATTACATGACTGGTGTGATTCTACATCATGTAAAACCAAAAGAAGGAAAAGTTACACTCCATTTATGAATGATGTGTCAAAATGCATTCTACTGTCATGTATAACTAATTAGAACAAATTAAGAAAAATAAATGAGATATTAGGTCATAAGAAGACATGGAGGAATAGAGTTATTTGGATTAGGTAGAAGGGAGCAAAGGGAGGGGGCATGGGGGTGGGAAGGATAATAGAATGAAGTGGACATTTTTACCCTATGTATGTATAGGTCTACACGACTGGAGTGATCCTACATTATGTGCAACCAGAAGAATGAGAAATTATACTCCATTTATGTATGATGTGTCAAAGTGCATTATACTGTCATGTATGACTAATTAGAAAAACAAAGACATGGAGGAACTTTCAATATATGTTGCTAAGTAAAAGAAGCCAATCTAGAAAGGCTACATACTATATGATTCCAACCATATGACATTTTGCAAAAGACAAAGTTATGGAGACAGCAAAATACCAGTGGCTGTCAGGATTTAGAGAGGGGGAGGAATGAGTATGTAGAATATAGAGGATTTTAGGGTGATGGAGCTATTCTAAAAGATACTATAATGGCACAAGTCAAGACACACAGAATATACTACACTAAGAGTGAACCTTAGGGTAAACTACTTTGAGTGATAGTAACATTGTAAGTGCAGGTTTGTGGATTATTGTAAATGTATTGCTTTGGTGGGGGATGTTGGCAGGGAAGACTGTGCATGTGGGGACCTGGGATGGAGAGGAAATATAGGTACTTTCTGCTTCATTTGCTATGAACCTACACTGCTCTAATATGTAAAGCCTATTAAGAAAATAAAAACTATAGACTGGAAAAAAAAGCCCCACAATAATAATTATAATCTTGAAACTAAATTTACCATTAATTTAACAAAGCTTTCAGAGCAGAGGGACCATTAACAGGAGGGGGTATAAAAGTATCTCATCCTGCTTGGCTTGGGGAAGAGGGAGGTTAGAAGTGCTATTCAATTATTGATGTTGCAAAAAAAAATATGGTGTTTAATTAAACTTCGTTAAAATTTTAAGTAAAATTCTGGTAGAATAGGAATAGGATATATAACTCCAAAAAGAGTATAAAAAAGAACAAAGAAAATTCAATGAACCCCGTATATGTTTGGAAAGGAAAGGGAAAACACTGAGAAAATCTACATAGAAAATATAAAGGTACTGGAAACATGGAAAGTACCAGGGCAAACGTGGATTTCCATATGAAGGGACAGGCTGGCTCTGGGTAAGGTAAGGTGAGGAAGCAGGAGAGGGTGGAAGGGAGCTCCCGTTGGGGCTCTGTGGTCTGGGGACAGGCTGGTGCATTTATGGAAGTTTTCTGGTGCCCCTTGCTAATTGCACCTTTGGCTCATTCCTGATTTCAATTGTTCTTCTTCTCAAGGAGGGTCTCTTGCTCATGATGAATCATCAGCCAATCAGCCTTAATCAAATTTTCCATCACTAATTTTTATTTTATACCAACCAGAAATTTCTCAAAGTTTCAGAATTTTGCTATTTCCTAGCACCATTTTCTTTGCTTACTTTTATGTTCTTGAGTAATTTTGGTGGAAGATTGAGAGGAAGGGCGTGTATGTGGCAATCTGAAGGTGATTCTAGAAGGAAAATTCCAAAATAGTAGCCTTATCATAATAAGTTCATTCTGATCACTTTGAGAATGGAAACACTTCGTTTGGTATATCAAGTCTGTTACAATGCATTTGCTAAAAAATGAAGCCCATCCTTTAAGCATACCAAACTTCCTTTCCCAGGACCTTTGCAAGACTCTGGTCACACTCTGGTACTACTCTGGTCACACTCTGGATCTACTATGCTGAATAACAATAACAGAAGATAATTCTGAGGCCAAACTGGAACTAAAACTTGAATGGTGATATTTCTACCACCTTCCCTGATGATGACATCCATCATAATCGTATATGATAATATCTCATCAAGTGTCCCCCAGAACACACAAACCCCTCTCTCATTTTCCCTCATGGGTGCATCTACTCCACCATTGCAGGGCTGGAAGAACACAATGATCACACAGCTCATACCTGCTTTTCCCTCAGGTCTCTGCTCAGATGTTCCTTCCTCAGAGGGACCATTCCTGAGCACCATCTGCCCACTCGTTTCTCTCTCCCTCCTTCCTGGTTTTGCCTGTATTTCTCAGTGCTTACCACTCCCTGATATTGTATTAGGTATTTGCTAGCTTTTATATTTGTTAGTCTTTCCCCTCAATAGGGATAAACTCCAAAAGGGCAGGGCCTTGGATCACTAATTTCTCTCACCACAGCCCCTAGAGCAGCATCTGGTGACACTCTGTGGGTGTGCAGACCTGGTTCACTTACCACTTCTCTGTGTGAGCACAAAATGGGGATTAGTCAAGCCTGCTTAGCTTAGCCACATTCCACATTATTCCTTGTAGTGCCAGGTTTACAAAGCAACTTCCTTATAAATCTTAGTAGTTTTTCATTACTGAATCCATTGCATAGTGATAAATCGGACATTCTGGTTAACAAATCAGCCCTCTATGATATTGAATTACAAAACCTGGAGATGTCCCCATGCTAGAAGTCTAATCCTGCCATCAGTCTTCTCGGTGTCTGGGGTATCCCTCTGCGTATAACCCTTTGTTTGTGAGCACAGAGCTCCGATCTACCAGCTGGACAATCATTCAGAGGTAATAAGGCAATACAGCAGTTCCCAGTGGCTGTGTTTGGTGGGTTCTGTGCTCAGCTGACATGTTTTATTAATCACAGCAATCCTTCTCTGCCGTTCTGTTATTTTCCAGTGTGATTAATGGTAAGCGTATGGATGAAGGGAGCTTTACAATAGTAAATGATCACTTAAGTTATGCTTTGACTACCTCCAGCTGCCTATCCAAGCAGAAACGAACTACTCAAGGTGGAAAGTAATTGCTGCATGTAGAATTTAAGTCCAAGAACTGTCAAAAGCTTTGAGGAGGCGTGAGGACCTGCGAGCTGCAGACCTTCCAAAACAGAGTCTGGGGGTGGCCAGGGCCAGAGATCTCATCAGTCTTTTTGGTGACCAGCGTGTAGGTGCTGTTGTAATGGAAAGTCTTCCAGGGAAGGTGTATGGGCCACAGAAAATAAAGGTGAGAAGGAAAAAGGAGAGAACAGAAAAGGCAGAGAGGAGAAAAAGAAATGAAGTTAAATTCATTGGGAGGGAATGGAACATCCCAATCATAGAATTTTTTGCTCTCTGACTGCCATCCAAGGCCTTATACCTGGAACACTTAGTAATGAAGGTGAGAGTCTATTCTTACTCTGACATTGACTTCTGGAGACAACTCTACAGAGACCAATACAGGATAGCCAGTAAGTGCTTTGATGTTGGTCAAATTGTCCAGAGGAATGGGAATTCACTGTGTTGATACCAGCCTTTGTGAGGCTTCTGAGTGTACAGCAAAGGTGGTACCAACAGGCAGATGGAATAAAACCCTGGTTGCTGCTCCCACATCTCTTGTTTTTCAAGAGAAATTCAGAGTTCTGATGTTGTTGAGAAGCCAGAGTCTTCCCTGGCTTCCAGAATGACTACTGGGGTATTTTACAGACCTCATAATGCCAGCTGCCACATTGGCACAGAACATGGATATAGATTAACACTAGTTCAAAGCCAATGTTTTGATAAAAGCTATATTAAAAGAAAAATCCCTTCTCTCTTTGGAGCATTTCATGATTCCCTCTTGGTTCTGTGTTTCCTGTTGGCACTCCAACTGGATGCAATGGTAACTGATGGGATATTATCATATATGATTATGATGGATGTCGTCATCAGAGAAGATGGTGGGAATACCACTATTCAAGTTTTAGCTCCAGTTTGGCCTTAGAATTGTCTGCTGTCATTGTGTTATTCAGCATATTAGATCATACTCTACCATCAGCAGTGAAAGCTTTCCAAGCTTCATTTAATATGTTGGCATCAAAGATAACATTGCATCCTCCCCTGGCTCCTTGGCCAACAATAATAGCTCAGACAAATAACAATGAGATCAGTTTTAAAAAGAGGACAACCAGGACACCTGATTAGAGGCAAGAAAAGAGGAGATTGTATAGAAGAAAAAATGTGGGCTTAGGGATCCAAAAATCCAAGATCCCTACTCGGTAGCTATATGAACTTGGGCTAGTTACCTTCCTTCTAGAAAACTCAATTTTTTTAACCTACTAAATCAAGAGCCTCTTTCATAGTTGTACTCATGAAATCTCTTAAAATTTCAGAATCTGACCTTGCATATTCTAAATGCACAATAACTAATTGTAATTTGGTGGCTATTACTATTACCTCAAGTTCTAGGGATTAATGGGAAGAAATTGTAACTCAAACAAAATTGACTCCATATCTACTGTGGTTGGTAGGATTCTCCCAAAATATAGCTTATTCCTTCTAGAGCCTGTGACTGTAATCAATGCATGGAGTGCTCTGCCCCTCAATTCATCTTGCATGCCGTCACTTGTTAGCATTTGAAAAATGATCATCTCGCCATGTTACTTCCTGTCCCCTGTTCCTATCAAGAGGCCTCTAAATCTGTGTTACTGAGCTCTTGCTACTAGATGCTCCCATCATCAGTTGCTGCCTTGCTACAGGTCTGAAAGCAATGGGACCAACAAATCATGGACTGCCATGAACAACTTAAAGAGGAAAAGCTTTTTCTTGGCTCCCAGTCTCAGAGGTTTCAGTCCATGGTTAGCTGGCTCCACTGCTTTGGACCAGAGGTGAGGCAGAACATCATGGTAGAAGAGTGTGGTAGAGGACAGCTGCTTAGCTATGGCAGCCAGAGAGAAAGAGAGAGGGAGAGAGAGAGAGACAGAGACAGAGACAGAGAGACAGACAGAGAGAGATTTTGAGATTGAAAGGGGGAAAGGCCCAGAACAAGGTGAAGTCACACACCCAGTGACTTACTAAGTCTTCCTCTGATCATGTCCCATGCCTACAGTTTCTACCACCTCCAGGGTGGTCCATTCAGCTATCAGTGGATTAATCAGAGCCCTCATGATCTATCAATTCCCCCAAAGCCCCTTCTGAACCTAACTGCACTGGGGATCATGACACAACACATCCTGAGTTTGGGGGGACATTCCAAGATCTTCTCATCAGAGCTCCAGAAGACACCTATTTTGGTTCCCTGTAATTTCACCCCCGTGCACTACTAGTCTTGCTCTTCCTCTCTCAATTCAGGCACTACTATTCATTTTTGAAGGCTCAAGCTTGCAACCTGTTCTGTGAATCCTTGGATCAGATACAGCTGCTCAGTCCCTCCACAGTGTTCAAATCCTGGGCATAGCTCTCTGGTTGCACATATTTTGTGATATCCTGGGTGGTTGTTTATATATCTCTGTGTCTGACTAGATGATGAGGTTTTGAGGGGTTTAGACCCCATCCTTCTCATCTTGATGGCTGCTGTAATTTAAATTTTAAGTGTCTCCTAAAGGACCGTGTGGTAAGGGCTTGGTCCCCAGCATGGTGCCATTGGGAGGTGGTGAAACCTTAAGAGATAGGGTCTAGGGAAAGGTCTAGAGGTTATTGGAGGTGTGCCCTTGAAGGAGTCACTAAGACCCCAGCCCCTTTCCCTTTCTCCCTGCTTGGCCATGAGGTGAATAGTTTGGCTCTACTAGATGCTCCCACCATAAGGTGCTGCCTTGCTACAGGCCCGAAAGCAACGGGGCCAACAAATCATGGACTGAAACCTCCAAAACTGTGAGCTAAAATTAACCATTTTTCTTTATAATTTGATTATCTC
Source organism: Spermophilus citellus (assembly GCF_964194105.1). NCBI lineage: Eukaryota > Metazoa > Chordata > Mammalia > Rodentia > Sciuridae > Spermophilus > Spermophilus citellus. The sequence goes on along the minus strand of NC_138187.1, from coordinate 62,762,761 downwards.
AGAGCCAGGCCTTGGAAGCACACTCCTGTAATCCCAGTGACTTGAGAGGCTGAAGCAGGAGAATCATATGTTCAAGGCCAGCCTCATCTCCTTAGGGAGACCCTGTCTCAAAAAAAAAAAAAAAAAAAAAAAAAAAAAAAGGAAAGGAAAAGGCTGAGTGTGTAACTCAGTGGTAAAGCATCTGTGAGTTCAACCCCACTACCCACCTCCAAAGAAGTGGATTATCTCAGTTATTTGTTATAGTCATGGAAAGATGATTAATGCTGTGGCCTCTGTGCCAGGACCAAGGATTCAATAATAGAAGGTACTTGGAAAATTAGCTGAATGAATCAAGAAATGACAATCAACACCACAGAGCAGAAATTGCTGCATTTTTACGTGCTAACCTTCTGTCCCATCTATGCCCTATAGGAACCATGACTTCAGCAAGGCTGAGCAGGACCAGTGCTTTCTGGGCCCTTCTTGCTCAGAGTTTTCACCTCTTTTTCACCTGCCTATAATCCTTCATTGCTGTAATTTGGAGCCTAGTTAAGTGCCTGTAATATGAGATTTTTTCTCCATCAATGTTTGTGGGATGTACAAATGAAAGACAGATATGAAATCTCCTCATTACTCATCAGGGATTTAATTACTACTGGTATTTTAGTTGTCTTTTCCTATCTTTGCCTTCCTGGAATTAATTTTAGTACCTATTCAATGGCCAAACATTTCATAGGTGTCTAATAAATTTTTTTTTGGCTGCAAAAATTTTCCTTAAATCTTCTTTAATTTTGTATGTTATGGTCTATATTTCGCCATTCTCAAAAAAGAAAAAAATTCAAAGTTATCCCAGAAGTAAAAAATACAATGAAATAAAATAAACTGCTCACTTTACAATGTAAGTTGAGTTTTTCTCACAGAAACAGTGTTCTAATAATCATAGGCAAATGATAAACATGTGAGAAAATAGTGGCGGTGGATGGCAGTAGAATAGCTCAACACTAGAGGTCCCTCTCTCCATGTGATCAGTTGGCCCTGCCAGGGATCCTTGCCAGTTTCGGTGGCTTCTGACTTGGAACAAAAAGTGAGGAGCAAAGGAAATTTGAACCAGCACATTCTTTGTGGCAGTGCAAATTAGATCTTATATATCAGGCCCGTGTCGCTGAGGCCCTGGCACAGCCCCAAATGGAATACTATTTTCTCTCTCAAATCCTAGCCCTAGTTTCATTTTGTTCTATTTCTATCTGGCTTTTGAATAAACCATGTGACTGCGTTCAAATCCTTTTATCTCATCCCCATCTGGGCGGCAATCTGGGTTGGTACCGAAATATCTCTGTGGGATAAGAGCAAGCAATGGAGTCCCCACTACCCCTCAGAGGGACACGAGAGATTCGGAAATAACTCAAGGATCACAAGGTTCTGCAGCTGAGCCTGAGCTTTTCTCAGGGCTGCTTTCCACCTCAAAGTTCAGGGCTCCCTGCAGCCACAGAACACTTCTAGCAGGTGCGAAAGACAGGGACCTAGGTAGGCTCCATCCCTTTCCCACCAAGGCTCAATGACTTGAAGGCAAAGAAGTTAGTAGAAGGATCCGTGAAAGGGACAAAGTTTGTTTTTAAAATGAGAAACAAAATTCCTCTTATGGAAGGAAACAAAGAATAGAAAGAGATGAAACAGGAAGACAAAATTTCATTCTTTGTCTTGGTGATGGAGTAGGGAAGAAGGAGGCAGAAGGTGACAGGTTCTTCAATGGCCTCCCTGTTCCTAATGACTTAATCTTCTGTGAGCTCCTGGAAGTAGCACCGCACCTGACTCCTTCTCTATGCCATGGGAACCTCCATCCCCTTCCCCTGCAGACACCTATCCCTTGGCACCCTTTGTGATGCAGAGGGTGCTTGTAGGCAACACAGGCCACTCAGCAGGGTACAGAATGGAAGAGGCTGGTGGTGGCCTTGGAAGGAGGTCTAGATGATTTAATTTTAAGAATTCTGGGATCTAGAAGCAAGGGCATGAGTTATGGGGGTTGAGGTTATCCCCTTGACATTGGGTGCTTCCTCTCTCCATGATGAAATCAGCTGGAGAAGAACCAGCTCAGAGCCCAGGGCAGGGGCCTGGTGGCCCAGGTGGAAGTGTAGTGATAAGCGTTCCCAAGGACTCCTCTCCCATTTCTGTTGTCTTCTGATTCCATGTCCATTGCTCCTTGGGTTAGAGCCTTTCTAGCCCAGGCCAAAGAATCTCCTGTGACTAACCTAACCAAAGTTGCTTTATCTCACATCCAGTGGCTGTGTTCTTAAGGATTTTTTGCCAAATCCAATTGCACTGGATTTGACACAAGCTATTTAGCAAAGGAGATTTGAACTGGAGAATTCTTGGTCAGTCAGAGTCAACTTCTGATGGAGAATCTGGACTCGTCTGGAAGTGGCAGAAAACTATCCCCAAATTATCAGTGCAGTTTGACATTTATCACTTGGGCCTTGACAAGTGGTACACACAAATAGCTGAGGTCACACACTTTTGGGGGCCCTGATAGAAGCCTTTGCATGGGGTTGTACAATCAAAAGCCAAATGACAACTTGGTCCTTTTGCTGGGAGAGCAGAGAGCCCCAGGAACAGAGGGGTGGGGGTACTGCGACATTTCCTTGGGCTGGGAACAGCATTCTAGAAATTTCTGACACATTAGTGTCAGAAGCTATATGCCAGAATATGGATGATGTTCATTTGCCACTCTAGAATTTGGCTAAAAGTTTTGGAAGTTTTTTAGCTGGCTGGTGCATGGCCACAAATTGGGAGGAGGTAAATGCATTTATCATGTTTTTGGAAACCCTGGGCCCACCCAGAGAAGTGAAAGAAGTTGGCAACATTCCTTAGCTGACTCTTATTGCCTTTATTTTCTCTACAGGGACACACCTCAGAGGCCTGCATGATTTCCAAATCAGTGAGCAGGAACACCTGTTAATTGCTAGTGGCTTGAAACTTTGGGGGAGTGAAAGCTCAAAACCTGACAAGATCATTCTCATTACTTTAGGGATAGGCAATGTGCCACCTCAGACCCTGAGTGTCATTTGCCTTGTTATGTTATGAACACATTCAACCTCCTATGAGGGGCACAGATTTTGAAGTGGAATCCAATTAGCGGGGTTTCAGCTGGGAAACTGGAAAGCACATTTGTTCCACCTAATTCTGCCATTGTCACTATACTAATAGATGATAGCACTTTGAGGGACCTAGTAGTCATTGCATTTTTATAGGTTGGCAATTAACTTCATTTTTTACAGCAACCAGGAAGGCTGGGATGTGGAAGTAGGTTCTCCATCACAGCTTCTCTTCCTTCTGAGTTGGGGTGTGTTTGTTCTGCAGGTACCTGCAAAGCCCCCCATGTTCTCTGTTAGAGTGAGCACAGCAAAACAGCAATCAGGGACAATGTAGGTTTCACTGCAATCACTTTTCTATAGGAAATGCATTTCCACAGGGAAGGTGTAAACCCTCTCTTGTGCCAGTAATTAAAAAACACAGATTTCTTGAAGGTTAGGGTGTTCTGATTATAAATTGCTCTATAGCAAATTAGCCCCAAACTTTGGTAGCTTAAAATAATAATAATCATTTATGGTCATTGTATTAATTTGCAAGGGCTGCCATAATGAGCTACCATAGCCTGAGTGGCTTAAATAAGAGAGATTTTTTTCTCTCTTATTCTAAAAGTTGGAAGTCTAACATCATGGTTTCAGCAGAGTTGATTTCTCCTGCAGACTTTCCTCTCAGCTTGCAGATGACCATCTTCTCCTGTGTCTTCACATGGTGTTCCCTGTGGTTGTGTCTGTCCTAATCTCCTTTTCTGATAAGGACATGGGTCATTGGGAGTTAGGGCTTTTTTTTTTTTTTTTTGGCACTTGGTATTGAACTCAGGGTCATTCAACCACTGAGCCACATCCCCAGTCCTATTTTGTGTTTTATTTAGAGATAGAGTCTCACTGAGTTGCTTATCGCCTTGGTTTTGCTAAAGCTGGCTTTGAACAAGAGATCCTCCCGTCTCAGCCTCCTGAGCCACTGGGATTACAGGCATATGCCACGGCACCCTGCTAAGGGCTTTGATATATGAATTTTCAGAGGGACGCAATCCATATAATCATGACTCTACAGTTTGGATGGAGGGCAGCAGGGATGGCTCATTTGTGCTCCACAATATTTGGGAGCTCGGCTGAGGTGTAGAGCAGGGAGGCTACAGGAGCTGAGAGTCTCCAGTATCTCTTTCTGTGTGTCTAGCTCTGGCTCCATAGTGCTCCTGTCTTTCCTGGTGCTGTCTCCAGCATTGACTGCTCCAAGGTAGCAGGACTTCTACCATGCTGGATCAGAGACCCAAGAAACTTAGGTAGAAGCTGCCAGGCCCTTTGAGATCCAGCCTCAGAAGCCATCATTGCCAATCCCCCATTTCTCTATGGGCACACAGGGCCAGCCACAATCAGCAGAGTGCAGCTGTAGCAAGGGTGTGAACACAGGAGGTCTGGATAACTGGGGTCCATCTTGCAGGCTGAATACCACAAGGGAGAACGTGGGCCTGACTCACAGAGCTGATGGGACACATCTGTGCATGGTGCTGATTCCACGCCATTCTGTGATAATGCTGTGGCTTCCTCACCTCACTTTTCACCTCAGGCCATTTCTCCACCTCCAGACATGATCTTGTTACTATCAGAGTTCCCTGGTTCTGGAAGGCAGCATAAGAAAGAACATGAAACAATATGCTTAAAGTGACACCTACACCAAAGTGACTGGGACCTGGGAACAGAGAATTCAGAGCAATGGCACTCATGCGGGACTCTGCAATCATGCCTTACTAGTCCAAGGTGAGAGGAGTACAGAAGCTGAGACTAGGAGTTAAGAAATGTCCATTGCAATTGGACAACCATTTAAGTCTGTCAAATGTGACATTTAAACATGTGTGTTTATTTTTGTATGCATTTGTTATTTTTGTTTTGCTCAGTAATTCATTTTTATTGTCTTTCACAGAAGACAATAAATTTTATTGTCTTTCATAGAAAATAGAAACTGTGGGTCTATCACAACAGACAACATGGGAAACCCTAATTTAGGGGGCTCAATGGCCAGAGGCACAACAATATGATTGTATTTACTGTAGTTGACTATGCATTCAAAATAGGTAAGAAGATAAATTTTATGTTACATATAGTTTACCATACTAAAAAAAAAAGACACATGCAAAAAAGTCACAGAATCTGTGCTTCCTCCTCTTTGTCTTTCTCACTGCCCCAGCTGCCTCCCTGCGATTCTCTTGCTTGGTTTACTGAGTCGTTTCTGCTCCAGTCTCCACCCTCCACCCCTTCCTTTTCCACTGGCTTCTGGCCTTTACCATCTTATCTGGGCTATTTTTGCTATGCACCTCAAGTCCCATTTGCTGTGAGTGGCTCTGACACATGCTGCTGTCCAGCTACTGTAACTGTTTCAGTCATTTCGGCCAAAATTTCTAGAACAACCATGGCATGCTAGGCACAATGCTAGTCCAGGGTTGTAGAGATGGTTTCTTCCATCTTTCAGGCTCTGGGTCTATAACATAGAACTGTAAATGGAGAATTTCAACATGATTAGTGAAGAACTGAGGAGGGGAGGAGGAGATTCAAGGGAGAGTTCTAAGATGAGACCTTCACAGCCTCGTGGAGTTAGCCAGGCAAGCAACTAGGAAAGAACCTGCTGGCACAGGGCTGGTCTTGAGCGGAAGTCAAGGTGTGGCCACATGGTGTTGATAGGCTGTTTGGATGCTGGAGTGAAAGGGTTGGTCCACCTTGGTTGGTGGACCAAGAGGTTGATCTGGGAGCAGCTAAGGCTGTTTGAGGACAAGTAACCCATGAAGGGTTTTTAGAAGGGATAGGAATCAGTTTTGCTTTTCTACCTATTGCTCTGGGGTTGAGTGTAGGGGCAGGTGGTCTTGGAGGGAGGCCCAGGAGCAGGGGAATCTGTTGAGATATTCTGCAAGGGCCCACGGATTCTAAAAGGCTGAATTAGGGCAGTGGTCACAGCAACAGGGAGAAGGGGAAGATCCGAGGAGTGGTTCAGAGTTGAAGTCAGCAGGGCTTACCTGCTGGTTGCAGGAGAATTGTAGTTGGTATGTGCGTTGTGGATGCAGGGCCGGTTCTAATTGTGTTTAACCACGTCCAGGCAAGCGGTCCTCTGTTGATTTGTCCCACCATGCTGCTATCTTCTCAAGCCCCATCCTTTTCCTGGCAGGGTCCCTTTGGGCCAGGCTACTTCATTCCACCTTAGTCTGCCCTTTCTGCCCCTCTGCCAGCACCTCCCCTGTGTGGGACACATGTCCTAATGCAACAGCAAAGCGAGGCTAATGAAAATCTCCCAAAACATACACTCTTCACCTAACGACCCAGTAATTTAGCCATCTGGAGATTTTTAATGTATAATTATGTGTGTCTATACATGTAAATAAGGTTGTTGTTGTTTTTGAGAGGAAAATTCATTCAAGTTTTTTGGTTTGGGTTGGGGTCAGGTTGTAGGTGGGGGTGTTCATTGATCCTTTTTAAAGTAACCATTTTATTCTGTAATAACTTTAGATTTACAGCAAAACTTTAGATTTATTGCAAAGCTAGTGCAGAGTTCCTGTATATCCCTGACCCATTTCAGTTTCCTCTAATGCTATTTATATTACTATGAGACATTTTTCCAAACCACAAAATCAATCTTGGTGCTTCACTGTTAACCAAATTCCAGGCTTTTTTTTTTTTTTTTGCTTTTATTGTCCTTTTTCTGGTCCAGGAACTAATCCAGGGTCCCACAGTGTGCTTTGTCATTATGGTTCCTTAGTTTCCACTTGTCTGTGACTGGTTCCTATTCTTCTGATTTCTCATGACCTTGACAGTTTTAAAGAATAGGACTTCTACACTGAGCTTGATGACAGTTGTCACTTAAGCAGTCACCTGTGAAAGTCTTAGGTACCAAGAGAATCAAGGACAATTATAGCATCAGTGAACTCAAGATCGTAACTAAACTCAGATACCCGTGCCTGTGTTCTCCATGGGTACCATGACAACACAGAGTATGAGGCTTTCAGACAGACCTGGCTTCCAATCCCAGCTTCTCCATTAGCCACTCTGTAATTTAGAACAATTTTAAAAATCTTTCTGGTCCATTTTCTTCTCTCTAAAATAGGACCGGTATAACCTTTGAGTGCATGTGAATTGGGGTGTCACATCTGAATTGGGGGAATCACTATCTGAATTGGGAGAACGTTTTTCATTCCCCATCCCTTCATTATGGGAAGGAACCCTAGGGCAGAGATTTCCTTAATATTCCTTCCTATTGCTGCCCAGATATTTGCCTTTTCTTATCTTTAAAACAGATGCCCCTCATGATAATCTATATAATACTGAGTATTTTGCCTTTATATCCCCACTAGGTGACAAAAAGAATCTCCATGGGTTTAGTATCTTTAGTATCTCTGTATCTTCAGATGACTTGGGATGTAAAGGAGAATCCCAAGAACCAAGTGTCTATTGGACTGTGACAAGATGACAGGATCTCTCAAGAGGAAATTGAAAGTATCCCCCAGGACCAATATTTCTGAATACAGTGAAGGTTCTGGAGGAAAGCTAATGTATCCTGAATCTTCCCTGATCATTTTCTCCCAGTCCTGCTGTACATAGGACAGGGGCTGCCGTGGTGGACTGGAGATGACTGCATGAGGAGAAATGCATGTTCTTGGGGACGTCTTGGTCAGAAGTCCATAAGGATTTAGACACCCATGGCACGATTTCCACCATGTCCAGCTGACACCCATCCACAAAGTCTTCTTGGAAGACTGAAACCAGATCAGTTTCAATCTGTAAATCACCTCAGGACTCCAGAGGTTCCCCGATCTGGGGGAATCTTGGCATGGAAACACCACTTGGCAGGGTTTTCAGGAGGTTTTAAATGAGCCTTGCTATGTTTATAAGACCTGGTACCTCATAAGTAATAAACCAAAGTTCTTTCCTCTCCCTTTATGCTTTTTGTTTGTGGTTTTAAGATCATTCCTTTAAAAAGTTGAGATTTTTTAAAATAGTCTTTTCACTGCCCTAGCTATTTCAGAGAGTTTATTTTAGGTTTAGGCACAGTTTACAGCTCTATATAATAGAAGAACCAATGAACTACAGTTTAAAGGAGGTTAAGGCAACCATGTTCACCCCAGAGGTCTCTGAAAATCCACTTGTGAAAGTCCTTCCCCTGGTTACAGCAAATGCTTTCTTTTAGTTGCATGAAAACAAGTCACAAGTAGGTGAGTAAAATGGTTCTTGGAGAAACGATAAAGTCCACAAGGAACGATGTCACAGGGTCATTCTTCTGACTGCCAACCCAAAAGAATGAACCCTGCAGTGTGCCCCGAATCCAAAGCCTGGCTTTGGGGAAATAAAGATTTACGATCTGGGTATAAATGGTGATGAATCACTTGGCAATACGCGTTTTCTGACACAACCTGTCAAAAGTAACGAGCCATCGTCCGTTCCAGAGTTCATCTGGTTGTAATTGTTCTCTATAAAATATGGAATACAGTGGAACACAATTTGTCTGAGTCTTTGTACAACTCTCCTCCAATTACTGTGCTTCTGTCCCTGTCACCACTGGAAAATAAATGGGCTGATAATTACAGCCTCGGATACACTCTTGTGGCCTGCATTTCCCTGAGCTTCACCACCTTGTGTGTCTAATGGGGTCACATTATGAGTCATGACTCAATTTTATTGTCTCTTACCCATGCTCCCTGGCCCCTCCGCTCCCCTCAGTGACCTCCATTTCAGTGCAGAGTTCTCCCTGTGAATCTAAGAATCTCCCTGGGGGAGGCCTTATGTGCCCTTGAGTATGTCAGCTCCTTGGAGTATTGTCCCTGCTGTGGGTATGCAGTGTCTCCCTGGCCATATTGGATGTCCAGCCATTTTTGCTGGGCCTTATTGTCTTCTATTGGTATCACATCTTTCTCTGGGCACGGAGCCTAATTCACTGAGGTCCTCATGGTGACTAAGTCACATGGTGTCTGTGGCAAGATGAGGGAAAACCAACCCCTCTCACTGTGTTCCTCTATGTTGTGTGTGCATGCACAATGTGTATTTGTGTGTGTGGTCGGTGACACTTGCATCATGAAGTTCTATGCATATTTTCACAGAGCGACCTTCTTCCTTTTACTCATAACTTTCTTGCTCTCTTGGACACAAGTAGGAGTTTATGTGCCCTTCCTACCACTCCTGTTTACCAGACATGGCTCCTCCTTCCCCTAGTGGACTCTCTCCCAGGAAATGATTCAGATCCCAGTGCACATCGTGTCTGTCCCACCCACTCACAAGACAACTTCAACAAATAAAAATCCCACATGAGCACCAGCTGGGACTTGTATTACGTTTTCCTCTTAATAAAATATCTGCAGACCTTTTGCAGAGGTTTTCACAATTACCCATGAATCCCTTCTTGGATGGTGGAGGAATGAGTTGTGTGGAAACTGGGGCATTGTGGCACTTCTCCTGGGCTAATTTTTGGGCATGCTTAATTATTCACACCAGCCCATTACCCTGATTGTATTGTTCAGTCTGTCCACTAGACAGCTAACCCTCATCTGTCTTTTTTTTTATTGTTGTTCTAATTAGGTATACATAAGAATGGAATGCATTTTGACACTTCATACATAAATAGATTATAACTTCTCATTCTTCTGGTTGTACATGATGTTGAGTTATACAGGTCATGTGATCATATACACATAGGGTAATATTGTCCGATTCATTCTGCTATCATTCCTACCCCATGGTTCTCTCCCCCACTTTCACTCCCCTCTGTCTAATTCCAAGTATCTTTTTTCCTTTCTAGCCCATCCCCACTTGTTGTGAATTAACATCCACATATCAGAGAAAATATTTGGCCTTTGGTTCTTTGGGATTGGCTTATTTTGCTTAGTATAATATTCTCCAGTTCCATCCATTTACTGGACATTGCCATAATTTCATTCTTCTTTAAGGTTGAGTAATATTTCATTTTGTGTGTGTGACAATTTCTTTATCCATTCATCTGTTGAAGGCCACCGAAGTTTAGTTCCATAATTTAGCTATTGTGAATTGTGCTGCTATAAACATGGATGGGGCTTTGACACTGTAGTATGTTGATTTTAAGTCCTTTGGATATAAACTGAGGAGTGGGATAACTGGGTCAAATGATGGTTCCATTCCAAGTTTTCTGAGGAATCTTCATACTGCTTTTCATAATGGTTGCACCAATTTGCAGTCCCACCAGCAATGTATGAATGCCCCACCTGTTTTTAACTCCAAGTGGCTCTGTTAGGATTGGTATCTCTTAACGAAGCCACTATGAGTTATCACAGATGTCATGTTCTAGAGGGAGTTCTGAGAAAATGTAAGGATGGAATACCTATCTGACATTCTCTGAGTTACATTGCTTTTTTTTCAACTTTATTATTTATGTAACTTCAAAAGATGGTCTTTTTTTAAAAAATGATGGATTATGGAAGTTGAGGGGGAAAAAATTCATGAAGTTTAAACACTGAAACACCAGAATATCTTTCTTGTAATCTTCAGTAGCCTTTCCTGGAAATAAACTCGAAGCTGACTAAAGATGGAGAAGGCATTAGCACCAGTAGAAACTGATGCCTGTTTCCTTCTAGAGTTTGGGCACCATTCCAGGGTTTGGATTCTCACTGTCTGTCTTCCTCCAGGATGACTTCATATCATACCACTGGTTTTCACGAGCCATGAAGGACACAAGTCCAGGTCACAGATGGCTGGTTACAGTGAGTAATGCTTCCAAGTTCCAAGATCTCATTCTGAGAGGATGATTGATAGATGGGTAAGGGAAGACTGCACTTAACCTTTCCAGAGTTACCATGGAACCCAGATAAACCAAGCCAAGACTGAAAAAAAGATTGGGGGGGGGAGTGAAGTATGTTGTACTGATAGTAACATAGATTTTTTGGGAAAAAAATCCCAATATCCCATGAATTTTTTCCAGCTTCTCTTAAAGCATATAAAACAAAAGAAGTAGAAAGAAAAGGAGCATGAGACTTTGAGTCAATAAATATTCTAAATTGATTAGCTAAACAACATTTAAATAGAGGTACTTGGGTAAAGAAGCTATTGCTAATATTGGATGCACCTAATTTATTCATAGTCATTTAAAAAACCAACATGAGAAAAAGTCTATATTTTCACATACTTTGAGTTTCTTTTGTTGAATAGGAAGAGGTATCTTCACTCTTTTTTAAAAAAGAAATCTGTTTATTGCCTTTTAAAGATTTTTTTTCTAATTATAAGATAATATACACTTATGACAGAAAATTGGTAAAATAGAAGAAAACAAATATTCCTTGTAATTTTATCACAACCTCACAATTATGTTTTGTTTATTTTCATAGTGTCTTTTCTCTTCATATATAGTTTAAAGGTTATATTCCATTGTCAATGCAGTGGTAGAGCACCCAGGTTCCATACCTAGTGAGATACACACACACTCACACACACACACACACACACCTCACAGAGAGATTATAAATTGTCTTTTTTCTTTGTATTCTTTTTACTATCATTTCAATGATTAAATTTTTAACTTAATCTCTGACTTCTCAAAGTCTACTGCTATGATTCAACTATGTCCCTGAAAAGTTTCTATGTTAGAAACTTAATCCCAAATTTATATATGGATGGTTTTTATAGTAGGACCTATGGGAGGTAATTAGGATTAGAGGAAGTCATGAGGGTGGCTCCCAGATGGCTTAGTGGCTTTGTAAGAAGAGGAAGGAAACCTGAGCAAGCATGTGCTTGCTCTGTCTCACCATGGTTGTCCTCCGCCATGTAATGATGCTGCAATAAGTTTCTCCCAAGATGGTAGGCAGACACTGGCCCCCATGGCCTTGGACCTCCCATCCTCCAGAACCACGAGCCAGATAAGCTATTTTTTATAAATTGTCTGGTCTCAGGTATTTTGCTATAGCAGAAGATGGACTAAGATGGGTACTTTCAAGTCTTTTGGATTAATACAAGGTCCTTACAATATTTTTCTGAATTTTACTCCTTTTCCAAATCCCATACCATCATTGCTGAGTATTTTAATTCTCTCTATATTTTATATCTCATTGTTTTTGTTTTAAATAGCCAGAAGTTAGTCATATTCACTCACATAACTACCCTTTTCAATGTTCCTTCTTTCTTCCCACAATTGTGAAATCTAACTGGGAAAAAGAAGAATTCTTAATATTTCTTATAGTCTCAATCAGCTATCATTTGCTTGAAATATTTTTAATCTTCCTTTAATTCTTAATGGCTACTTTCACTGGATATAGTTCAAAGTTATTGTGTTTTCTTGATTTCAAATTCTGTTAAAATCTTGATCTTGTGTTCATCTCCTTGAACATTCTTACCATAAAGTCTGTGTCTGATAATGACAATATCTAGAATCCTGTAGGTCTGATTCTCTGTTATTTCTGCTTTTTTTCCATTTATGTTGCCTTATATATTCACATACTAGGTTATTTTTATTTGTGAATTTGTAAAATCATTTTTAGAATATGAGGCCTAGGATGTTTGATCTTCCTCTGCTAGTGCCTGGGTGACACTAACCATGTAAAGTTTCCTTGATACCATTTCAGGGATGGAGATAATTCAGTTGGGCTGCTGTCCCTAGAAGGTTACTATACCTACCATACTTCTCAGATGAAGCACTTTAAACTCTTAATCCAAAGAAAGAGGCATCAGCCAGATGTCTCGGCCAAGAGAAGCATTTATCATCTGGCTATGACTTTAGAAAATGGCAAACACTTGTAAAGGGAATCAGTCCTCAGTTCCAGTTGATTTTCTTGGACCTCTATCCTCCCCCACATCCTGGCCCTGTAATTTGTCCCCAGCATCTTGTTATCTCTTAGAAGCCTCCGTGCAAATGTTTCATATTTTGTCAAAATTTCTAAGTGTCCTTAGTGAGAAAGGTGCTCTTGGATTTCTTAGTCTGACGTGACTCTACATATTAGTAACGTTTCAAGGTGGGTGTCCTTACCTGTCTTCGTCCATCTTTCCCTGCCTCTGCTAAGACCTTTCTCTGTTCATCTTTTCCCCCGTAATATACCTTTACAACTTCTTCTTATACTAGTGCTACTTCTGCTCCCAACTTATGAGTTTTTTCTTTGAGCTAGACACAAACCAATTATAGCACATGAGTTATTTACATTAAATCATGCCTCCTAATAACCCTGAGAGATAGTTACTATCAGTACCATTCCCATTTTAAGGTGATAAAACAGATCAACAGAGTTGCAGCTGTAGCCCTGTAAAGGGCTACATAGAAAGTAATTTATCAGAGCAGAGATTCAGCCCCATACCTGTCTCACTCAAACCCCATAGATCCCAGCTATGATATTGTTCTTTACGGCTTTAGTATTTCTTCTGCTACTTTTTTCTTCTTATCTGTTTGTAAACACATTCTATATTTACCCTGCCTTTAAATCTTTTAAAAACCATTTCCTTTAGATAAACTCTGTTTTTAAAAATTTCCTGTCAATGATAAAATTTTAAAATAACTCCATATTTGCTTCCTGTCATTTGTCATTGATTTTCAGCAGGTGGCTTGTAATTGCCTTAGTATGGTTGTCTTTGTATTTATGTTGGTTGGAATCATTTAAGCTTCTTAAACCTGTTGGTCAACGCCTTTCATCAGTTTTGGAAATTTCCAAGCCATTATCTCTTCTGATGTTTATTAGGTCCTAATGTGATTCATATAGATCTTCGACTTCTGATGTTATTTCTTCTGTCTCTCAACAGTCCTGTCTCTTTTTCTTTTTTGTCTTTTGTGTTTCAGTTTGGATAAGCTCTGTGGACTTGTTTTCAAGTTTATTATCCTTTATTCTGTTATTCCAACCCACTCAGTAATTGAGCTGGGCCAGGGCTGGGTTGCAACTTTAGTGAGATGTAGTTGGTTTCTGATGGCAATATATCTTGTGTTATAAGTCCTTCTTCCATCAGGATCTGAGCCCAGGCCCTGGGAAGTTGTGGTCATCTCTCTTTACTTTTTCTAGCCTAGTCCCCAGCCTGATACACAGTGTGGCAGCTGCTGTTGCTATGTGCACACACACTCACACCCACCATGAGAAAGAGTAGTAAGAGGAGACAATTAGCTTTACCCTTGGGAATCCTACAGATTTCCTCTATCATGCCAGTTCCCTCAATTCTTCATAGCGCTGGTGGTTTCTCCATATGCCAAACAAAATGTCTCACTATGGCCAGCCAGATTCTCTACCTGCCCATTCCAAGCCTTAGCAGCTGTCCTAAGGAGGAAAGTGACTACAGGCCTCCGTTCAGCTAGTAAGAACTCAACCTGCTTCAAACATTACTTCCTTTAGACTTCGTATCTGTGGAAATTCAGAATTAAAAAAAAAATAAGTGATTTTAATTTATCCATGTTTCCTTTTATCTCTCTAGTAGTCATATAAGTTAATGGGACCTTTCACATCCTATCGAGAGGCAAGAATATGCATACTCTTCTCAATTCCCAAACACCCAATTCCTCCTACACTGCACCCGGCAACTATTTCTACCATAGATATAGTTTCCTTGAAGCTATACAGTTCCACCACCGATATGGTTCCCTTGAAACTGTGGTTACCACTGGTCTAACTGTCCAGAGGGTTGTTCCAGGTGGGTATCTTATATATTTGACACCCTTGGCTAACTCCCTTCTGAAATCTCTTTTCTTATTTTGCTTTAAGGAGAAAAAAACTCTGTGCTGATTGGTCTAGCTGCTTTGCTAGTCACTCCCAGGCCTTAATATTTTGTTTGTTTTACCATTGCCCAGTTTTTTACCATCTCAATTTCTTGCTTAAATCTGTGTTTAAAAACCCTTTCTTTTTGGGTGGTGGGGAGAAGTCATAGAGTCTGATGAAAGTTATGGATCTTCTTCCTGGAGACCCACATACAGACACACACACACACACACACACACACACACACACACACACATAGAGTTTTGTACATTGTTTCAAAGGGCTCAATGCTGTCTTGAATTCCTCACTGCTAAAGTTATGGTTCGTCCATCTGAACTCCTGCAGGAATTTAATCCCCAGAGTTTTATGTTAATGGTATTGAGAGGGCAGAAACTTAACTACAGTGTTTAGCAGTTGGCTTCAGAAAATGTGTAGGTTTGATTAGGCCATTAAGGTGGCACCCTGGTGACTTTGTAAGAATAGGGACAGAGACTAGACACACAGATAGACCTGCCGTCCTGCCATGATGTGAGGTAGCCAAGGCTGCTCCCCTAGAGCCTGCACCATGCTTTTTTTGCCCAGCCTCCAAAACTAAGCCCATTTTATTGCTTTACTCCAAATAATTTATCTACTTATATATCTACTTAATTTATCTACTTATAAATATATATCTACTTATACCTTGGATAACAAGTTTTTCTCCTGCCTTAAAATCAATCCTAATGAAATCCTGTTCTTTCTTTGAGGAGGGGGTACTAGAGATTGAACCCAGCAGCACTCTACCACTGAGCTACGTCCCCAGCCCTTTTTATTTTGAGACAGTGCCTCACTAAGTTGCTGAGACTGGCTGTGACCCTGAAGTCCTCCTGCCTCCACCCCCCGAGTCACTGGCATCTCTGGGGTCACTGGGATTACAGGTGTGTGCCACCATGCTAGGCTGAAATAACTGTTTTTGATGGTAATACCTTGATTCTTATGTCTTGGTCAGGTCTTCTCTAAGTGGTGGGGGAAATTTCTGGCAGGGCTGTCATGTTGCAGTCTCTGGTTTATTTAGGAAACAACATTTTGGTTAACCCAGGTTAATCAAAGCAGAAAAATGTGGGACCAAAGCCACAGCTGCATTATCAAAGCCAATGCTGGCTGGTTTCAGTTCCTGTGCGCTCCAGATCCTTAACATCCCACTGCCTTGCTTTCCTACGCCCACAGCCACATTTGACCTTCAGACTGATGGGAAAGGAGCATGACTTCTGGAAGGAGGCATGTCAGCTCAAGTCTGCATTGCTTTTCATCCTCAGGGACAGCACGGGGCATTTCTTAGAAAACCACACTGGTGGTATCTGAGCCACGATTTCAGAAACTTCACAAATGTTAGGGCCCTTGAGTTCAGAACAGCCCTTGAATTTAATGTAGGCCAGCCTGACTTCGACCTGGTGAAATAGCAGGTGGACAAAATGTCAACAGAAATGGAGAAAATAAAAATTAAAGGGATTGTGTCTTTTCTCCTGCTCACTTTTATTTAACCATAGGTGTGCAGCTGCAAATGGCCAAACAGAAGCTGAGGCTTAGGAAGGTGGACAGAGAAGCCCAGCCATACCTGGAAAGTCCAGTGGGACAATGTTCATATGTTCAATGGTCATGCCAGCCATACTTTGCTCTCCATGGGGACTGAGGTGTGTTCCTGGTCTATGGCAAGTGCTTACTTGTCTGCAGCCATATTGGAGGTTGGTGGGGCATGCTGTGCAGGTAGGGCTTATGCAATCCTGCCCTCTGTGTTCTGTCCCTCCTGTCCAGGACAGGCACCTTGGTATCTTCTCTATGTCCTGCTTTCTGACTTGTTCTCCATTAGTCTCTTACTAATTGTTAGCTGACTTGTTTAATCTGTGCTAGGGACAGGTCTACAGACAATGTCATCCTTTGTCTAGTTCTCAACTTCTGCTATTTGTCCCATAGCCAAGCATAGAATTCTAACCAGGCCTGAGGATTGCTTCCCCCTGCTTCCTCCTACCCTACACCCCTCCCTTCTTTCCTCCTCAAAAACCATGGAACTCCTAAGACATATCAGGCACAGTGCTCCATGCTAGGGAAGAAGTAAGCAGAATACTTCCTACTACTTGGAATTTACACTCGAAGGGGAGAGACTGATCACAAAATGGGGGGAAATGGAGGCATTGGTGTAGGGTGGTCAGGAGAGGGCTCTTTGATAAGGAGTAGGTGGAGGTGTGGGGGCAGTGAGGGAGACAGCTGGGGGTTCATCATCAGGGAGAATGCTGTAGGTAGAGGCCTGAGGCAGAGGATTCTGGGAGGGGTAAGGCCCTGCAAAACAGCTGTGGGGCTGGATCCAGAGGAGGGGGCGGTGGGGAGAAGCTCAGGAAGTCAGAGGAGCAGCACCTTGGGGCCACTGAAGAGGTTTGAATTGTACTGCTCCAGGAAGAAACAGCATTGGAGAAGATCTAGACAAGACAGACAGGACCCAGGTGTGTTTAGCGGGCTCTTCATGGCTGCTGGATGGAGAAGAACTAGCCCGGCAAGGACTGCAGCAGGGAGGTCAGCTTCTTAGTCCGGCAGCTCCCCAACTCTCTGGAGATCAGTGTCCAGGGGCCCCTGGCTCATCCTCGTGATTATAAGTGTTTTCATTCAAACCCTGATTCTCCTTTATTCTCCAGGTTCTGGGGACTGGCCCAGCCCCACTGCCTTGAGACCTGTTTGCCAAATTACCTAAAGCCCCAGTGCTTCCTTTTCTTGCCCAGGGAGGGACTATGTGACCTCAGGTGCCAGCGTACTCCCTGCTTTCCAGATAAACTCTGTGCTGGGAGTTGGGAATCAGAGCTGGATAGGACAGACACAGTTCTTGTCCTTGGGGAGCTGGCAATCTGGTAGGGACAGATAGAACATCAAAACAGCAAGGAGACTAACATGCACACTGCTGCGCCCCTCCCCTGACTCAGGCAATGGCAAGGCCCTACTGAGGTGGATGGCGCAAGGCGTCCATCCTCTGGAGGAGCACAGTATGTTTCTGGGAATGGGCTGATTTGTTTTTGTATTCCTTTAATAAGTATAGTTGCGATTTCTCATATGACCATTAAGTATGAAGGAAAAAACATGACTTTCCCAATTAATGCAACTACTTCTAAAGCATAGATCTGTTTGCTCTAAATGCAATGATTCAGCTGTGGAGTGTAAATTGTTAATGTCTAATGAAAAACTCCCTGTACTCCTGTCAAGGAAGTTTTTGAGAAATTAAATTAAAATCTAGAGAAGAAAAATTAATGTTAAGAAGACAGATTAGTGCTTAGTACTGGCCAACTTGTTCTTGTTCCTGTGCACAATGGTTTGTGCTCTTAGTTTTGTTTGATTAAAAGTAATAACAAGTCAACCACTTGCCGTAACCATGGCACCTGTTCCAGTCAGTAAGTCAAGAAAGAATAGTCAAGGTATAGGCCAATAGTTTGGGACATTTGTAACTATTATTAAAAGTTAACTAAGCAGAAACAGCTCAAAGCAAAACGCGAACTGAAAGTACAAATGCTTGCTTATGCATAAGCCAAGATACATTCTTCTATTCTAATTGTAGCTACGTAATATTTTGTTTTGTTTGAATAATGATTCCTGTTTTGTAACCACAAAGTACTGTAAGCCTGCCAAAATGAAAAGTATATATGATCAACTTCACAAGTAAAGATTGGGATCAACACCTTCACTTTGGTGTCTGTGTTGTTTCTCCACCCCCTCTTTTGCCGACTCCTCACCATCCGTTCGTCTCCTGAGACCCCCTGTTGGAGCTGGTCTCCGACAGCACACAGCTGAAACCAATAAATGCTTCAATTACTATATATACACACACATACACACACACAAACACAAACACATATAAGTGTGTGTCTGTGTGTGTATGTGTGTGTGTGTGTGTGTGTGTGTGTATATATATATATATATATATATATATATATATAGAGAGAGAGAGAGAGAGAGAGAGAGATAGGGAGAGAGAGAGAATTTAGAATCCCATTTGTGGGAGCTGGGGAGTCCGAGATTTGCAGGGCAGACCATTAGGCTGAAGTCTCAGGCAGGATTTGATGCTGCAGTCTTGAGGCAGAATTCCTTTTTCAGAAAACCTCAGTCTTTGCATTTAAGCACTTCAAATGGTGTATGAGGCCCACCCACATTATGGAGGTCATCTAGCTGCTTTACTCAAAGTCAACTGAATATAAATGCAAATCACATCTAAAAAGTATCTTCACAGAAACATCTAGACTGTTTGACTAAAAACTGAGTACTAAACCTCATCAAGCTGACAGGTAAAGTTGACACTCATAAAGGTTTTATTTTTAATGCAGTGGGTGCGGCCTCTGTGAAAGGGAGATGTTTATATGGAGATTTAAGGTGCAAGGTGGAGCTCGTAGTGGGAAGAAAGGGGGGATTCTCCCAGGGAGAGAGGCAGAGGAGAACTCTAGTGTTCCATGCACTGCAGGTGTGTATTGTTTTCAGAGTGAGGGGGAGGGTTGGAGAGTAAAGTACTTGTTCCTACAGGCTTCTACCCCTAAGGACCCTGTAGGCCTGCGTCAGGAGTCTGTATTCCATCCAAAGTGAAAAGAAGAAGCCACAGGAAGGTTTGAAGGGCAGAAGAAAATGATCATATTTAATCATGGAATGAGCAAAGAATAGGAATTCATCTTCCTGCCCCTGGGCAGATAGAGTGGATAGGGAGGGGGGATCAGGCCATAGTGAATGAGGCACTTGACTCAGAGGTAAAACCAACAGGACACAAAAAGTGAAGTCATCAAGAGAAATGACATCTTAATGCAATAGTTTAAAAACTCAAAATTAATACAAAAAAATTCTGATGAGCAAAATACTGAAACTTTAAGTAAAATTAAGACCCAATAGTTCCATACTGAGCCATTCTGTTGCATGAGGCAATACAGACAATGTGTGTTATGTTGTACTAGTTTGTGTGTAGTGTTATACTAGTTTGTGTGTGTGTGCATGTGTGTAATGCATACATACATACATACATACATACATATGTGTGTATACATATATATAAATAGTTATTTTTCAGGAAATTACTTAAAAATATTTAGAAATTGGAAAGTAGGCATATTAAAATGCATGTGATTATCATTTTTTTTTTCAGTGCTAAGGTTGGAACCCAGGGTCTTGCAAATGTTCTACTACTAAACTATATCTGCAGCCCTGTGATTACTTTAAATTTAAATATTCATAAAATTTATTCATGTTTCTCCTAAATTCATTAAACACATTTTAAAATTACTTTTTACCATTTGGTGCAACTTAACAATTCTCAGTAAAGAGATAAGATGTAGACATTGTTTGCTTCCATTATCCTAGGAAAGCAAAATTATAACAAATCCTGTTTGAGGTATAAATAAAATATTCAAACTTAAAGTAGAATTGTGAGTTTAAATACATCTACTGTCCAATTTTTCAATCTTTTGAAATATTTTTCATGGTCTGAAAAAATTACCATTAAAAATGTAGATAAAATCCTGTATAATAAATATGCACATTTTCCCTTTAACTTCAGGCACTAATAGGACTTGGGATGGCACTGTTGTGTTCTGTCCCTATTTAAAATTTTGATGTTCTGTTCATCATGGATATGTTTGTATTTACTTAGAATTTCAAAAACTATTGCATCAAAATAATAAGTACCTCGATTCCTGAGTTTCTGAGCACATTTTATCCTTTGCAATCTAGTGAGCACTTTATTAGCCTTGGCTATAATAAAGGGAAGGGGGAGGACAATGGCAGCCTAGTGTGGCAGCCCAGGTGAAAGGGATGGTGTCATGGGGCAGGTGGTGGAAATAGAGCTAGAGAACACTTTGCAAGTGTAAAATAGGGTCACTTTGCTGGTTGGTGACATAGGACTTATTTCTTGCTATAAGGATACTAATTTACTGGTTCTTACTCTCTGCCTTCTTTGGTAATACAGAGGAAAGATATAGTTTTGCTTTCGTTTTATAGTTTTTGTCAAAGCTGAATTTCGATATCCAATATCCATTTCTCACTTAGGGCTAACTCTTTACACTCACAAAGTCAGCAATTTTATTTTCATGTTTGGGATATTGGAATAGGAAGGAAATATATTCTCTAGACAATTCTTTCATAGTCAGGCTATGAAGACCAAATAAATGTGAAGCCAAAGGCAGCTGATCATAATCACGTCAAGGAAATAATCCATTCCATTAACAAGCCATGTGTCATAAATAAACCAATGTGCTTCTGTCGCCTTACAGAATTGTTTCCCATCTGAGACTCACAAATGGTGCATGTAAACTCAGCCCGTGGTGATTACTATGAGCACCTGATGAGTTATTTTTATTAAGTCTTCTAAATTTTAAAGAGTAGAGGGCAAGGGAATATAATAATGATATTCTGTGCATGGTTCCCATGGATATGATCATTTTGACATGGACAGGGCCATTCTCTGGAAGATATTTTTTTTTCCTGAATGTCTCATTAATTTTCTTCCTTTCATTGTCCTCTATTTTTTTTTTTTTTTGAAAGAAAGCCTATTCTAGTTTAAATGACATGTTTCCACGGAAAGAGTATGTGCAAATTATCTTTTGTTAGAGATGAAAGGGCACATCATGAATGCTTTTTCACCATAGGGTTTCAAAGAATGTATTCTCTCTTCTGGACGGAGAAATGATTGCTTCCCAATTAACAAGGCAATGAAGAGCAAAATGTAATTTTCACGGCAGGAATCCAACAGGCACCTTACCTTTGAAGCACAGGTGGTTCTCAGCTGCCAGGCTTCTTTCTGTCTCCAGGTGCTGTGTATTGGCATGGGACATTTATAGGACCCTAAGAGGGTGTCGAGTTTGGGCCTGGAATAGCAATTTTCAAATCAACAGTGATTTTATCAATGGATATTTGCCTACGCCTTTGGGGGTCCAGTTTTGTAGCAAAGGACCATGAAGTCCCCAAAGCTACTGTGTCTCAGGATAACTGGTGACTTTAAATGCCTCTCCTTTTAAAAATTATATTTATTCAACAAACATGTCACATGATCATGATATGACATGCGTAGTGGCTGCAGGTGCAAAACTTTCTTAAAGGAATAACTCCTATGGATTTAAAAACCAATGATGTATTTTTTTAGCAGATTTATGAGACTCTGGCTTTTAGCAGGAATCCTGGATTCCAGATGGTGAAAAGGTCCTCCTTGGGGAGGAAGCCAGGACAGAAAATGTCTCTCATATGGAGGCAAGTTGGCTTGCAGCCTAAGCTCCAAAAACCTGAAGAAAGGAGGGAGAACTGCTTCATGGGTGTATTCCTTCCTTCCTTACCCAGTCCCTCCAGTGCCTTTGTAGCAGCCCAGCTGGCAATTTCAGTCCACAAGAGTAAAGGTGAGGTGACTTACCTGGGGTGTCCCCAGTCCAGGCCTGTGGATAGCTGCAGTCTTCTCTCCATTTGTGTAATGGGGGTGTGTTGTGGCTGCTCAGTTCTGAGGTAGCACACATGTCAGCCACTCACTAATTTTCTCAGACTTCCATTCAGTTCCAGTTTCTAATTTTTTGGCTCCTACATCTTTTATTTTTCTTTCAGCTGTGTTTATGAAATGGAAGAATTAATCTGTTATCTCTTAGAGGGAAAACAGCATTGCAGAAATGAAGCTATTTTCTCTTGGTCATTTGTCCTATTTTGAGGACTGTCTATTCAGGGCCTTCACTCTTTTTTTTTTAATATGATTTTGTAATTTTTACTTTTGCTGTTGGGTTGTTTGAGTGTCTTATGTATTGTGGATATTAGCCCATTATCAGATACGTGGTTTGCAAATATTTTCTTCTAATCTAAAGTTGTCTTTTTACTCTCTTGATTGTTTTTTGTTGTACAGAAGCTTTTTGAGCTTAACAGACTTTATCTTGGTGTTAAAGAACACAAAATCGTTGCCAAGATGAAAATCACAAAGATTTTTCATTTTCTTCTAATAGTTTTATGGTTTTAGGTCTTATGTTTAAGTTATTAATCCATTGTGAATCAATTTTTGCATATGGTATCAGAGAACGTCCAATTCCATCTTTGTTCACGTGAATATCCAGTTTTCCTAATATCACTTAATGAAGAGACTGTCCTTTCCCAATTATGTGTTCTTGGCATCTTTTTAAAAAATCAGTTGTCTGAAAATGCACAGGTTTATTTTAAGACTATCCTATTACATTGGTCAATGTGTTTGTTTTTATACCAGTACCATAGAGTTTTGATAACTGTTTGCAATTTTTTGAAATCAGGAAGTATGATACCTCTAGCTTTGTTGTTCTTGATCAAGGTTGCTTTGGCTTTGGGGAGTCTTTGTGGGTTATATAAAATTTTAGGATTCAAAAGAGAAAAGGCATTCAACATCACTGCCATTAGGGAAATGCAAATCAAAGCCACAGTGAGATTTCACCTCACACTGGTTATAATGGTTATCATTAAACAAAACAAAAGATGCCAAATGTTGGTGTAGAGAAAAAGGAACACTGGTAAACTATTGGTGGGAGTGTAACTTGGTACAGCCATCATGGTAAACAGTACAAAAGTCCCTCCTGAGTGGCAGTGGAGCCACAGATCAGTGGCCTGGGACAGACTGGAACCTCAGGTGGCCAGCAGGCAGGAGCCTGCCACACTTTGGGGATCTGAGGTGCAGCAAACCAGAGCATGCTGACCTGTCATCCTGTGCAGCCTGCCCCACCCATGAGCCCTGAAAAAACAGAAGGGGTGGCAGACCCCAGTGGAGGAAAGTTCAGGCTCAATAGCATCAGTACTTTTCCAATAACTGATATATGCTGCAGTCCGACTGCAGCAAACTAACCGGGGGGTGACGAGGAACTTGTGTAGATTGATACAGCAGGAGTGGGAGCTGTTTATTGTAGGACCAGAGGGGTATATATAATTGCAGTCAACCAATAAAGAATCTCCACACTTAATGGCTCACTGGCGTTACTTCACAAACCATTCCCTCTGGCAAAATGTCAGGCGCCATCTTGACTTGTTTACAGACCCTAACAGATACATAAAAATTTTTACCAATAGAGTTACTTTCCAAGACCTGATTAGCATAAATTTGGACCAATAGTGTTGATCCAAGAGCTGTATAACCCCCTAGACTAGCACATTCAAGAAGCAACCTGCTGTCCAATTTCCTCTCTCAACTTGCAAGAGCTCTGTCTCTTTTCTTCCCACTTGAATAAATCCTCCCCTTTTACATTCACTTTTCCTCATCCCTGGATTTCATTCTTCATCCTT
Organism: Spermophilus citellus; assembly: GCF_964194105.1. NCBI lineage: Eukaryota > Metazoa > Chordata > Mammalia > Rodentia > Sciuridae > Spermophilus > Spermophilus citellus. The sequence continues at coordinate 62,738,796 of NC_138187.1, read as the reverse complement.
CTTTCTTCAAATTTTTGAGATGAGAACCCAGAAAGAAGAAACTGGCAGTGAACTGCTTATCTACTGCAACACTGGAGGGCATAGCCTGCCATGAAGAGCTGCAACATGCCACTCTCCACTTGCTAGTAGTGGAGAAGGATCTGGAGCTGATGCTTGCAGGCATCCTCTGTGTGATTAACTTCTAACACTAAAATGGGCTTTCTCAGCTGCCGAGGCCTGCTGTGTACATAGACCCAACCTGCCAGCAGAAGCAGATTGACTTTCACCTCTAGTTCTGGTTTCACTAGAAGTCCTTCTTCCAGGGCATGTACCCAAGGAAATGAAATCACCACATCATAAAGGTATGTATATGTTCATGTCCACTGAAGCATTATTTACAATAATCAAGCTGTGGAAACAATCTTAATGCATATTTACAGATGAATGGATAAAGAAAAATATATGTATAATCGAATACTATTTTGTCTAATAAAAGAAGGAAATCCTGCCACTTGTGACATGGATGAATCTAAAAGATACTATGCTAAGTAAAATAATCCAGACATAGACAAATGCTGCATGATGTCACTAATTTATGTCACTTATATAGCCAAACTCAGAATAAATGAGTAGAATGGTGGTTACCAGAGACTGGGTAGGTACCTTCTGGTCAAGGGGCACAAAGTTTCAGTTACATAGGATGAATGGGTTTTGGAGAAATGTCATATAGCCTGGTGACTGTAGTTAACAATATCGTGTGGTATACTTGAAATTTGCCAAGAGGGTAGATTTTGAATCTTCTCAATGTGCATTTGCACGCAAAGGAAAGAGAACGATAACCATGTGAGGTGATGGATACATTAATCAGCTTGATTATGGTGGTGATCGTTTCACAACACAGACATATAGCCACACTTCAGGTTGTACACCTCAAACATGCGTGAGTTTAATTTCTCATTATGCTTCAAAAAATGTAGTTTAGAAAAAGAAGAAATGAAACTATTCACCCAAGTGCAAGCACGTGGCTCCAACTCCTCTCTGGTGGGTATTTCATCCTCTGCGCTGCTGGTGGTGCTGTGGTGCCCTTCCGGACATGTGCTGGGTTAGTCCAATTTTCAGCACTGACCAAAATACCTGACAATGTGGCTGACTTTGTCTGTAGCTCTGGACTGGAGGTGAGGCGCAGCATCATTTTTGTTTGTTTGTTTGTTTTTAAATATTTTTTTTTGGCTGTAGTTGGACAAATATCTTTATGTTATTTATTCATTTTTATGTGGTGTTGAAGGATCAAACCCAGCGCCTCATACATGCTAGGCAAGCGCTCTACCGCTGAGCCACCACCCCAGCCCCAAAGTGCAGTACCTTTGCAAAAAGTCACAGTGGAGGAAGCTTCTCAGTTAATGACAGCCAGGAAGCAGAGAGAGGGAGGGGAGGGGATCGAGGAGCCATTGACAAGATCTATAATCCCTAAGACATGCCCTACTTCTATGACCTATTGATCCACTTGTCTATAGTTAGTACCTACCTAGTCCATTAAAATAGTGGTGGACTGATTAGGTTACATTCTCCTAATCTACTCATTTCACCTCCTGCATTAGCACAGGAGCTGTTGGGGGACACCTCATATCCAAACTATATCAAGTCTGATGCTTTTGTCCAGTGCGGCCACTAACTTACTATGAGGCCTCAAGACAACTCCTCTAGACCTTGGCTCTAAGGCAGTGGTCAACATGGAGTACACCCATGCCTATTCCAAGTCCCTGCCTCCCCAGGTTCTTTTCCTGTTGAGCCCTGCCTGGCTGTAGAATCCTCCAGGGAATGTTATTAATTCACTGACTGGCTCCCCCACTGAATCCCCCACTGCCTCTCCCCATGTAAAATGAGAGATATACTGTATCACTAGCTTTCCAACAGCGTTTACAGCAGGAATCTTTCTTCAGATGCCGTCTCATGTGGAAACCCTACATGCAAATACAATTGATCTTCAATATTTGTGGATTTTGTTTTGTGAATTTTCCCTGGTGCTAAAATTAATTTGTAACTCCCAAATCAATACTTTCTAGGAAGCATTTGAGTTGCTGGTTGTGCATGTTCCCAGCTAAGGTCAAGCCAGGCTGTCTTTCTGTTGGGCTCCATACAATGATGGACAGGGGATGAAAGCAGCTACAGGTGGTGGATAGTACAGGAAGCTCTGTTCCGGGGCCAGCTGGATGGGTTTGAATCTCAGCCTTGGCACCTGTTCATGGGGTGGCCTCAGGCAAGTCAGAAAACACTTCTGATCTTCATTTTCTTATTTGTAAAACTGAAACAATAGAATATACCAGTGAGTGGATTTAGGAGGAAAAAAAAAAACCTCAAACTCATTTTCTCCCACAGTACTCTCACCGCACGTTTCTGACACCAGGCGTGTTTGATTGTTTTCCTTCCCGTCAGGCCAGCAATACTGCAGCAGTGGATACCAGCTGGGTGTCCTCTAATTCAACTCTGCTCTAAAGCTACCTGCCTGGAGACAGCATCCGACACCAGGAGGAGGGATCTGTTCCCAAGACCGCCATGCCTTTCAGGTGCTAGTCAGAAGCCCCAGGTTGTTTTTACCTGTTCTTCTGACCAATGGGCTATAAAACAGCGTTCCCACAATATCCTCCTCGGGTTCAATTAGTTTTCTAGAGCAGCTGATAGAACTCAGGGGAACACTTGCTTATTAGAGAAGATATTACAAGAATACCATTGAACTCCAGTTGAAGAGGTGCATGGGGCAAAGCTTGTCAGAAGGGATGCAGAGCCTCCATGTCCTCTCTGGGAAAGCCAGCCTCCAGAAACTTCCATGCGTTTAGCTATTTGGAAGCTTTCCAAACCCCATCCTTTTAGGTTCTTATGGAGGCTTCATTACATAGGCGCAGTTGATTAAATCAGTGGCCATTGGCGATAAGCTTCATCTTCGAACTCTCTTCCTTTGATATGGTCTGGATCTGGAATGTTCCACAAAGGTTCCTGTGTCCCAGTGCAGCAATGTTCAAAGTGGGCATTTGGGGGAAGTGAATAGATTCTGAGAGCTCTGACCTCATAAATGAATTGATCCATTAAGAGATTTGTCACTAAATGGATGGCTGGGAGGAAAATGAAGGAGGCAGGACCTAGCTGGAGGAGTGGGTCCTTGAGGGGTGTGCCCTTAGGGACCATATCTTGTCCCTGGCCCCTTCTCTCTTCCTCTGCTACCTGGTTGTAGGGAGGTGAGCAGCTTTCCTTTACCACATCTTTCTGCCATGATGCTTTGCCTTACCATAGGCCCAAAGTGATGGAGCCCACGGACTATGGACTGAAACCTTGGAAACCATGAGCCAAAACAAACCTTTCCTCTTTTATGTTGTTTTTATTAGGTATTTTGTCACAGCAATGAAAAGCCGACTAACATAGCCCCTCCCTGAGTTTGGGACTGGGACTAGAAGCCCCAGATCTCCACATGTTGGTCTTTTTAGTTACCAGTCTTCAGTCTGAAGGTATCCAGGGGCTCCCAGTCATTAGTCAACTCATTGGCAGCCAAAGAGACACTGATTATGTAGTGATTCCAAGGATTTTTAGGGTTTTTACACCAGGAATCAGGGACAAAGACCAAATATATATATTTCATGATATCACAATGAGGATGAGTTGGTTTTTTAAGGTTTAGGTTAGATTTCTGTTAGATTTCTCCTAGAAGCAATGATTTATTTATTAATTCAGAGCTCACAGACTTGGCACCACAAAAGTGGTGGGAGTGGCTAGGTTGAACTGTATGCCAAAATGCTGAGCTGGCCTTGAGGCCTTCAGTTGACTTTTCATCTGGAAAGGCATGTGAGGACCATGGCATGGCAGGCCCTGGACCTGTGGCCTGAGGGCTCCCAGCAGGACATCCGGGGTCTCTGTGATGGTTCTGTGTGGTGGACTGGGCCTCTCATCTAAGAGGGAGATGCTGCGGATCCTGGCGGGAAGGCAGCCCTGCTTGGTAGAGGGTGACAAATTTTCTTCCTTCCTGAAGAATTTTTCAAGCAGCTTCCCCGGGAAGTCTCAGCAGAATCAAAGGGACCCATTTTTATTGATGTGGTCAGGAGTTCAGACCCAGAAATGCCTCTGCATTTGGCTTTCTTTTCTGTTTCCCTTACTGGAATGCAGTGTGACCATGTGAGCCTTAAACACTGTGGTTATGTGTGTGTGTGTGTATGTGTGTGTGTGTGTGTGCCTGTGCCTGGTGTGTGTTTTTGGTGGGTGCACACAAGTTAGAGGTGAGGTATTAGGTCAGGAGGAGGAAGGCAAGCAGCAAACTAGCAGAGTTTAAAGACAGAAGAGAGCTGTAAACTTCCTCAGTGAGGCAGCTTCCATGGCTGCAATCAACTGAAAAGCTGATGTCAAAATCCTTTCTCTTCTCAGAGTTTGCACCACTGTGCGCCATTGCTCAGATGATGCCTCCAGCCGGATCAAAAGGAGAAAGCTGCCTCCCCCCTCCCACATACCTTCCCTCCCTCTTCTCTCTTCCTCCTGCCCCTCCTTCCTATGTGTCGCTGGTTTCTTCAGCTGTCCTTCCCCTCTCCCGCCCAGGCTGTGACTGGATTTCTTTGTGGATAACTGTGTTCACTGTTCCTGACTTTAAAGCCAGCTCATGTCACAAGTCCCTGGCTTGTGCCCTACTCAGATCCTGTTTCCTTTGCAGAGAAGGGAGAACCCAGTGGTGTCGTGGGCCAGGAGGAGCCCTGGGCTTCCTTCATCCAATTCCCTGCCTTGGTTCTTGGACCTGTCACCAAATGTGAAACACACAAGAGAAAGTGGGTGACATAAGAAAATGAATGCATCCTTGTCCTCAAAGGGAAGGACTGCACCCAGAGAGGGGCATGCAGGACCCACCTCCGACAGACATCACAGAGACATCGTGGGTCCTGCAGAGACAGTCATGGGCTATCAGAAGCTGTGACAGGCCCCTGTGGCTATGGTGGCCTCCAACCTGCATGACAGTGTTAGATCCTGCAGGCCACGAGAAGGGCTGATGGGAGGACACCTGCTTCAGCATCACAGTGTGAAAGGGACTCCCAGGGCTTTGCATTCTGACATCCACCTTCTCACTTACAGGACAGATTGGCCTTGAGAGAGGCTGAGGCTTAAAGGCTGCACTGAGAGTGGAATCAGGCAACACTGCTCTCCTGCTAGACATTCATTTACTTACTTGTGACAGATAATCTCTGATTACCTACTAGGTGCCAGTCACTTTCCTGTGTGCTGGGGACCCTGGATTCCCCACTGACTCAACCACCCAAGCATTGCCAACTGGCCTTTGAGAAAGTAACTTCATGTTTGGGACCAGCAAGACACAGTGAAGTCCTGACTGGCTGCTGGGAAAAGCCCCTGACCCAAGTCCCCCCTCACTTGCAGCAACCTCCAGGACCAGGAGGGATGTTGGGGCTGCTGGAATCTTGGATGTGGTCATCCATTCCCTCTAGCCAGGAAAAGGCTGAGCTGACTGTCCCAGAGGTTCCATGCTTGGACCAGAGGTGCTCAACTTCTAAATATTTTATTGGTTAACAATTTACAAGACTTGTTGTGCAAAGAGTTTTATGGTTAAAAAAAAAGAAGATTGAAAACCCATTATCTTACTGAATCAGCCTCGGATTTGGAAGGAGACTGAGTGTGACTTTCTAAATCTGAATCAAAGTCTAACCTGTACCAAAGTGCTTCACTTATGAGTGCCCCACACAAAAATTTATCTGGGACTAGGAATAATCATAATAACTGATAAAATCTTACACAGCTATCTCTACATATTAATAATTATTTCATATACAATAAGTTATTAAATATACGTTTCCTCTTTCCCACTATCACAGAAACAATGGACAAAACATTGTTCAACTTTTGGAAGAAGCAAAAGCAGAAAGCACTTCTAAATGGGTAGTTTCTGTTTAATGATCAAGTAGGCTACAAGGTCATATTTTTCCTATAGCACGGTCTCATTATTTAAAAAAAGCCCTTATACATTTCAGTCTCTAACTTATCAATAATGAAATGGGATCACAGAATAAATATTGCAGTGTTCCCCCTTCTTCTCTTCCTTTCCACATGGGCACTTTGACATTTTGTGCTGCAGAGTGCCTGACAAATATGTCTACCATGGAGGAATAAACTGCCTTTCCAGCCAAAGGGGTGCCCAACAGTGTCTGCTCTTGTAAGAAGACGTAGAATATATGCCTTGATTAAAAGAAAATGTCAACAAGGGGAAATATTGGACTTTCCTCTTGACTGCAGCCGCCAGCCCTAAAGCAAAGGTTGAGACCATGAGAAATTAAAAGCAGTATGCACAAAGCCCCCTAACCCCACATCACTTTATAACACCATGTTCTGTTGGTGTGTTTTGTACAGAAGAAACAGTTCTCTGATGCATGCATCCAAGTTCCATGGCTGTTTATTTCCTCCTTTTCTTTATATTTTTGTTTCTTAATTTCAAAATTATGATAGTCCATACCCAAAAAATATTTATGTTATATGCTTATATTTAAAGCACGAAGTCTCACAGCCTATACTCATCATCCTATTTAAGATCATTGCTAGTATTTTGTGATCACATTACTCTCCTTTGTTCCCAGGAGTAAATAACAATTTAATTTTTGTGTTCATCTCTTCCTTGCTTTTTATGATAGCTTTATTGCAAAAGCATGAATATTTAGAGACTTAGCTTTAGTATATTTTTGAACCATATTGAATTGTATGAATCTGCTCTTGTCCACAACTGTTTTTATTTCATGTTTCATAAGTGTATTTTTAGAAAAATCTATTAGTGTAATTTAATTGTAATTAATTAATTTTAACTGTACAGTAATAGTCTGTAGAATTAATGGACCAAAATTTATCCACTTTCATACTGAAAAGCATTGATTCCAGTTGTGGTTTGTTTGTTTGTTTGCTTTGCATTAGGAACATTCTGGAGCATGCTCTCTGGTGCTCCGGTGCTCTACTTTTTTCTAGGGTATAATTCCTAGGAGTGGAATTGTAGACACATATGGCATGTGCATCTTCAATTTTACTAACTAATATCAAATTGCTTTCTAAAATTGTTCTACTCTCATAGCAGTGCCTGAGAACTCCATCGATCCATAACTGTATTGACATTAGGTATTCTTTAACTTTTAAAAAATTTCCCTCTGTCCAGTTATAGTTTTCATCTGCATTTCTTGTCTTACTATTAGGGTTAAGTATCTTTTCATGCAATTGGCCATATGCTTTCTTTTTTTTTAATTGATTATTTAAAGCATTACATAGCTCATGATATATCATCTTTCATACATTTGACTCAAATTGTGTTTTGAACTCCCATTTTCACCCCAAATACAGATTGCAGAATCACATCTGTTACATATTCACATTTTTACATAATGCCATATTAGTGACTGTTGAATTCTGCTACCTTTCCTATCCCCTACTATCCCCCCTCCCCTCCCCTCCCCTCCCATCTTCCCTCTCTACCTCCCCTGCTGTTGTTCAATTCTCTCTCTTTTTTTCCCTCCCCCTTGCCCCTAATAACCTCTTATAATTTTATGTATCATTGAAGGTCTCCTACTATTTCCACGTGCTTTCCCTTCTCTCTCCGTTTCTCTCCCCCCATTCGTCTTTGTTTACTGTAGTCTTTTCCTCATGCTCTTCCTTCCTGTTCTGTTCTTAGTTGTTCTCTTTATATCAAAGCAGACATTTGGCATTTGTTTTTTAGGGCTTGGCTAGCTTCGCTTAGCATAATCTGCTCTAATGCCATCCATTTCCCTGCAAATTCTATGATTTTGTCATTTCTTAGTGCTGCATAATACTCCATTGTGTATAGATGCCACATTTTTTTATCCATTCATCTATTGAGGGGCATCTAGATTGGTTCCACAGTCTAGCTATTGTGAATTGTGCCGCTATAATCATTGATGCAGCTGTATCCCTATAGAGCGCTTTTTTAAGGTCCTCAGGGAATAGTCCGAGAAGTGCGATAGCTGGGTCAAATGGTGGATCCATTCCCAGCTTTCCCAGGAATCTCCATACTGCTTTCCAAATTGGCCTCACCATTTTGCAGCCCCACATTTCTGGGAAAATGTTCACATCTTTCCTCTATTTTTCTATTTATTGTCTCTTTGCTAATTTGCTGGATGCCAACTTTTTGTCAGTTCTATTAGGCTTGGTTTTTTCTATGTTATTAGATTGATGTTTAATGAAAATGTCTTAGATGAGTGTCAAAATGCTCAGTGTTATTTTGTGGTTTGTTCTTTATACATACACGTGTCAGAATACATACCCTAAACTTTGAAGATATTTTCATATAAAAATCTAAACTTTTCACTTTTTCCACTTAATTCTCTATTGCATCTGAAATTATTTTTTGGGTATATTGTGAAGTATGGGACACACGTTATTCCCCAATTGGATAACAGGTGTTCCACCACCATTTTTTGAGTAGTCCATTCTCCCTGCTGATCTGCAGTATCACTTCTTTGTTTTCTCTTCCATTTGGTTTAAAGACTTCTTCTTCCTTCATACCTGGGTACAGAGGATGAAGTTGATCCTCACACATAACTCAGGTGATGGCAATTATTATTGGTTCCTACAATCTTTTTATTATTTACTCTTCCTCACTTCTTTTCTCTCTCTTCCTTACTTCTTTCCCTCTTACTTTCATTGCCTACTACCACTTGGCTGTTTCTCACAGCCAATATTTCTGAAGTGCATAAAGTGTATCTTTTTGGTTTTGTTTGTATGTGTTCTTTACACATACACAGACACACACAGCTTTATTGAGCTATAGTTTACATATAGTAAAATGCATCCATTCTAAGTGTATAGCTCAATGAGTTTTGACAAATGTATATAATCATGTAATTACTGTAGTGGTGGCCCCACCTCCACCAATGCATTTTTAATTAAGCTTCTCCAGAGACCCTCACCATAATTGTTCTATCAGCAAAGATTTCTGCAAAAGAGCTCAGTGTGGTTAGAACTTCCTATTTTCTGTTGCTCTGTATTGCATAAGCTAAGTTTAACCATGGACTTGATGATGCTACTCCTGCTTTTGTGGTAAGACATGTAAAACTTCTGACTATTCTAAAAAAAAAAAAAATGGGACCAAAAAAAAAGCATTGAGAACTCAAAGGAAAAAAGAAACTTTTATGTAGACTCCTGTAAAAATGTAAACCTCCAAGGCTCCCGCCTCCCACTGGGTATAGAGTTCAAAGAATTTCTAGACTCATGGTCCAGAGAATATTTCAGGCATAAGCCACACTCTCTAAACCAGCTTTAGCCAATAAACCTGCTTTCTGAAAATTCCTCAGGTGTCCAATCTCTTCTGTCCTATGTCAGTTACCACTACTATCAAGAGAGAGGTATTTCCAAGAAGTTCCTCATGGGCCTTTGTGTTCAATGACTTTCCTCTACTCTTAACCTCTAGCAAACATTTATTAGATTTCTGACTCTATATTTTTTCCTTCTCTGAAAATCCAAATAAATGGAATCATATTATAGTCTCAGTCTGCCATTTTCTCACTTGACATAACATTCTTGGGATGCACCCATGTGGCCATGTGCATCAGTAGTTCATTAGTTTTCATTGCTGAGTGGGATCTCATTGTGTGGATATAGAACTCTTCAGTTATTCATTCAGGGATGGATGGATTAACGGGTTGTGTCCGGTCTGGAGGGATGATTATTGTGAGTAAAACTGCTAAGAACATTATATACAAAACTTAGTGTGGAAATATATCATTGGTATTTTAGGTGATTACCTAGAAGGGCATTTTTAGGTTGTATAAAAAGAGTATATTTAATTTAATTGTATTCAAAATTGTCAGTCTGATTTCCAAAGCAACTGTATTATTTGTAGCCAAGAATGAGTACTTCAGTTTTTCTTTATCCTCACCAATGAAAATATTGTCAGTCTTTTTAATTTTTTTTCTGTTCTAGTGGCTGTATTGTGGTATCTCTCTTAAAAAAAAATCTTTTTAGTTGTAGTTGAACACAATACCTTTGCTTTATTTACTTAGTTTTATGTGGTGCTGAGGATTGAACCCAGCATGTGCTAGGTGAGCGCACTACCGCTGCACAACCCCAGCCCCTGTGTTGTGGTATCTTGCTGTGGTTTTAATTTGCACTTCCTTAAGGACTATTACTGGTGATATTTTTTAACAGGGCTTTTGGTCATCCTTAAGGCTGTAACTACATATTTTTTACAAAAAAAAAAAGGTTTTTTTCTCCTTCTTTTGCCATTTTGTTGCTTATTGGTTGCTGAACTAATTTTAATGTTCATATCCTGAATTGTAATGTTCATATATATTCTGGCAATAGTCCTTTACTAGGTACATATTTTGTAAATATTTTCTTCTGGAATATGACTTGTTTTCTATTTTTATTAATGTTTTCAAAAGGTACCAGTAAAATATTTTTATTCATCAAATCTAGTTATCAAATGTTTTATGGTATGCGTTCAAGATTGAGACTCATTTCTTGTATGAATATCCACTTGTTTCAACTTCGTTTGTTGAAAAGACCATCTCCCCCTCCCCACTGAACTGCTTTACTTTCTTTGTTGAAAATTAATTGACCGTATATGCATGAGTCTATTTCTGGATACTGTGTTCTCTTTTATTGATGTATATGTCTATTCTGTTTGAATGGACAGACTGCTTGATTACTGTAGCTTTAAAGTAAGTCTGGAAGTTAGAGGAATTCTTCCAGCTATTTTCTTCTTTTAAAAAAAAATTAATTCTAGGTCTTCTACATTCCAACATAACTTTTAAAATAAACTACAAATTTTTTACAAAAAATGGGTTGCTTGAATTTTAACAATATTAAATTTTTTTTCATCAGTATCTCTACACTTTAGTTTAGTTTTTTTCTTTATTAGTATTTTCTCAGCCACATTTTTCAGTCTTCACTCACTTTACTTCTTTATTCTCAAACTATTTATTGCTAATATATGTAAGTGTAATTGATTTATTTTTGTGTATTGATCTTGTGGTCTTATGGCCTTGCTAAAAACTCCCTGTGAGTTCTGTTTTTATGGATTTCTTAGAATTACATCATGCCATTTGTGAAAAAAAATGCAGTTCTCTTTCTTTCCCACAATTGTCTTCATCTTCTTTTTTTTTTTTTAATCTTGCTTTGTTCCACTGGTTACATACAATATTAAATACAAGTGGTCAGAATAGACATTCTTGAATTATTACAAAAATGAACACCTTCTCTCTTAGATAACCATGTATGGTGTTAGAAATAGATTTGTAGTAAATACATTTGGTCAAGTTGAAATGTTCTTCTAGTTCCACTTGGCAGAGAATTGAACACTTGCAGATGTTGAATTTGAATTTTGTCAAATACTTATTTTGAATCTATTTGAGATGATCATATATTTTTTAAAATCTTTAATATGGTTAACGACATGGTTGACTTTTTTCAAAACATCAAGCCGATCTTGAATTTCTGGGATAAATATTACTTGTTTATGATGTGCCATACTTTTTTTATAAATTGCTGGATTTGAGTTGCTAAAATTTTGTTGAGGATCCCTACAATTGTGTTCAATTACTTTCCTTTTGCCTCTGTAGCAGATTACCATGAATTTAGTGGCTTGGAACAACCCAGATTAGTTTTCTTATGGTTCTGGAGGTCATAATTGGCTATTTCAGTGGAATAAAATCAAGGTGCTGGCAGGACTGGCTCCTCTGAACACTAAAGGGAGAATCAGTGTCCTTGAATTTCCCTGCTTCTGTGGCTCCCTCCTCCATCTTCAGAGTATATTCATCCTGTCTCTGCTTTCTTCACTACATTGCTGTCCCCTCTGATTTTCACGGTTCCTCTGCCCCTCTCCTAAGGACTACTGTGATCCCATTAGTCTTGACTGGATAATCTAGGATGATCTCCCAGTCTCCAAATCTTTAATTTAATCCCATTTGCAAATAGGGCAATGTCTACAGATTCCAAGGATTAGAGTATGGACACAGTTGTGTGTGTGTGTGGTGAGGGGGCATTATTCAATCTATCATAAATGTTCATGAGAGTCCCTAGTTCTCTTTTCTTGTCAAGTTTGATGCAGTTTTGATTTCAGGGTAATGCTGATCTCATTAAAACAGATAAGATATATTATCTCTTTTGTTTTCTGAAAGTATATAGTGAACTGGTATAATTTCTTCCTTAGGTTCATGGTAGAATTCATCAGTGAAGCCATCTACCCCCTCAACAAAGTCTTACCTGAACCTCCAATCTACATCTAGGTGGGGTCCCCCTTGATATTTGTAGAATACCTTTTCCTCAGAGCACTCAATACAACTCATAATGATATTCATATTTGTATGATGTATCTCTCCACCAGGATCTGTGCAAGAAATATGAGTGTCTATTTTACTGATAAATCCCCATCCCCTATCAATGTATTTGGCATGTATTTATTATTCAGCACATTTTTTTTTACTGACTGAGGAAAGACTGTATTCTTGTCTCATGAGATACCCTTGGAGTCTCATAAATACTCTACACTCATTTTTTTTTATTAAGTTGCTTCAAATTGGTTTCCCTTTCTAGTATCTTCAAGTGTCTTAGAAATAGTCAAGGGAAAGCTGGTATTTTGTAGAAGGCTGGGGCTGATATTGTGTTTCTAGTAAAATCTAGAGAGTCTAGAAATTTCATAGCCTGAGGATGATGGGAGACTATAGTGGAAGGAAGAATCAAGTGCCCTAGATAAGCCCAGACCCTTGGGTCTGCCCTCCAGCTGCCTGTTGGGCATGCAAATGAGCAAGACCAAAGGCTGTTTCAGAGGCCTGGAGCTCAAAGAGTAGAATCTAGAACAAAGTCAACTTTTTTGCTGCTGTGACTAAAGGATGGGACCAGCACAACTGTAGGGGAGGAAAAGTTTATATGAGGGCTCACAATTTCAGAGGTCTTAGTGCAGAGAAGGCCGGACACCATTCCTCGGGGCTCAAGGTGAGCCAGAACATCAGGGCAGAGTGTGCCAGAGGGAATCAGCTTACATCACTGTGGTCAAGAAGCAGAGAGACGCCAGAGCCAGATACAAAATATATACCCCATAGCCACACCCCCAATGAACCACTTCCTCCAGCCACACCCCACCTCCCTCTGGTCACCACTCAGGTAATCTCATCAGGGAGTAATTCACTGATTGGGTTAAGGCTCTCACAATCCAATCATTTCTCCTCTGAAACTTCTTTCATTGTCTCACATGTGAGCTTTTGGGGGACACTTCATATCCAAACCATAATATATATCTTCAACCCTACATCCAAAAGTCTATTGGTTGCTGCTTCTCTCACCCTAACTTATGTCCTTCTTCTTTTCCCAAAGACAAACATGCATATGCAAACGTTCAGATGCACATGTGTCTCTAAATTTGTAAAAACACCTTCAAATTCAGTAGACTGAGCTGTGAGATAGTCTCTTCCATTTAAATCACCTGAATTTATTAAAAGGTAAAGAAGTAAAGATCAGCTCAGGCAAAAATTATACTTCCATTTAATTTTTTCTCTACAAAAATTTTTATGTACTTTCAATTTCACCAACTGGCTTTCTTAGAATGGTTTCTGTCTGGGTGGAATGTCCCCATAGTCCCTGCAGTCATACTTGCTAAGTTCCTTGCTATTGCTCAGAGATCACCCATCAACTTTCAAATCTTGAAAATTTGCAAAGAATTTGGAGCCCGACCCCACAGTATGTAGATTGGAGCCAACTTTTTCTTCTATCAGACGCAGAGTCTCTGATTTGATATCAAGCTCCTTGATCCATTTTGAGTTAACTTTTGTGCATGGCGAGAGAAAGGGATTCAGTTTCATTTTGTTGCATATGGATTTCCAGTTTTCCCAACACCATTTGTTGAAGATGCTATCCTTCCTCCATTGCATGTTTTAGCCCCTTTATCAAATATAAGATAGTTGTAACTTTGTGGATTAGTCTCTGTGTCCTCTATTCTATACCACTGGTCCACCCGCCTGTTTTGGTACCAGTACCATGCTGCTTTTGTCACTATTGCTCTGTAATATAGTTTGAAATCTGGTATCGCTATACCACCTGATTCACACTTCCTGCTTAGAATTGCTTTTGCTATTCTGGGTCTTTTATTTTTCCATATGAATTTCATGATTGCTTTATCTATTTCTACAAGAAATGCCATTGGGATTTTGATTGGCATTGCATTAAACCTATAGAGAACTTTTGATAATATCACCATTTTGATGATGTTAGTTCTGCCTATCCATGAACAGGGTATATTTTTCCATCTTCTAAGATCCTCTTCTACTTCTCTCTTTAGGGTTCTGTAGTTTTCATTGTATAAATCTTCCACCTCTTTTGTTAGGTTGATTACCAAGTATTTTATTTTTTTGGAGGATATTGTGAATGGAGTGGTTTTCCTCATTTCCATTTCAGAGGATTTGTCGCTGATATACAGGAATGCCTTTGATTTATGCATGTTGATTTTATATCCTGCCACTTGGCTGAATTCATTTATTAGCTCTAATAGTTTCTTTGTAGACCCTTTTGGGTCTGCTAGGTATAGAATCATGTCATCTGCAAATAGTGATAATTTGAGTTCTTCTTTTCCTGTTTTTATGCCTTTAATTTCTTTCATTTGTCTAATTGCTCTGGCCAGTGTTTTGAGAATTATGTTGAACATTGATATTGGTCTGTTCAAATTGTGTGTATCCTTCTGACTCAGTCTGGGCAAATCATATGACTTAAGAAATTTATCGATGTCTTCACTATCTTCTATTTTATTGGAATATAGGTTTTCAAAATAATTTCTAATTGTCTTCTGTATTTCTGTAGCATCTGTTGTGATATTGCCTTTTTCATCCCGTATGTTAGTAATTTGAGTTCTCTCTCTTATTCTCTTCATTAGCATAGCTAAAGGTCTGTCGATCTTATTTATTTTTTTGAAGAAACAACTTTTAGTTTTGTTGATTTTTTCAATAGTTTCTTTTGTTTCAATTTCATTGATTTCCGCTCTGATTTTAATTATTTCTTGCCTTCTGCTACATTTGCTGTTGTTTTGCTCTTCCTTTTCTAGGGCTTTGAGATGAAGTGTGAGCTCATTTATTTGTTGGTTTTTTCTTTTTTTGAGGAATGACCTCCAGGCAATGAATTTCCCTCTTAAAACTGCTTTCATTGTGTCCCATAGATTCCGATATGTTGTGTCTGTATTTTCATTTATCTCTAAGAATTTTTTGATTTCCTCCTTTATGTCTTCTGTAACCCATTCATCATTCAGTAACATATTATTCATTTTCCATGTGATGTAGGATTTTTCCTACCTTCTTTTATCATTGATTTCCAGTTTCATTCCATTATGATCAGATAAAATGCATGGTATTATCTCCACCCCTTTATATTTACTGAGGAAGCAATCAAAAGACTACCAACCAAGAAAAGCCCTGGACTGGATGGGTATACAGTGGAGTTTTACAAAACCTTTAAAGAAGAATTAATACCAATACTTTTCAAGTTATTTCAGGAAATAGAAAAAGAGGGAGCTCTTCCAAATTCATTCTATGAGGCCAACATCACCCTGATTCCGAAACCAGACAAAGACGCCTCAAAGAAAGAAAACTACAGACCAATATCTCTAATGAACCTAGATGCAAAAATCCTCAATAAAATTCTGGCGAATCGAATACAAAAACACATCAAAAAAATTGTGCACCATGATCAAGTAGGATTCATCCCTGGGATGCAAGGATGGTTCAATATACGGAAATCAATAAATGTTATTCACCACATCAATAGACTTAAAGATAAGAACCATATGATCATCTCGATAGATGCAGAAAAAGCATTTGACAAAGTACAGCATCCCTTTATGTTCAAAACATTAGAAAAACTAGGGATAACAGGAACTTACTTTGATATTGTAAAAGCTATCTATGCTAAGCCTCAGGCTAGCATCATTCTGAATGGAGAAAAATTGAAGGCATTCCCTCTAAAATCTGGAACAAGACAGGGATGGCCTCTATCACCACTTCTATTCAATATAGTTCTCGAAACACTGGCCAGAGCAATTAGACAGACGAAAGAATTTAAAGGCATAAAAATAGGAAAAGAAGAACTTAAATTATCACTATTTGCAGATGACATGATTCTATACCTAGAAGACCCAAAAGGGTCTACAAAGAAACTACTAGAACTAATAAATGAATTCAGCAAAGTGGCAGGATATAAAATCAACATGCATAAATCAAAGGCATTCCTGTATATCAGCGACAAATCCTCTGAAATGGAAATGAGGAAAAACACTCCATTCACAATATCCTCCAAAAAAATAAAATACTTGGTAATCAACCTAACAAAAGAGGTGAAAGACTTATACAATGAAAACTACAGAACCCTAAAGAGAGAAATAGAAGAAGATCTTAGAAGATGGAAAAATATACCCTGTTCATGGATAGGCAGAACTAACATTATCAAAATGGCGATATTACCAAAAGTTCTCTATAGGTTTAATGCAATGCCAATCAAAATCCCAATGGCATTTCTTGTAGAAATAGATAAAGCAATCATGAAATTCATATGGAAAAATAAAAGACCCAGAATAGCAAAAGCAATTCTAAGCAGGAAGTGTGAATCAGGTGGTATAGCGATACCAGATTTCAAACTATATTACAGAGCAATAGTGACAAAAGCAGCATGGTACTGGTACCAAAACAGGCGGGTGGACCAGTGGTATAGAATAGAGGACACAGAGACTAATCCACAAAGTTACAACTATCTTATATTTGATAAAGGGGCTAAAACATGCAATGGAGGAAGGATAGCATCTTCAACAAATGGTGTTGGGAAAACTGGAAATCCATATGCAACAAAATGAAACTGAATCCCTTTCTCTCGCCATGCACAAAAGTTAACTCAAAATGGATCAAGGAGCTTGATATCAAATCAGAGACTCTGCGTCTGATAGAAGAAAAAGTTGGCTCTAATCTACATATTGTGGGGTCAGGCTCCAAATTCCTTAATAGGACACCCATAGCACAAGAGTTAATAACAAGAATCAACAAATGGGACTTACTTAAACTAAAAAGTTTTTTCTCAGCAAGAGAAACAATAAGAGAGGTAAATAGGGAGCCTACATCCTGGGAACAAATTTTTACTCCTCACACTTCAGATAGAGCCCTAATATCCAGAGTATACAAAGAATTCAAAAAATTAGACAATAAGATAACAAATAACCCAATCAACAAATGGGCCAAGGACCTGAACAGACACTTCTCAGAGGAGGACATACAATCAATCAATAAGTACATGAAAAAATGCTCACCATCTCTAGCAGTCAGAGAAATGCAAATCAAAACCACCCTAAGATACCATCTCACTCCAGTCAGACTGGCAGCCACTATGAAGTCAAACAACAACAAGTGCTGGTGAGGATGTGGAGAAAAGGGTACACTTGTACATTGCTGGTGGGACTGCAAATTGGTGCGGCCAATTTGGAAAGCAGTATGGAGATTCCTGGGAAAGCTGGGAATGGAACCACCATTTGACCCAGCTATTGCCCTTCTCAGACTATTCCCTGAAGACCTTAAAAGAGCGTACTACAGGGATACTGCCACATCGATGTTCATAGTAGCACAATTCACAATAGCTAGACTGTGGAACCAACCCAGATACCCTCAATAGATGAATGGATTTAAAAAATGTGGCATTTATACACCATGGAGTATTATGCAGCTCTAAAAAATGACAAAGTTGTGGAATTTGCAGGGAAATGGATGGCACTAGAGCAGATTATGCTTAGTGAAGCTAGTCAATCCCTAAAAAACAAATACCAAATGTCTTCTTTGATATAATGGGAGCAACTATGAACAGAGCTTGGAGGAAGAGCAGGAAGAAAAGATTAACATTAATCAGAGACATGAGATGGGAGGGAAAGGGAGAGAAAAGGGAAATTGCATGGAAATGAAGGGAGACCCTCATTGCTATACAAAATTACATATAAGAGGTTGTGAGGGGAATGGGAAAATAAACAAGGAGAGAAATGAATTACAGTAGATGGGGTAGAGAGAGAATATGGGAGGGGAGAGGGGATAGTAGAGGATAGGAAAGGTATCAGAATACAACAGTTACTAATAGGGCATTATGTAAAATTGTGGATGTGTAACCGACGTGATTCTGCAATCTGCATTTAGGGTAAAAATTGGGAGTTCATAATCCACTTGAATCTAATGTATGAAATATGATATGTCAAGAGCTTTGTAATGTTGTGAACAACCAATTAAAAAAAAAGAATTATGTTGAACAGAAGTGGTGAGAGAGGGCATCCCTGTCTTGTTCCAGATTTTAGAGGGAATGCCTTCAGTTTTTCTCCATTTAGAATGATGCTAACCTGAGGCTTAGCATAGATAGCTTTTACAATATTGAGGTATGTTCCTGTTATCCCTAGTTTTTCTAGAGTTTTGAACATAAAGGGATGCTATACTTTGTCGAATGCTTTTTCTGCATCTATCGAGATGATCATATGGTTCTTATCTTTAAGTCTATTGATGTGGTGAATAACATTTATTGATTTCCGTATATTGAACCATCCTTGCATCCCAGGGATGAATCCTACTTGATCATGGTGCACAATTTTTTTGATGTGTTTTTGTATTCGATTCGCCAGAATTTTATTGAGGATTTTTGCATCTAGGTTCATTAGAGATATTGGTCTGTAGTTTTCTTTCTTTGAGGCGTCTTTGTCTGGTTTCGGAATCAGGGTGATGTTGGCCTCATAGAATGAATTTGGAAGAGCTCCCTCTTTTTCTATTTCCTGAAATAACTTGAAAAGTATTGGTATTAATTCTTCTTTAAAGGTTTTGTAAAACTCCACTGTATACCCATCCAGTCCAGGGCTTTTCTTGGTTGGTAGTCTTTTGATGGCTTCTTCTATTTCCTCCTTTGTTATTGGTCTGTTTAAATTTTGTGTATCTTCCTGACTCAATCTGGCCAAATCATATGACTTAAGAAATTTATCGATGTCTTCACTATCTTCTATTTTATTTTAATAGAGGTTTTCAAAATAATTTCTAATTATCTTCTGTATTTCTGTAGTGTCTGTTGTGATATTGCCTTTTTCATCCCGTATGTTAGTAATTTGAGTTCTCTCTCTTCTTATCTTCGTTAGCATGGCTAAGGGTCTGTCGATCCTATTTATTTTTTCGAAGAACCAACTTTTAGTTTTGGCAATTTTTTCAATGGTTTCTTTTGTTTCAATTTTGTTGATTTCCTCTCTAATTTTAATTATTTCTTACCTTCTGCTACATTTGTTTTTGTTTTGCTCTTCCTTTTCTAGGGCTTTGAGATGAAGTGTGAGCTCATTTATTTTTCTTTTTTTGAGGAATGAACTCCAGGCAATGAATTTCCCTCTTAAAACTGCTTTAATTATGTCCCATAGATTCCGATATGTTGTGTCTGTATTTTCATTTATGTCTAAGAATTTTTTGATTTCCTCCTTTATGTCTTCTGTAACCCATTCATCATTCAGTAACATATTGTTAATTTTCCAGGTGATGCAGGATTTTTCCTTCCTTAGCACAAGAGTTAAAAACAAGAATCAACAAATGGGACTCACTCAAACTAAAAAGTTTTTTTCTCAGCAAGAGAAACAATAAGAGAGGTAAATAGGGAGCCTACATCATGGGAACAAATATTTACTCCTCACACTTCAGATAGAGCCCTAATATCCAGAGTATACAAAGAACTCAAAAAATTAAACAATAAGAAAACAAATAACCCAATCAATAAATGGGCCAAGGACCTGAACAGACACTTCTCAGAGGAGGACATACAATCAATCAATAAGTACATGAAAAAATGCTCACCATCTCTAGCAGTCAGAGAAATGCAAATCAAAACCATCCTAAGATACCATCTCACTCCAGTAAGATTGGCAGCCACTATGAAGTCAAACAACAACAAGTGCTGGTGAGGATGTGGGGAAAAGGGTACACTTGTTCATTGCTGGTGGGACTGCAAATTGGTGCGGCCAATTTGGGAAGCAGTATGGAGATTCCTTGAAAAGCTGGGAATGGAACCACCATTTGACCCAGCTATTGCCCTTCTCAGACTATTCCCTGAAGACCTTATAAGAGCATACTATAGGGGTACTGCTACATGGATGTTCATAGCAGCACAATTCACAATAGCTATTTTGTGGAACTAACCTAGATGCCCTTCAATAGATGAATGGATTAAAAAATGTGGCATTTATACACAATGGAGTATTACTCAGCACTAAAAAATGACAAAATCATGGCATTTGCAGGGAAACAGATGGCACTAGAGCAGATTATGCTAAGTGAAGCTAGCCAATCCGTAAAAAACAAATGCCAAATGTCTTCTTTGATATAAGGAGAGCAACTAAGAACAGAGCAGGAAAGAAGAGCATGAGAAGAAGATTAACATTAAACAGGGATGAAAGGTTGGAGGGAATGGGACAGAGAAGGGAAATTACATGGAAATGGAAGGAGACCCTCATTGTTATGCAAAATTACATATAAGAGGAAGTGAGGGGAAAGGGAAAAAAACAAGGGAGAGAAATGAATTACAGTAGATGGGGTAGAGAGAGAAGATGGGAGGGGTGGGGGGATAGGAAGGGGATAGGAAAGGCAGCAGAATACAACAGACACTAGTACGGCAGTATGTAAAAACGTGGATGTGTAACCGATGTGATTCTGCATTCTGTATATGGGGAAAAAATGGGAGTTCATAACCCACTTGAATCAAATGTATGTATAAAATATGTCAAGAGCTATGTAATGTTTTGAACAACTAATAAAAAATAGCATTTTAGCAGCAGTTTATAAATAAACAAATAAAGCTAAAAAAAGAAAGAAGATTTGCAAAGAATCAAAAAAGCTCTAGAGAAGGGAATCAAGGAAAATAAATGTGTCCTCAGATGCCCTTTGCTCACTCAAGCTGACAAGTGTCGATTATGTTGTTTGAAATACTTTCCAGTCGGCTAGGGAGTGTCGCTTAATGCCATCCATGAAGGAAATAAAGTCTGTATTGTCACACTCTGCTCTGTTGTTTATGAAATGACATGGATATGAAATGAAAGACTTGTTAAGTCATCAGCCCCACACTGCCAGGATAGACTTCTTCATTGATAGTTCATGTAGCCTATGCTGTTTGGGTATTTACAAGGGGCTACATATAGCAGAGCTGGACAGGATCAGAGCAGAGTCCAATCCATCTTTAAATCTGCAGAACCTAGCTCATGAAAGGTATCCAATAGATAATAAATGTATATTAAATGGATTAAAATTCATATGTTTTCTAAGGCCAAGTCTTTGAGATTTTGAATATTTTCTGGTTTGTTTATTGAATTGTCATTTATTATATGCAAATATTTAGAACACTGTTGCTACTTTTTGATAATTTTTTTTGATAAAGGCATACAATGGATTAATCCATTGTAAAAAAAAAATAATAAAACACATGGTACAATTAAATGTTTATTAATAAATCTCATGCTGATTAGCTAACAAAAACTGGAATCAACTCTCATTTAAAAATGAGAGGGGCTGGGGTTGTGGCTCAGTGATAGAGCACTTGCCTGGCATGTGTGAGGCACTGGGTTTGATTCTCAGCACAGCATATAAATAAATAAGTAAATAATAAAGGTCTATCAACAACAACAACTTTTATATATATATATATATATATATATATATATATATATATATATATATATATTTAAAAGTGAGAGAACTGTGGGCTGGGTTGTGGCTCAGTGGCAGAGGGCTTGCCTTGCACATGTGAGGCACTGGGTTCAATCCTCAGCACCACATAAAAATAAATAACCAAAAGAAAAATATTGTGTCTATGTATAACTAAAAAAATTTTTTTGAGTGAAAGAACTGTGTGTAAAGAATGTAAAATAGATTATATCATACAGAAAAATTAGAAAAGACATAGGGGGCTCCCCCAAAAGAAGACTGAAATAATCAAGGGAATTTTTGGTTGTGCTGGGGATTGAATCCCGGGGACGCATGCACCCTTGGCAAATGCTCTGTATCCCTGAGCACATCCCAAGTCCTTGAACTCTTCATAATTTTATATTATTGCTCAAATGTGTACTAACTGTAAAGGAGATAATTCTTTTAAAATTAAATACAGAAAAGTGGACCAGACTCAGACTATTTAGAACCAAAGACTTAGGTGCGGTGCCTGCATTTAGATGAATGCTTCTTGAAGACGAATCTCAAATGGAATTGTCATAAGGTGACCTTAGTGTGCAGGGGTTGATGCTTTGCATATTGATTCATCTCTGACAACTGTGAGTGAACGAGTGGAGATCTTCATTAGGCAGCAATGAATAAGGCATGTGGTGAAATTAAAAATAGCAAAAGCAAAGACTTGTCCACATATGAAACATCACAGAGCCATTCAGCATTCCTTTTAAATCTTCCTTGGTGTTATTGTGACACTGTGCCATCAGGTTGAAAGAGAATTCCTTTCTTTGCATAAATGACTTTCCTTGGAGTCCCTTAGGAAACAGAAAATGGCCTAAAGAATCTCACTGCTCTCTCTGAACTGCCTATCTCTTTGTTAATTAGAACTCAGCTGGTTCAGTGGACATCAGCCTTTTCTGGTTGCTGTGATACCTTCTGAAATTTTTGCTGTTATCTGATCCTATCCCTTGATTTGAGTTAGCAGCACTTGGGAATTTCAAACGCATAAATCACAGTCTCATATCATACTGCATTTTAATGGGAGTTCACATTTATTATTCAGCCATTGCCTTGCTTGTATTTGCCATAAAGAATACTACGGGGGGAAATACCACAGGGCCACCCTGGGCTGGGTTGCAGGGCTGTACTTCCCAGGGCTTCCTTTCATGTTCTGCTGTCACCATCTTGACATTCTAAATCCATATTGAACAAGGGACCCATCATTTCATTTTGTGTTGAGTTTCTCAAGTGATGGAGCTGGGCCTGTCACTACGCACGCACCCCCCATTCATTTCGCAGACAAACAGGAAGCTGGAATTGAATGAAAAACACTAGAAAGGACTGCACTGATATGTTTGCGAATACAACGTAGTTTTAATGTGTTTGTTCATATTTTCTGAACATGGCATCTCGGGGGAAATCTCCATTCTTGTTGTCCCTGAAGTTTCTGGCTATGATTCTGTTATGAAGTATGTGAAGTCTGAGACATATTCCAGGCATCTTGAAAGGCAATAAAGAGTGAGAAGGAGAGGGAAAGAGAGAGGGAGAGAGGGGAAGGGGCCAGAGACAAGGGAAACACTTCATTGGGATTCCCCCAGTGACCTACTTCCTCCTACTAGGCCCCACCTCCCAGTTGTCCACCATTTAGCTATAAGTGGATTAATCCACTGATGAGGTCAGAGCCCTCATGATCCAATTATTGCCTAAAAGCCCCTCATCTGACCCTTGCTGTATTGGGGACCATGTTTTTAATACATGAGCTTTGAGGGGGGACACTCCAGGTCTAAGCCACAACAGGCAGTGCACATTGATTCTTGCCTCTGGGTTCCTGGTGACTTTGGGTGGGTTCTTATCCTTTAAGGACACTGATTCTCAGGACCAGGATTAAATAACCCTTCATGCCATAGCAATTGCGGTTTGCTCTTTGGTTCCCGTTGTGTTTTAAAGATTAGTGCACACGTATAAATCACAAGGGGCTTTTATTCAGTGAAAACCAGAGTCTCAGTCTATTCTCTATTTAGTAGAGATGCCTTAGTGTGACGTTGTCCCACCATTGAGGCACAGAGGATAGTATTTTACTTGGAAACCAGAGTGTGGAGGGCACTCACCAAAGGGTCAGTTTATAGATACGTCTTATGCTTGTGCATATCCCTTTTTGTTTCTTAGAACAATTCCTTATCATAAGAAATCTCTACAGATTCTGAAATGAATCAAATGCTTTTAATACCACAAGTAGAAGCCAAGATGGAATTTGTTTAGTGACTATTTCTAAGTGAGTGCCAGAAAAAAATGTAAAACTCTTTCCTAACACTGTACTGTCACAAAAATTTTCTGCTTAACAGAAATAGGTTAAATAAACAAAGAGCATCTAAAATCCTATTTCATAATTTCCTCCAGAAAGGAAACTCCAGGAGGACAGGGACATTGACCTGTTTCAATTGCTGATGTATCCTATGAGTCTAGGACAGTGCCTGGCATATGCAAGTGCCCAGTTTAAAGTTTGTTGAATGACTGTCATTAGGGACAGATGGTGGACTTTTCTAGAAAATGTGGAACCTCACCAATGATGAAGGTTCTGATTCACTGCTTTAACCCCCTGTTGATCCTCATCCCAACTAAAAGAAATCCTCAAACAAAACAAAAGTCCCTCTGCCACAGACCACCAAAAGTAGGCAAAGTGTGGTCTCCAGGCCTGGAGTTTAACAGCTTTAGAAAATGTTGCAATTAATAATGAAACATCGTTTATTTAATTCATAATCATTCATAGGTAGGTATATTAAAAAAAAGGGGGGATTGAGGCTTTGGAAATGTATTTTTCAACAGGGCCTGGATTATTTTCTTCCAATGTTTCATTCGTATCTGGATCCCTCTGCTTTCTACTTCACACAGTCACTGGTATCTAAGGCAATTCACAAACTTTATCATGCAAGTTTTGTAGTCAGGGGATGGATTTATTTTGCAATCTATTATTGATCTTTTCATTTATTTCCCAACTAGGAAGATTCAAACTTCAAAAGAGAGTCACAGGGATGGCTAGAGCTCATGAGGATTTTCTGTCCCCATTCTTATTGGTTTTGTTACCTTTAAGAAAAATCTTTTGTCCACTCGTTTTCAGATGCTTCCGGCCTAAGTTCATCTAAATATAATCTTCATTCTGAAAATTTAATTCCTATTCCTTTAGTGTACGCCTGTGGTTCTCTACCAAACCATGAGGTTGGTCATTTGCCATCTTTATCTTATACTGTTTACAAAATGCTACTTTGGATGACACATCATTTGTGTCTGATTAGAGCCAGCGTTAGAGGTGGAAGAGGAGAGGAGATCAGGGCAAGCATACGATGTTCTGGGTTGAGACTGGAACACCTGGAAGCTCTCTGCTACATACACATCCTTTAAAAAGGCTCCTCCTGTTTATTCCTTTTGAATAGGTCTCTCTGATGGGGTTAAGCCCCCAAATTTGTGGCCCAGACAGCAAATGCTCACTAAATATTACAGCGAGTCTTTGCATTTTCCTACTATTTCTTAGTTAGGTTGAGCTGTGTGACTTGTTCTGGCCCGTGGACTAGCCTGTGCCACCTGTGGCCTAAGATGGCCAAGGGCCAGCCCTTTCTTCCTCCTATGCCGTGAGCTTGTCAATTTTGTTGAGATGTCAGCCTCGTAGATGACATCTACGAAGTAGATGGTGGTTACAGGTGGAAAAGCACCCTCACCAGTCTGCACTGGAACCTGGGTGTGTGAGTACTGGCTCGGGGTTTCATCTACTGATGCAACGAACAAGCATACACCATGAGTGAACTGTCACAGTTCACTGACCCAGGTTCAGTGCCTGATCTTTACCTGCCAACGGAACCCTTCAGAACCTTGACTGTGAACTTGTATCATCTGCCTTAAAAACAAGTATCAGAGGATACATATCCAAAATAAGTGGAAGCAGGAGCTTAAGGAGTTGTTTGTATAGTTATGCTTATGGCAGCCTTATTCACAATAGACAAAAGATGGAAACAACCCAAGTGCCCATCAACAGATGGGCAGGCAAACAAAATGTGGTGTCAACCTACAATTGAATATGGTTCAGCTATAAAAAGGAACGGAGTTCTGATATAATGCTAAGATGTGGATGAATCTTGTGGGTATTATGCTATGTTCTAAGTATTCTTCTAGGCATCCTGTGGGTAGGAGGAGGTCAGACATGTCCTTGCTCTCCTGGAATTTACATTCCAGTGAGGAGCTACTGCTTCCCTGCTAGATAAATAAGTGAGTGTACTTTTGGTCTGTAGGGTGTTGCTGAGGGCTGTGGGGAAGAGTGCTCAAGGAGCCCTCTGGCCTCACTGAGAAGCTGGTCTTTTACAGGTGGGCCAGTGACAGACATGCTAATCTGGGAGAAAAAATTGTAGGTGGTGGAGGGAAGAACAAACACACAAATCTTGTTGTATTATTACTTTTTTTCTTACCCAAAGCACAAGCAGTTTTTAAGAACTTCATGATACCAAGTACTTATTTTTGTGTAAGAACTATAGCATCTTTTAACTAGTGCCTAGTGTGGTGAGTTCTCAAAATGTTGGCATCCCCTTCAGCTCTCAGTCTTGAAATTTGTAGCATCCATGGGCACCCTGATTTTGTCTTGGAGGTTATGAACTTTTATATTTGCTCATAGCCTCATCTTCCTATTGAGCCATGTTTTCCCTTTACTGTCCCATGTCACGTGTCCTTCACGGAAGGCTGACTGCACTATTTGCCTTTTGATTTTTATCATATCCACTTTTGGTTTCAGGATTTTGTGCAAGACTATGAGGATCGCCTCTTATTCTTCATTTTCCATCCTCACACATGGTGAAACAAGCAGCATCGTGTTTGCTTTCTGGGGTACCACATATCATTGACTCCAGGGCTTTAGGGAAGAATTAAAATAATTTGATATTCTTATTTATGAACCTCTGTCTTCATCAGGAATTATTTCATTGCAATTGATGGAGATATTAATGTCTAGATCAATGGTGTTAAACCACAGGTAGTACTGTTCCTACTCTTGGGGCATTTGGAAATGTGTGGAGTACGTTTTTAGTTATCATAGTAACTAGGAGGTACTGTTGTTGCGTACCCGGGGACAAGTCATGTTAGACATCCTGCAGTCTAAGGGGTGAGTCTGCATAATGGAGATTTGCTCCATTGAAAGTGTTGTTAGAGGCCTGCTGAGAAACACTGATCCACAAAAGAGAACGGGTGTGCCAAACCAAGCAAAACCAGGCCTCCCTCTATCAAGTCTCAGCACAAGACCTCATTAAGAAAGAAATGATGGGCTGGGGATGTGGCTCAAGTGGTAGCGTGCTCACTTGGCATGCGCGGGGCGCTGGGTTCGATCCTCAGCACCACATAAAAAAAATAAAATAAAGATGTCGTGTCCACTGAAAACTAAAAAAAAAAAAAAATTGAAAAATTCTCTCTCTTAAAAAAAAAAAAAAGAAAGAAATGAAAATTTCTTTCCTAAGACAGACTTGAAAAGATTCCAGTGGAGAACCCATTTAAACAAATAACAAGAAATTTCAAACTCTTTCCTAATATTCAAATCCCAAATACCCTCAATCTTTTATTCTCTCAAAATAGCAAGACCTTCTCTTGAAAATGGTCTCTCCTGGATTTGATCATTCCTGTGTCCTTGGAGCAACTTTCTTCTTTTTAAATACCAACCA
The DNA here is from genome assembly GCF_964194105.1 of Spermophilus citellus. NCBI lineage: Eukaryota > Metazoa > Chordata > Mammalia > Rodentia > Sciuridae > Spermophilus > Spermophilus citellus. The sequence goes on along the minus strand of NC_138187.1, from coordinate 62,711,444 downwards.
AGTTGGATTTTTCTGTTCCTTTAATTCTATACCAGCTGTATAGAGCAGTTGTATGAGTGCATGTGAGTGTGTGGGGGGGGGCAGTGGGGGGTGATGAGGTTGTACACACTGATATTCTTTATTTTTGCTGTAGTAATACTAAGAGGGGTTGGTTAAGACTTCAGATAGTCTTTTTAAACCAAATAGCCAGAAGTACACCATTGTGTCATGAGGACAAAGAAACCATGAATCATCTATTATCTCTATCCTGCTTTTTTTGAGCCAAATCTTGTCTTTACAATCTGTCATAATCCCCACTCAGAAGACCTGCTTTGTCAGCCAGCTGTCCGGTTTCTGATCTCCATAACTTTGCTTATTATTTGGCTTTTATATGCCAAGTACCCTAACTTTATATGATCCTTCAACTCCAACACCATCTGACTAACTCACAGTCTATTTCTCAGTTCCATATTCCTATGTGGGAGGATCTCGTGGCCCAGTCTAGGTTGGGTGCAGCCTTCTCCAGTCCTAGAATTGTCTCGATAGGACAGTCCTTCTGAACTATGGGTGAGGAAGATTCTTTAAGAAGGAACTGTTGATGAGGAAGAAACAATGGATATCATTGGTTTAGCAACACAAGTTCATTGAGTTCATGGTGACAGTTAATCAATATTAGGAAATTCCAGCTTAAGGCTGAGACACTATCTTGAGCTCATTATTCCTCCAAAGCAACCAAACTAATCCTACCGGCAGATTCCCAAGCAGCTGCAGAGATGCTTAGCATAGTGTGCCGTATTTATTTCTGAGTCTTTCTGATCAGAGAACAAGTTCAAAGTTGAGTTCTAGTCTTTGTTTTGACTTTTCTTGGTTTTCCCCCATTTTGGTTAAATATTTTTAACTTATAACACTGAGGGTAGTCTGATCATAAACTCAAAAGAAAGTTTTAGAGATAATACAGCCTCCTAAAATGGCCTTGAACTGCTTACTTAGATTGGTACATTAACTCGGGCACTGGAGATACTAATTAATTTTAATAACTTCAGAGCCATTAATTAATGTTTATTGAGAGCCAATGAGGTACACTAATTTTGGTATAATGTAACTAAGAAGCAAGTTCTTTGCTTCTAATATTCGTTGAAACTTCTCCTGACAAAACAATCATTTCTATTGTTGACTTAGGAAATGAAATCGGTTTTATGTAGACAAGAAGTTTAAAATATTCAGTCTTTCTAGAAAATATTTGCTTTGATAAAATTAAGATTTAAGAAGTGCTGCTAATACAGCTAAAGTTCATCTGTCATTGAGACATAAAAAGATAGTTGCAGCCTCTTGTTTATAATTTTTTATTTTTTATTTTTTTTAAAGAGAGAGAGAATTTTTTAATATTTATATTTTAGTTTTCAGTGGACATAACATCTTTGTTTTATTTTTATGTGGTGCTGAGGACCGAACCCAGCGCCCCACGCATGCCAGGCAAGCACGCTACCACTTAAGCCACATCCCCAGCCCAGCCTCTTGTTTTTAAAGAGGAAATGGAAGCATCAATAAAGGGCTACCCAACCAGTTCAGAGTCCCATGCTGAAGGACCTCTTTCCTTAACAGTGTGCTGACCAGTGACCAGGGCCTGAAGTTGTTAGACACTCCAGGTAGAGAAGAAAGTTATTCACTGAGAAGACCCATCAAGATTGTTAACTGAAGAGATTGATTCCACATTAATTTTTATGTTTCTATAATTAGTAGTCTTAGGACTCCAAGACCATTGCATAATAAGCAACCTTATTTATTCATATTTTTAATCTTATTAGAATGTGTCTAAATGTGTTTGAAATTTTATGTAGTTTTGCTGTGTCCTTTCAGGCAGCTATTTTGTAATTTCCAAACTTTTTTTCCCTCTTATTTTTATATTTTAAGAAAGCAAAACAAATGGTTATTTGAGAGTTCAATATCAAATATATGGGCCCAGGAATGAAAGATCCAGCAAAAAAAAAAAAAGTGGAGAAGGTTCTTTTGAATGGAGAACAGATTACAAGCATAAAGCGGCAGTCATCTATTGGCTTTTTAAATTGAGGACACAATAGGAATAATGTTGTGAAAAAAAATAAGGAATTAATTTTAAATGTTCAACTGGATGAATTTTTAAATACACATATTTTCATGTAACCATTACCCAGATCAATATCTCCAGCGTCCCAAGGAGGTGTCCTTTCCTTGTGCCTACAGAGATATTCTGACAGGAAACAACTTGGGAAAATCATTTTTTTAAAATCAAAAGTTAATTAAAGTTTGAACCTAGTAAAGTTCATAATCTATTTGCCATTAATTAATTTAACAAGTATTTATTGAGGATTTTATCATAAGATTTATGCAGGCACTAGAGATTTAAGTGAACACAATAGAAACTACTTCACGTTATTATAAAATAAAGGTCGCAACTATTCTTACTAGCACTTTGAAAGTCTTTATTTCCCTAAATTTTGTTCTAGCTGTGTATCTTTATGAAAAAAAATATCACAAATAGTAATGTATATTACCTCTTACACTTTAATATTGGGTTTGACCTTTTAAGAAACATTTGTTTTGATGTGTAACGGGGCTTGACTTTGAATGTACCAACAAATAATGAGAACAACAGAACGTGGCTGTTTCTCAGTTAACCTCTTGGGGACCGAGGCTGTCAGGACCAAGTAGCCAGAGCTGCAGCACTATTATTAACCAGGGCAGCACGTCCTCAGTGAAGACAAAGTGCCCCTAGTCATGGTGGTGCAGGAGAATGCCCAAAGTGGTTGTAGGAAGATGCAGATGGGATGTCACAGGGGACTCTGTGTGGGCAGCAGCTGCTGTAGGTGGAAATAAATCTCCACACCTCATTTCACATTTGAAATATATTTGTTTTCCTCTAAGGGCAAAGTGAGCAGGTGAATCTTGATGGTTGTATTACAAATCTCCCTGCAGTCCCCGTGTTAGGATGCTTTTTGTGGCAATGACAAAAATACTTGACATAAGCAACTTAAAGGAGGAAAAGATTATTTTGGATCATGGTTTTGGAGGTTTCAGTCCTGGTCAGCTGGTTCTAAGCAGAAGCATCATGGCAGAAGGTGGCATGGGCAATGCTCCTCGGCTCTTGGCTAGCAGGAAGTGGGGAGAAAGGGATGGGGTAGAGTCGGGAGAAGGGGTCAGGGACAAGAAATACCCATCCAGGACACCACCTAGTGACCTACTTTCTTCAACCATGCCTCACCTGATTACAGTTTCCACTGCCTCCCAGTAACTTATTCAGGTGGCTATCGATGGATTAATCTGCAGGTGAGGTCAGATGTCTCATGATGCTGTCACTTCCCCAAGCACCACCTCTGAACATTGTTGCATTGGGGATACATCTACGTATCAGTCTTAGGGGGATACTTCATATCCAAACCATAAGAGTACCCATATCTAAATGATGACTGCATGATGCTTGCTGACTCTATTTCCCTAGAGAAGTTGAGACACCAAAGGCAGAAATGAATTACTAGTACTGCCTGGGAATGTCCTGGTATTGTCCTGGCAGCCATGAGCTGATCATCTTTTCTTCACCACGTCCTCTGCCATGATGCTTTTGCCTTGGAACCAGGTGACCATGGACTGAAACTTCTGAAACCATGATCCCAAATAATCTTTTCCTCCTTTAAGTTGCCTATGTCAAGTATTTTTGTCACAGCCACAAAAAGCTGCCTAATACAGGGATTGCAGGGAGATTGGAACACAATCACAGGAATCAGCTTATGACTCTCTGAGTTAGCACTGAATGTAGAAGCAGTTGTTCCTGGAACAGTGGAAAGTACTGTTCAAGTGTTTTACAAGAGGTGTGTGTGTGTGTGTGTGTGTGTGTGTGTGTAGAGAGAGAGAGAGAGAGAGAGAGAGAGAGAGAGAGAAAGAGAGAGATGCCAACTCTCATTCTTTCTAATAAACAATGGACATGACAGAAAGAGAACCAATCGTATCTCTATACAAAGAGCTTCTGGAAAGTGAGACTTGGTCCATATGGATTTATGAGGGCACCAAAAGCAATCACCAGATTGGCCATTTATCATTTGCCATTTACCAAAAAAAAAAAAAAAAAAAAAAAAAAAGATTGGGAAAGAAATAGTAAAGGAGTTCAAAGACTAATATCCCAAGTCACTGCTCAATTTGCTATCTCTTTTTTGCTTAAAAGGCCAGTGAAGTTTCCCAGATGGGAATTTATTTCAGATAACAAAATAGAGGATCTCATGATTGACATGTTTTCATGTTATTCTTTCTGGTTTGGTTTGACATAGAAAATCTACTAAAATCATTCTAATTTATAAATAAGGAGTTTTATTTTCCCCTGGCTTTGTAGACACATTTGTTCCCGTTAACTTTAATGGGTGTTTTGGTGCTTGCTCTGGAGAAGAATGGGCGGGGCTTCCAGTGGAGTACAGTGCTGTGCTATTAAATCCATAGAGAGAAACGCTGTGTGTATTTCAGCATCCAACTTCTGAACTGTGAATAAAACAGAAGCAGTTTGAAAGCATTCACATTTTTCTTTATTTATGTCTTACAAAAAAAAAATAAAAGGGAAACCCAGTATACACAAGACCAATTTTATGTGGCCATTGAAAAGATTAAGGATATCTTAAAAACACCCTGAATGCTTTGTGTTGAGTAATGGGGATGTGAGCAGCAATGTACGTACACCAACAACAGGAAGCCTGACTTCTGCATCGCATAACCAATACAAATCTGTCTCCAGAAGGTCAGGTTGGCCAATAAAATCCTTCCATAAAATTCAGAGTGGCAACCTAATCTCCTGAGAAATGAAAACAAGATATTATCAGAGAAGTATTTCACAAGGTCGCTGTTTTGCACTCTCTAAGAATGTTCATCAAAGATACTGTAGGCTTGGACAAGGTGCTACAGTATCTTTGAAGCTCACATTCAATTATGAAACCAGCTTAATGAATGAATTAACATGACGTTGTTTACTCTGGAAGTGACAAGAGGGCTCTAGGTAAACAGAACCCCACTCAGAATTTTTTTTTTTTTTGTACCAGGGATTGAACTTAGGGACCCAAGCACGGAGCCACATCCCAGTCCTGTTTTGTATTTTTATTTAAAGACAGGGTCTCACTGAGATGCTTAGCACTTCACTTTTGCTGAGGCTGGTTTTGAACTTATGATCCTCCTGTCTCAGGCTCCCAAGCCACTGGGATTAAAGGCACGCATCACAGCACCTGGCTCCACTCAGGATTTTAATTCATTTCTACAAATGTTAATGTCTTGTTCTCTGTCTGGCTCCTGAGTGTTTATTACCTGCAATGCACTATTGTAAGCAAGAGTCAAATATGATCTGTGGCCTCAAGAAACCGTATTCCAATAGGTACAAATATAAAATGAGAGAGTCCTTTTTCCAGTTCTCATGTTTTAAATTCAAATAGAAAGATTATTATCCTAGGTGCAGTGTTTTTTTTTTTTTTAAGTATAAGCCAGGTATAATGGAAAAGCACAGAAGGCAATAATCAATTGTGCTGAAGACGTCTGGGAAGGCATCACAGAGGAAACAACAGTGACTTATATGTTTTTGAAAGACACAAAAAGGAAAAAAAAAAGCTAAGGACCATAAGTGTGGGGTGCAAACCCTTCTCAGGGAATAGCAAATAGTCTACTATGGCAAAGGTAATTAATATGTGAGAAGTCAATGGTGGGTAGAGGTGCAAATTCTAACCAATTTGTGAAGAATCTTGACTATCATAGAAGGTCTTTGGATTTTTAAAAATAAAGGAATATCTGATTTTTAAAATAAGAAAATGGGGGTGATGCCATAATTTTGTATAAATTTTAGAAGGGACTCTGATATCAGTGTACAGAATAATTTGGGAACAAAGATTGTTGACAATAGGTACTGGATAGGTACTATACCAAGATATAAGAATGAGATGAATGGTCATAATTCCTCTAATTAAGATGCTTATACTTCTTTATTTACCTTGAATAAGGTACATCTTAATCTATTTTGTGTTGCTTTAACAAAATACTTAAGGCTAGGTACTTTATAAAGAAAAGAGGTTGATTTAGCTCACAGTTCTGGAGATTCCTGAGCATGTAACACACATGCCAGCATCTGCTCAGCTCTGGTGTATGTGAGAAAGAGATGTAATTTGATGAAGCAAGAGGTGAGGAACAGTTAAGCTCCCTCTTTTAAAACAGCCTACTACTTTAGGAAGTAACTTAGTCCTGTGAGACTCAGCCCACTTTGAGAGACCAGCATTGATTTCTTCTAAGGATGATGCCCCTAATACCTAATCATCTCCCATTAATTCCCCCTTTTAAAGATTTAACAACTTCCAACAATTACCACGCTGGGACTAAGCTTCCAACCAGGAAACATTGGGGGGAAAACTACATCCCAATCATAGCAGAGCACATCAGAATTTATTGTAGTGAGAGTTGTAGTGCTCACCCATATCATAAAATTTTCTCTTGAGTACAGACTCCCACTTGCAGTTAGGAATGGCCAAAGTGACTATTTCTGGCCAATGAACTATAGATGGAAGTGGCAGCATTACTTAAGAGCCAGTGACCCCCTCTCCTGCTATTCCAAGTGAATAGACACCATATTCCAGATGGTACAACTACATACACCATTGTCAGCCTGGATCTCTGAGTCTACCTATAGATAGATGGGTCTGCTGGAGAACCATCATTATCCAGGAAGCCTTTGCTTGAAACAGAAATAAGCCTTTATTCATATAATTGCAAAGATATGGGGTGTTTGTTGTTACTACAGCATAACCTAGCTTAACCTGACTGATACAGTATACTATAGGAGCCCAGGGAACACTAATTGTTGGAAAGAATGAAAAAGAGGACTTTGGAGATGATACATGAGCTGGGTGATAAAACTGATCAAGAATTAGCTAGGCAATTAGGCAAGTGTGGGACTTTGATATGGTGGAAACATCCTGGGTGAGGGCTTGGGGCCTTAAAATGACCTGACATGTTGGGCGAGCCATGTGTGGATTTATCTGGCTGCATGTGGGTGGATGGCTGGGAGAATGGCTTTTGTCGGGCCAAGAGTTCAGCTCATTACTGCAGAGTGCCTTCCTCACACACTGATTGTGGCTGGTGGAAGACAGCAAGAGTCCCAAGTACAAGGAGCAAATAAAATGTCAGAGCTTTTACTGGATCGTTATAATTAGGGGCAACATTAAGGGTTTCCTTTCCACTTCAGGTTTTCAACTTTTGCTGTCACTTAATACCATTAAACGAAGTGATACAACTTATTAGGGTCTTTCAGACTATTCTCGCTTGGACCCCACTGAGGTCTCTTTAGAGAGATTAAGCTTTGGAACCAATGGTGTAAATAGGAATTACCCAGGCAGAATTAACGAGAGTGGGTGGATGCCATTTGAATTGTATATATTTATAGTCTTAAGAAAAAGGAAACCTAAAAATACCAAGAGCAGTGACATGTTTTGTGGCAGATTTAGTTCTATAGAGAGGGACAATTACACCATTCACCAGGCATAATTATTTTTAAAATGTCTTCTTGAGCTTACAGATTTTATAAGAAGTACCTGCTGTCATAAAACTTGCTAGTTGTCTCCAGGAAACTAATAGGCTAGAAAATATTCTTTGGTCACTAAAGAAAATTTGATTTTCTCCTCTATTTGTATGATTTCCTAACACTCAAGTTTATAAACTCTTTTATTTATAGGTAGAAATATGCTGGTGACATTCTTATTTCTCCCAAAGCCTAGTACAAGCCAACAGAATAAGTAAATTTATTCAATCTTACAACATACCTTAACAAGGACCTACACTGAGCCACACAGGGTTTTAAGAGCTTCAGAGACAGTGGTCAACAAAATAAATAGATTTTCTGCCTTAAGAAACTTGCATTTGAGCAGGGGAAATAGATTATATACAACTAAAGAGTAAATTAGTATAATGTTAGCTGGTGTTAAGTGCTATGGAGAAATATAAACCAGGAACATGTTTGCTATTACATGGAATGGTGGAGGATTGCCTCATATTGAGATGGTGATATTTGTGTAAAGACATGAAGGGAATGTACTAGAGACCCCATGGATCTCTGGGGAAAGAGAGACCAAGGAAGAAAGAGTAGGGAGTGTACCTTGTGGGGAGAGTTTGCAGTTGGCATGATTTAGGGACAGAAAGAGATCAGTGTGAATAGAATAGAATAACCCAGGGAGAGAATGATTGTTTGTAAGGTCAGATCCTGTAGGGCTGGTAGGCAATTTCTGAACTTTGGCTTTTATTCCCAGTGTTAAGAGGAGCCATCAGAGGCTTTCAAGAGGAGTATGTGGTCAGACAGTTATGATCTGAACTGTGCTTCCACAAAATTCATACATTGAAATCCTAAGCCCGGTACATTGGAATGTGACCAGATTTGGAGACCTTGAAAGAGGTAATAGGTAAAACAAGGTCACATGAGTGAACTCTAATGCCTGATGTCCCTAAGAAGGGGAAATTGGAACACAGACATATGCATGCACAGGGAAAAGACCACAAGAGAGAAGGTGGGTTGCTAAAGAGAGAGGCCTCAGAATGAAGTCAATCTTGTTACCACCTTGATCTGGACTCCCAGCCTCTAGAACTGTCAGAAAATGAATTTCTATTGTTTTAGCCACTCAGACAGCTGCACTTTGTTACTGCAGCCCAACAGACGGATGGGCTGACCTTCCTTTTAAGACAGATCACCTCACCCTCTGTGTGAATGGAGGATGTTGGGGGCAAGGACAAAGCAGGAAGACCCAGATGCAGCAGGCTCATGTAATAATCCAGGTGACATTTCCTAGAGCTTCGTTCTCAGAGGTAGAGGAGGAGGTAGTGAGAAGGGTCAGATTTAGGATCTGTTCTGAAGGTGGAACAGACAGAATTTGCTCTTGAAGTAGATGCTGAATATGGGATAAAGAGAGGAGTGAAGGCTCTCTCCAGGGATTGGGCCTGAGCAACTAGAAAAAATGAAGTCTCCATTTACTGAGATGAGAACGGGAGAACAAGGTGAGAGAAGGGAGGGGTATGGGAATCAATCAGAAGCATGGGCGGGAGGTGTGGATCTGACACGCCTGTTGAAGAGCCAGTAAGTGAAAATTTAAGGCAGATAAGAGGACACAGAAGGGCTTCAGGAGACTTTGTCTACCTAGCACCCAGCAGGTGATTGATTATAAGATGCTCACTGAATAAATAAGTGGGCAATTTGAAGATGAGGACAAGATCTCTTTTTGGCCTTGGAAAAAGTATATTATCTCCTTAATTGCATCTGAAAAAAAATATAAGCAACTGAAAGAAATATAAGTGCTACTACATAGCTATCTTGCTGTAAGCTAGTAGTCTGATTTTTAAAAACATTATTATGGGATGGCAGTTTGTGTGCTCACATTACAAAATGTGCATCGCATTATTTTATGGGAATTTTCTAAATGTATTGAAATAGGACATATCATTTAAACAACAAAATATTTGATGTTTTATGGACTTTCTGGAAGAGTTCTTGGGTCTTCCCTCCCAATGAACTGCTTAGACCATGATGTTCTTTGTGGTGTGTCTGGTATGGGGACTTCCAAGAGAAGCACCCTTCAAGACAGTACTCTACAGTGACATGGCCACCAATGGGCTCTGTCCATTTACAATGAGATTATGCAGTGTCCTGTGAAGGAGATGGAGCAGGCTACAGAAATTTCAAAGTTCCATCCAGTTGGCATCCTGTGAAACAAATAAATATTGTGGAGAGTATTTTTCCCAGCTGTGATTTTTCTTGACATTACTTTGAAAACATTTTAAACTTACAGAAAAGTTTCAAGAATAGTACAAGGAACTCCTGAATAATACTCTTTACCCAGAACACTATGTTTTTCCCTCCCTCCTTCCTTCCTCTCCTCCTCCTCCTCCTCCTCCTCCTCCTCCTCCTCTTCCTCCTCCTTCTTTTTCAGCCTATTATGTGGGTGCACTTGATGGTTAAAGACATCCTGCCCCTTTGCTACTAAATATTTTGGGAGTCATTTACATAAAACATAATCATACTATCATTATCAAAACTCAGGAAATTTACCATTAATGCAATACTGCTATTCAGTCCACAAGCCTATCATATTCAATGATTTTCAACAATGACAATAAAGTCCTTTATTGTTATTTTCCCCAAAGGATATGACCCTATTCAAGAGAACAGATTGCCTTTAATTGTCATCACTTCTTTGTATTCTAGAACAGTTTCTCAGCCTCTTTGTTTCTTGTCTTAATATTTTTGAAAAGTAGAGGTCATTTATTTTGTAGAATATCTCTCTAGTTGGCTTCTGACATTTCCTTATAACTAGACTCAGATTTTGCATTTTGGGCAGGATTAATAAGGATTGCAATGTCGTGTTGTTTTGGGTACATAATGTCAGAGACAGGTGCTTCTGATATCATAAGATTGAACTCACAATCTTTTCGGGGACAGCAAGAAACAAGCATTAAAATATGAATTTGGCTATATGTGCTCAATGTGAGATGACAGTTTGTTTTTTATGGAAGGGATGGAGGAACAAAAAAGGACCAAAGTCGAGGAACATTTCATTATGATGATGGCCCAGGGTTGTAACTTTTTGTATGGCATAAAATTCAGCATATCTTTAAAGGGAGCAGACACACACAGACCTGTGCTCACCTTAAAGGACCTTTGGTGTCCTTAGCATAGACTGAACATCATTGCATCATGAAAGCCTCCCTGCCTACTTCCTTCTTTCCAACTGCACTTTATTCCCAGGAGCAGCAAACCCAGCACCCCCCAAAAGGGAATTGATTCTTTTGTCATGTTTGGCATGTGGCTGGGATGTTGAGCAGTCTGTACGGTGAATATGTTCTTCTCCCAAATGCGTGTGCAAACCTGGGATAAGTTTCAGTGATGCCATTGACACTTTCAAATATTCACTGATATTTAGAAGAACTAAATTATAGTTCAATCACACAGTAATTTCTTTATGCAAAACCAAACATGGCATCTGTAGCTACAAAGCAAAATTTTCACCCTCCTTGGGAGTTTGCCTGTGGGGCCAGGGGAGTCTGGCTGTCTCACAGGGGCTGTCCCCATAGATATTGCATCCTCTTGATGCTTGTTTATTGAACTTGTGGGCTAATAGGCCAGTTTTATTAAGTGGAAGGGTTTATGGATGGCTGGATGGTCAATATCATTGAACATTCATAAATCAAATAATTAAGTCAAATGAAGCCTACATGAGATGGGCTGACCATTGCATATAAAGTAACTTCCCAAGAGTACTTTGACTGGTATAATTAATTTTTCTAGACTCCAGATTATTCTGGACTAGCTTGTAGTGGTAGGTCTAGGTTCTGGGAGTTTATATGAATACACATACTATAGCCCTTGGCTGGATATTTGTGTGATTTTTCTGCTAGAAGAAATGAGGCTATCATGTATAGTGGGCTTCTGTTTCCTCAAGGGCTTGTCACAAGGTACTTATGGATTTTCCAGGACTCAAAAGAAAATTGAAATCACCACACTATCCATGTTCCCACAGAGCATTAGCTACTTCAAAGAGAAGTACTTCACTGTCTGTCTCCTCTAGGGAAAACTGGAGGATTCTCAGAGACTATGTTATTCTTCTTTCTGTTGTCATAACAAAATACCTGAGATAATAAATTTAAAAGGAAGAAAGGTTTACTGACTCATGGTTTTGGATGTTTCAGTTCATGGTCTCTGTGATGTGCCAAAAATTTCACTTGACCCAGATGCTTAACATGACCTCACAGGCAGTTATTGTCCTCATTTTATAGATGAACTGGGCTCAGAATATAAAGCAATGAGGCTGAGATTCAACCTAAATTAGATGGCTCTCAACAAATTTGAGAATGGATTAATAAACCAAGGGCATCTGCCTCTGATGTTCTAGTGAACCAATTTCACTGTAACAAATATTTCTGAGGTTTAAGCTTGAGCTCAGAGTGTAGACAATGCTGGGGACATGAGGACATGATTTCCCAAGAGGGTCTGAGAGGACAGTAGCTATTACTCATGTAGTGGTTAGTACACGCTGGTCATTATTCTAAGCTCTTATGCATATCATTATGCAATTAATCCCTACTCCGACCCTCTGAGTTAGGTGCTGTCATTATCCCACATGTACCTTCTTAGGTAGCTAGCAGCTTCCACTGTGCCCTAAATATTTTCCAGCTTCAGAGAGATATAATTGAAAAGATAACAATTATAATATATGCAAGGTGTGCAACATGATATTTTGATATATAAATATACTGCAAATGATTACCACAAACCAGTTATTTAACCTATTCACACTTCTTGTAATTATTTGGGGGGGGGGCAGTAAGAACATTTAAGATCTACTATCTGAACAAATGTCAAGTGTACAATAGGCCAAAGTTATTCAGTCTCCAGAACTTATTCATCTTATGAATGAACATTGATGCCTTCTGATCAACATCTCTGTTTCTTTCATCCTCCCACCCCCATTCCTAGTAACCACCATTCTACTCTCTGCTTGTATGAGCTGGACTTTTCTAGAGTCAACATATAAGTGGGATCAGGCAGTGTTTGCTTTTCTGTGATTTTTTTTCAACGTAATATGCTCTTGGTTCATCCATATTGTCATAAATGATAGAATTTCCTTCTTTTTATGACTAATAATATTCCATTGTATGTATAGGTATCACATCTTCTTTCTTCATTTATCCATCCACAGATACTTAGGTTGTTTCCGTATCTTGGCTGTTGTGAGTAATGCTAACCTTGGTGCTCCAAATCTGAATATTGTATCAGAGACACTGAAATCTGACAGGAGTAAAAACCAGAGCTTTTTATATTAATTGTCTCTATACAGTTCCATTTCTTGTAATAGCTTTGGGTCAATGTGCACCGTATAATGAAATCTGGGACAACTATCTGGTATACTCAATTTGAATGTACAGTTTTCTGTTTTAATTATAATGATGACTGTCTGAAAAAGTAAAGTTATTTTTAAATTTTTCTAACTGGAAACTTTCACTGGAAGGGCATGGAATCTCCCCAAATTCTCATTCTTTGAGTAAGTCAGGTTGTTAGGAGAAATCTGAAGGAAGCAATTACATCTCAATCATTCACTTGACACCTGAGCAGCTTAACAGAGGGAATCCTTGCTACAAATGAAACTTGTAGAACACAGGCCTCTGGAATTGTTTAGCAAAGGAAATAGGAGTTCCAAAAGCTCTCGATTAAAACTGCTATATGGTAGAGTAAAGGAAGATAAATTGGGGGAAGGAGGAGAGGAGGCAAAAAGAAAGCACTGAGGACCGAAATGGAGCAAATTATATTCCATGCATGCATGATTATGTCAAAATGAACCCCACTATGATGTATACTATAATGCTCTAATAAAAAAATTGTTTTTAATTGGCTGTACCTTCAAGTTACTTCAAGTAACACATCTCTTGGATTTTTGAGGAAGATTAAGAAGCCTGTATCAATTCATTTAACAATGAGAGATATAACAATCAAGTTAGTAATTTACATAAAATAATATGTAGGAGGGAGCATGGCCACCGAGGAGTAAGCAGCGACTCTAATGTCTCCGCACTAAGGAGATCAAAAAGACCCTTTGGAACAGCGGCAGTCTTCACACTGAGGAACCTCTAGCAGAATTCCATGAAGAGGGGTCCTGCAGGGATCAGGGAGGTCTACTAGAAGTGTCGGTTTGTGGCCGCCGGGACTCGGGGCCTGGGGACTGCGGTACTTGCCGGAGTCAGGCCGTCGCCTCCCCGGCCCCGGGCGCCGCTGGAGCCGCGAGCCATAAAGACACGGACCGGGCCGCGGTGCAGCTAGAAGCCGGGAACGCCGGGGGCGGAGAGAGCGAACAGGGCAGCGCATGCTGTAGAAACCGCGGCGGAGAGAGGCGTGGGAGCTCGAGGCAGAGACGCACCGGACAGAGCGAGCCAGCACCCCGCCATCATCCCAAAATAGCGAGAGGAGAAAGATGGCGGCGGGAAGTGAGTAAGCCCCTCCATGGTCCGTGCCCCGCACCACCGCGTCTGAAAAGCTGAGACAGACAGCTGCGACTCAGCATTAAGCTATCCGGCTGAGGCGGCTGGTCAGCACTTCTCATTCCCCGGAGGTGGATGCCTGCCGGGCCTTCGTGGGTAGTGGCCGCAGGGTCCAGGCGGGGATTGGGTGACAGTGGGGACCCGCCCGTGGCGTTGGTCGCCCGGCAGGGGGAGGCGAACTGTAGCCGTTTGCGGAGAACACCACTGAGGCGGAGGGCTGGCGTGGCAGGACTGCGGCGGAGGAGATAACTTCATTGAAGCCTGCTGCAGCAGGTGTGTGGTCTCCTGGTTCTCCCTCTCCACGCATCAGGGAAACCTTAAGAGCCCCTCCCAGCTCTCCCGAGAATGCTATAGCCAGCCCGAGGGAGTCAGAGGTGGTGGGGACTGCCGCTCCTGCCAGGGCTGGCTGCTGAGGTCTCTTGCACCAGCTACGGGGGTGTGGCTACCGGAGGGCAAGCAAAATTTGCTGAGGATTCTCAGCACCAAGCTCTACAAGCTTAGGGTCTGAGGGAATGGCAATCTGGAGGAGTGAGCCCAGTCGTTCATGAAAACAGGGCTCCCGGGAGCAGCAGACCTGGCCTGTAGTCAGTATTGTAGTGAGAGGGGCCTGGCTAGAGGAAAAGTGGAAGTGTTTGGACACAAGAGGAGGCCCTAGGCACTCAGGATTGGAGACTCGCCCAGTCTGGGAGGAGCTGCTGCACAGTGATTGGTTCCCGCGTACTGACGGGAAAGACTTGACCTGGGGGGCACAGCGCCACCTAGTGGAAGAGAAGTTAATCAAACTCTAAGACGGCATTTATTAGTCTTTTTTATTGTTGTTTTTTTTTTTTTCTGATTGGGGGTTTTTCTTTCATCTTCATTTTTCTATCTTGTTTTTTCTTTCTTTTCTCTTTTTTTCTTCTTTCTCTTCTAATCTCAATTTTAATTTTTTTAATTATTATTAATATTTTTTTTAAAATTTTTGTTCTTTTTTAGTTCCTATTTCTTTCTTCTTTTGTCTTTTCATTTTTCTTATCCCCCCTTCCTTGAATTCTACCTGCCTACTCTCATTCTCCTTAGTGACTTCTTCCCTTCCCTTCTAATACCTTTCCTCCCTAGCATCAAATAAATTTATAGGAATAAACAGTAACCCAGCAGTCAACCAGAACAAGAAGCAACATGAGCAGCTTCAAGAAGCAAGGAAGAAGAGGAGTACAAGCAATGCAGGACAGCCTAAATATTCAGGAGGACCTAGAGTCATCAGAAAAATGGTCATATAAAGACCTCAAGGAACACCTTAGACAGATGAAATGGAACCTCAAAGAGGATACAAGACAGCAAATTCAAGCAGCAAAAGAACACATTGAGAATGAGTTACATAAACAGCTAAAAGAAGAAGTTAAGCATCTTTATAAGGAGATAGAGATTATAAAAAATAATCAAACAATAATTCTAGAAATGAAGGAAACGATAAACCAAATTAAAAACTCAATTGAGAGTATCATTAACAGAGTGGAACAAGTAGAAACCAGAACGTCAGATAATGAAGACAAAATATACCATCTTGAAAAGAGTCTAGCCAACTCAGAAAGGCTGGTAAAAAATCACGAGAAAATCATCCAAGAGTTATGCGATAACATAAAGAAACCAAACTTACGAGTCATCGGGATAGAGGAAGGTACAGAGATTCACACCAAGGGAATGAGAAACCTGCTGAATGAAATAATTACAGAAAACTTTCCAGAAATAAAAAAGGAAACAGATATACAAATTGAAGATGCATACAGGACACCGAGCACACAAAATCACAGTAGACCAACGCCAAGACACATTGTTATGAAGATATCCAATATACAGAACAAAGAGAAAATATTAAAAGCTAAAAGAGAAAGGAGACAGATTACATTTAGGGGTAAACCAATACGGTTAACAACGGACTTTTCATCACAGACACTGAAAGCAAGAAGGTCATGGAACAATGTATTTCAAACACTGAAAGACAATGGATGCCAACCAAGAATTCTGTATCCAGCAAAATTAAGCTTCAGGTATGACAACGAAATAAAGATCTTTCATGATAAACAAAAGTTAAAAGAATTTGCAGCCAGAAAACCTGAATTGCAAAGCATTTTGAGCAAAACACTACACGAGGAAGAAATGAAAAACAATAACCAAAACCATCAGTGGGAAATGCCTCAGTAAAAGACAGAGGGCGAGGGGAAAGATAATCACGGAGAAACAAACTAAATATTTAAAAAAAAAAAAAAAGGATAAGCATTCAAACATGGATGGAAGTTCAAACCATATATCAATAGTAACTCTGAATGTTAATGGCCTAAACTCTCCAATAAAGCGACATAGGCTGGTATCATGGATTAAAAAGACAAATCCAACAATATGCTGCCTCCAGGAGACACATCTGATTGGAAAAGACATACACAGGCTGAAGGTGAAAGGATGGGAAAAAATATACCACGCACACAGTTCTCGTAAGCAAGCAGGAGTGGCCATCCTCATATCGAATAAAATCGACTTCAAGACTAAGTTAATCAAAAGGGATAAAGAAGGTCATTATATACTGTTAAAAGGATCCATTCACCAACAAGACATAACAATTATCAATATTTATGCACCAAACAATGGTGCTGCGACATTCATAAAACAAACTCTCCTCAAGTTCAAGAATCAAATAGACCACAACACAATAATTATGGGTGACTTCAACACTCCTCTTTCACCGTTGGACAGATCCTCCAAACAAAAATTGAATAAAGAAACTATAGAACTCAATATCACAATCAACAACCTAGACTTAACTGACATATATAGAATATATCAACCATCATCAAATGGATATACCTTTTTCTCAGCAGCACATGGATCCTTCTCAAAAATAGACCATATATTATGCCATAGGGCAACCCTCAGTAAATATAAAGGGGTGGAGATAATACCATGCATTTTATCTGATCATAATGGAATGAAACTGGAAATCAATGATAAAAGAAGGAAGGAAAAATCCTACATCACATGGAAAATGAACAATATGTTACTGAATGATCAATGGGTTACAGAAGACATAAAGGAGGAAATTAAAAAATTCTTAGAGATAAATGAAAATACAGACACAACATATCGGAATCTATGGGACACAATGAAAGCAGTTTTAAGAGGAAAATTCATCGCCTGGTGGTCATCCCTCAAAAAAAGGAAAAACCAACAAATAAATGAGCTCACACTTCATCTCAAAGCCCTAGAAAAGGAAGAGCAAAACAACAGCAAATGTAGCAGAAGATTAGAAATAATTAAAATTAGAGCGGAAATCAATGAAATTGAAACAAAAGAAACTATTTAAAAAATTAACAAAACTAAAAGTTGGTTCTTCGAAAAAATAAATAAGATCGACAGACCTTTAGCCATGCTAACGAAGAGAAGAAGAGAGAGAACTCAAATTACTAACATACAGGATGAAAAAGGCAATATTACAACAGATCCTACAGAAATACAGAAGACAATTAGAAATTATTTTGAAAACCTATATTCCAACAAAATAGAAGATAGTGAAGACATCGATAAATTTCTTAAGTCATATGATTTGCCCAGACTGAGTCAGGAGGATACACACAATTTGAATAGACCAATATCAATGGATGAAATTGAAGAAGCCATCAAAAGACTACCAACCAAGAAAAGCCCAGGACCGGATGGATATACAGCGGAGTTCTACAAAACCTTTAAAGAAGAATTAAAACCAATACTTTTCAAGTTATTTCAGGAAATAGAAAAAGAGGGAGCTCTTCCAAATTCATTCTATGAGGCCAACATCACCCTGATTCCGAAACCAGACAAAGACGCCTCAAAGAAAGAAAACTACAGACCAATATCTCTAATGAACCTAGATGCAAAAATCCTCAATAAAATTCTGGCAAATCGAATACAAAAACACATCAAAAAAATTGTGCACCATGACCAAGTAGGATTCATCCCTGGGATGCAAGGATGGTTCAACATACGGAAATCAATAAATGTTATTCACCACATCAATAGACTTAAAGATAAGAACCATATGATCATCTCGATAGATGCAGAGAAAGCATTTGACAAAGTACAGCATCCCTTTATGTTCAAAACATTAGAAAAATTAGGGATAACAGGAACCTACCTTGACATTGTAAAAGCTATATATGCTAAGCCTCAGGCTAGCATCATTCTGAATGGACAAAAGTTGAAGGCATTCCCTCTAAAATCCGGAACAAGACAGGGATGCCCTCTATCTCCACTTCTATTCAATATAGTTCTCGAAACACTGGCCAGAGCAATTAGACAGACGAAAGAAATTAAAGGCATAAAAATTGGAAAAGAAGAACTTAAATTATCACTATTTGCAGATGACATGATTCTATACCTAGAAGACCCAAAAGGGTCTACAAAGAAACTACTAGAACTAATAAATGAATTCAGCAAAGTGGCAGGATATAAAATCAACACGCATAAATCAAAGGCATTTCTGTATATCAGCGACAAAACTTCAGAAACGGAAATGAGGAAAAACACTCCATTCACGATATCCTCAAAAAAAATAAAATACTTGGGAATTAACCTAACAAAAGAGGTGAAAGATTTATATAATGAAAACTACAGAACCCTAAAGAGAGAAGTTGATGAAGATCTTAGAAGATGGAAAAACATACCCTGTTCATGGATAGGCAGAACTAACATCATCAAAATGGCGATATTACCAAAAGTTCTCTATAGGTTTAATGCAATGCCAATCAAAATCCCAACGGCATATCTTGTAGAAATTGACAAAGCAATCATGAAATTCATATAGAAAAATAAAAGACCCAGAATAGCAAAAGCAATTCTAAACAGGAAGTGTGAATCAGGCGGTATAGCAATACCAGATTTCAAACTATATTACAAAGCAATAGTGACAAAAACAGCATGGTACTGGTACCAAAACAGGCGGGTGGACCAATGGTATAGAATAGAGGACACAGAGACTAATCCACAAAGTTACAACTATCTTATATTTGATAAAGGGGCTAAAAGCATGCAATGGAGGAAGGATAGCATCTTCAACAAATGGTGTTGGGAAAACTGGAAATCCATATGCAACAAAATGAAACTGAACCCCTTTCTCTCGCCATGCACAAAAGTTAACTCAAAATGGATCAAGGAACTTGATATCAAACCAGAGACTCTGCGTCTGATAGAAGACAAAGTTGGATCCGATCTACAAATTGTGGGGTCGGGCTCCAAATTCCTCAATAGGACACCCATAGCACAAGAGTTAACAACAAGAATCAACAAATGGGACTTACTTAAACTAAAAAGTTTTTTCTCAGCAAGAGAAACAATAAGAGAGGTAAACAGGGAGCCTACATCCTGGGAACAAATCTTTACTCCTTACACTTCAGATAGAGCCCTAATATCCAGAGTATACAAAGAACTCAAAAAATTAGACAATAAGATAACAAATAACCCAATCAACAAATGGGCCAAGGACCTGAACAGACACTTCTCAGAGGAGGATATACAATCAATCAATAAGTACATGAAAAAATGCTCACCATCTCTGGCAGTCAGAGAAATGCAAATCAAAACCACCCTAAGATACCATTTCACTCCAGTAAGATTGGCAGCCACTATGAAGTCAAACAACAACAAGTGCTGGAGAGGTTGTGGAGAAAAGGGTACACTTGTACATTGCTGGTGGGACTGCAAATTGGTGTGGCCAATTTGGAAAGCAGTTTGGAGATTCCTGGGAAAGATGGGAATGGAACCACCATTTGACCCTGCTATTGCCCTTCTTGGACTATTCCCTGAAGACCTTAAAAGAGCATGCTACAAGGATACTGCCACATCGATGTTCATAGCAGCACAATTCACAATTGCTAGACTGTGGAACCAACCCAGATGCCCCTCAGTAGATGAATGGATAAAAAAATGTGGCATCTATACACAATGGAGTACTATGCAGCAATAAAAAATGACAAAATCATAGAATTTGCAGGGAAATGGATGGCACTAGAGCAGATTATGCTTAGTGAAGCTAGCCAATCCCTAAAAAACAAATACCAAATGTCTTCTTTGATATAATGAGAGCAACTATGAACAGAGCAGGGAGGAAGAGTAGGAAGAAAAGATTAACATTAAACAGAGACATGAGATGGGAGGGAAAGGGTGAGAAAAGGGAAATTGCATGGAAATGAAGGGAGACCCTCATTGCTATACAAAATTACATACAAGAGGTTGTGAGGGAATGGGAAAATAAACAAGGAGAGAAATGAATTACAGTAGATGGGGTAGAGAGAGAAGTTGGGAGGGGAGGGGAGGGGGGATAGTAGGGGATAGGAAAGGTAGCAGAATACAACAATGACCAATAGGACATTATGTAAAATTGTGGAAGTGTAACCGATGTGACTCTGCAATCTGCATTTGGGGTAAAATTGGGGGTTCATAACCCACTTCAGTCCAATGTATGAAGTATGTTATGTCAAGAGCTTTGTAATGTTGTGAACAACCAAAAAAAAAAAAAAAAACCTATTTTCTCATTAAAAAAAAAAAACCGAAATAAAAAAAAAATAATAATATGTAGCTTGGAATGGGACATTCATTTGAAAAAAATCACAAAAGTCCATAATCCCCAAACTCAAGATATTATAAAAACGGTCACAGATTTATTTGCAATTTTCTTTCTATCTAAAGAATGCATGTCTCCATAGGAAAAAGATTAGAAAATTCAAATAAACAATAATATTTTTTAATTGTCCATAATCTCATGATTCAGAAAGAATCTTTGGTGGTAATTGTTTTTCATGGTTTTATTTCCAAGGACATCTGTGTTTTTCTGACACAGGGTAGCAACCGAGTCATTTGCTTGGGCTGATTACTGTCATTACTCAAGATCTGTCTGATTTCTAGTCTCTTCCAACAATCTTCCTGTTGAAAGTGACTCAGCAGAAGGGGGATGATTCTACCATTTTGTCCAAATGGAAAGGAGAGAGACCATAAACAGTCTGAAACTTGAGTTTTAGTTGCTGGCTCTCCATCCTCTTGATTGACACTAGGAATTTTGATAGTGACATGTCCTTTAGCTTGATGTGATCTTTGTTTTCATCTCGACTCAAAGCCAAAATTGTCCTGCTTCCAATCACACGTTCCCAGGCAAATGGGTTTTCTGCTTAGGCATATTTTCATTTAAACTAAATCCATGTGGTAAAGTTTTAGGTGGAAGTATAATGAGCATTTAAATTGAAGGTTTTAGGGCCCCCTTTAGCTTAATTTTCATATTAACAAGTGAGGGAATGAAACTAGGTAAGCAAGCCAAACAAAGTTATTCACAGAGGTCAGATGGGTGAAGGTGCTGGCAAGGGGAGGGGTAGGGAGATGAGTGCCATTCATGGGGTGCAAGGATAGTAGGAGCCAGGAACTAAACACACACTGAGACCAAAGGGATCAAATGAGAGCACCTGGTCCAGAGAATTTAGCTCAAGATATATCCTCCATCTAGTCTTATAACTTAAAAATAATAGTAGGGTATTGGTTTTATGGAGATGCACTTTCTTTTATTTTACGTTTATATTCTATTTATTTAAACATATTTTCTTCTGTTCAGTGTAGACCCACCAAGGACTATCATCATCATTTTTCTCATTAATTATTATTTATAATTATCAGACTTAGTTTCCTGTGATTTAAATCTTCAAGCTTATTCCTGGTAGTCTAAGTACTTTCAATAATATGCATTCTTATTTTACAATAATCTGCAGAAATAGGCCAACATTTTTTAATTCAGCATGAGTTTGTCAAGAGTGAAAAATGTTTTCAGTTAAGTTAAAAAAAAAAGAGTTCTTGGTCAAATGACTGTTAAAATATAAATAAGAATTGGAATGAAAAAAATCCAGAAGGGATTATAAAATACAGGGTTGGCAGTGGTGCTGGTTATGATTTTGTTGCCAGGAAAAAATTATAGTGTTTCCCATGGTTTCCAACGGCTAATATCATAATTTATGGACCATACAAAATGTTTTATTTAAACTCCTGGGAAATTTCAAAGCCATATATACCAAGATAATACTTGGGAAAATAAAGAATCTTGTGTTTTAATTCTATGAAATGATATAAAAAATTATTAACTTGTGGAAATTCATAGCTCCCCAGTTCCCTTTGCCTCAGCATCTTCTCTGACATTTTTTTGTTGTTGTTTTGGAGGAAAAGGGGATATATACTATGTGAACAGATTCTTGTGAAAATATATACAATATTATTTCTTGGAGGTGGAAAACATAGAGACAATATGTTGGGATGTGTGTAGCGAGCATGTGGCGTGGAGAAGTGAGGGAACTGAGGCAGAGAGAGGATAAAGAGGGAGTTGATTAGAACAAGAGACATCAGGAGCTGGAGGAGTTGGGAGCCAGAGAAGAAGAGTGGAGGAGAGGGGATCTTAACAGGAGTTGCACAGCCTTTGTTTCTGCCCGGCCTTATACATTTGAGTGAGAGTTGAAACTCCTGTTGGGTCATTCTGCTCTCACCATGAGTCTGCTCCCCAGCTACACGGTGAGGGTGAGGGATAGTTAAGGATTGTCAAGTAAAGTAGCAGGAGACAAGTCCAAGTGGGAGGACAGAAGTCTCTTTTGGTTCTGAGCTTTATATATGTTATCTTCTTTAATCATCGTGACAACTATATAATGCTGATGTTAGTAGATCTCATTTACAGACTTGGGGAATGGAGAGTTACGTGGATAGTACCCACAAGCTGACCAAGTTCAGACAGCCAGTATCCCATGTCCAAAACCCCAATCCAGACTGACCCCAGGCTCTTTTTTGCTTTCTGAAGAATGTTTCAATTCAGTTTTATTTTATTTATTTATTTATATGGTACTCAGGATTGAACTCAGGGGCACCCAACCACTGAGCCACACCTCCAGCCCTATTTTGTATTTTATTTAGAGACAGGATCTCACTGAGTTGCTAAGTGCCTTCCTTTTGCTGAGGCTGGCTTTGAACTCACAATCCTCCTGTCTCAGCCTCCCGAGCTGCTGGGATTACAGGTGTGTGTCGCCAGGCTCAGCTTGATTTCTTTTCTCTTTTAATTTGAAGGTCCAATAAGAAGTGTCCCCTGCCCTCTCAGGAATCCTAATCAAAAAATATGAGTGATGAAATGCCAATCATGTGTGTGGCTTTGCTCACTGACTTGTTTGACCTCAGGTCGCTGAAAATCTCAGACCTTCTCAAGTGAAAAACAAAAATAAAAATGTTATTAGTCCCACAGAGAGTTGGTGAAGACTAGCAAGTCCAAGCTGTGATAACACTTGTTCAGAGAAAAGCACTTCAACATGAACTAGTGTTCTTCCCAAGGTCATCCCGAACCTTCCTGTCCCTTTTACAAATGAATGTCTTGGCAAATCAAGAATTGATGGGGGTTTGGTTTTGTTGTTGAGGCACAGTTCAGAATCTGAGTTGTGCTTCCGTGAGAGAATTGGAGGTGAAAATGCTCCCCAAGCTGTCAATCCAGAAGGCTTTGAGTCAGCACCACGTGTGGACTGGAATGGAACAGACCCTGTAGAATAAACTATCCAAAGACAGACACACGTTCTAATGGAGCCCACAGGGGCACCTGCCACACTACAAGTAATTCTGTGTTGTCTTCCTCTGCCTGGGATAAATGGCAGAGGTAGTCAGAGGGATTTAAATATTAGGCCTTTAATCAAATCCAGAATGAACTCTCTTACCTGTATTGGTTTCCCCAGCCCAGGGGCAGCTCTCCCTCCCTCTGTGAGCCTTCCTCTAAGGCCAGAGTTGCTTGGAGGAGAGTTCTTCTTTTAGCAGGAATTATTCAAAACATCTTAAGAAGGAGAAGTCATGATACTCCACATTGGGAGAGCCACCAGATCTTGTTGTGTCCTTGTGGCCAGGCAGCCTTGTGAGAGCAGATTGCCTAAATGTTCTACAGCTATGGGAGATGGAGAAAGCAAGAAAGCTACGGTGCTGCATCAAGGGAATAATAGTAGTATGAAAGAAGCTCCCTTGCTCTTCATGAGAGCTGATCCATGACTAATTGGATCCCAGGGAGTAGATACATTGACACAGTGTCCACTCACAGAGAGCCCATGAGGGCGACCCCCCAGGAGTGTTAGACAGGATTCTGTCATTCCTGCTATACACAGCAAAACAGTGCAACACAGAATCCAGGTGAGACTACACGAAGTTACTGGGAAATCCTGGACGCTTTGTCCCAGGGTGGAGAAAGTTCAATTCAGTCATAAAGTTTGTTCTTGAAGGCTTCAGAAATCCTTTTTAGAGGGAGATGTTCTCTTCTCACCAAAGAACCTTTAATCCTTCTGTAGGCTGACCTTGCTTGCAAAAGGGAAACTTTTTCATGCAAAAAAAGAACCTTAAAAGTAAGGTCAGCATTTCTTTAAGTTCACCCTCTGTTTAAAAGTTTACAGTTGTCTTATGTGATTTTGATGTGTTTTTTGCTTTTGTTTTGTTTTTTGGTACTGGGGACTTAAGCCAGGGGTGCTTAACCACTGAGCCACATCCCAAGCCTTTTTTATTTTTTTATTTTGAGACAGGGTCTTGATAAGTTGTTGAGGCTGACTTTGAACTTGCAATCCTCCTGCCTCAGCCTCCCAAGCATGCACCACCACATCCAGTACGTTATTATTTTTGTTTTCAATTTTCAAGAGTACCTATAGTCTTTTTTTAAAATTGATTTTATTTTTTTAAATACATGACAGCAGAATGCATTACAATTCTTATTACACATATGGAGCACAATTTTTCATATCTTTGTACATAAAGTATGTTCACACCAATTCATGTCTTTATACATGTACTTTTTGCATTACAATTCTTATTATGTATAGATATCACAATTTTTCCTATCTCTGTTTGTATATAAAGTAGGTTGACACCCAATTCGTGTCTTCATACATGTACTTTGGATAATGATGTCCATCACATTCCACCATCCTTGCTAATCCCCTGCCTCCTCCCTTTCCCTCCCTCCCCTCTTCCCTATCTAGAATTCATCTATTCCTCCCATGCTCCCCCCTCCCTACCCCACTATGAGATTATTTTAAATCCAGAATTCTTATCAAGCTTTTCACCATATAGTTTGGGCACCCAAGAGACAAAGAACAGAGACAGAAATCAATGTTGGCTGTAGATTTTTAGATTAATTTAAGGGATACAAGAACCCCTAACTTCTCTAAGCATTGTGTGTTGCCTGGATAATATAACTTCTACCCATATGTAATGGTCATCGATTTTATTGTAATGAAAAGGGACAATCTTGTTTATAAATATCATTACATTCTTAGTAGTCTTTTATCTTTTCTTATTCAATGTGTACTAAAATATAGTTATTGTTATGCTTTTGTATTTTGATTTTTGAAAAATACAAAGGGACCCTGATATTGGAAAAGGGTAGAAGTTAACAGCCACTCAACTCCTCATACCCCCCCCCCCATCAATTCATTTGGTTCCAGAAATAGAACTCATTCTGCCTGTAGGAACCTACAAGGATGGACTGTGGACTCCAACTGGATGTCAATTCTGGATCTGCATTTCCATTTCCAGCCATATGACCCTGGCAAAATTCCATGGCTCCTATTAACCTCAGTTTTCTCATCTGTAATATGGAGCTAGTGATGGGGCTACTTACAGTGTTTACTATAAAGCTTTGAATATAGTTAACACTCAGTAAAAGTATTAGTAAAAAAAAAAAAAGTATTAGCAAGAAGCAAGCTGCAAATTGTGTGGAGAATCCAGAGGTGGAACAGTTTAGTTTCTCATGGTAGATTAGATGCTAACAGAAAATCCCAGGAAATGAGGCTGATGAAAATGTTTAGTTTGTTTGATTGAACAAACCGAGCTCATGCTGAATACTCTTATTTTTGGAATAAAAAATAAATAAAATGGGGAAATCATTGGCTCCAGATAGACCTGCCTGACAGTGTGGGGTGACCAACCCAGCGTGGCCACTGAGCCTCCAGGCTGCAGGCTCCCTGGGGCTGCCTGCCTGTGTCCCTCGACCTTGACAGCAGGTTCTGGCAGACAACCTGGCAGCTCTCACAGTCCATTAAGACAACAGACGCAGACACACTCAAGCCAATGGCAGAAATCAGGTTAATTTCAGCCTGGTCCTGCTGATGGCCTCCCACAGGCCATGCCAACTCAGCCCAGAAATCTGCAAGGTCGGGTCATGGTACGACACCCACTAATGGACTTGTCTCAGTGGGCATGTGCTAAATAAATGAAAAAGTGGGTGACTGGAGAGTTCTGTTTAGAGAAGAAACTGCCAGCCTGTCATTAGGAGATGGAATCAGGAGAGAGCCTAGGAAATAGGGGACAAATGCACAGAAGCGAAGTCGGGCGACTAGGAAAATATTTTAGACTTGATCTATGTTTGTTTTCTAGAAGGTGCAGCTGTTAACTTAACCCAGGGGTGCTTAACCACTGAGCCACATCTCAAGTCCTTTTTATTTTTTAAACAGGGTCTTGCTAAATTGTTGTGAGGCTGGCTTTGAATTTATAATCCTCCTCCCTCAGCCTTCCAAGCTGCTGGGATTACAGGTGGACTTATTGGGGTTATGTGGCTGGACTTTTTAATGACACAGTAAGGTTCATTTGCCTTTTGCCATTGGGTTGTAGATCATTTGTCTTTATCTCTTTTCTCTGGATTCTGCTTGGCTTATTTATTTACCCAAGTTTCTACTTATTCTGGAGAAAATTTACACTTAGGCTTTCTTTTGTGATTCAGAGTCCAAATGACCTGAACTCACATTTTGGAAAGAGGAAAGAACTGGAAGGCTGAGCTCTTTGTGGCAGTTGGGACTGGGATCCTTGGGGAAGATAGCTTTCTATTAGCATGAGAATGTACAATGGTGCATTTTCTTTTCTCATCATTAGATTTCTGGTGATTGTGTTCCTCCTCTTGCTGGGTCCTCAGACCACCCTCTCCCAAGTCCTGGTGGTATCCTTACTTCTTCTGTCCCTTCTCCTCCCCAGCACCCACTTGAGTGTAGCTTAACAAATGGCTGTGTGCCTGCTCTCATCTGGGCGTGGTTAAATGTTGGTTATATGAGATAAGTAAGTCTGACCCTCATCCATAAGGCACCTATGGTCTATTATCAGGACTTGCCTGTCTCCAGAAAGAAAGGACACAGCAAAGGGAGTAGAAGAATCCCAACCAAATCTCTTTGCTCTGCAATTCTAACCTAGGACTTACACTAGGTTCATTTGGGTGCATAAATGGATATAAATGACGAACAGAAGTTCAGCTAAATGGGCATTTTCAAGAGTGATGGTTTAAATAGCCATGCTACCCATGTTTAAGAGCCTGAGCTTCAGAATTCATCATGACTTGAACCCTTGAAAATGTACCAACTCTATCTGGCCTCACTTTCGGTATGCCAGAACGAGACAATAATTTCTGTGGGCCTGTGAAATGAGATATTATAAGAAGTGCCTAGCAGAGGGACAAGGACATAGTAGGTAATTAATAAAAGGTAACTCTTATTACTTTCTAGTCATCTATATTTGCAGATGAGTTTGTGAATGCCTGTGAAGGGCAACTGTGGTCTTGGGAAGAAAGGAGAGCTATAACAGGTAACGTGAGCCACAGGTGGGTGCCTAAGAATCAAGGTGGGTGTGAGGAGGTCAGGAAGAATGACAACATCTTTGCTTTGGCAGCAGCTGGGTTTTCTCTTATGGAAAGGAAATGGCATGTTTATCCAGCCAGATAACCAGGCTGTGACTGTCAGAGAACTTTTAAATGGAGCTTTGCAAATATGTTCTGTGCAGCCTGCGGTAATGAGATTCATGCTTCTTCAGTGGTAATCCTCCACTACACAGCATTTTAAATCTTTTTCTTATTTGGTGCACAGAACTGAGGTCCAGGATATACATATTTCCAAGTGTCATTTTTAATTTAATGCATGATTGAACACATTACCACTGGCACAGCTAAATAGTTAAACTAGAATCCATCAATTTGTCCTGAACTGTTGACATGCAGGGGAACGCTATGGTTAAATTAAATTTAAATATAAGAATGAGAGGCAGCTTGGTTTCCTGGCAGCCCTCGGGCCTGCTTTGTCAGTGAGGCCTAGCTGCAGGAGGAAGAGGACATTTTAAAATATGACATGCATTTCTTACCACCCCTCAGTATGGCCCAGGGAATGTCATTCTGCTGTATTTCTGGTTATTTTCCCTACTGAGTGGCAAAGCAGACCAGGTGTCCAGATTTTGGCAGGAGGGTACTGTGCTAATGCAAAAGAAAATCACCGTTAATAGGAAAAACCTGGTGTGCAAATCATAACATTTCAGAACCAGAACAGATTTGGGCAACCCCAGAACATCAGAGTCAGGGAGACGGGCCAGAGCTTTTGGTTCAACTCAGAGAAGTCAGGCAGGCTGCCCAAGGACATCTGGGATAAGCACTGGACCCTTGGACTCAGTCTGAATTCTCTCTCTTTCATATTTCACTATACTTTATGCAAAGATATGGTTGAGTGGCACTCTGTTGCTCATTTCGGTGAGAACCTGGACAAATGAGTGAACTACTCTGAGCTCTGTCTGCTTGTCCATGAAATGGAGATAATAATTGTAACTACCTCATAGGATCATCAGGAGGATTAAGTGAGTTACGGGATGTGAAATTATAAAACTGTGCCTGGCATTTGCTGAATGCAAATAGAGCTCAATCTATGCTCTTCTTGTTGTTGAAGAAAGAACAAGAAGTTTGCTTTTTTAAAAAAAAATATTTATTTTTTAGTTGTAGATGGACACAATACCTTTATTTTATTCATTTATTTTTATGTGGTGCTGAGGATGGAACCCAGGGCCTCGCACGTGCTAGGCAAAGCACTCTACTACTGAGCCACAACCCCAGCCCAAGAAGTTTGCTTTTATTATTGTTTGCTTTTATATAAAAAAAAATGTTGTTTGATTTTATTATTGCTTGTATGTTTACTCAGAATTGTTTTTGTAGGAGCGGGGATATCCAGGGATCATCTGGGTCTCCTGGTGTCATGCAGTGTCAGTAGCATGTGGGTCTAAGATGACTGGTGCATTTAGATCTCTTAGGGGTGTCGTAACAAAATACCCCAAGCTGGTGTGTTTAAATAATAAAAATCTATTTTTAGAAACAGTTTTGGAGGCCAGAAGTCCATAGACAAGATGTCAACTGGACCATGCTCCCTCTGAAGATTCTAGAGGAGAATACTTCCTTGCCTTTTCCAGTGTGTTATGGCTCCCAGCATTCCTTGACTTGTTCCCACATCATCCATTCTCTACCTCTGTCTTCACACGGCCTTCTCCCTCTCTCTATGTATCTGTTCTTTCTGTGTCTCTTATAAGGACATTTGTCATTGGATTTCATGCCCACTGGTTAATCCAGGATTTCATCTCATCCCATCCCATCTCATCTCTGGTCACTTTGTGAGATCCTTAACTTTATATGTCTGCAAAGACTCTTTGTCCAAATAAAATCATATTCACATTCATAGTTCTGGGATATGGGACACACCTGTTTGTGGCCACCATTTCACACAATGTCGTTGAACATTTTTGGGTGAGAGCCAGATGTTAGAAAAGGAACAAAACTGGAAGGAATTAAACCCATAGACTTGGTGTTGGTTGAACTTTGTGCTTACCTGCCATAGTCTTTGGTACTTAGAAAGGCAGAAATGGTAGAAAGAAAGAAATGTGACTGCAAAGATTTGTATCATTGTCTCATCACAAAGGAAATATGGGTTGTGATTGGTAAATAAGGTGGACCCTCATCCATTAACAAACGCTGATCAGGAACCTACTCCATTCCTGACACTACTGTGTGCTACATGCCAGAGATACAAAGATGTCAAAGACACTGTCCCTAAACGTTTGGAGCCAATAGTCTTGGGAAGAACTATAAGTAAATAAAAATTTATAATATAATATGATAAGTTCAAAGCTTGAGCTGTTCCCAGTGCATTACAGAGAAGTGCATTACAGGAAACAGGGGTAGGATGCAGGGGAAGAAAGGGGTCTGAGCCATGTCAGGTCAGGCTTCCTGGGGGTGGCAGAGGTGACACCAAGACAAGTTTGACAGAAGAAGTCAAGTTGTGGAAGAAAGGGTGCCATGGAAGAGAGGGTAGGAAGGGGAAAAGGCTTAATAGGTGAGGAGGATGAACCAGAGGACCAAAGGCACAGGGGCAAATCAACAAATGGGACCCAGGGGCATCACAGGGTTCTTAGAGCTGGAGAGAAAGGACTCAGTGCCTGGTGGGTCCACAGAGGTAGGCAGAGAGGATTATGGGGAGGCCTGCAGGCCATGGTAAGCACAGAGCATGGCTCTTGTCCTTCTGGAAATCTCAGAGGTCACGGTATGCTAAGCATTTGAAGGAAGTCAGACTTGCTTTGGAGAGGTCACAATCTTGGTGACATTGAAAGAATGTGAGTGGGGCAGAGGGCAGGAGAGGGCAGGCCTCAGTTAAGAGAAGACAAAGACCTGGATTTAGTTACAAGATATTGTGAGAGAAGGAGAGTCATGAACTTATTCAAGAACAGAGGTAGCAGGCTGGGGACAAAACACCAATGTCTGGAGGTGCTGCAGACAGAGGAATCTATGAACAACAGCAAGGAAGGTCAGGAGGCAGAACCAGGAGAGGCTGTGGGATGGAAATGCAGAGCTTCAGGAGGAAGCTGAGAGTGGATACTTGGTAAGTGGAAGACCTATAATTCTGACTTATCATTGAGGGAGAGGCTGGTCAGCAACCAGTGAAAGACTGATGGGCGGGCTGGGGTTATAGCTCCGTGGTAGAGTGCTTGCCTTGCATGTGTGAGGCCCTGGGTTTGATCCTCAGCACCACATAAAAATAAATAAATAAATAAATAAATAAATAAAATAAGGATATTGTGTTCACCTACAACTAAATGAAAATATTTTTAAAGAAGACTGATGGGCAAGGTGATTATGCTTTTAGGTGCAGATTCTGACTTTGTAGATGTGCTCTGCAATTTTCATTATTGTGAGCTGCTTCTATGTTCAAATCAGTGTAGGCAGAACATGGTACTGATGAAAGGATGAGGTCTGGTATGAAAGTGGGCAAGAGGGAATAGGTATAAGAGAATCCAGTGAAACAGAAGAGACAGTTAGAGGATCGGCCTTGGAGATAAGCCTCTTTAGAGAAGAAGAAGGAACAGGAGGCTCTGATAGACTGGGGAGAGAAGGGTAGCAATTGATTAGATTGTGAAAAATAGCATTGATTGGCTCTGTATATGCAGTTGTAAGTAGTTAGTTGTAACAATAACTTCCTCATTTCAACCCAGATAACTTCCAGTTTAGCTGAGTGAAGCTGCTGTAGTTCAAGAAAGGAAATTTTACTTACATGTTTTCATAAAAATGAATGTGAAATTTTGCTGGTGCCCCTACAGGATTTTTCAAATCCAGACTCTTTCAGGACTATCCTAAAGGAAAGAGTGCTGTTTGGCTTAGGAAAAAAAAAAAAAAAAAAAAACCTGCTTCATTCTCTGGTTTCTGCATCATTTCAATTTGCAGCTTTCATGTCTTTTGAAGTCTAAACTCAATAGGTCAAGGAAAAAGGAGAGTGAGGCCTGTTGACAACAATGACATTAGACACAGCTGTTGGGTCAGCCCTGCCAACCTCTACCCAGCCTGCTGGATGCAGTACGCAGAGCTAGGAAGGCAGCCAGCCCCTGGCATGACATCTTCAACCATGCAGCTGTGGACCCTGGCACATCACTATGTGAGCTTGGTGATAGCCTTGCAGCCACTGGGTAGCTTTTGATTAGGACAAGATGGCCAGCACGTGGGTCCGATTTAAGTCATGCTGCGAGTGGGTTTGGAGCAGCCATTTTTATCACTGTCACATTGACAGAGATTGGTGATAGTTTTACATTTCTGTGACTAAAATACCCAACAAGAACAGCTTAGAGGAGGGAAATTTTTTTTTGGCTCATGGTTTCAGAAATTTAGTCCATGGTAGGCCAACTCCATTGCTCTGGGCCCAAGGTGAGGCAGTACACATTCGGAAGGAGAGGGCAGAGGGAAGCTGCCCAGAACATGGCGACCGGGAAGCAGAGAGAAGGGTAGGGGGAAAGAAAAGGAAGGGAGGATTCACAGGGAAGATGAACCCTTCCTGGGTACACTTCCAGTGACCCACCGCCTCCAGCCATGCCCCACCTGCCCACAGTTACCACCCACTCAATTCTTTCAAACTAGGATGGACTAATTAGATTATGGCTCTCATAACATAATCTGTTCACCTCTGAATATTCATGCATTTACACAGAAGACGTTGGGGACACTTCATGTCCAAACCATAATAGATTTAAATATTCCATGGATTTATGGTGTTTTGTTGAACTTTAAGTTGACAATTGGATTTTGTAAGCTCTTGATTCCTCTATGTTCATAGGTGTAATTTCCCCAGACCTGGGCCTTCTACTCCACTACGAGAGGAGATGGAATCATTCTTTCCTGGAACTAGAATCCAAGGAAACTTCAAAGATGACTTGTATCCCCTATCCTTCTTATGGTTTCAGAACGTGGAGTGTTCTGGATCCAGAAAGGATTTCTGAAGCAAAGACAGCAAATAAAACAATGATTGGGGTGGTGGGAGAAATGGATACCAGATATTCGACAAGAAGGTGGAGGAGTGTTGTATGTCCCATAGTGTGAGGTCAGGGTCACCAGGATGAGTGGTCATGGCTACCAGGCCAATGAAAACTGAAATCTTACCAACAGCGAAACATTCTTTTGACTTAAGCCTGCTCTTTTGTTGATGAGCAAGTGCTTCTGGTTGGGGTAGCCAGTCCACTTGTTTTCAGACACCATGGCTAAATGCATATGAGTTTATCAGATCACCTCCTGACTTAGATTTTGTTAGAAGGCTGAACGTGGGAGAAGGGTATTGGACACCTGAGAGGTGTGAGGAAACTGGAGAGGAGCCATCAGTGAGGGAGGGGAGAGAGAGGGGAGATCCTGTCACACATTTTTCTTAGAGTTGGCACTATTAAGGAATAGAGAGTGATGGAAAATCAGGACGGTGAGAAAAGGAAAGAAGGGCATGGTTTAAATTCTGCTCTCATCAAGAGAGACAGGAAACAACCCAGCCTGTGTCTTAAAATAGAGCAGTGCCTTGATTAAGTTCCAGAGACCCTTTCTTTATATAATTTTAAGGGTATAAAACACATAGTCTAATACTTCTTCATGTCTTCTCCCCACTGAAAAAGCTCTTCACCGTGCCTTGCTAAAAGTTTAGTCTTCTTCCTCAGCTCTCCTGACATGTGCAAGGACAACTAGGACTATCCACAAAGTCATGTTAAGAGGATTAATTAGTGGAAAATACAATATTACACTTCTATTAAAGATAACAGCTATGAAATGTTCCATAAGCCCTTGGGTATAAATATTCTGTTTCCCTTAAATTTTCAAATTAAATTAAAACTAGTTTGACCTCTGTGAAAATAAAAAGAAAGAAATGATAAACTCAAAATAACACTATCACAATCTTGGTTAAAAACTAGAAAAAATTAGATTGTGATGTCTTCGCTGGGGTCAAAGCTTGAAATGGAAAAAAAAAACCTTCATTGATAGAAGGAATTAAAAATGTGGGGTTAAGAAATTATATATTTCCATAAGATAAAGATTAAGCTAAGCATTGCTTACATTTGGTAACAAATAAATTACAAATGAAGGAAAAACCTTTAGAGGAGAGAGATTGATTAATTGATTATGGGAATTGGCTCTAAGGATTATAAAAGCCAAGAAGGGCTACGATTGGTTATCTGCAGGCTGGAGACTCAGGAAAGCTGATGGTGTAATTAAGTGTGGGTCTGAAGAGTAATGAACCAGAGAAGCCAATGGTGTGACTATCAGTCCAACACCAAAGGTCTGAGTACCAGGAACCAATGTCTGAGAACAGGCTTAGATAGGTGGCCCTGATCAAGGGATGTGAACTGCTTCTTCCTTTCCATTTTTGTTCTGTTTAGCTTGTCCATGGATAGGATGATGTCTGATCACAATGGTGAGAGTGAGCTTTACTCACCCTACAAATTCAAATACTGATCTCTTCCAAAACACCCTCAGAGGTACACCCAGAGATAATGTTTTACCAACTAGTTGGACATCCCTTAGCCCAGTCAAGCTGTCACATAAAATTAACCATGACAACTAGAGAGCTTCCACAGTCTAAAACGAGTTCTGTCAAACCTTATTCTTATGCCTTCCTGAGAGTACTATACTTCCAGAATCTAAGACCTCCAGACCTGTGTTATGACTGCCATTGAGCAGGTGTGGTGATCTAAACAAATGTATCTACTCCCTCTTAAATCAGGCACAACAACCTCCATGAATTCAGAGATTAATATGTGTGGATAAGTCATTTGTTCATCTGCATCCAGCTAAGACTCTGATTAATTTTACCTAAATAAAAGTAGCTAGGCAGTGAATATAGGGCGGTCTCTGTAATCACCTAAGATATTTAATGGCTACCATGTTCTAGATCATTAGCATGGGCGTCATCTACATGTATACATATGGTATGGTTTGGATGTGAGGTGTCCCCCAAAAGCTCATGTGTGAGACAATGAAAGAAGTTTCAGAGGAAAAATGATTGGATTATGAGAGCCTTAACCCAATCAGTGAATTAAACCCTGATGGACTAGTGGCAGACTAGAGGTGGTGACTAGAGGCAGGTGGGGTGTGGCTTGAGGAAGTGGTTAATTAGGGTGACTATGAGGTATATATTTTGGGTCTGGAGCTGGAGTGCCCTTTTCTCTGCTTCTTGACCACCATGATGTGAATTGCTTCCCCCTGCCACACACTCTGCCATGAGAGGAAAAGTCAGGTCAATGTGGGTCTTACTTACTGCCTCACTTTGAGCCCCTCAGAAAGGAGCCGGCCTTCTCTGGACTAAAACCTCTGAAACCATGAACCCTCAAATAAACTTTTCCTCCCCTACAGTTGTATGGTCAGATCCTTTAGTCCCAGCAGCCAAAAAGCTGACTAAAACAATGTATGTGTTGTTGAGAAGAAGTAGAGTGGGTGAAGATTCCTTCCAGGACTGTGTGGTCCTTAGGACTCAAGGTCATTGCACAGTTACTTGCACATTCTAAATTTCTGAATAATACCCATCCAGCTTGTTGCCCCCACAAATGGTCATTGCTGTAACTGATATCCAGTTCAGCAAGCCAAACCTATCAGCACACTGCTTGCTTGCCTTGGGCTGCTGAAGAGATACTCACTTGGAGAAATATACCTTCGACAAATTTTGAAGTTGAAGTTTTGGCTTATCATCACCAGATGAGGCTTGTCATTGCGCCTTTTCAAGGTCAGTGTCCCTATTCAGCTCATCCAAGTCATATTAATATTTTGGGGGTGCCTTATGGCATATAACCAGGGGTTTGTGCCATCTTTTCTCATGGAATGCTCCTCTACCTGAGGAATGTTATAAAATCTCCCCTCTTACTGAATGCTATTTTTTGGTTCATTCAGTTTTTTAATAATTAATGCCTGCATATTCTAGGTCATTAGTCTGGGTTTAGTCACCATACTTTTTTAAGCTCTAGGGATAAAATAGACATGTTACCCCATTCTCACAGAACTCAAAGTTTAGCAAGGAAGATAGACATTCAGTATACAATGGAAACTAATTAAATGCATGATTTCATGCAGGTGACGTGCTATAAAGAAACAGGTGCTATGGGGACATATACCAGGGAGGTTTCCCTGAAGAAACTGAAGCTGACATATGACGGAAACATTTGTATATCTGACTGTAAAAGGAAAACTATTTTTATTGGATTTTAAGATGTGCCTGGAATCCATACCCTCCATTACTGTGCTCTGGTGGCCACCTGAGTTGGCCTCATAAAGCTGTTTCAATTTTCTCAGCATTTCTGAAGGCCAGCGAGTCATTATGACATGCACAAAACTATGAGGAAGATGCACAGGCTAGGGGCTGGAAGTGACCCTACAGACGTTCTTCAATCTTGAGTTGTGGCGGCTTCTAGGTTTTTTTTTTACCTCTGGGTACTAAAGAGTTTCAGAGAGCTAAACTCATTAAGAGCTTTCCTTTCTACTCTAGCACTGATAAGTAGGTTAATTCAGGTTTCCACTCTCCTGTCAGACTGAGAGGAAAAGTCAGGTCAATGTAGGTCTTACTAACAATGGCTTCTCATCAAAAGCTTCCTTTGAGAGCCTGTTCACAAGTCCTTTAGGAAGTGGTAGGTCTCTTCCACCTGCTTCTGAGTCTGTTTTAAGAGTCTCTTCCTGGCTGCCCCTGAATGATCCTCTTGTTTCACTCACTGTGTGGTTTCTTAACTGTGGTGATCTCTTTGCTACAGTGCTAGTTGGTCTTTCTTAATGTTCCCATGTTAACTTGGGTCTACATTCCCTCATTTTTTTTTTAAACAGGACAGTCATGTGCTTTGGATTATTGAGAGCATCCATTCTTGTAGTCTTCCTTCCACTGAATCAAATTTCCAGTTTACTAAAATCAACCCACGACCCACTGGCACTTGTCAGACCGCCTCTGGGAAAGGAGAGGATGATGAAGCCATATAAACAATACAACCAGGGAATACCCACCTATGGGCCCCTAACACACACTTCTTGTTTAGCAGGGTGGCTCTTGGAGAAAGAGGTTCAACCCAGGTGCAGGGGCATCACATCTCTGAAAGCAATGCAGATAGTCTGGGGGAGGGGGAGCCCAATCTATTACACACGAGTTAAAAATTTCCAAAGTTTTGTGTGGGAGCTGCTGTTATAAATCCTGTTATCTGTTAATGGGATTTGGGCCTGAAACACCCACATGCTGCTTTGAAATTTTCCTCCATCTGTTCATTTCTGCAAAGCTTATTTATTTATTTAGGACAAGGAAGTGGCCTACTAATGTCTCTAGATGAACAATTAGGATTGTAGATCTGTGGAGAAAATAGATAACTGTTTCCGGGGCTCTCCTCATATGTATCTTCTTACATCCACTCCTCTGGGGTCTTTAGGTGAGGAGGTTCTGATAGAAGTGGACTCGAAGGAACCATTAACAACACTGCATAGACCAAAAAATGATCAGCAAGAATTGTCACTCAACAATTGAAAGTAAGATCAAATGAATACTGAAGGGACTTATTCATACATAGATGCAATATAGGACTCATTCAGGAAGGGACCAATTCTTTGTCTTTGGAAAAGAACTCACTGTAAACATGGGTTTATTTTATTTTAATTCAACTTTTGTAATTTTCCTCTCATCTTTTGCCTATGGGTCAATTACAGCTAGGAGGCTTTTCCTCTCCACATCACTTTCCTTTTCTTTCGTGACAAGTGAAGCTTTGGCCCTAATTCCAACCCTTCGGCTTTTGGACCCATTTTTGACCAATGTGGGCAAAACGGGGCTGGAGCTTTAGCAGCTCTGATTAGTTCTCTTGTCTGCTACTCTTAGCCAAGATGCTTCTGCAGACCCAATTTTCTTCTCAGAAAAAAAAAATTGGAGTGACAAGTCTTAAGGGGCATAATGGAGAATTAACAACAATAACCATTACTACTTTTAAAATAAAATTTGGGGCTGGGGATGTGGCTCAAGCGGTAGCGCGCTCGCCTGGCATGCGTGCGGCCCGGGTTCGATCCTCAGCACCACATACAAACAAAGATGTTGTGTCCGCCGAGAACTGAAAAATAAATATTAAAAATTCTCTCACTCTCTCTCCTCTCTCACTCTCTCTTTAAAAATAAATAAATAAAATAAAATAAAATTTGGCTGAGAGTGTCTTTCCAGCTCTTTTCTCTTTGGTGCTTGATTATTAAAACCAAGAAAATACAAAACATCTAGAGATCAAATACCTCTTGAGATGATGTTTTCAGTGTCTGAGTAACTCATTTGGAAAGTGCTAAAGTTCTACACCAAGGTGATGAGGTCTAAGAGAGGCAGACAGGGTAGAAAAAAAGAATTTGTTGACATTAAGACTCCAAGAAGACTGTGGAGAGACCTTTCTTCTTCATTTCTTCAGGTAATGCCAGCCCATCTATACCTAGCTTGGGGACTGTTTGGGGCAGGCCCCCAAATGGCTGTAGTTAGGCTCCCTTGAAGAAATTTCCGGCAGGCTATGTGATATTTTTAGTATATAACCAGGGCTGGGAACCAGCTGTCATGATTGTCAAGGCCAGAAACCCTCTGATTCAGCATATAGAGTCAAGATCATAAACATTAACTTGTGAGCACGTGCCTCTCCTCTTTATGTAACTTTTTGGCAGTGTGCCTTCTTTGTTTTACCTGCACATAAAAGGGACCTATGGAAAAGACTCAGGGTGAAATGACTAATGGAGGGCTGGCTAATCGCTATGGCATCTCCAAATAAAGGGTGACCAGTATTCCCACTGTGCCTTGCATCTCCTTCCACCTGCCAAACCCCAAATCTGTTTCCTGGGTCAGAGCCCCCACATGACAGAGACCTCCCAAGAAAAGCTTGGAGATCCACTCCTTGGAAACATCAACTTAGATGAGTGCTTTTCTAAGATTCTGTGAAGAGGAGAAAGTCCTAGATGGAACTTGAGTACTACCAGATTTACAGCTTGGAATGGGTCCAAGGATCTATACTCCCATCCAGTTCCCAGACAGTGTCCATGCTGCTAGTCCTATAAACAACCTCCAAGAGTTGTCTCCTGGTTTCTTTCCCTGTTTTCTCTCTGCTTTCCTCAACTTTATTATTTCTCATATGGAACTTGGTTTTATTTCACACTTAATGTTACAATTCCTACTTTCTATAATTCTACCTGACCCCAAGTCTACCACGCGGCCTGCGCAATGGTTTCATTAATGAGGTTCTAGGCATAAAGTTAGTTAGAAGAGATCGAAATAAAACACACAGACTCAGTTACCTTGTTTATATTGCTAGGTCCGAGACGGCTCCCCTCTCTGGTTCGCTCCTCTAGCCGCTCAGCAGGGCAGCAAGGATTACTCAGGGCTAGCAGGAGAGAGAGAGAGTGAACACGCTGGGGAGTAGCCTTTTATTGGGGAACAAGAGATTCAGGGGAGAATTCCATCCAATGAAGGTTGGGGGGAGCTGCACTCCAAGGTCAGGGTCAGTGATTGGGTCCCCGGGGTCAGTGGTCAGGCACACCCCTACACGGATGGGCTCTCTCATCAGGAAAGGGTCGGGAAAGCTTCGACACAGCCAAAGCGCTTCAGGCCCTTAACGGGAGTCACCCAATCACGTGTCAGAATGGCTTCCCACACCCAAGCTCCATTTCAACTCACGATTTGGTCATTTCTGAAATGAGCAAAACAAAGGGAATATTTTCTCTTTGTTTTCCTCATAACACAGACAGTACATCTGGAGGCTAAGGGAGCAGATAGGGTTACCCAATATCTAGAAAAACTATCATTTCTTCTTGTGTTTTTCAGTTTCCATTAGGATTGCTTCAGCTTTATAGCTTTTCCACTATGGAATTGTTTTCATTTTCACAAATAACTTCATTGTAAAATACATTAGTTATGAAACAAAATTTTGAAATGCCCGTGTGGGTTCACATTCATAATGAGATTTCATTATTGTTTTAGTTAAACTTTTCGGAAATCATTTGACAATGAGTTTGGGGGAACTCAGAAAGGATATAGAAGTGGTGATTTGTGTATTGTGGTTTGGATTATGTAGTTGAATTACAATACTAATAATGGCTTAGAGTGGTGCTGTCCATAGTATAATTTTAAATTTTCCAGTAGCCACATTTTAAAAAAGTGAAATCTAATGGATAAAATAACTTTGATAGTATACTTAATTTAACATACTATATCCCAAATCTTCAACATGCAATTTCAACATGTAATCTATATAAAAACTACTAATGAGAAATGCACATTTTTGTGCTAAGTTTTTGAAATACCATGTGTATTCTGTATTTACAGCACATCTCGATTTGGATGGGCACATTTTAAATGCTTGACAGCCCCATGTAGTTAGTGGCTTCTTAATTAGATATTGGTATAGAGCCTTGTTCTTTGTTTTCCATTTGGCTCTTGGGTTTGTTATCCTAAAGCTAACAGGATCTTTCAATTTTACTTAGCCCAAATTCCATTATTTAACAGATAAGAGAAATGAGTCAGGAAAAGAGGTGACTTGCCAAGGCACACAGTGAGCTGGGGACATAGTGGGCTCTGAGTCCATGTCTCCTACTCTCTTGTCAGAGCTCTTTCTAGTGCAGATTTCATTTAGTGGGGATGGTAACTCATGACACTTGTTTAAACAAGGAACAGGCCAATCTATGCCAAATGCTGCATTCTGTGCTTTGCTTCTGAGTTGAGATAGGATCAGTCTCAAATTCTTCCCCCAGCAAATTAACTCACTCACTTGTTCATTGATTCAGCCCGCCAGCCATGCATTCATTTGGCAACCTACGACTTGCTAGATGCTAGGAATGCAAATACACTGTAGAGAAATTTGGTCCATGGGGAAAACAGACAGACAATACAGCATGCATCGCAGGATCACAAAACAATATGTTAAAGGTTCAACCAGAATGTGGGTAGGGTTCTAACAGTTCTGAGACCATCACAGAGGGCATAGACTAAAGGCACATTCTGTGAAATGACAACAGTGCAGGGAAGAGTCTGACAGAATGACAAAAGACCACTGACAACCAGACTGAAATTCAGACCATCATACATTTATATACAGTAAATGGTTACTGAGCTTGTTTTAGGTTCTTTCGGGAAATTCAGTGACAAGGTAGACATGCTTTGCATATCAAAGAAGGTTGCCATCTAGAGGGGAAAC
Organism: Spermophilus citellus; assembly: GCF_964194105.1. NCBI lineage: Eukaryota > Metazoa > Chordata > Mammalia > Rodentia > Sciuridae > Spermophilus > Spermophilus citellus. The sequence goes on along the minus strand of NC_138187.1, from coordinate 62,670,644 downwards.
ATGGCCAAATCAGTGTATTAAAATGAAGAAATAAATCACAAACTATGAAGAGAGGTCAAGAAGCAACATGGTAAGGCAGAGGACGAAGCTTTTGGACATTGGTGGGCAGAGAAGAAGAGGTCTATACTAATTAGAGGAAGACCAGCTGTTTTCACCTTAGCAGGAACACCAAATGTGTAATGGCTCAAAGGCAAATTGTTTTTTTTTTTTCTCACTCACATAGAATCCAAAATGACTACTGCCTGACCAGCAGGTGGCTCTTTCCCATGCAGCGATTCCAAGTCCCCGGCCCCTTCCATCTTGCAGCTCCTCAATTTTTAACATATCGTTTCCATGGTCACCGTGCTCTTCTGCATCAAGGTTTTCTTTTCAGGGAGATTAGCAAGTCTGTCAGTGATGCCTGTGATTTTTACTCACCGTCTGGTATGGTTTGGATGTGAGGTGTCACCCAAAAGCTCATGATTAGATATTGAGAGCTGTAACCTCATCAGTGGATTAATCCATTTAGATGATTAATTGTTTTAAAGGACTACAGTACTAGGTGTTCACTCTAAGCAGGTAGGGTGTGACTGGAGGAAGTAGGTCATTGGTGGTGTGCCTTTGGGGTTTGTATTTTGTCCCTGGCTCCTCGAGAGCTCTCTTTGCTTCCTAACTGTCACCAGCTGAACGGTTTTTCTCTGCCAGGTCCTTGTACCATGCTGTCCTGCCTCACTTCAGGCTCAAAGCAACAGAGTCAGTCAATCATGGATTGAATCTCTGAAACCGTGAGCCCAAAATAAGCTTTTCCTCTTCTAAGTTGTTCTTGTCAGGTATTTTGTTCACAGTGGCCAAGAGCTGACCCACAAACTGTCCCTTGAATCATGTAAGTGTAAAGGAGGCTGGGAAATAAGGTCTAGCCAGAAACCCAAGAATGAAGAAGGAAATGTGTCTCCCAGGTAGAAGAGAAAACAGCGTGAGGAACACCTAGCTAGTTTCCGTCCCAGATTCAAAGGCCCCGAAGGATATTTGCCAATGCAGAATAAGTGGAAGAATGTTCTCGACAGAGAAAGTGCTATGTTAGGAAGCTGAGATATGAACAGTGTGGCTGAAGCGTGGGGAGGAAGAGATGTAGGAGGATGAAGAAGAAATGGGTAGGGTTCGGGTGGGAGAGGGGATTTCGGAGCTTTAAATTATTATGGTGAGGTATACATAACATTGACTTTACCATCTGAGTTGTTTTGACGTGTACAGTTCAGTGGCGTCACATACATTCACAGTATAGACATCACCACCATCCATCTCTAGAACTTTTTCATCTTTCCAATCTGGAACTCTGCACCCTTTACACGTGAACTGCCGATTCCTCACTCCTTCCAGCCCAGCATTACCTCTGTTTTACTTTCTGTCTCCTTTAGTTTGACTACTCAAAGGATCTTATCAGAAGAATCATAGGATACTTTCTTTTTGTGATTGGCTTATTTTATTTAAGTCCTCAAGTTTGTTTATGTAGTAGTATGGTTAAGAATTTCCTTCCTAAGGCTGAATAATATGCAAATAGCACATTTTGTTTATCCATTGATCCATTTGAGCTGTTTCTACCTTTACACTATCGTGAATAACACTGCAATGAACATTAGTGTACAGATACCTGTTTGAGGACCTGCTTGCAGTTGTTTTGGGTATATGACAGAAATGGAATTGCTGGATGATGTGTAATACTGTTTAAAGTTTTGGGGGAACCACCATATTGTTTTCCATAGTGGTACTCCATTTTACATTCCCACCAACAGTTTTCAAGGATTCCAACTTTAGTGATGTTGAGCATTTTTCATGAGCTCATTGGTCATTTGCATGTCTTCCTTGAAGAAATTTCTATTCAAGTTCTTTCCCCTTTTTAAAATTGACTTTTTGTTGTTGAGGAGTTTCATATTCTATTCTAAATGCAATGGCAAAACACCTTGAGGCTCGGGCAAGGGAATAACACGAGCCAATTCTCATTTTAAGAAGAAGTGATTCCTTCATCTGAGTGATCTCCAATAGTGGGGAGAGGGGGCTGCTGATGACATCATTAACCACGAGAGTCTTTGATCACGATATGCAAAAATGTAGTACAATTTGTTCAGAAGGCCTGGGTTCTACCTTTCCTCCCACAAACTTCGACCATGTCCTGTATTTCCATGTTCCTGCTGATATGTTCAATGTTTCCCATTTTGGGGTTGCTTTGGGGTTGGGGGTGGGCTTGGAGACAGCTCTAAGAGGGTGAAGGATAATTTAAACTCTAGCTCCAGAGATTCTTGAAGAGCCCGACAGGGGCAGACCAATTAGTGTAAGCGCTGTTATTTGTTGCTCTGAGTATGGCAGAGACACCTGTTCCTTGGGAAGCTGGTGACATTGCTAATTTATTTCACAGCAACCTTACAGGAACAGCTGGATTGGAGTAAGAGATTAGTGAAGGCAAAGTGATAGGAGTTCCCCTCTCCCGAGAGTCGGTTCTTCTCACCTCTTGTATTTCTGATACATTAAAGCCAGAACTCAATATTCAACTTAATGTGGTGTTTTACATTTTTTTCCAGTTTTCTATACTTTGTTTTCCTCCTGAATGTTCTTGCTTATTCAAGTGAAAATGGTTCTCCATCTTTAATATATCACAATCACTTGTAGGGTCTGTTGAAACACCAGGTGGTGGGCTGACCCACACAAAGTTCCTGAAGCACAGGTCTCAAGAATTTGAATTTCCAACAAGTTCCAGGTGCAGCTGCTTATCTGGGCCCAATATTTGAGAACCACTGCATGAAGATAATAAGCGTGGCCCTTTGGGGTCGTGGAGAAAATTAATTAAGGATCCTTAAAATAATAGCAATTCTAGCTGCTATTCACTAGAGCCTGGAGGTAGACTGCCCACCTCCTTATGTGATGAAAAGTAAAAATGATTTTGTCTGCTTCACAAGAGTGTGTGGAGAATTAGCACCAATGCAAACCTTTAACTAAATTCATTTAGTTCATTGACAAATACTAAAAAAAAAAGAAAAATATTAATTGAACATCTATTGCATTCCAGTTCTGTTCTATATACTAAAGATACAGCAGTGAACAAAACAGAGTTAAGTCCCTGGCCAAGTGGACTCTTTTTTTTTTCTGGTGGTAGGCATAATAAATAAACCCAAACTGAAACACAGAGTTGTTATATGTCCAGTGGCAATGGATGCTAAGCAGAAAGTGTGTGTGTGTGTGTGTGTGTGTGTGTGTGTGTGTGTGTGTGAGTGTGTGTATGCATGTACATATGCACAGGGATCAGGAACGTATCCCCGATGAAGGGACATTTTAACGTAGGAAGCAAAGGAAGGGGCCACATGGAGATCTGGAAAAAAAAAAAAGCATTCCAGGCAGAAGGAATAGCAAGGGGGCTACTTCAAGGAATAGCCAAGAGGCTAGTGTGGGGTTATGAAAATGAGGTGTGCGTATGAGGTAAGTTCCAGACCCATCTGGTGTAAGAACTTAAAAGTTATTATAAAGACCTGAGTGAGGTGGAGGCTACAGGAGGGTTTTGAGCCAAGGAGGGGTGTGGTTGGATTTGCCTATTAGAAGACCATCCTGGTCGCTGAGTGGAGGGAGTCCTGAGGGAGTGATGGTGGAATTGGGAAGACCAGTCAGGATACAGTGTCGCTAGCCAAGGCACGTGGTGATACTTGATGGGACCAAAATCTAGAGGTCAAGGAGGTCCCAATTGGTTGGTTTTGGGAGATATTTTGAAGGAAGCATCAACAGGATCCATTACATTTTAGACATAAGGCAGGAATGAGAGGATCAAGGTTCACTCAGTTTTTTGAGCTGAGAAACAGGAAGTCTGGAGCTGCCAATACCTGTCATGGGGAGATCTGTGGAAGTAGGGAGCTGGTGATCTAGCTGTGTGCCCAACAGGAAAAGCAAATGAAAGGAAAGCACTGCTGCAAGACACAAGAGACATCACCTACTCCTACACCCCCAACAGAGCTGGCGACGACATTTTTGTGTTTTCAAGATTCTTTCCATTCCATCTTCATCTCAATTCATATTTTCCAAGTGGTCATAGTTAATAGTGCTGAGTGTTTAACATGTGATGTGAAAAGCTGCCGACACATTATCTCATGGAATCCTGGTAACCATCCAGGACAGAGAAAAGGTGGATTTTGCTGTAAATGTACTACAGAGGGCCTCTCTGCTTGTCTGCCCACCTTTTCTTTCTCTTCTCCCATGGATCGTTAAAGCCCTGTAGCCTGGCTACTTGTCCAGACCAAATGTATGCATATATGTACATGTGTGTATAGACCACGAATGTACATGTACGTGTGTGTGTGATTTGAAAGTGATTGTCCTTTGGCCTTAATACCACATACAAACTCACTAGGAGTTTGGCTTTGGTGAAAGAGACACAGTGCCCTGTGCTATGTGCTCATCACTTGGGCTGCAGTGGCCAGGTGCGTGGGTCACACTTGGCTGATGCTGTCTGAGGGATCAGAGTCCACCTGCAGACATGTGATGCAGTTCTATGACCATCCCATCTTGTCTGGGCTGACACGCAGCAGAGCCTGCATGGTCCCTGTTATCCCTTGAGGCTGGTGCAGACAGTGGGCAACACCGAGGAAAACTCTGGCCAAAGCTCTCTTAGCCACTATGGCATGAAACACCCATGTTAGAGAGCTTCCTCTTAGTGTGAGTCTCTGGGCTTTCTCATTCAAAATGTAGAACGATAACACATTAATTGTGATGGCACAGGACAGGCAACACAGAGGACAGAGAAAATGCCTTTTTTTTTTTGGTTTGGAATTTTAGCTGTCTTCTGTGACCATGCAGATGAGGTCCCTTGTGGGGAATCCTCTCATTTTCTGTATTTATTTAGTCAACAAGTATTTAGGGCCTTACTGTGTGCCTGGCACTGTTTTAGATGTGCAAAACAGACAGAAGTCCTCCCTTTCAGAGAGCTTAGATTTTAGTGTGTGTTCAGGGGACATGATGGAGACATAAGTAAAATGAACAGTGTACACAGATGGTGACAACGACTGTGGAGAAAAACAAAATGTAGGGAGGTAATAAATTCCAGTGGGAGGAGGATTAGTGATGACCTTTTAAGAAGAAGGGTCAGGGAGAAGCCAGCCCCGAGGAGGGGAGCCATGCAGTTGTGGGGGTTGGGTGCGTTCCAGGTAGAGACACAGCCAGTGCCAAAGTCCAGGGCTGGGACTCTGACGGTGATGGAAGAGCAGACAGGAGCCCCATGTGGTGGGGAGCGGAGGGTTGGGGGAGTAACAGGATGAGGCCAGAGGGCTGGAAGAGGCTAGATCACTTGGCCATGAGGGCCCCCGAGCAGGCTCGGAGTGGAGCAGCCACAGGTCAAACTTCAGTGGGAAATTGTGGTCATTGTGTTTAGGATAGAAAAGAAAGTAAGTTGTAAGATCAGATTGAGCCTGTGGCCGCAGTCTGGCAGGGTGAGGTCAATGGAGAGCTGGAAAGAGAAAAACACGCAATGGAGAATTTGGGGACCCCGAGGACAATTCTTCATAAGTTTCCCTGTTTCTAATTTTGCCCCAAATCTCTCTGCCTCTTTAAGACACACCTGGCTCTAGAGTCTACCTGGAGCCTAATATGGAGGCCATCCTCTCCCTTTGATGTCCTGGGTCCTAGAGTATAGACCTGTCTCCCCAGCCACCCTTTGTGTCTGTTCCCAGCAAGTGTGACTTGTCGGCTCTCCACCCCTGACTTCTGCACAGGCTGGTTGGCCTTCAGGCTTCTTTGTGATAGGTCAGAGTCTCTGGAGTCTCCTTACCTCCTCCTGGTCCTCGACAGCTCTGGATTCTGTGTGGCCATAGACAGGCTTCTAATGATATGAGCTCCCTGAAGACTTGCATTTGTAGGATGAAGGACGTCTGAGCTGACGTCCTGTTCAGAGAGATGCCTTTCAGAGAGATGGAAGGAACTCTGAGCTTAAAGAAGGACATCTGTTGGGCACAGAAGGACCCTGGTGCCCTGGTCCAAGGCCTGGTTCCAGCACATTTGCTGAGGGCCAGAGAGGCAGCTCCTATCTGCGCCCCTCCTCACGTAGACAGGAAACCACAGATGGCCCTGCAATCTGATATGCTGGATGTTTTCAGAGCTCCCAGAGTGGGATGGGAAGCCGAATTGCACGCTTCCAGGAAAAGTGCTTCCAATGTGAGAAATTTGTCATTTTGTCTCTAACTCCATTAAAAGCTTTGTCGTGGTACAAACCCCAGGCAGAAATGGCCTTTTTGTAAATGCCAAGAAAATCACTGGGTTGAGATGTATTTTTTGTAAAAAGAGCAAACCGGAGTGATTTCTCACACCTGGTGCCCACCCTAATCCACTGCAAATACGACAGGACATCCCAATGACAGGGAGATCATTTGCCCTGACTATCTTCATTGTCTATTTCCTTAGAAAAGATGATTTTTAACAAGCTTGAAGGATTACCCTTTTTTTATATTTGGCTCCCCCCACCCTTCTCCCTTTTTGAGTTTAGGAATGCCATACCACAATAGCTACCAAATGACAAATGCATTTACCCTTTTATGCAGAAATCCCATTTTGGAATTTATTTTAGATCCACTTCCCTGTATGTTAAATGACACATTGGGATTGTTTGTAAGGACAAAGAGAGGACTCGTTTAAAAAAGCAATGCTGTATCTGCACAGTGTGATTCTCTGACACTGTAGAGAGGAATCAGGATAGTCTCCTTACTGACATCAGAAGATTGCTAGGATATGCTGTTCAGCATGGAAAAAAAATATCAAGAAGCAGAAGGGTGCTAACTTTTGCATAAGAAATGGAAGAAAATAAGCATATATTCATAACTGCTTCATATGCATAAATGCTGGGAGGTAGAAAAGAAACTAATAAAAATAGTTCCTTTGGGGGACAAGATAAATAGAGCAGATGAAGACATGGTTGTGAGACCCCTCAGAGCATTCTTTTATTAGAGTTTTGATATTAGAGTCATATAAATGTGTTCTCCTCACGATTTTTACAAAGGAGGCGCATCCAAACGTATTTAGACCCCAGTGACTTCCAGCTTCGCTTCCGACAGTGGTACAGGGAGCTGCAAAGAATTTTGATAATCATGGAATTTTTGAGCACTCACCTATGTTAAGCAGGGGCTGAGAGGGGGCTTGAGAGGGAGAGATGGAGAAGAACCAGTACCTGTCCTGGAGGAATCTGTCAGTCAGATTTTTACTGCTGTGACCAAAATACCTGACAAAGAGGCAACATTTATTTGGGCTCATGGTTTCAGAGGATTCAGTCCATGGTCACTCCATCATGATGAGGAAGAACATCATTGAGGAAGAGCAGGGCCAGAGTAGGGGAAAGCTATTTAGCTCATGGCAGCCAGGAAGCAGAGAGAGAGATAAGCCAGAAACAAGACATCACCATCCTGATCTACTTCCTCCAGCCACACCCACCTGCCTACAGTCACCACCCAGAAGTCCATTTAAATTATTAATCTACCAAATAGGATTAATCCACTGGTGATGGGACAGCTCTAGTCATCCCCTCAAAGCCTCACCTCTGAACCTTGCTACATTGGGGTCCACACTTCCATCACATGGACTTTCTGGGGACATTAAACCTCCAAACCATCACAAGGCACTTGCAGCCTAGCAGAGGAGATCGGAGAGGAAACAACTGGTGACAATGTTGTGCCACATGAAAGGGAAGTACAAGGTGCTGCAGAGGTTGCAGGAGAGAGAGCTAGCTTTGGGAGGAAGGGGCTGAGAAGGTCAGAGCAGAACACAGGAGAATAAGGCTGGAAAAAGAGATAGAAGAAAAGAAATTGGGGAAGAAAAAGGATGTACAGAGGTCCAGTCCAGCAGAAAGAAAAGGACCAGAATATGGGGAGACTTCAGAGTGCTTGGGTAGATGCAAGTAGTCAAGCATGGCTGCAATGGAGGTGGTGGGTGTTAACATGAGATTGGTGGGATGTCAAAGGCAGAAGAGAAGGGACAAGCCATGAGGATCCTCATTTGTTATTCTGTGACAGATGCTGCTCATTGTGCTACCCATATCTATTGTCCCTTCATTCAGTATTCCCTTCTTGCTCAGCCTACAACCTGTGGAAATAAAGACAATACATCGTTCCCCCCTTTGCAAATTAGTGTACCTGTTTGACTAAACCCCAGCCAGTGGGGTGTAAATGGAAGGCATGTGTGCAACTTCCAGGAAGGGTCCTTCAAAGGAGGGGCTGTGTCTTTCTCCTCCCCATTCCCATTGGCAGGAATGCAAATATGATGTCTAGAACAGCCATCTTCTTTTTCTTAAATAGAAAAATCTTAATTTAATATTCAGCGTGATTAAAATATTTTTCCCACATTTTTATTGGTGCATTATATTTGTACATAATGATGGGATTTAGTGTTACATATTCATACATGCACACACTATAATAATAATTTGACCAATATCACTCCTCACTACCTCCCCCGCTTCCTCCCTTGGTCCCTTTCCTCTATTGATCTCCCTTTGACTTTCATGGATCCACCCCACCTTCTTTCCTTTTCCCTCTCTAGCTTCCACTTGTGAGAGAAAACATATGACTCTTGACCTTCTGAGTCTGACTTATTTCACTTAACATAATGGTCTCTGGTTCCACCCATTTTCCTCCAAATGACATAATTTCATTTTTCTTTAGGGCGGAATAAAACTCCGTTGTGTATATATACCACGTTTTCTTTATTCCTTCATCCATTGATGGACACCGAGGCTGGTTCCAGAGTTTGACTATTGTGAATTGTGCTGCTATAAACATGGATATGCATGTATCCCTGAAGTATGATGAACAAGATAAAAACAGAGGGATACATGCATACCTGTGTTTATAGCAGAGATAGTGCAGAGTGGCTCAAACTGCTGTCTGTGACACCAATTGCCATGATTTAAACCCCATCTCTGTCCCTACCAGCTGTGCGGCCTTGATAAGTTACACATTCTCAAGGAGCACCTTTTCCCATCTTTAAAATGTCCTTTCTTGGGGCTGGGGTTGTGGCTCAGCGGTAGAGCGCTCGCCTCGCATGTGCGAGACCCTGGATTCCATCCTCAGTACCACATAAGAATAAATAAGTGAAAATAAAAGTATTGTTAAAAAAAATGTCCTTTCTTCGTAGCCTTGTTGAGAAGGTTAACTAACATGATGCATGGATAGAAATTAATGCAGTGCAGGGTACTCAGTAACTGCCCAGTAAATTTTTTTTCTATTTTTTTGTATTTATTATTAAATAGAAATAGATAAATGACACAGTGGAATAAAGCCAATGTGAAAAATTCCATTTAAACGTATGGAGCACGAGGATCCATGCAGTCTGTATGGCTAACTGAAAAATCAAGCCAGTCCAAGGCCACATAATGTCCTGAGACCTAACCTCTTGGCAGAGACAGTGGACTGAAAACTTAGAACCTGAGTGGACAAATGTGGACAAGGGGCCCTGCCAGTGGGAATGTTACATTCTCCCTCATTTGTCCTTCTAGCCTGTTGGTTGAAATCATGGCCTCCTTCACTGCTGCCCAGTAAATATGAACTGCTAATCAATTTATTGTTGGCGCGTGTCTCCCATGTTTGAGAATCTCTCAGCGCATTTCAAATATAGTCTCATGAATATATATAAAAGTCTCCAACAAAAGTCATTTCGCTAAACATATTTATCGTCTCTGTTTGTAGGTACAAAGAAGTGACACTGTATTTACCACAAAATGGGAATGTACAGCTGGGTGGGGCAACACAGGCCTCCCAGGAGCTCGGGTGACTGAGGCAGGAGGCCAGCCTCAGCAACTTAACAAGGCCCCAAACAATTTAGTGGGAACCTGTTTGTATGGAGTGAATAGTAGTTAAATAAGTATTAGGTATTGTATGGAGTGAATATTAACTTTAGGTAAACATGTTTTGATGTTGTGCTACAAGTGTGCAGTGTGTTAGGTATAGATAAGATAGTGATGAGTGCGAAGTGTGTTAGGTATGGATAAGGTAGTGAAAAACAAATGATGTAAGGGAAAAACCCCAATAAGATGTAAACAAATTAGGTAATGGTTTAAGCTTAGTATAAATATAAGGCACGGAGGACAGGCAGCACCTCTCAGGTCAGGCACTGACACCAGCCGCCTGATTGGTCCGTCAGGTCTCTGCTCCGCTGCTGCTGTGTGAGGACTGCTGTGAGAATAAACGAAGCATTGGAAAGACATCTCCGTGAGTCGGTGTGGTGTGTTCGTGTCGCCGGGGATTCTGGTCCGGGTAGGACACGGCCGGGGACCCGCCTGCGGTTGACCAAGGCCCGCTCCAGCTTCGGGAGCTGCTCGCGACACTGTTTCAACATAAAAAATAAAAAGGATGTGGCTCAGGGGCTAAGTGCCCCTGGGTTCAATTCTTGGTAGCAACAACATCAACAACAACAATAATAATAAGACATGGGAAATGTTGGTTGTTCAGAGATTTATAAAGGGAAAGACCTGTTGTCATTCCTGCCACCCCACCCCCCCCATAGCTCTTATCTTTTTCTCTTGTATTTTGGTCACCTCTATCCCTTTCCCACCTGTCTGCACTGGAGAAAGGAAGCCTCTCTGGAAAGGAGAGAAGCACTTCCCTGCTGGCTACTGTTATTATCAACCCCTGAGGTCTCCCTTCCTCCTACCCCTCAACAGTGGTACAATAAATGGGGAAAATGGTCCCTTCGGGCATTTGATCCCTTTGGCAGAAAGAATGAATTGGGAATAAAGTATTCAATATGGAAATATATGGCTGCTCCTTCAAGGATATGTCTTATAGCTGACGTGGAGGGCTCAGGAATCATTCTCTTAGAAGACATTGGTGGATTTTGCATCTATTATCACTGAATATAGAAACACTTTGTGATGAAGACTTCAAGTTGTAGAGCAAGACTTCCTGGATTCCACTTCCTGCTCTGCCACTGCCTTTCTTTTTTAAAAAATAGTAGTATGCATGTTTTATTTTATTAAAAATTTTTTTAGAAAGTTCTGGGTGAATGCCAGAAAGCCTCTCCCATTGCCTTTCTGTGTGAGTTTGGTCAAGATGCTTAATAACATCAGCAAGTGGGAACAACAACCCTGCTCTCACTCAAGAGATGTAGACATGGGAGAAGTGTGCTCCACATGGTGCCTAGTTCCTAGACATGTGATAGGTGCTTGCTGAGAGGAATAAATGATATCCTTCAGGGACTTCCTTGAACGCTTCACCCTCATTTGACTCTTAGCTTTAATCCAACGTGTCTTTATATGCACAGGTCTTTCTTTCCAACTACATCATGGATCCTATAGTTTCTTTCTTCTTTTGTTAATCTCAGGACTCCCCTGCATAGCCTAGGACAGCACCTATATCTGTGAGCTTTGGCTGTGTAACAAACCAGTTTAAAACTCAGTGAATGATGATGGGCAAATGGCAGGAAGCTCAGTTAAGAAGAGAAGAGAGGGTGGGAAAGGGGTAGGAAAGGAGAGATCCTGGGGACTGAATTAGAGCAAGATACATTCCATGCTTTTGTACTACCATGTATAACTAAAAAGAACCAATAAAAAACTTTGTGAATGGAAGTGACTATTAACTTATCCTTTCTCAGGAAGACACTCTGGGCTTGGTGTGTCTGGGAAATTCCAGTTTATACTAGGCTTCCCGATCTTAGCTGTGCTGGCTCATGTGTCTAAAGTCAGCTGGAGGGCCAGACACAAGGGCTGGTTTGTCATAGCCCATCATGGATGACTGGATGCCTGGGACTTCTTTCTAGTTTCTTGTCCTCTAATAGGCTATCCTGGGCTTGCTATCTGCTGTTTGCAGACTCCACGAGCACTAAGTTCTGAAAGTGCAAGCACTCTTCAAATCTCTGTCACATTTTTCTATTGTTCTTTATCCCAGGTAAGTCACATGACCAGAGCCAGTGAAGAAGGGGATACCTGAAGGCATGGTAAGGGGAGGTATGAGTGAATCAGGGGACATTACTGCCATGGTCTACCATAGCAACTTGTCTTCATCCATTTTTGTGTTGCTATAACAAAATGCCTGAAACTGGGTACCTTACAAATAAAATTAATTCATTTAGCTCATAGTTCTAGAGTGTATGGTGCCTGTGTCCTGGCAAAGGCTCCCCTGGATGCGTCTCAATATGACAGAGAAACAGAAATGGAAATTACAGTGTACAGAAGGAATGAAGCACATGGGATGACCTTACTTTATAGCAACCTGCTCTCACAAGAATTAAATCACTCTGCAAGACCAGTATTAATCCTATCCAAGGGCAGTGCCTCCATGACCTACCCATTTTCTACTAGGACCCAGATATTAAAAGTTTCATCACCTCAACATAGTCACACTGGGGACCGAGCCTCCAGCACATGAACCTTTGTGGAAACACTCCAACCATACCCAAGCCATAGCACACCTCATAGTAGACCAATTAGGTGTTACACTCTGGGCCCCTTCTGAGGTGGGTAGTCAAGGGCCACAGAGGTTCCATTGTATTCTCTAAAGCCAGAGTCCAGGCCAGTTCTCTATACCATGGATTCCACGTGAACAGCTGGATGTGAGTTGCTTGTGCCTCTTCTGAGCTCCTTTAAAAGGAGAAGATGTGTTTCTCTCATGGACATGTCCAGGAATCCTTGCTTTAAAATCCCAGTGCTAACATTTTCCCAGTTTTTGCTATGACCCTCCTTAATTATGCAGTTTTCAGCCTGTGCAAACATGAATGCCATTGTTGAGGCCTTCAGCAGAGTCTCTCTGGTGGATCTGCAGGGTTTCCAATCCTTCTAGGGACCTAGGTGACTATTTAGGCAAGAGAGAATGGGGGAGTTTGCACAGGCACAAATTGGACTGTTTAGGAGATTGGTTCCCTAGGTCTTCTCATTATCTCCTGTAAAATTAGCACTTACATGTCTACCCTTCTCAACAGTTAGAAAATCATACAACACTAATTTATACACTCTAGTTGAAGGGGTGGTGACAGAAAAGGAATCAGCATTTATTTAAGCCAATTATGTACCAGGCACATTAACATTGCCTTTAATCCTCGATTCAAAACACCCTGTGAGTTATGTATGATTAGCTCAGATTTTGCAGAAAGGCTAAATGAATTCAGAGAGGTTAAGAAAACTGCCTGAAGGCACACAGATATGGAACAACGGGACTGGGATTCAAACTTCTTCCTGGTGCCTTGGCATTTCCCCTCTGCTATGCTACAGCAGAGCCCAGATGAATAGTAAATAGCTTGGATAACACCCCTCCAAGTATCCTGACAATCACCAGTTGCCCATGGGTAACAGCAGTTGTCACATCAAACCTGGCTGGGGATATGGGCCTCTGTGGGTATCAGGACACTAGATACAATGATCCAGCGGGCCGCAGGGCACATCACTGGTGGAATGCTGACTCCATTTGGGGAAAATCAGCTGTCTGCTGTAGATAGCAAAACAGGAAATATTTCAACATTAAGGTATATGAGTTTTGGCAGGGAAAGATTTGATGACTTAATGATGAGCACTGGAGGCTAATTTGAAAACAGCAGATATCTCCATCTGTACCTAAAATAGTAGGCTGAGCTATTGAAGTGGAAGGCACTGACAAGCCTGAAGACAGTATGATTTAAATTGAACTGGATGGAGGATGCTCAGCACTAGGCAATCACTTTTATTTATATTTTGGATGGATGGTGTGGGGCTGGACCTGTTCAAGTCTGCAGCCTGGCTGGGCAGGTGGCCCCTCCTGAAAGTGCCATTGACTGGAAGTGACTGTCGTCTTACTGGAGGGCTCTTCTGTCTTCCGAAAGGAACAAAAGGAAGTGATTAGAACTCCATATGACCCCATTACACCTGAGAGCCCCATTTCCTAGTCTGCCTGTGAAATTAGCCGACTCTCAGTTACCGGAAATGGCTCATCCGCAGAAAATTCAGTGCTTCAAACAGCACTACTGATGTCATACCTGTCCAGGCTTGGTGCTGGGGTAAAAGGACACACGAAGTATCCTCATTCTTCAGGCCTACCCATGTTAAGGTGTATCAGGGGAAAGTGAAGAGTTACCTTCATCGTGACAAGTTAAGCCATGAGGTGGAGCCAAGCTTGGGAGCTGTGGGCAGAAATGCTAGAACAAATGTGCTCATCTGTGAGGTGTTCAGCAGAAGCTGCTGTCCCCAAAGAAGGACAGGTGGAGGGGAGGGCCCTGGGGAAACCTTGCTGGCAGCCGGTGGTCACATCCTCAGGAGCTGTGGGGTCACTGGGCATTTGTTTACCAGGATGCTAGAACTGACTCCAGGGTGGTGATCTTCTTCACCATTACCCACCCTACTCTGGCAGAGAAGGCCATGTGGGGAGAGGGAGCCCAGGGTGGTTGGGGTGGGGGACACACGGTAATCTGAGTAGCAGCATTTTACCAGCTGGACAGTCAAGGCAAATAGGCCATAGAGTGGGAGGGGAATTACTAGAAGGGAGGTTAAGAGGAGGCTGGGAGAGAGAATGTCCCCAGAGGGTTTGAGGGGACAACCTTGGCTGTCACAGAGAAAAGTCTGTCATTTGTGACCATCTCGGTGTGCTTAGATGCACCCTGGATGTTGGGCCTTGCCTTGGCCTCTGCAGACCCAAATGGCCTCCTGGCAGCTCCCTAGGTGACTACTGAGTGTTGAAAGAAAAGCAAGGAAGTCTGCAGTGTGCGTAACTCATGTCTTTTTAAGTAGCTCATTTGGAAGCCCTAGGGGAATCCATCTGATGCATACTGGAGTTTCCATGAGCTTCTCCTGCTCATCTGTTACATTTGGGTGTGCTGTGGCCATGTCTAAGATCTTTTGTAGTTTGAACATCTTAACACTTAAGAGGATAATAGCTTCAAGGGGAGAATTGTGGATCTTAAAATGTAACATGAATGCATTTGTAGAGTTCTCTTAGTTCTGTCTGAGAAGGTGCTAGTAATTTTCCCTTCTACAAGGGTGCTGTTCCAAAGAGCAACTTGTCTAGGCTCTTGCCTTCATGTTTGTACCAAATGTTAGAGAAAAAGAGTAGGACTGAAAAATCTCTAGTATACCTTGTGTTGAAGATTTGGGTTCAATTCCTAGCTGTCACTTGCTATCATTGTGACCCTGTGTAAATTGTTCAACTTCTCTATCTTAATTTCTTCATCTATAAAATGCATACGATAATGTAACTTTGTAGGAAGCACTTAGCATGAATTCCCTGGTGAGTCTTTGTAACAATCCAGAAACTTGGATCATGCCTCCCTTAGGATACCTACTCATCAAGAGCAAGGACTAGCTGCTTTGCTCATATCTCAGTCTGTTTGGGCTGCTAGAGCAAAGTACCACTGGTGTCTTATCAACTGCAGAGTATTATTCTCACAGTTTTGGAGGGTGAAGACTGAGATCAAGGTACCTGTGTGGCTGAGTTCTGGTGAGGATGCTGTACTGGATATAGATGCTGCCTACTTGTATCTTCTCAAGGTGGAAAGACAGTGAGAGAGCTCTCTGGAATCCATTTTATAGGAGCACTAATCCAGTCTGAGGGCTACTCTCTGATGTAATCCTCCCAAAGACACTACTCCAGGGGATAGGATTCCAATGTAAGAACTGTAGGAGAATACAAACATCAGGGGATGTCTTCTCAGAACCCAGAACTGTCCCTGGCCCATGGCAGACTCCCAGGATACATTTCCTGATCAAATGAATGAATAAAGAAACCAAGACGAGATATACACAGCTAGTGAGGGCTGAGCTGCATTTTGAGCAGGGCCAGTGTGATGCTGGAGGCAAAGCTCTTGATATATATATATCTAGTAGAGTAATACTACAGTCCCAACCACTACACCTGTACCAGCCAGTCTCAGGGTCCCAATGGTCAATTCTATGCTGTACAATAATACTAAGAATGTATTTGCCTTGTTCATTCTCATTCTCCCATGAGTACATGGTGGGATTTTACAGAGACTCCATGATGTGTGCTATCTCAATAGATCAAAAGCAAATATGAGCATCCACCTGAAAATATGGTTTTCTTTTCAGCCAGATATTTAAGAGCTTTTATGAATATGTCAAATTATGCTCTTCTTCTCGTGGAAATGTTTGAAATTGAAAAACATATAGCTGTTTGGTTAATGTAAAGGTGATATGTACACCTTGTCTGCCAAGCTGCCCAGCCTACAGACCCCAGCATAGAAGTGGCTGCTGAGTGGTGGGGTGGTGGGGTGTTGGCTCAGGTGGGTCCTACTGCAAGTGGCAAACACAGCCTATGGCTTCATGGAGCCTGCCATTCAGATGCAGCCCGCCAGTGCCCAGGCAAGCCAAGGCGCACCAATCTGTCATCCTCTGGAGGCCAGGCCCGATACAGGATGGACATCTGCTACAGATGCCTGCTCCACACATTGCTACAGCCCCACCCTACAATCTCAACCTCCCACTTTCTGATCTGCTGTGGGAAAATAGAAGTGGGTCAGATTTGATGAAAATTGGGACTCAAGAACTGACTAATATGCACTTATACATTGTTGGTGGGAATGCAAATTGATGCAACCACTCTGAAAAGCGGTATGGAGATTCCTCAAAACACATGGAATGGAGCCATCATTTGACCCAGTTCTCCCACTCTTCAGGATATACCCAAAGGATTTAAAACCAGGATTTAAAAATAGTGATGCAGCCACATCATTGTTTATAGCAGCTCAATTCACAAAAAGCTAAGCTATGGAACCAACCTAGGTATTCTACAATAGGTGAATGGATAAAGAAAATGTGGTATATATACATAATGGAGTATTCCTCAGCCATAATGAAGAATGGCTTTATGACAT
Organism: Spermophilus citellus; assembly: GCF_964194105.1. NCBI lineage: Eukaryota > Metazoa > Chordata > Mammalia > Rodentia > Sciuridae > Spermophilus > Spermophilus citellus. The sequence continues at coordinate 62,653,871 of NC_138187.1, read as the reverse complement.
TTGCCAGCAAATGGATGGATCAAGAGAAACTATTGTGCTAAGCCAATCCCCCCCAAAACAAAGTTTGAATGCTTTCTCTGATAGGTAGAAGCTAACCCACAATAAGCGGGGTGCAGTGGGAGAAGAATAGAAGTGTAGTTGATTAGACATTGGGGAATGGAGGGAAGGGATGGGGGACAAGCAAAGGAAAGACAGTGGAATGAATCTGATGTGGTTTTCCCATGTGCGTATATGAAAAGAACACAATGAATCCCACCACCATGTACATCATAAGAACGAGATTCTAACTAGAATAAGATATATTTCATTTTGTATAATTATATCAAAATGGATTCTGCTGTCATACTAAAAAGAACCAATAAGAAATTTTAAAATATAAAATATGCACAATAAAAAAACATGAGTTGTTTATGCAATATTCATGGATAGAAAGAAAAGCTCAATCAAAAAAAATTGCTCCCAAATTAATGCATAGAATAAATAGATGTATTTAAAATAAAAATCCCAACAAGGGTTCTCAAGACACATAGAGAACTGATGCTAGAATTGGAGCCAAGACCATTATGGATAGATTAGCACTAGTGGTTATCAACATTATTTTAAACCTACATATTTTAAAGAAAATGTTTAGATTAGTTAAATTGAAATTTAACTAGCACAAAATAATGTTTATTATTTTTACTTGTATTATTCTCTGGATTTTCACAGTTATGTATGTTATATGACTACTATGAAAAATTAGATATAGAAGCATTTGATCACCCTAACGTATTTTCATATGCCCCTGTTTAGTTTGCTCCAGTCATTCTAAATCCCTTACCAACCTTAATTTGCTTTTTTTTCCAGTATTGACTTTTACAAAATGTCTTAAAAATGGAACCATGAAGTACATTTATTTCACATCTACTTTGTTTTATGTAGCATAATGTTTCAGGATTAGTCCATGTTATTCCATATATGTTTCTAAATAAGGTTTTGTGTACTGATAAACTTTGTTTAGTCACATGTTTTCTTTCTTTTATTCTTTTTTTTTTGGGGGGGGTGGAGTGGGGTTCTCTTTTTTCCCTTTTTTTAAATTTGTTTTTATTAGTTATACATGACAGTAGAATGCATTTTGATACATCAAATATAATGGAGTATAATTTCTGATTCTTCTGGTTGTACATGATGTAGAATCATACCGGTTGCAATCTGTACACGTGGAAAAATAAGAATTCATACCCCATTTGAATCAAATGTATGATATGTCAAGATCATTGTATTGTCTTCAGCAACTAATTAAAAAAAGAATCATACTGGTTGTATAGTTATATATGTACATATGGTAATAATGTCTGATTCATACTACTATCCTTCCTACCCCCATATTCCTTCTCATCCCCCTTTTTAATGGGGAGTTTTTTGGGTTCTTCCCAAAAATATTTTATCAAATGCATGCAACTCAGATCTTAGGGTGTGTTCCCCCTGAACACATACAAATGAGGAGTATACCACAATACTATTCTGCTTTTTGAAAAAGGTATTGTGTTTTTATTGGGCTGTTCTGTTTTGTTTTATGAGGTACCCCCAATTTAATTACTTCTGATGGGTGGATAATTGGATTGTCTTCAATATTTTGCTGTAATAGCTAATGTTCTTAGGAACATTCAGAGGGGGCTACCAGCGATTGAACTCAGAGGTACGCGACCACTGAGCCACATCCCCAGCCCTATTTTTGTATTTTATTTAATTTTATTTCGAGACAGGGTCTCACTGAGTTGCTTAGTGCCTCACAGTTGCTGAGGCTGGCTTTGAACTCTTAATCCTCCTGTCTCAGCCTCCTGAGCTGCTGGGATTACAGGCCCAGCGGAACATTCTTTATATGATGAAACTTTTTTCTTTTGCTCATATAATTAAAATGAATAACAAATTACTTAGAACTGAAATTGCTGTGTCAAAGGCTGTTTTTTTAATTGATTATTTAAAGCATTACATAGCTCATGATATATCATCTTTCATACATTTGACTCAAATTGTGTTTTGAACTCCCATTTTCACCCCAAATACAGATTGCAGAATCACATCTGTTACATATTCACGTTTTTACATAATGCCATATTAGTGACTGTTGTATTCTGCTACCTTTCCTATCCCCTACTATCCCCCCTCCCCTCCCCTCCCCTCCCATCTTCCCTCTCTACCTCCCCTGCTGTTGTTCAATTCTCTCCCTTTTTTTCCTTCCTTTTCTCAGCAAGAGAAACAATAAAAGAGGTAAATAGAGAGCCTACATCCTGGGAACAAATTTTTACCCCCCACACCTCAGATAGAGCCCTAATATCCAGAATGTACAAAGAACTCAAAAAATTAAACAATAAGATAACAAATAACCCAATCAACAAATGGGCCAAGGACCTGAACAGACACTTCTCAGAGGAGGACATACAATCAATCAACAAGTACATGAAAAAATGCTCACCATCTCTAGCAATCAGAGAAATGCAAATCAAAACCACCCTAAGATACCATCTCACTCCAGTAAGATTGGCAGCCACTATGAAGTCAAACAACAACAAGTGCTGGCGGGGATGCGGGGAAAAGGGTACACTTGTACACTGCTGGTGGGGCTGCAAAATGGTGCGGCCAATTTGGAAAGCAGTATGGAGATTCCTGGGAAAGCTGGGAATGGAACCACCATTTGACCCAGCTATCGCACTTCTCGGACTATTCCCTGAGGACCTTAAAAGAGCGCACTATAGGGATACGGCTGCATCAATGATTATAGCGGCACAATTCACAATAGCTAGACTGTGGAACCAACCTAGATGCCCCTCAATAGATGAATGGATAGAAATGACAAAATCATAGAATTTGCAGGGAAATGGATGGCATTAGAGCAGATTATGCTAAGCGAAGCTAGCCAAGCCCTAAAAAACAAATGCCAAATGTCTGCTTTGATATAAAGAGAGCAACTAAGAACAGAACAGGAAGGAAGAGCATGAGGAAAAGACTATAGTAAACAAAGACGAATGGGGGGAGAGAAACGGAGAGAGAAGGGAAAGCATACGGAAATGGTAGGAGACCTTCAATGATACATAAAATTATAAGAGGTCTTTTTTCCCTTTTGGAACAGAGTTTTGAATCCAGGGCTTTGGGAATGTGAGGCAAGCATTTTGCCACTGAGCTATGAATAAACCTACCATAAATATGCAAAAAAAAAAAAAGCAAAAAAGAACTGGCCAATAAAATATGCCAATTAAGGTTTCCAAGCCTTAATTAGCATAACTTTGGACCAATAGCACTGGTACTTCTTTCAAACCCTAATTAGCATAAATTTGAACCAATAGCAGTGAACCAAGGACTATATAAACCCCTAGCCAAGAACTCAGATGGAGAAAACCTACTATGGCATCTGGTATTCCAGTGTGAGGGTTCCATTCTGTTTCCTGGTGCAGAGTTAATTCTTCAACTTCATGAGGTAAGAATTCAAAAAGAAGAAAAAGTGGTTGGTGAGCCACTGGGGTCTGCTGCAACACTGGAGGGCAGGGCCCGCCACTGGGAGCTGCGACACTTCTCTACCGCAGATCCCTGCAGCTTGCACAGACCCCCACCTGCCTACAGAAGCAGCTGAGTTTTATCTCAGAACTCTGGTTTCAAAGGTATTGGTTTATGTTAGATAATTAGTAACTATTTCAATTTCTCAATTTTAATTCCTGTTAGTGAAAATTCTGCGATTTCCTGATGAGATGAAAAGGTTCTGTAAAGTGGTGTTAGGCCATGAGAATTAAATGAGGTGTGTTTGTGGGGTGCTCTCCCTTGTCTGAGAGTTGACAGATGTGTCAATGGCAGCTGTGGTGGTGGAAGCAGCAGCAGAAGCAATGGGATGGTGACTGAGAGGGGATTGCTATCATGTCACTGTGCTGGTGACCTGACCTAGCATGGGTGGGACCCAGCCATCACTGAAGAAGGGTAGTCTGTGGGCTTTTATTAGAAGTTGACTAGGTTCTTATCACTTCACTTGTGTTTTGGTGGGTCGTGAGAGCAGAATGAAAAGATAAAGAGAAGACTACTCCCTGAGCATGCGGAGTTTCACTAGGTCTTGGATTAGAAAGAGGGACCTCTTTCATGTATTCACACAATGAGTGTGTGTACATTTCCTTCACCCATGTACCATGACATCCAAGAGGCAAGATGTGGGTGGGAGGTGGGGAAATAAAATCTGAAATATTTTGACAGAACTGAGGAGTCATGATGTGTTGCACCAAATGGGAGTGGGACAGAAAGTGGGCTTCTTCAGGAAAATGGAACTGGTCACACTGACATCTAGCAGAGTTCAGGCTCCACTGTGAGATCTAGGTGGTTTTGGATCCACATTATGGGAAAGTTGGCCCATCATTCTCCTCAGACAAGGCTGTTATCTCTTCAGAAAGCACACTATCTGAAAAGCAGGTGACAACATAATCCAAGAAGGGAGCTTGATGCCAATAGCATGATTGTGGTGAGCCCCATCCATTTTAAAAGAACACTTGTGCAAAGCTGCATACTTCAGACTTCAAATCCAGTCCCATCTCTCACTGCTCTGGTCCACAGAAATTGCATTGTAGAAAGGAAGTTTTCTTTGATTCATTGCACATAATTTCAGGAAGCTGGTTTTTAAAACACTTGCTCTAAGCTGGAGGCTGAAGCAACAAGTTGGGAAATGTTGATTTATTCAATTTCTAATAGCCTGTTGATACCAAGTACAATAAAGACAATTCCAGTTAGTGTGGCCTGGAAGGTGGCTCCCCTTGGTGGATGCAGACAAGCTGAGTGAGCACACAGAGCATTTCTTTCTCTTGCAGTTGGGGTAGGAAAGGTAAAGGAAGCTCCGCCAACACACCAGCCCAGGGATCCAAATGAAGTGGTCAGCCCTCCTGTGGACTGTTCAGCCTCTGGTGTCCTCTGGTATTCTCAGGCAAGTCAGTCCCCACCTTGCTTGCAACTCTAGTTTTCAGATATCCTGGAAGGAAGATGGGCAATGGCAACTGTGGATCTCAAACCAGATCTCTAAGCTGGGCCACTCTCTGCAGGGTCCTCTCCATTTTGCATAGATGGGATTATAGACATGTGAGGGTTTTTTTTTTTTGTTGTTGTTGTCTTGTTTTGTTGTTGTTTTGGCAAAGAATGTGGTACTGTTATGGAAAGCGGTGTGGATATTCCTCAGAAAACTTGGAATGGAACCACCATTTGACTCAGCTCTCCCACTTCTCTGTTTATACCCAAAGGACTTAAAATCAGTTTATTATAGTGATGTAGCCACATCAATGTTTATAGCAGCTCGATTCACAACAGCTAAACTATGGACCAACCTAGGTGCCCTTCGACAGATGAATGGGTAAAACAATGTGGTAAATATTTACTCAGCCTTAAAAAGAATGGAATTGTGGTATTTGCCTGTAATGGATGGAGCTGGAGAATATCATGATAAAGGAAATAAGCCAATCCCCAAAAACCAAAAGTTGAATGTTTTAGCTGATATGCAGATGCTAATTCACAAGGAGGGGGCATCTATGGAAGAATAGAGTTACACAGAGCATTGTAGAGGGGAGTGAAGGAAGGGGAGAAGATATGAGGGTAGAAAGGAGAGTAGAATGAATCAGATATTGTTACCCTATGTGTATACATAACTATGTGATTGGTGGGATTCTACATCATGTATAAGCAGAAGAATGAGAAATTATACTCCATTATATAGGATGTATCAAAGGATGTATCATTGTACTGTCATATACAACTAATTAAGGCAAATTTTAAAAATTTTTAAAAAGAATGTGGTAATGTAGGGATTGTTCAAAGACAGGTTATGTCAGTAAGCGGATGTTGAAAAATGGGGATAACATGTCCACTCCAATGGGTTAAAAAGAGTTGTGGTCCCCAAGAAAATGCATGCAAGATTAATTGAGCCAAACTGTCTCAACTCAGAGGCTGTTGGGTCCTCCACTCTAGACCAGGATGTGTGAGGAGCCAAATCATTGTCATTCATGTATCCCCAAAGATTGGCACACGGGAAATTTTGTATGAGTATTTGTTTACTGAACTCAAGTAGGATTAAAAACAAACAAACTTTCATTTGGAAATTATTTCAATAATTTATGGAATAAGTGGAAGAAAATGTGCAGAGGACATTTGTACATACTTTACCCAGGTTCACTATTGTTTAATATCAATTTCTTCATTTGTTCTTTTTCTCTCTTTTTTTATTCATAGTATTATTTCTTCCCGTATCACTTGAAGGTAAGTTGCATACATCACTGCTGTTTACCCTTAAGTCCCTCTGTGTGTTTGCTAACAATAGGGGTATTCTCTACATACCTGTGTTATTAACTCCCCTAATTCTAACACTGACCCAGTACTTCATCTACTCAACTACCTGTATTCCAATTGTCTCATTATCCCAAAATATTCTTTATAAAGAATATTTATAATAAGCCATAACTTATTCTCTTGCTCCAGTATAGGACCTAGTCCAGGATCAGGTACCACATTTATTGTCACATCTCTTTAATCTCCCTCTACCTAGAACATTTATTTTTTCTTTTATGACTTTGACTTTTTAATGAATACAGTCACCAACTCTTCTCTATTGCAGTGGGTACACATTCTGGTTATGGGGTTGACTTTTTCCCCCTATGTCTCCATATAAATCTGCAAGGCTTAATTAGTGTCTGGCTTATTGTCATGGGATCTTGAACATCACATGCTGGGTCCCTGAGAATTAAAATATGTAGGCCTGGCAACCAGGGATGAATGTAGAATTGGTAATTTTTCCTTCCTGTTTTGACAACTTTCACTTTCTCTTGGGGGGTGAATATTTTCTATCAAGGGACATCAGAAAAGTATGCTCCTCAATTTAAAGTTATGGCTGCCTCCTGGTTATTTTGGGCTCCTTGAGCAGACAAAGGTATTGCTCTACTGGTGGTGATAATTGACCCTGATCATCATGAAAAGTCAAAGTTATTGCTGCACAATGGGGTAGGGAAGATGTCCTAGACCCTTTTTAATATCATAACAAAATACCTAAGATTGGATAATTCACAAGAAAGGAAAATTGTTTCCCATAGTTCTAGAGGTCACAACTTGGAAATGTATGTCCCAATGGCTGTGCCATCCTTTCACAGACAAGCAGAAGAGAGTGAACTCACTCTAATAAAGCCCCTTTTCTTTTTATTCATTTTAATTTTATTTCAGTGCTTATAAAAATTTTAAAGAAATCCAGAAAATGTTTCATTGTATTTTTTTTAATTTATTGGTTCTTTTAGTCATACATGACAGCAGAATCCATGTTGATATAATTATACAACATGGAATATATCTTACTCTCATTAGAGTCCCATTGTTATGAATGTACATGCTGATGGGAGTCACTGTGTTGTTTTCATATACGTACATGGAAAAATGGTGTCAGATTCACTCCACTGTCTTTCCTTTTCATATCCCCAACTTCCCTCCATTCTCCACTGTCTGATCTATAGAACTTCTAGTTTCCCCCTCACCTCCTCTCCCATTGTGGCTTAGCTTCCACAGATCAGAGAAAATATTCAACCTTGGGGTTTTTTTGGAACTGGTTCACTTCACTTAGCATAATGGTCTCCAGATCCATCCATTTGCTGGCAAATAGCATAGTCATTCTTTATGGCTAAGTAATACACCATTGTGTACATATACCACATTTTCTTTATCCATTTATCTGTTGAAGGGCAGCTAGATTGGTTCCATAGCTTAGTTATTGTGAGTTGAAATGCTATAAATAACCATGTGGCTGCATCACTATAGTATGCTGGTTTTAAATCCTTTGGGAATGTACTGAAGAGTGGGATAACCGGGTCAAATGGTGGTTCCATTCCAAATTTTTTAGAAATCTCCATACTGATTTCCAGAGTGTTTGCACCAATTTGCAGTCCCACCAGCAATGTATGAGTGTAACTTTTCCTTGTCAACACTTATTGTTACTTGTATTCTTGATAATTGCCATTCTGACTGGAGTAAGATAAAATCTCAGTGTAGTTTTAATTTGCTTTTCTCTAATTGCTAAAGATGTTGACCAACATTTTTTCACATATATATTGTCTATTTGTATTTCTTCTGTGGAGTGTCTGTTCAATTCTGTTGCCCATTTATTGATTGGGTTAATATTTTTTTTGGTGCTAACTTTTAAACTATTCTTTATATATCCTGGAAAGTAATGCTCTACATGAGGGTACAAGTGGCAATTTAGGCTCTCTCTTCATGCTTTTGATTGTTTCCTTTGGTATGAAGAAACTTTTTAGTTTGATGCCATTCCATTTATTAATTCTTGATTTTATTTCTTGTGCTATAGGAGTCTTAAGGAAGTCAGTTCTCAACCTGATACATTGGAGAATTGGGCCTACCTTTTCTTTCAGTATGTGCAGGGTTTTTGATCTAATATCTAAGTCCTTGATCCACTTTGAGCTGAGTGTTTTCAAGCCTCTTTTATAAAAGGCCCAATCAATTCATAAGGGTTCATGACCTAAATAAAAAGTCCTCACCTCTTAATACCACCCACGAGGAAGAGTAAGTTTCAACATGAATTTGGGGAGACATGATTGTTCAAATAACAGCAGAGGGGTCTGTCCAGAGCTGAGTAGAGGTTCATCTGGAACGTGGTGTTTCCATATCCCTGATTACAGATGAACACAGGCATTATTCCCAAGGCTCAGATCCCTTTAGAGAAGATCGTAATTACCCATCATGAGCAACTGAAATGCTAACCATGGATGAAAGGAATCTAGAAAGAGTGTTGCAGGAAGAAATTAGCTTTGAGACCAACTATAGCATTGAGGTGATCATTAGCATTGAGGATCTTCTAGTTGCTAGAAGGATCTTCTAGTTAATGTCGTTCCCACTTACACTTCCATTGCAAGCATTTTAAAAAATTATTTTTATCTGCGAGTCTGCACTACTTGGAAGGACACAGAAAACTTAACAAGTTGGAGAGGGAAGTTGAGTTGGTGCCACTCCTGTATCCTTTGGCATTCTTCTACATACCAGTGGCTTTTTAAAAAATATTTATTTATTTATTTATTTATTTATTTATTTATTTATTTATTTATTTATTATGTGGTGCTGAGGATCGAACCCAGTGCCTCATGCATGTGAGGCAAGCACTCAACCACTGAGCTACAACCCCAGCCAAACCAGTGGCTTTTTTGTGTTAACCTGAAGACTTCTTTTTATTTTCTGGTTTGAGAAACACATTTAATCTGCTTTCTGGGCAGACTAAAAGTGTTGGGAGATTTTGTGGCCCTGGAACGTAGATCTGAATCCATGACAGATGGGGAGTTGGTGGGAAAACACTACATTTTTAGCCCTTCACTGTCTTCCCAAGGACCTGTTAGCATCTCATTGCTGTTGATAGTAACTGCCTGGCTTGTGGATTCTTTTTTTGGCTTCTTTTCTTTTCCTACCTCAGATTTCTAGTTTCATGTCCACATTTTCAGCCTTCACTTCCTAAACATCCTTGTTTGAAGTTCTGCTTCTGGAGACGCTTCTGAGACTGTAGGCTCCAAAGTTCTCGTGACTATTCAGGGAGGTTTTCCTCCAAGTTGAAATATTTTTGCTTAACAATATCCAAAAGGACTATAGCAGAAAAAAATAAATGTTTTGGAAGTAGTATTCATACAGAAATACCCACATTGAAAAGTACACACTCAAGAATTGTCAGGAGGTGAACACCTAAGTCAAGGTACAGATATTACTAGACCCCAGAGTGTTTGCATTTGTCCAGCTGTTGTAGATACTATGAAAACGTTTTCCATAGTGCTTGTACAAATTCTCATTCTCTTACGAAGAATGTAAGGGTTTGGCTTGCTCCAAATCTTCACCAGCATTTGATAATTGCCTATCCATTTTGCTTCAGGCATTCTGGTGGGTATGTGGTATATCACATGGTGGGTTTTAATGTTTCATTTCCCTGATGATCACTTTCAATATGATTTGCTTCCATATGATTGTTGCCATTTGGAAATCCTCTTTTGTGGAGTGTTCCCACTTTTTTTTTTTTTTAGTTTTTCTATTGGGTTATTTGTCTTGTTCTTATTCATTAGCAGGAATTCTTGATATATTTGAACTATGTGTCATTCATCAGATAAATCTGTAATATACCTTCTCTCATTCTGCAAATTATCTTTTTCACTCTTTAATTTGAGGACTTTTGATGAACTGGATTTCTTACTTTTAACATAGTCTAATTTATTAATTTTTGTTTATGTTCCATGATTTTGTGTCCTGTTTAAGAAATGTTTGACTGCTCCAAAGTCATGAGGGTATTATCATGTAACTGGATACATGAGGGTTTGTCTGGGCTTCCTATTGAATTGGTCAGCTTATCTATAGTTGAGTTTATTCTATTCTTACCTATAGCTTTATAATAGGTATTGACATCTAAACTTATTCAAGATTACCTTTGCTTCTCTTCCCTTTGGACTTCCATAAGAATTTTAGAATCAGCTTGTCAATTTTTAAAGAAAAAGTTTTGGGGATTGAGTGGGAATACATTAAATCCATCAATTCCTTAGGGGAAAATCGATACATTTATAATATTATGCCCTAGAGTCCATGAATATGGTATATACATTGATTTGTTTAGTTTTAACTTATTTTCTCTAGACGATATATCTTTAGTTTTCAGCGTGGAGTCCTTGCATACCATGGACTATTGGAGCTCTAAGTTATTTCAAAGGCAACAAAGAATCAAGTGAGAGGTGGACTTATTCTATTGAGTGAAAGTGAACTGTTTTCAATTAACTCGCCTACCAACAAACTACACAAGTATAACTACAGTGATACTTTGGAGTGAACGTCAATTCTTTCTCCCTAAGGAAAAGAACTGTTGTGTGTTGAATTGTATTCTCCAAAAAGATAAGGTGAAGTCCAATCTCTTGTAAGTCTGAATGTGAGCTTTGTAGATGAAATCAAGATGAAGTCACATTGAAGTAGGGTGGACCCCAATCCTGTATGATCCTCATGGGAAAAGGAGAAACCCAGACATACATATACACATGTGCATGTGCATGCACACGCACACACACACTCACACACACACACACACACACACACACACACACACACACGATATCATGTGACAATGGAGGCAGAGATTGGACTCACTGCTGCACTATAAGGAAAGCCAAGGCTTGCTGGCAGCCATTGGGAGCTTGGAGAGAAGCAAGAGACAGTTTCTCTTTCAGAGCTTCCAGAAGGAGCCCATTTCTCCAGCCTCTCAATTTCCAATTTCCAGTCTACTGAACTGTGAGTAAATAAATTCCTATTCTTTTAAGTTGTCCAGCTTATAATACAAAGTCACAGCAACCACAAGAAACAGATATAAGGACAATCTACATGCAAAGGAGCTCTTGGGTCTCTACTCTTCTTTTTTTTTCTTCTGTTCATATGTTAATTCTCATATCATCCTGTCAATGCTTGGTCTCATGGTTCAGGAAAATGTCACAAATGAAGTAAAGTCTCCATTTCTATATATTTCCTTGGAGAGCTTTTAAAGTATGTAATTTTTATCTCTTTATAAAGTTTTTACATTTCCTGAGCATATGAACACATTTTTTTTTATTGAGAAAATTTGGTAAGTATAAAAAAAGTACAGAAATCTTTTCTGGCCTACTCTTCATCTGGCATTTCCTTAACTTTTACTGCCAACACAATTCCATGTGATGATGGAAACTAAGGATTTCCCTCCTGTTTAATGCAGGATCTTCATTCCTCCTAAGAACTTCCTCTGTCTCTCCCTCCCTCCTTCCCTCTGTCTCAGCAAAAGGGGTAATGTATGAGGGTGTGGTGTGGTGGGTAGTGTATTAGTTGGGGCTCAATTGCAGAAAACAGAATCCATTCCAACTAGTTGAAACAGGAAGAGTTGATACAAGACTGTAGGTGACTTATAAAAACGTTTGAGAGTCTAGCAGCAGACCCTAGGCAAGGCCCCAGAGCTATCCTGCCTCTGCAGACTGGGGTGGTTGCTGCTTTTCCACAGGATAAATCTGAAGCAGGAAGCTCTGGACTGCAGAGCCATCCTACCTTTGCCCTGCAGAGTTGATGCTCCCTGCCCTGCCGTCTCTCCTCATAACTAGTTCTGCACCTATGTATGTCAGGGCTGCTTGTTATGATTGAACCTAAATCACACTCAGGACTCTGGATCCAGGAGCGGCAAAAAATATGATACTGTTTTTGACATTTGAGTCTCTGTAAGCAGAAAGCACATGAAGGAGCAGAAGGAATGTCAAATGAGCCAGCCTGTAGCATCTGCCAGAGGTGGGAGGACATTTCTTTATTTTCATGACCTTTGACAAGACTCGGATTCAGAGAGATGTCCCCTTCCTCAAAACTTCTCTAGTGTTTACCTTTTGGCATGCTATTAAGTTCTGACTACGTCAATTCGGTTGTCTAGCATTCTTGGCTTTTGAGATTTAAGTCTTTTGTGCCTTTCTTTTTCTAATGATGGTTATTCTGGTTTTAAAAGTGCCTATAACTCATAGGAGCTATTTCCTAATCTGTAGTAGAAACTACCAGCAGTTGGTTGGTCTGTCTTTCCGATGTGGTAGAGGCAAAAGTCAACTCTCTAAATCTGTAAGCACCACATCCCTCTGCTGCTGCCTTGATTCCTGAAGTTCTGTTCCTGGGACAGGGTGCAGCTCTGTCTAAGGATGACGCCACATGGCATTCTGCCTCTAAATCTACCTCTGATGAGTTCTACGTGACTGTCGGGTACTTTTGAAATAGGATCAACAACACAAGCTGTTAATTGGCACCAGCACAGGCTCACACATATGTAATGTGTGTGGTCTAGCTACCTCCTTCCACTGTGGCAGCTGGGTTCAAACCTTGCAAGATGGCCCCAGCACAGCCTTTGGCAGCCAAGAGGGTGAAGAAGGTGAGGGTCCTATCTGATTTGGTGGGGCTGTAGGGGTGCCCAAACCCAGCAGCCATCTTGTCCTTTCTCTTCAAGTGTGAAATGTCAGGCGAGCTCAGCTAAGCCTGATTTGTGTGGCTTTTTGTATGAAGCAAGGAACTGGGGGTTGCATGTACATCCATGACTTGTGGCTCCTGACACTCCCAAAGAACAAGCAGCACTGAGAGTTGCTCTGTGCCCTCCTGATCTCTTTGCCACATATACAATTGCTTCTGCAGTGACTCAGAGCATATTTAATCTTGGGAGAAGAAGGGACCAGCACAAGCATTAGACACCAGAGTGTGATGGCTTGAGTCACACTGGCTATTCGTTTCCAATCCCTCAACCTGGATTTGTTTTACTACGCATATCAAAGTCCTGGCAGGAAATAGATGGAGTACTGAAACAGAGTAATTGCAGAGAGTTAGTTAAAGGGACTTCATTTATTTTTAAGATGGTAAGAAAGACTTTATTCATGTCAAAGGGATTGGGGTGCTACTAGAATAGGGTTTTGCAGTAGGCGCAGAAAAACCAAACTCAGCTCCATATACAACAAAGAGAAGTGGAGATTTACAATTGAGAAGTGGCAGTGAGGGAGGGGGGAGTAGTAGATGGACATTTACTGTGAGTAAACATCAAGGATAAGGGTTTCTTGCAAGACCCACTCCACCTAGTTCTTGCTGAAAGCTTGCCAAGTGATAAGATATCAAGGGTGGAAAATAAGGAATTTGATCAGATGTCAAGATAGGGATTCTTGCTAATCTGACCCCAAGATTCTTGCTAAAACTAATGTAAACAATCCCTAAAACAGAGCCCAGGTTGGGGGATTTTGAGAATTTAGAGGAACCTGGCTAGAGATAGGTCAGAAAGAGGATCTTAGTTCTCCCTCTTGTTCAGGGAAAGAAAAGATATTCTTTCCTTTAAATGTTATAAATACTTTTTGTGATTAGGTCACCTTGTGTTCATTAAGGAATCTGCTGAAATGTCTGTGGCAACTTGGTAGTGCTAGAGGTACTTTAAAGAAGGTAATGTTGGGGCTGGGGTAATGGCTCAGCGGTAGCACACTTGCCTAGCATGTATGAGGCACTGGGTTCAATTCTCAGCACAGCATATAAATAAATAAAATAAAGGTCCATCAACGATTAAAAAGATATTTTTTTTTAAAAAAGAAGGTACTGTTGTACTTTAGTGGACTGTCATCCAGAGCACTGGCTCAGGAATCAGACTCACAAATGGAGTTCCAGTGAATCAGCCAGGAGCAAACACAAAAGCCTTCAAAAGAGCACACTTGGGGTTAGGAGAGAGCAGTCTGGAGATCCAGTGACGAATCTGACCCTATCCAAGTTGAGGGCACCATAACTGTTAAAAGAAAAAATACATATAGAACACTTGGTAAAGATGGTAAGGAAGATCTTATTCAAGAGAGGCTACTACCATGCAGTTTTGTAGTAGAAGAGTAGAATCGGGCTAAATTCTGAAAGAGGCATTTCATAAAGTATGGGAGGGTTACTAACAAGGGGCAGCGAAGTACCCTTCAGTGAGCTGAGGCTATTACTTCCCACGGAGGGACCAACCCAGTCATAAAGCAGAGGGAAAGGGAGGCCCGCAGACATTCTACATGGATCAGCTGCGTGGGATATCAGTTAAGGGCAGAAAGTGGATGTGAAGAAACAAGAAGAAAATCAACAGCGGCTATGGTTGGAATGAATTTACTCCACTATGTGTGGGCACAAAAAAATGTCTCATTGTTTATTTTTCTAAATAAAAGTGAAACGGGCTCTAGAAATATTTTATCATAGTAGACACCCCCTCCCACCACACACACATATACCTAGAGTCCTCCTATTCCACAAAAATACTGGACCTTCCATGAGTATGGGAAAAATTGGAAGGGGATTTTCCCTTAGCACACAGGGGTCACTATCTGTAGTGGAAGTCTTTTTTTTTTTTTTTTTTCTTTTTTCTTTTTTTCCAGCATGGCCCTTTTAGTAAACAGCCCTTTGTGTTTATTTGGGAAGGAATCCTCCAGGTTTTATCTAGTTTGGTGGGTTGTCATTTAAATCATCTCCCCTTTTTTTGGTCAATGGGTAGGCAACAAACCTGGCCCAGTGAGGTCCTCCCAGAGATCTTGCTCTGACCACAGGCTTGGCCAGAGAACACCCTTACTGCAGTTGGTAATGCTCTGGGCTTAGTGTCCAGCCTCCCTGCCATTGGTCTCCAGGGAGCACATGGGAACAGAGGCCAAGTCCCCAGCACTGCTGGAACACACTCACCCGTTCCTTCCTTCCTGTCTTCAGGAATCCCTACGGTCTTCTGAAAAGGGTCAGTTCCTTCTCTTCCCAAACCTCAGAGCTCTCCTCTTTCTGAAGAAGTCATTTCTTCTCTTGATAGCCTACACTTTAGAAAACAGACTTGTTAATTCCTGCCAGTCTAAGAAAGCCCTTGACTTCCAGGGCTCAAAGGCCTTGGACTGTCTTCTTAAATTGTGAAGTGCTGGGAAAATACATCATTCTGTTGTGACAAGACTTTAGCACAAGAAGAAAAAAAAATCAAAATATTATTAATTTTCCAACTAGATTACCCTTCAATGTGACTTTTCATATCTCTTGACAGAAGAAATCTAAACCTAGAAACGATACCTAAGAGTACATGTGGTAATCTTTTCCCCCTCCAATTACATTATGATATCTATATATCTCTGTCTATATCATGGATGTAATTTATTACTAAGCTATAAGGGGTTTCTGAATTTGCAAATAAATTTTATGTGTCCATAGCTGAATATATATTCATTAGCTTGTAACGACATTTCTCTTGGGAGTGTTTGCAAAATGAATGAAACCATGTCGACAACAAACAATCCCTACTAACTCATTGGCATTGACCTTTAATAATCTTAATCATAATTGAGCCAAAATAATTAAGACTAAAACTCCTGATTTTGCTCTGACTTCCCTCAGTGTGCCATCTGTTATCACTCCCTCCCCTGGCTGCAGAGTCCTCCCTGTTCCCTCCCCACCCTTCATGTGAGCCTCTCTCTTTGGCTGAGTAACCTCTGGCTGATCAGTCTTTTGCCCCTCTACTCTAGGTCCAAGTTATGTCTAACCACTTGGGAGATATTTTCCAAGACTGATTACAATTTTCCCTTATACAGTAGGAATATATGTGATAAATCCAACTACATGTTGATTCTCCCACTGGTGTGTATTTGTTTTCCTGTCTAGAATCCCTATCTGCCATTCATCATCTATTCATCCTCTCTGTGCTTATGTAAGCAGAGAATGCGTTCAAGCACTAAAACCTAAGTGAGGCTGAACATTATGGTGGAAGAATGTGGTAGAAGAAAGCATCTGAGAGTAGGGCACCAGGAATCAGAGAGAGACTCCACTCACCTGACACAAATACATACCCCAGAGGCATGCGTCCAGTGAGCCACCTGCTCCAGTCACACCAGACTGCCTTCATACCGCCCAGAGAAACAGAATTAACAGGATGGATGAATGGATGAACGGATGAATATAACATATCCAGTAGGTCCTTGATCAACCCAGGTTTGAACTGTTCAGTTTCCCTTATATTTGAATTCTTTATTTTGAGATTTGAATCGATTTGAGAAAAACACTTGCAGATAAATCAGAGTATAGAATTATGGCAAGAATTCAGAAAAAAACACATTTTTATGTTTTCATAAAATATGTTGTTAATATCTATCTTTTGCTACTGTAAAATCTACACAAGTCTCATAAAAATTTATTAAACCCTACACACTTACAGAACCTACATGGCACCATTTGCGGTTAAGAGAAATGTAAGCAAATGTAAAGATGCAGTATTAAATTGTAATTGCAGTTCATGATGTATTATTCAGAGTCACCTCCTGTTCTTTGTGGGATGCTCAAATGTTAGAGGTCTGCTTAGTACACCAGGTGACACTAACCACCTTGGTGTGAGCTGTTCATCTCTCCAGTAAGTTACTATAGTAGTAAAAAGCGAGAGCTTGTGGCTTTCGGTTCTCATGTATTTTTCACTACACATAATACATATGATGCATTATATAGAGTGTTAGTTGACTACTAATGATATTGGCAAGACTTCCTGTCAATAGCAGGCTATTAGTAGTGAAGTTTTTGAGGAGTCAATAGTTACAATGGATTTTGGACTACACAGGGGTTAGTGTCCCTAGCCTCCTTATGATCCAGGGATCACTTGCATAAATTTATAGTCATGTGTTGCTTAAAGATTGGGACATATTCCTTTCTTAAAAAAAAAAAAAAGACTGGTTCTAACTGGACAAAGGAGAGCAGGGGCCTTCATGACTTGCCCGACTGACAAGCAGTCACTCCTGGCTGTCTTCTCCACTCAAATCATCTTGATCTTTTCAAATACGTTTTGACTTTTGAGAGCCATCTTGTGTCTTGCCAGGTTCAGTATTAACTGTCACCTGTGTAAGACAGGAACTTCCTCATGAAGGGAAATGAGGACTTTGGTTGCTAAGAAATCATTTGTCCATTGCATAATTTGAGGTTATTTATCACCCACAATGGGGACTATACCCATCTCAGAAGTTAATGAAGAGGGAGACAATGTATTCAGTGACTTCAGGAGGATCCTGTTTGAAATACCAATAGGGTTGTTTCAAAATGTCTGAAAATAGCATACTAAAGTGACACAGCCACATCAATGTTTATTGCAGTTCAATTCACAATAGCTAAGCTATGGAATCAACCTAGATGCCCTTAAACAGATGAGTAAATAAAGAAAGTGCGGTATATATACATAATGGAATATTGCTTAGCCACAAAGAAGATGAAATTATGGTATTTTCTGGTAAATGAGTAGAACTGGAAACCATCATGCTAAGTGAGATAAGCGAATCCCCCCCCCAAAAAAAAACAAAGGCCAAATGTTCTCTCTGATATGTGAATGCTAACACACAATAAGGAGGCAGAGGGGAGAATAGAAGTTCTTTAGACATAGGAGGATGAAAGGAAGGGAGGACAGATGGAAATAGGAAAGACAATAGAATGAATCCAACATAACTTTCCTATGTTTACATATGAATACACAACCAGTGAAACTCTACATCATGTACAACCACAAGAGTAGGATCCCAATTGGAATATGTATGTATAATATGTCAAAATACACTCAACTGTCATACATATCTAAAAAGAACAAATAAAAAAAGAAAGAAAAGAAAAGAAAAAACAGATGGGGACATGTTCTGAAAACTGCCTTGTTAGACAATTTCATCATAGTGTAATCAGAAAGCAGTGTTCTTATCCAAGCCTAGGTGATCTAGCCTACTACGCACCTAAGCTATATGGTATAGATAGATAGATAGATAGATAGATAGATAGATAGATAGATAGATACGGCATCCTCCACCCTTCCTGGCTGGGTCCATGATGAATGAAACAACTCAAGATTAAATCAAGTGCAAAAGAAAAGTATGTAATCAAGAGACATGGAAAACATGAGATGCATGAGTCTGCGGGCATAGTATGGCATAGTGTTTTACAGGAAATTTTTCAAGTAGAAATTCACTCTAAAATAAGGATAAAATGTAAATGCATAAACCAGTGATGCAGACACTTATTATCAACTATTGCACAAAATTGGGTGCAGTACTTTTATGTAAAGGGCCATGCAGTAGGTATATTTACACTAGCACTACCACAATCATGAGGAATATGTTGCACTGTGACGTTTTGATGGCTATGAGGTCACTGAGCATAGGAATTTTTTCACTTTATTATAATATCATGGGGCCACCATTGTACATGTATTCTAGTGTTGATTGCTACACAATGCATGACTCTGTGTGCACGTGTGTGTGCGTGCTTGTGCGTGCGTGCGCGTGCACATGGAGGGATTGGTAAACTGTGGGAATGGACTCTTTTGATTACAGGGGTCAAGAAGTCCCACATCTGTTGTCTGCCAGCTGCAGAACCTAGAAAGTCAGTGGTATGATTCAGCCCAAGCCCTAGGGCCTGAAACCTGGTAGCTCAGATTTCCAAGAGAAGGAGCAGATGGACGTCCCAGGTCAAAGAGAAGGAGAATTCACCTTCCCTCCACATGTTCTTTCAATTCTGGTCCTCGACTGATTGGATGATGTCCACCCACATCAATGAGGTGGATCTTTTTCACTTAGTTGACTGATTCAAATGCTAACCTTCTAGAAATACTCTTCTAGACACACCCACAAATAAGACTTACTGGCTACCTAGGCATCCCTGAGCCCTGTCAAATTGGTACTCAAAATTAACCATCCCTCTGTTTTCAAAAATCACAAAATCAATATGAGCTCATGGTGAAAACACACCCTGGCATTTGAGAGAGTTGGTTTTCTCGGGTGAATTTTTGCACTACCTGACTAAGCCTTAGAGTCCAGAAGTGGTGCTATTCGAAGGCAGCCTGACTTGTTGACAGTTGGCTCTGCTGCCTCTCATTCTAAGGGCCCTTCTTCCTTTAAGAACCTTGTTGAATTCACCTTGAAGGCACCTCTTTGCTGCTCCTGCTCTGTTGACTTATTCTCCACATTTTAAAATGCCAGTGAACCAACCAGCCAAGGACCTGGGAGAGTTACACAGCTCAGAGACCACTTTCCTCTCAGTTCATTGGTCCCAACTAATTTCACCTTCTGATTGCTGTGTGTAACACTATAATTCCCCTGTCAGTACAAGAATCCATAGCAAAAAGGTGGGAGGGGAGCAAACCAAAACCCAAAATCAATTATATTGCATTTCTAATAAGCCTACTGCCAAACATTTACCAGGACATCAGTGGTTTTTATAAACTCTTGGCCTTGGGGCCTGTGTTTCTTTTTGTGTTTGGCTTAGAGTTGGATTTGGAGATGGAGAATAGGAAGAGGCCTGCAGCTCAGTATTGGTTGTTGCATTGGTTGCTACACACAGCTCATGACCAAGTGCTTGCCCCCCCTCATAGATGCAGTTGGTCTTCTGTTTCTTCAAGGTTGAAATACAGGAAATCCTGTGGGCTCCACCTCCTCCTGGCAGGGCTCACTCCTGCCTCCAGTTCAAGGATGTAAGGAGGGATTTTTCCTGGGCAATGAGCCAGAAGCCCCAGGGTTGGCAGATGCCCCTGCACAGAACTCTTCCATTTTCACCCCACACAGAATGGCCTTAATGTTCCTGGGAAGAAGCAAGTGCATGACCCAGTATGGAAATAAGGTCCTGGGGATTGAACCCGGGGCTTTGTGCATGCTAGACAATTGTTCCAACACTGAGCAGCCCTTGGATTGGACTTTTGAGGCTTAATGATGTTGTCCTTTTGTAAGTCCCAAAGGAAAGGGAATCCTGCATATAAAACTCTTTGGAAAGCATGTGAACTTGGGAATGACTTCACAGGATCTTTATGAGCAGATGATTGGGACAAAATGAAACACTGGGTCACTTTGGAAGAAAAGTGAGATGGGTGGATAGATTTAATTAGTCTTTATATTAATTACCTTCCATCCACAGACTCAAAACCTACCCTTAGAAGCATCTACAAGCTAAATGGACAAAACTCTAGTAATTAAAGCAAAAATCCTAACATTTGTATATTTTCTCTCACTCTATGAAAACAAACGATTAAACAGAAACATTAGGATTTAATATGACAGCAAGGTTAAAACTATTTCACCATAAATGGCTGGAACAGTCGGAAATTTACCATCTAGTTACTGACTTTGGGGGCATCTTGGAATTAATTATTTTTTGTTGCGTTTGTTTTCTTCAGGATTTCATTAGGCTGCATGTAGGTTTCCACTGGGAAACCTGATGACTATGAGCCCTCTAGAGAGACAGAAGCAACAGGATATGGATGTAACATGATTGTGAATTGATAAAGGGAATGAGCTCACATAATATGATGGCTGAGAAGTCCCACAACAGCTCATCAGCAGGCTGAAACCCTGGAATGCCAATGCCATGGCTCAGTCCACCTCAGAACCAGGAAAGTCAATGGCATAACTCTCAGAGGAAGAATGCTGTGAACCCTGAGCATGTCCCAGCTCTTAGGGACAGCCATTTAGAGTGTCAGGGCCCATTTTGCCTCCTGTATTTGTTCTTTTCAGGCCTCATGCTGAATGGATGGTGCCCATTCAAACTGCAGATGGATGTCTTCCACCTAGGATCCTCAGACTCTCAGGCTGACCTCTGGAAACACCCTCACAGACATACCCCAAATATGCTTTTGTAGATATATCTAGGTATTCCTCAATCCAGCTAAATTGACCCTAAAATTAACTATCATGGGGACTTGGGAAGAATTTACCTCTGTAATTATTTTTAGCTCTTATTCTAGCAAAAATAAAGAGTGAAGAAAATTCCATCATTTTCCTGTTCACTCCTCAAGTAACTTTGATGTTTGCCCTGAAATAGGCTCAGGGTTGGGTCTCCAAGGCTCCTCTTGTTACTGACCAAGAGAAGCGTGGAGGGAGTGGCTGGCAGCAATGGCTTTGGCTATTTTTCAAGGAGAAACATAGTATTTAAATTCCCTGTCAACATTGGCCCTGCCTTGGAGAATTTTTCTAAGAAGCTTAATTGGAAGTTAAAAGAACAAGTTACAAACAGGAAATTATTATGGTTTGGATGTGAGGTGTCTCCCCAAATCTTCTGCATTAATGATTGAATGGTTGGAATATTTGAAGGTGGAATGATTTGACTGTGAGAGCTGTAACCTGATCAGTCCATCCTACTTTGAATAAAACAGACTGGGTGGTGGGGCATGGCTGGAGGAGGTGGGTCATTGGGTGCATGCCCTGGAAGGGTGCAACTTTCCCGTCGCCCCTTCCTCCTACCTTCCCTCTCTGCTTTCTTACAGCCTTGAGGGGAACTGCTTCCTTCCCCCACACCCTTCTCCCTTGACAACCTGCCTCACCTTGGACCCAGAGTAACAGGGACAACCAACCATGGACTGAAACCTCTGATACCAGGAGCCAAGATAAACTTTTCCTCTTCTACATTATTCTTGTCAGGTATTTTGGTCACAGGGACATAAAGATGACTGGAACATAAAAATTTTTAAAAAACCATATGGCCATTATTTTGTGAATGGTACAATAATATTTAAGGAGAGAATGGGAGAGATCGTTAACTATTTTTTTTCTCTTGGATTATTTATATTTTAGGTTAATTTCTGCCTTGGCTTCTATATTACATGACTTGAATATATTTTTAAAAACATTCCGGGATGGAAAATTTCCTCATATTGCATGTGGCTAATTTATTAGCTAATTTCACCTTTAATATTTTTATAATTTATGACTAAATTTTCTTCCTGAGAAATTCAGCAGCAATGTCATATTTATACATTCCTACTAAATACTAGTTTTTTATATCAGTGAATATTAAATATTTAAAATATAAAAACATTTATGTGTGTATGACAGAGATGGAACCCCGGTTCTCACACATTCTAAGCATAGCCTCTACCACTGAGCTACACCCCCAAAGCCCCAGAACATTTTGTCATATGGCAAGTCATTGATGACTTTACTTATGATCTAGAAACTAACTTTTTGAAAGTAATTAATGGGATTCATTCCTACTCCGCTTAAGCCTTTTATATATATATATATAAAGGCTTGGTTTTGATGCTCCTATGAGGGAAAGGCTGGAGTTACAATCTGAAAGATACAGCCTGGAGAGTCACTGTTTAGGGATTTGTTTTCCTAACTTCATAGTGATGCTGTTATAGTTAAAGCTTCGTCCCGGGGTTTCATAAACTGACTTCCAGACCTCTCACATTTAATCAAATCAAGCCTTTATTGAAGCACACTGGTGGCGGCTGACCAGAACATAAAGCTGTTCCCCTGATCAGCCCCGAACAATTGCAAGGGCACTCCTTATAAGCCTGAAAACTGCAAAAGGGATGTTCAGGGGGTCTAGCCAATGCAAGCAAGCCAGGTTACAGAAGCGGGACAGTGCAGTCAAGCGGAGGGAAGCCTAACCAATCACAGTTAGCCCAGTCACCCCAGTTACAGAAACAGAGCCCCGTTACCCTAGTTACAGAAACAATACCCCATTAGGTAGTTCCGTGTTCTTAAAGGTTTCTATAGCAAAAGGAAAAGAACATCTTGCTCCAGTCATGACTCTTTTACTTGGCACGGTTGTTTTACAGGATGAAGTCATAAAACAAAATGGAGTCACATTTGCTCCTACTATCAAAATGCTAAGCTCTAAACCCAAAACTTTCTTTGCTCACAGTTCTTAGCTTGACGTTTCTGTCTTGATGCTAGCTCAGGGTGATGAGAAAAATGCTAATTTCATATATGTTCAGTCTGTTGCTTTGATAGGGCCCCACTCCATTAGCTCCTGTGCAATATTGATAGAATTATCATCAGTTGCAAATGCAGGAAATTTTTCCTCTGGCAGACGCTCCATTTCCAGTTGTGTAAGTCGGCTCTCTGGTCTGCGCCTTGGTGCCTAACACTTGTTCTCTAGGGTGATGCTAATGGATACTGTAGAGTTTTTTGTTCGTAGAGATACTGCCTTAAGTAAGCACAGTGAATCTTCACATGCATACACACACACACACACACACACACACACAATATTCACAAAGAGAGAAAACCAAGGGTCATATAGTTTACAAGGAGATCATCGGTATTCAAAAATCTGAATCATGACATTACTGAATTTCAGAGTAGGCTCCATATCTGCCATTTTTTTTTTAGTGTTCTGCTTGTCAGTTCTAAACAATGTTGCTCTCTTAGTTGGATTGACTATCTTACTTGTCTGGATTTTTTAAAAGGTAGGTTATTTTCACAAGTATAAAGAACAGAGACTATTTGGACAACCACCAAGATAATTCAAGGTAAGCTTTACTTTGGAAATTTCACAAAATTGAAGGAAAAGCTTACCCTGTATTCATATTATCACTTGCCTGTCATGTACTTTATTCAAATGTTCACAAAGAGATTTAGAAGTCTTTCCATCAATAATGTAAACAAATCTGAATAATTTAACATTTGTGACTAAGTTTCAGCCATGCTAACAATTTTATTTTAGATACACTTTTAATTTTAGAGCAGTTTTAGATTTAGATAAAAATTGAAAATATCACACAGAGAGCTCCTGTATTTTCTGCACATCAACTTCCCTATTGTTAACATCTTACATCTTATTGGACAGTTGTTACATTAATGAGCCAATATTAACGCAGCACTGTTAAGGCATAATTATTTCCTAAAGTATTCAGAATCCCTTAGTTCTTCCAGGATGTCCTTTTTCTGCTCCAGGGTCCTATCTAGATGCTGCATTGCATTTAGTTGTCATGTCTCCTTGGGATCCTCTTGGCCATGACAGCTTTTCAAGAATTACTTTGTGTTTAATCACCTTGACATTTTTGAAGAGAGCTGCTCAGATATTTTGTAAAATATCCCCTGATTGAGATTTGCCTGATGCTGTCTCATACTTAAGACTGGGGTCATGGTTGGGAAAGAAAGACCTAGAAACAAAATGCCAATTTCACCATGACATAGCAGTGGTACCGCTTAACATGCAAATTATTGGTGTTGACCTTGATCACCTGGCCAAGGGAGTATCTGTCAGGCTTAGCTTTTTTTTTTTTAATCACAAATTTCCACTGAATATTTAAAAAGATGATAAAAAATTGATTTATGTGCCTCCTGTTGGAACAGCTTTTATTTGAAACAAATTAGAATCATAATGTTAATTTAGAGTAGGAAGAGATTGCATTGAGATGGATTCACCTAAAACTAGCTAAAATTGATAAGATGTTTGAATTTTCTGTCCAAGTTAAAATTTCAATTTTTTATTATTGAAAGCATAAAATCAACCTGAAAATTTCCTTTAAATATTAAGAAGCTTATACTCCAAAATATATCAGACTTTTGCCAATGCAACACAAGGGCTAGTGTAATGTGTTCATTAAAATATTTGAACACCTTACCTTTCTGGAATCACACGTACATATGTTGGATTTAAAACCTAAGTTTACCTTTTATTTCTTCTTACCCATGACCTGTATGCCTATTATTTGTAGGAAATAATAGGAAAGAGAGAAACTTCCAAATGTGGGTAAAACAGATAATCAAGGAAGTTAAAAGAAGTGATAATTCATAAGGTGTATAATAATCATATTATATACCTTATATATATATATAATATTATTATGATAAATTATTTGCATAAAATTAGTTGTTGATAACTGGAACTCCCATAAACTGATCTAGACATGATCCTTAATCAGTGGTATTTACACAAATAAATAGGACATGTCCTCAGTGTTGTTTTGAAATATGTCAGCAAAGCATTTACTCCTCATCTGTCTTATTTTTTATGCTGGCTAACTCATTCGAATTCTCCCTTCTTTGCTTTCTAGAGTATCAGCCATGGGTTTCTATCCATGAGAAAGCAGAAAGTCCATTTGAACAATAGATCCAAAATTTTTAAGGATATCCCTGGAGGTTGGCCTTATTTAATCACTCAAGGTAGAAATTCTTTAGAGAAATGTATTAACCCTCTGTAGGATGACATAGCACATAAAATCACATCTGTCCTGTGAAGTGTTTAATAAAATTTGGCACATAACAGAATCTGAAAATTAGGAATAAGTACTCTCCCTCAATGGAGCAGCAAAGTCCACTTAAAATTATAGATAAAAATTATGCTGAATTTAGTTATTTCAGAATGACTTATCTTCAATCAGATGTAAAAATAGATGCACTTTTATTCCACACATTTATTAAGCATCTATTTTTCAATGCAGAGGATATAGTTATAAGAAAAGCAGGCAGGAGTCTTTGCTCTCTGAAGCGTATGTTTCAGGTTAGTGGAGTGTGTGTGTGTGTGTGTGTGTGTGTGTGAGAGAGAGAGAGAGAGAGAGAGAGAGAGAGAGAGAGAGAGAGAGAGAGAAGATAGAGGAGAAATAAATATGTTTATAAAATATCAGCTGGTAAAAAGTGCAATACAGAAAAACAGGACAGGAAGGGCTTAAGGAACATAGAAGAAAAAGATGCAAATTTAAATAGGGTAGTCGGGGAAGAGCTTGCTGAAAATCTGACATTTGAGCAACACCCGAGGAGATGAACCACATATGGGAAAAGACTTTTCTAGCAAAGAAAGCAGGAAGTGCAAAGGCTGTGAGGCAGGAGTATATCTGGCCTGTTTAGGGAAGAGCAAGGGGTCTCCCATGGCAGGAAAGATGTGAATGGGGCAGAGTAGTAAGAGATGGAGTTAGACAGGTAGAGGAAACAGACCGTGTAGGACTTTGTAAGGACTGAGAAGGGTTTCTGGCAAAAGTGTGACATCTGAACCCAGTTCTGAAGTTTGTTCTCGCTATACTTTATTATTGTAATTAGTAGTCCATTGCAGTGATCCATATGAGAATGGGTGGTGCAATGGAGATGGTGAGAAGGGTGGAACTTGAGCTGTTTTGAAAGGAGAGTTGGCTGGTTTTGGTGCCCAATCAAATATGGGATATGAGTTTCTTTTTGGCATGGGCAACAGGGACTATGCAGGACTTTGAGAAATTTCTCTTCTATTGTCTGAATAATAAAGAGTAGGAAAGAACAGAGATTTACAAGGTTCTCTGTAGAAGACTGTATAATTATACACCTTGAAGAGGGAAAGTAATCAACCTGAAGCTATTAGAGATAATAGAACAGAAGAAAAACTGCAGGTCAAAAGATACAATAACACAAATCAGTCTTATACTCATATACCTTTACTAGGCAGCTAAAAATATAATAGTGGAAGACTTCAAATTAATGATAGCCACAAAATTGAATTATGTGTTAATTAAGCTTTTGTGAGGATATGTATCTCTAGAAAATTCTACAAAAGTTTAAAGATGAAAAAAAATAGAGAAACATGTCCTATTCCTGGGTTGGAAGATCAAATGGAAGAGGTAACTTTTGATGGCTTAATCTGTGGTTTTAATATAACTTCAGCTGAATTCCAATGATGTCGTTGGCATTTTATAGAATTCAAAATAATTGATTCTACAGTATAAGTGGTGACATAGACAAGAATACTAGAAGGCTAATGAAGGAATAATAATTAGCTCAAAAATAGACTGTTTTAAAAAACAACAACTTAAGAGGAGAAATACAGACCTTTAAATAATACAGAGCATGCATTAACAATTTTAAATACATATGAAAACACAATACCTTGCAAATGAAAGTAATGAAATTATAAAGAACATAATTTTCTTGTACATTCTGCTGGGAGTAACTTTATTTCAGTAAGGTACAAAAAGAAATTTTCCCTCAAAGAATTGTAATTTAAAAAATCAACTCATATACAAAGAGAATTTGATTATTTGACCAAAGAGGAAAACTAGTTTATATTATTGGAGAAGTTGTGAAGAAAAGATGGGCAAAGGTGTCTAAAGAAAATTCAAGTATCTGCAAAATTACAATAAAACAAGGATAAAATAGTAGCAATATATGCAAAATATTTTAAGTTACTGTAAGAGATTCAAGCATCAGATGGATAATGTTAAGTATTAGAGTTTCTGATAGTTTTCAAATTTAATATAGCAGATGGAGGTTTAGTATATAAAATACACAAAGAGGTTATAAAATTTCTAAAATTGTCAACACATCTCCAATAACACACACACACACACACACACACACACACACACACACACACCTACCCAGAAATTACTCATACAAAAGAAAAAAATCTCTAACATTATTTATAAAGAAAGATATAGAAATTAGTTGTGTGGTCAGTTACATACCTGGTAATAAGCCCACATCCAGGGGAAGCTGATGAATCTTAAAGAAATGTACCTCACATGATAGAAGCGACACTATTGATGGATTCAGTCCTCCACCAGGGCAATATTTTAAGTCAGCTTTAAAATATTTTTAGCTTTATTCTGGGAAACCCATTTGTGCAAATGTTTTCATTAGAAAAATAATTTGAAAACAGATAAATGTTTCATGCACAAAGATATGTAATAGAAAGCAACAACTAGAAGCAACAACAAAAAATTCTTTTACAATTAGAGAAAGATCAAGTAACTTGTAGTTCAGTAATTTGATGCATGATCCAGATTCATGTTTACTATGAATCTGAAGTAGGAAACTAACATCTGCCACGTAAGGTTTATTGGGAAAAAGAGCAAAATTCTCACCTTGATCCAGATACAGAACAATGTTTCTTTATCATTAAAGGTAGAAGATACAACTAAGAAACGTAGTTGAGTGCAGGCGAAAGGAATTTGGATATAATTGGTGGCAAATTTCCAAGCAATTTCCCTTCTCTCTCCCTGTCCCTCCCACCTCTCATCCCTGTTTAATGTTAGTCATCTTCTCATGCTCTTCTTCCCTACTCTGTTCTTAGTTACTCTCCTTATATCAAAGAAGACATTTGGCATTTGTTTTTTAGGGATTGGCTAGCTTCACTTAGCATAATCTGCTCTAATGCCATCCATTTCCCTCCAAATTCTATAGTTCATAACCCACTTGAATCAAAGTGTGAAATATGATATATCAAGAACTATGTAATGTTTTGAACAACCAATAAAAAAAATTTCAAAAGCCATGAAAGAATTAATGTGAGCATGTTAAAGAATCAGTTGGAAATGTTTGGGTGTTACAAGAAATGGATCAAATGACCATTTCCTTATGTTTTGACTTCCTTAAACAATGCAGCTCATTTCATTTGAGAGCTGGGGTGAGTTGAGCTCTGTCTGTTGAGATCTTTGTTCTATGGTCCTTTGGGGCAGGGAGTCACGGGAGCAGGGGTGGAGCAGAGGAAGCTGCCCCAGTTTGTCACGCTGTGTGGGAGGCAAGACTCCATGTCTTGGGGGAGCTGTCAAGCTGAGCTGGATCCCAGC
Organism: Spermophilus citellus; assembly: GCF_964194105.1. Taxonomy (NCBI): domain Eukaryota; kingdom Metazoa; phylum Chordata; class Mammalia; order Rodentia; family Sciuridae; genus Spermophilus; species Spermophilus citellus. The sequence continues at coordinate 62,625,112 of NC_138187.1, read as the reverse complement.
AGATGTTGCCATGTGAAGCAGGTCCTTGGCCAGCAGGACAATGGTCAGTGGTTAGGAGGTCAGGGAGAAAGTCCTGGGATGGAGGAGGGAGCAGCCTGCTGGAAGAGAAGAGTTACCTAGAGGGCTTCCCCCCACTCCAGCCAAGGATTGAATCCAGGGGTGATTAACCACTTAGCCACATCTTAAGCCCTTTTTTAATATTTTATTTAGAGACAGGATCTCGCTGAGTTGCTTATTGCCTCATTAAGTTGCTGAGGCTGGCTTTAAACGCTCAATCCTCCAGCCTCAGTCTCCCCAGCTGCTGGGATTACAGGCATGCACTACCATGCCTGGCTGAAGTTTTTGATCACACCCACATGACCTAGGCTTTGGGGGCGTGGTTGGAGTTTGGTGACATTGGAGTGCTTGGCAGAGGACAAGGAAGTCAGTTATACGTATCCACTTGCCCTAATGAGGACATGGCAGGCAAGGCTGCAGATGCCAGGATCCTTAGGACCCTGTGCAGGATTCTAATGGGCCCCTCATTCTGGCTTAGTCCATCTGAGATGGGAAGGGCTGAGGTCAGAGGGGCCTACCAAGGACAGCTCTCCTTCTGAGGTGTAGGCAAAAGCTCATATTTGAGCCTACGGCTGGGCTGCAGCAGGATAGTCCAGGCTCTGGGCTAGGGGCTCTGAAAGAGCAATATAAGGGAATGGGAATCTTGCCCAACCTAGGCCTTGTCCAGGGTAGCTGGGTCTTTCTGGTCATCTCTTTGGCACCCAGGATTCTGGGTGTGTAGGCCAGACTCTAACCTGCAGTTTGGGGTCCCTTCCATCCACATTCATTCTTGAACCTTCTGCTTTCCTATTGGGCAGCACTCTGAGTGAAGAGCCTAACATGGGAAGATGCTGGAGGGCATGGACTATCATTCTGAGAGCAGCAGCTCCCAGGACATGTTGGTTCCATTGTGAAGACAGGAGAAGGGAAGGAGAACATGTGGATCCTCCTTTAAGATCAGTGCCTTAAGTGAAGATGCCTGCAGGTCCCTCCTACCCGATGAAACATCTCTGCCTGCACCCCAACCCGTTCCCTCAACACTCCTCTGCACTCACCTTTCTTTTTTCTTTCTGTAAATCTCATGGGGACAGGCCACCCTCTTCTCCAGGAAAAATAACTCATCTGGCTTGGGATTCCCTTCTTCCTGGCCTCCTTCAGGACTTGCAGAACTTTCCTTTTCTTTTTTTTTTTTTTTAATATATTTTTTTAGTTGTTGATAGACCTTTATTTATTTATAAAACGTGGTGTTGGGAACTGAACTCAGTGCCTCCACACATGCCAGGCAAAG